>NC_139154.1:77701759-78301759 GCF_964270905.1 Leucopleurus acutus
CTCTCCTCACCCAGTCATGCATGCTCTACTACTGTATCTGCTGGGTTTATTCCTAGGATACTCACTCCTCTCTGATGCTGAGAAAAAAAAAAATAAGAATTTGGAAGAAGCCAACATGGTCCCCAAGCTCTCAGAAGATGAGAAAGTCTCTTGTGGTCCCCTTCGCCAGATTCTAGCTACCCAGGAAGGAGACTGTGAGAAGGCTTTTGTCACGGAGTCCACATCAGAAGTTTGTAGACACAGAAGGACAAAGCAGTTATCAAGGAACATGCTCACTGTTTTGAGATGGTTCACAAAGTTTCCAGGTGGATAAAAACCTGACCCACTCAACCCACACTTTTCAATGCACGTTGGGTTTGGAACAAGGCTGATTGTGCCATGAGATAAGAGTTTCATTTTCAACATTTCAGAAAGTGCTATGACTGTCAAGTCTTTTTAGAAATACTTGCTATCTTCCTGTTAAAATTTAGTTGTTTGGCACCTTTGCAGATCTTGAGGTTAAATAGGATCCTTACTCATATAATTCCAAACCTGACACAGAGTAGGTGCTTAATATAAGCTTATTAACTAATTATCTGTCTAGGCATGTAAAATGGTGAATCAAGGCAATTTTCCAAATCAAAGAGTCCAATAAAATACAAAACAAGTATACCAGCAAAATCAAACAAACCATTAAGATTCCTGTAATGGATGTTAAAACCTCTTGCTTTTTATTTTCCTGACTTTTAAGGCTAATTACTTCAGTTTACCATTTGTTTATGTGTATCAACGTAGCCAAAATATTCGTGATACCTTATCCAACCTAAGAGATTTTCTTGTCCCAACGTAAAATCATTTGTACCTCAGTTCATCCTTTAGTTGAAACAAATCTTCACCCAGTTTCTGAAATAGTAAAGGATTACTAAATAATATCTAACCTAACATTAACAGGAAAAAGAGTTATGAATATGTCAATTACAGCTCTCCTAAAGTTATGCATTAGCACCACTTCGGGTGTAAAGGCTTCTCTTTTTTTTTCTGTAAAAATTGCCTACCAGTTGTGAGAGAGCCAAAGACAGTATTCTCGATAATGTGTCTTTGTGTCATGAAAGCATTGGCATTTCTTTTGCCTTCTGTGAATCATACCATAGCTGGCACACTGAATTAATCAATAGAAACATTCTACATCTATTAACAGTTTACTCTGGAGGCCTAAATGTCCTGGGAAAAATAAAAGAAAGAATTGCCCCCATTTGATTTTAAAGCAGCTCTGTTTGGTTCTTATCACATTGAGCAAAGAAGATATATTGCAGGATCACTGCTTTAAATACTTAAAAAATTTTTTCAATGAGGTGAGTTTGAATAAACAGATAAATAAGATAATGGTAATAGAACCTAATGTTTTCTTCTGCTAGACCTACATTATTTTTGTTTTAACATGATATTCAGGTGAACGATTTCAGGAAAATCCTAAGAGTGTTCTCTGTATTGGTAGCCCTGACTTGTGTATATTATTAACATAGTGTACAAAAGAAGGACCTACCTCTTATAGAAAAAGTATTTGCATCTATCTTCCTTAATGGTCAGGGCAAACATGCATGCTTCCAGAAAGAAAGGGCTATGGGTTTGGGTGGTAGGGAATGGCTATGGGAAGTTTGCTTCTGTTTAAACAAACAGAATTTCTTAGCCAACCTGAAAATAAGTGCTTTATGATTTTTTCCCCTAAATCTTTCAATTCCTTCTGTTTGGGTGGGTTTTATTTAAAAGTCAGGCTCAGGAAATTCAGAGCTTTGACGAAATATTTTCCATATCCTTTGAGTAAGTTTAGAAGGTTTTTCTCTTCCTGGTATTAAAGTGAAGGTAAAAAAAAAATCCCCACAAACAGGAAAGAGGTCCTTGGGCTAAGTCAGACTCCATCCATTGCTTAGCTGAAAACATAATGAAATATAGAAATTTATAAAGATAAAAGTACAATTTCCCCATCAGCCCACTGTTAACACTGCAAAGGACCTGTGCATTAAGCACGTAGAGATTGTACCCTAGGGCATGTCACAGGTAACTTGGAATAAAGGCAGTTGCTTCTGTGGTCTCAGAAGGCAGGCAAGTCATCTTTTCTGTGGAAGATATTAATACTGATGCAGTAAACATTTCCAGAGATGCTTTCCCAGAGTGGAGTCCTTTGCTTTTTCCCCATTCATTCTTCTGCCTGTTCTTTGTGCTTGAAAAGAAGAGAACCGACAGTATATAAAAAATAGTGGATAGAAGATGGACAGAGTCAGAAAAAAAGGAAGGGATTAGAGATGGACCCAGAAAACCATCCTATTTCCTGACAAGTGCCTTGTGGAGGCTGAGGAGAGAATAATTCCTGGAAGCATTGTTTATGCACTTGTGTACTTCTCATTTACCCTTTTCTGTATTTTCCAGCTTCTCTAAAATATGTTTTACATTTTTTTTTTTTTTTTTTTTTTTGTGTGTGTGTGTGTTACGCGGGCCTCTCACTGCTGTGGCCTCTCCCGTTGCGGAGCACAGGCTCCAGACGCGCAGGCTCAGCGGCCATGGCTCACGGGCCCAGCCGCTCCGCGGCATGTGGGATCTTCCCGGACTGGGGCACGAACCTGTGTCCCCTGCATCAGCAGGCGGACTCTCAACCACTGCGCCACCAGGGAAGCCCATGTTTTACATTTTTAATTAAATAAAAGTTTTCATTTTTTAAAAGTAAATGGTCTCTCAGGGCATTCACATTAGCCCATGTCAATGAATAATATAGTTGGAAAGAAACTTAAAGTTTATTTGACACAACATCTTCAAGGGATGTGGGAAGGAATCAATTATCTTGACTTCAGGTGTTGAGCATTTTCATCTATCATCTATCCATCGATCTATCTGCTGACCTATACATACAGCCGTATATACACACATATGCCATTTTCATGTGTGTTATGTGTGAAAATTGTAAGAATTATAATGTATGCCAAACTCTTTATCCTCAATAATTCCACACTAGGACAGTAGTGTGCAGATAGTGAATATTATATTTTTGCCTCACTCTAGATCCACAGCCTATTCTTCTCCACCCAGCTCTGTTCTCGACAGACTCCCTCAACTTCTTGTTTGCAATGGGGTTTCGGCAACAGCTGCACGGGCAGTACATTTGTAGGACAGGAGGGGAATGAGTTAAAGCCCTTATTCTCCCACTTCCTTCTTACCAGGCCACAGGTTGTCAATGGCTACCACCATGGTGTGCTCCAATTCATCTAATCATTCATTTAATAAATAGATATCAAAGCCCAATCTGTTCTAGATGCAGGCAGGCACAACAGAGACCAAAGGCGTGAGATCTCTGCTCACACAGAATTCATTTTGAAAATGGCTTTTTTTCATTGTTTTTATTTTTAAATCATGAAATACTTGAAGGATTTTGTGATCTACTTTTTAGTGAAAGAGGCATTTTTTTTAAGAACTAGAAAAAGATGTCAAAAGCAGTCATTGTAAATGGAGGTAGTCCTTTGATATATTCATGGCAAATACGTTGTATATACCAGGGAAATTGTTGAGTAAAGGAAGAAAGTGAATTTTAGTTACCATTCGATGGGTATTTGAGTTGCAGTGATGCCAAGTAAATTAATGAAATATTAAAGATAGGCATGTAAGTGAAGAGACCCTATTTGTCAGTCATACCCTAAACTGTGCAGAGCACCTGCATAATCTAGGCTGTAAAATTATTAAAAACTGCAGATGATCTTTGTTTACCACTTTCACGTTGTTTTGATGTAGGAAAGAAATTCATCATTCATCAAGAAACTAACTTGAATTATAGATTTGATAACTAATACTGACTATACATAGTGATAAAACATCTGCTTCAGTCTAGTCAGAAGCTCAGTTAATTTTGGGAAGAAGTCAGTCAAGCCTGTTGCTTGGTGGCATGTAGACAAAACTACCAAGTAATCGACTGAGTTTTTCACTTTTGAATGGGTTGTTTGGCACTGTGTAGACCCAGCCTATGATTATACTGCCATCTGTATTCTTTCTTACATCAGGCTTATTTCAGCCACAACTTATACATGCTGTTTTGAGAAGAACTAGTCAATATTTTGGTTTGTCTTTAGCTATAAGAGTGCCGTAGACAGTCTTGCATGAACTTGGCTCTGCCTTGCTAATTCTCTGTCAGTTCTGGCAGCTATAGGAATCTAAGTTCATGGTGTAGATATTTGGATTCCCCTCAAAATAAAAATAAAATATGTAAAATAAAATCTTAAAATAGGCTTCTTTTCTTTGACAAAAATACCCAAATTCCTAGAAATGGCCAGCCGTAGTACATAGTGTATGTGTGTGTGTGTATATATATATATATATATATATATATATATATATATATGTGTGTGTTTGTGTGAGAGAGTATAATTTTAATGTAAAAACAATACAAACAGAATCTATTCTATTTTGAAGTTAACATAGTTTGAAGTTATCATAGTTTCCAAACTACATGAAGCAATTGAATAAATCATCCCTTTCCAAATTCAGCTGTACATAAATGCTTTTGAAATTATAAGATACTAGTGATGGTGGTAGGAATGTTCAGTCGAAATTGGAAAATGAATTAAAATATTACATGTATTTTTCTTCAATAGAACTATCACATCTTATAATGTTACAGCCACTATAGGGACCAGTTATTTCTTCTAAGGACATGGGCTTACAAAAAGAGAGAAGGTTTGAGCTTTGGAGGGAAATGAATCATAAAAGAGTTTTTGCATAATGATAAAATTATTCTCTGGTTTTAACAGGTCAGAGGCATATTGAAACATGTTCCTCTATAAATACACCTGAATCAAAATCCCTTTGTTTGTCTGTTTCTTTCTTTCTTTAATGAAAGTTAGGGGAAGTGATAAGTCAAAGAAATTGAGGAGGAAATATGTATTCTTTTATCAACCAAGGGGATAAAATGGGCAGACTCAGGTTTTGTGGTCCCTGAAATTTATACAATTTGGGTGACCCACTTTTGAAAAATATATAAAATTACAAATAAAAAATTAAGTACAAAAGTTGATGTTATTTAATTGAGAGGAATGTTATTTAATGTAATTTAGTTTAATTAATGTTATTTAAAATGAGAGGAAAAAGATCTTTGGAAGAGTCACATACAAATCAGGGACCCTAAACCCTGAGCTTCATTAGCTTCACAACATAGCCAATGGGCTAACAGAATATACTAGAACAACAACAATAAGAAAATTACCTGGGGGCTTCCCTAGTGGCACAGTGGTTGAGAGTCCGCCTGCCGATGCAGGGGACACGGGTTCGTGCCCCGGTCCGGGAAGATCCCACATGCCGCAGAGCGGCTGGGCCCGTGAATCATGGCCACTGAGCCTGCGCGTCCGGAGCCTGTGCTCTGCAACAGGAGAGGCCACAGCAGTGAGAGGCCCACGTACTGCAAAAAAAAAAAAAGAAAGAAAATTACCTGGAATTTGAGCAAAGGAAAACAATTCTCCATAAAAAATATGATTTATGATATATCTTACATTTAAATCTCTTTTGGCTACCTAGTATTCATAAATAACTCTTGTGTAGGGTAATCTGGGTTTCTTTTTTCCTTTATTCCAGTAAAATCTGAGTCAGCTGATTATTAATTTCATTATCTTTTGAAACATTTCAGAATCACTAAGTAAAACCCCTTTGATCATTAGGAGTAGTGGGCATATTACCAGAAGAAATATGGTGACCCTAGAGGAGATATAAAGTGGTAATTGAGGGTTGAGAGACCACAGATTTTGTCTCACATGCCTTCAGCATCTTCACACTACAGATAAGTAAAATAAAGCCCAGAGAAGAGAGGCGACTTGCCTAGCTTCACAGAAACCATTAATGGCAGAGGTGAGTTTAGAAGACACACCTGTGGGCAGACAATCCAGAACCATATTCACTACTTTTAACTCCAAACCCAAATCTCCAGTTTCCTTCACTGACTCAGCCAAACGACTTTATTATTGTAGTCACCACTATTGCCATCTAAATTAAGATTCTAAGTTCTAAGGAACTACCTAATGAATTTCAGTGTCTTAGGTTAATGTGGTATCATGTGAGCCTTCTGAGAATGTTATGGTATTTACACTTACCTACTGTGACCATTGGAGCCACTTGTAGCTGCATTGCATCTTGCCAGTTGTGAGTAATGTGGTTAGCGCAAACCCAGGCACATGATTCTCTAGTTTTAAGATAGTTCTTCCAGTCATTTAAGTAATTCACTCAGACAAAGGTGGTGTGGGAGTTCTTGAAACTGTTTCTTCCAGCAGTTTAACAGAGATGAATCCTCCCACATAAACAACTAAAAGTATTGATTTGAATATAAAAATACATATTTTAGGTATATCAGTAGCATGGGAAGAAAGTTAGTTCTCAGAGGTCAAAAACGAAGTGAAAGTAAGAACCCAAGGGGCAAGTAAAACAGTTAGTATAATTTTTGTCCTCGGGGCAATGATCAAACCCAGTTAAACTTGTTTCCTTTTGACATTCTCAAAGGTTGCAGTGCTCACAAGTGAAGAATATGGCATCTAAAGGTGACCCTCTCCATAAAGCTGGGACCCTAAAGAGCCACACTCTCAGTAAGTAGAAATATTACCTTTTCCCAAGAGATCAGCAAGATAAACTCATCTTGAACCTTGACTAAAGGAAAGACCTCTTCTTTGGGAATTCATACCACAAGCCAATCTTTACTGGCTGGGTTTGCAGACGGAATCCACAGTGCCTGGATATGTTCAAATAAAATTCAGGCCATGTATCAATTAAAGTGATGCTGAATTACTAGTGTCCCCAGGCACCTAGCCAGAGTAAATGCAGATTCTATCTAAAGGAGCCTATTTCCATCCAAGCCACAACAAATTAGTGTAAGTAAAGTTTCAAAGAATATGAACTCAATTTCAAAAATTACAAAACACAAAAAGCAACAGGAAACATGAGCAGAATGAATGTTACCCGAAATCTTCCTATATTGGAAATATCAAAAAAGACTAGGTTTAGTATATTTAATAAATTAATATAGAGGATAAAAATGAGTAGGAGAGGGGAGTTTATTTAGAACAATGACCAAGCAAGTATAAAATTAACCAAAGAGATCAATGAAAGAAAAATATAATAATTGAAATTTAAAACTCAGTACTTACTTCTAAAATCAAATTAGACACAGATAAAAAGAGAGTTAATAATCTGGAAAATATATCTGAAGAAATTATCTGGAATGTAGTACAGCAAAAACAAAAAGGGAGAACACATGATTGAGTTATCCCAAGTAGGATAAATTTAAAAATCCACATTTAAATATATAATGCTAAAGCTGGATATCACCAAAGACAAAGAGATGATCTCAAAATCAGACAGAAAAATAAATTGTCTAAATAAATATGATGATTAAATTAATAGTTGACTTCTTATCAGTAGCAGTGGAAGCCAGAGACAATAGAATACCTTCAGTGCCCTAAAAGAAAATAACTGTGAACCTAGAATTCTATATTCAACAAGTATTTTTCAAGAGTAAGGGTAAAATAAGAGCAGTTCCATGTGAAAGGTCTGAGATGCAAGGAAGAATAAGGATCAAAAAAAGTAACTAATAAGTTGGGAAGTCTAAACAAACATTGACTATATAAAACAATACTTAAACTTTTGTGTTTCTAAAAGAAAAAAATAAGACTACATAAAAATCCATAAAGCAATAATGCGTGAAAAGGGAAGGAGTTATCAAAGTTATAGTCTTCTAACATTTGTTCAGAAGGAGAGTAAAGAAAATGATTAGCTTTAGAATTTGATAAATTAGTATGCATGTTAAGATTCCTAAAGTAATCACTAAAAGAAATAGTGTTAAGTAAAAAGAAAAAATATATAATCAGAGACCATATTCTATTCATTCAAAAGAAGAAAATAAAGACAGCAGAAACATATAGAAAAGGTGTGACCAATCTGTACTTCAAAATAAGGTAGAAATAAGCCTGAATCCATCAATAATTATAATAAATCTAAATGGAGTAAATGACACAATGAAAGACAAGTAGACATATATAGTACACTAAAATGCAAATAGGTTGAATGTATAAGAATGCAAAAGGTATACCACTAATACTATACTCCCCCCCAAAAAAAAGAAAAGAAAAAAAATCTAATGCAGTTGATTAATATCAGACAGTGTAGACACTGAGCTAAAAAGGATTACTTAGATTAAAGGAGATAACTAAGTAATGATGAATGACTCAGTACAATAGAAAATAAAAAATTTTTAAATATTATGCACCTAAAATATATAAAGCAAGATTTTATCCTCAAAAATATATAAAACAAAAATTAAGACAAATACAAGTATAAGTGAATATTTAACTATACCTATAATTGAGAAAAATAAATCAGGATTTTTATTTGAAAAAATTTATACAAGCTTGATCTAATGAACATATATAGAACATGTTTCATATTCTTTTCTTTTGTTCCTTCAAAACTTAAAGCAAATTTTGACTGTGTTATTATACCATCTCTTCATAATTCTGCAAGAATTTCTAAAAAACATGAACTTGTTTATACATAACCATAACATAAATATTTCTGATAAATTATCAATAATTTATTGATATCATCCAAAATCCAGTCCACACTATATTAAAATTATCCTGATTGTCTAAGAATGTGTCTTACACTTGGTTTATTGGAAATAAGGTCAAAGAAGCTGTTCTCCTTTATTACCCCTTGTTCTTCTTTTTTTTTTTAAGTAATTAATTATTTATTTTTCAAATTTTTGGCTGTGCTGGGTCTTCGTTGCTGTGCATGGGCTTTCTCTCTAGGTGTGGTGAGCAGGGGGCTACTCTTTGTTGCAGTGTGTGTGCTTCTCATTGCAGTGGCTTCTCTTGTTGCAGAGCACGGGCTTCAGTAGTCGTGGCACATGGGCTCAGTATTGCGGGCTCTAGAGCACAGGCTCAGTAGTTGTGATGCATGGGCTCAGCTCCTCTGCGGCATGTGGGATCTTCCCGGACCAGGGCTCATACCCATGTTCCCTGCATTGGCAGGCAGATTCTTAACCACTGCACCACCAGGGAAGTACCCCCGTCTCCACCACCACCCCAACCCCCTGCCTCTGTTTTTCTTTAGGCCATTGACTGATTAAAGAAACTGGGTCATTTCTAAAAAGATCTCACATTCTGGATTTATCTGATTGCTTCACTGTGGTGTTAATTAACTTGTTCCTCATTCTTCTTTAGTCTCTATAAATGGAATTTAACTCTAAAGGCTTGAATAGATTTTGTCTCAATTTGGGACTGGGAAGGGTGGAATTACTTAACATTCTTGCATTACAATGAGATAGCACCAATTCTGTTTGTCCTTCCTTTAGTAATGCAAAAATCAGCTGATTCATTTGGTGATTGCCTGATTCCTCCAGGCTTCATTCTCCATCAGCCTTTCTCCTAATGGTTTTATCCATGATAACCATTGTCTGAATCTACTATTTCGGTAAGTTTTGCGAAATTATATCTATTATTTTCAAGTACACAGAATACTTGTAAAAATTCAACACATTTTGCCATAAAGGAAGTATCAAAACATAAATGTTTATTAAAAATTGCTATCATACCAACTACCTCTATTATCAGTAGGAAATTTAAATGGAATTTATAAAAAGACAACTTGAAAAATATCAATACATTTCAGTTCTTTTTCAGTCAACCTTAAACGTGATATGAGGTATGAGACAAAAAATTGTCAATTTCATTTTAAACTAAAATTCAAAATTCCTAAACAAAATATTAGAACACTGACATCTAGCAATGTGTAATAATATGAAATTCTTTCCAGAGGGAAGATTGATTAAACATTAGAAATATCACATAATGTAAGTTACCAAACTAAGAGATGAATGGGCAAAAATAGCATGATTCTCCTAATAGATTTAGCAAAATCCTTCAATAAATTAAGCATACATTGATAGTTGTTATTTTTAAAAAAATGATGAAAGGAAAGAGAAGGAAGGAAAAGAACTTAGCAAAGTAAAAATAGAAAGGAATTACATTAATCTGATGAACAGTAATCTACAAAACATAGTACTTATCTATAAAATAATGAAAACATTGGCTTTAAGATCATAAAAAACAAAAGGGTGCCTGCTATCTCCAATTCTGTTTGACATTATATTACAAACTTCAGCTAGTACAGTAAAGGAAGAAAAAGGAAGAAAATATGTATAGAGGCCATATGATTTAATGTTTAAGAGTATAGACTTTGGATCAGACTGCCTAGGTTTAAATCATTTCTGTATTGCTTGTGAACTAAGTAATGAATAAGCTCAATAACTAAACTTATTAGCTAAGTATTTTATCCTCTATATGCTTCCGTTTTTAGCCTATACAATGGAGATAATAATATCTACCTTGATGGAGGAAAGTTAAATTAGTTATTATTTAAAAGTGCTTAAAACAGTGCTTGGAATGTGGTAAGTACTGTATAAGTTTGTGTTAAAATGAATTGGAAAAAAATCCTATCATCAAAAAAAATCCTATCATCATTAGTCAGAGATGACAAGATTGTCTACGTAGAAAATTCAATAGAATATAGATGTAATTTTTTATAACTAATTAGATAGTATAGCAGTTTTGTTAAATACAAAATTAGCATATAAAAATGAGCAATACTACTACATACCAATAACTAATGCTAGAAAATATATTCTAAAAAAGATAACCTTTACAATGACATAAAAGGTAAATAAGGTGCCTAGTGAAAATTCTAACAAAATATGTATATGATATTTGTGGAAAAATAAAAGTTTATTTAAATACAATAAGAAAATCTAAATAGAGTTTTACCATGTTAATGGATAGGAAAATTCAATAGTGTTGAAGATGTTAGTTTTTCCTAAACTGATCTATAGAATTGTGGCAGGTCATTTTTTTCCAATATGGCCACAGTAAGATTTCCTTTCTCATCTATTCTCCTTACAATGCCTTATTGACATTTCTACCACAGAGAGGTGAGGGCAGGGGTCTATGTTCATCTCCCTTAATTGGTTAAGCTGTGGCAGAAATGATGGTGTGTGATACTGAGGCTAAGTTGTAAATATTGATGTGACTTCTGCCTGGACCTCTTGTGACACTAGC
Organism: Leucopleurus acutus; assembly: GCF_964270905.1. Lineage (NCBI taxonomy): Eukaryota > Metazoa > Chordata > Mammalia > Artiodactyla > Delphinidae > Leucopleurus > Leucopleurus acutus. The sequence goes on from NC_139154.1 coordinate 77,712,862, forward strand.
TTGTTCTAGAAATCTAGTCCCTGTGTCATGGGGGAGTAGAGAAACAACAGGGAGAAGAGGTGTGGAGTAGTTCCAGCCAACATCCCAGCTGAGATCCCAGCTGACATCCAGCTTCAACCTCCAGACATGTGAATGGCCTTAAGATGTGTCCAGCCTCCATCATCATCAGACTGAAACCACATGAAAGATCCCAAGAAAGAACTGTCCAGCTGATCCCAGCTGAACCCCAGAACTGTGATACATGAAAACCAAAATGATTATTCTTTTATGTCATTAAGTTTAGGGTGATTTATAACAAAATAATAGATACCTGTTAATAACAAGAGTCAATTTTTGCTATTTAAAATTCCTATAAATTTTTAACCTGTAAGCTAATTCTAAAATAACAGGTGCTCCTGAATTAAAAAAAAACAAACTCAAAGTGAGGAGACTTTCCTTTTCAGATATCAAAAATTTAATAATTAATAAAGCTATAGAAACTAAACTAGGTGACATTGCCACAGGGTTAGACAAATAGATTAATGGAACAGAAGAGAAAATTCACCTTTACAGGAAGCCCACATAAATAAGGCCCACCTCTGTAAGCAAACTTCATTTATAACAGAGTTAGCATTGAAATTAGCAGGGAAAGGAAAGACTTCGATAACTGATTCTGGGTGTAAAAGCAGTTATCCTATAAAAGTGCTTTATAAAATTTAGAAGATAATATAAAAGAAAAATTTGACCCATTTTTCCTTGTAGCATAATTTTTTAAACTTTTGAAAGTATATAAATATTGCAATATTTTAAGCTGAAGGGTACAGACTTCCTAACACTCAAAACAAAAACTGTCTAATAACTTAGCATGCCATATCACAATAATTAGCTTATAAACCCTGAGTGTCATTCTTCAAAAGTAAACCATATGATCCTCTCAATAGATGCAGAAAAAGCTTTTGACAAAATTCAACACCCATTTATGATAAAAACCCTCCAGAAAGTAGGCATAGAGGGAACTTACCTCAACATAATAAAGGCCATATGTGAAAAACCCACAGCCAACATCATTCTCAGTGGTGAAAAACTGAAACCATTTCCTCTAAAATCAGGAACAAGACAAGGTTGTCCACTCTCACCACTGTTATTCAACAGAGTATTGGAAGTTTTAGCCACAGCAATCAGAGAAGAAAGAGAAATAAAAGGAATCCAAATCGGAAAAGAAGAAGTAATGCTGTCACTGTTTGCAGATGACATGATACTATACATAGAGAATCCTAAATATGCTACCAGAAAACTACTAGAGCTAATCAATGAATTTGGTAAAGTAGCAGGATACAAAATTGATGCAGAGAAATCTATTGCATTCCTATACACTAATGATGAAAAATCTGAAAGAGAAATTAAGGAATCACTCCCATTTACCATTGCAACAAAAAGAATAAAATGCCTAGGAATAAACCTACCTAAAGAGACAAAACACCTGTATGCAGAAAACCATAAGACACTGATGAAAGAAATTAAAGATGATACAAACAGATGGAGAGATATACCATGTTCTTGGATTGGAAGAATCAACATTGTGAAAATGACTCTACTACCCAAAGCAATCTAAAGATTCAGTGCAATCCCTATCAAACTACCAATGGCATTTTTCACAGAACTAGAACAAAAAAATTCACAATTTGTATGGAAACACAAAAGCCAAAGCAATCTTGAGAAAGAAAAACGGCACTGGAGGAATCAGGCTCCCTGACTTCAGACTATATTACAAAGCTATAGTAATCAAGACAGTATGGTACTGGCACAAAAACAGAAATATAGATCAATGGAACAGGGAAGAAAGCCCAGAGATAAACCCACGCACATATGGTCACCTTATTTTTGATAAAGGAGGCAAGAATATACAATGGAGAAAAGATAGCCTCTTCAATAAGTGGTGCTGCAAAAACTGGACAGCTACGTGTAAAAGAATGAAATTAGAACACTCCCTAACACCATACACAAATATAAACTCAAAGTGGTTTAAAGACCTAAATGTAAGGCCAGACAGTATCAAACTGTTAGAGGAAAACATAGGCAGAACACTCTATGACGTAAATCACAGAAAGATCCTTTTTGACACACCTCCTAGAGAAATGGAAATAAAAACAAAAATAAACAAATGGGACCTAATGAAACTTAAAAGCTTTTGCACAGCAAAGGAAAACAAACAAGATGAAAAGACAACCCTCAGGGTTTCCCTGGTGGTGCAGTGGTTGAGAGTCCGCCTGCCGATGCAGGGGACATGGGTTCGTGCCCCGGTCCGGGAAGATTCCACATGCCGCGGAGCGGCTGGGCCCGTGAGCCATGGCCGCTGAGCCTGCGCGTCCGGAGCCTATGCTCCGCAACGGGAGAGGCCACAACATTGAGAGGCCCGCGTACCGCAAAAAAAAAAAAAAAAAGACAACCCTCAGAATGGGAGAAAATATTTGCAAATGAAGCAACTGACAAAGGATTAATCTCCAAAATTTACAAGCAGCTCATGCAGCTTAATATTAAAAAAAACGAACAACCCAATCCAAAAATGGGCAGAAGACCTAAATAGACATTTCTCCAAAGAAGATATACAGATTGCCAACAAACACATGAAAGTATGCTCAACATCACTAATCATTAGAGAAATGCAAATCAGCAAATCAAAACTACAATGAAGTATCACCTCGCACCAGTCAGAGTGGCCATCATCAAAAAATCTAGAAACAATAAATGCTGGAGTGGGTGTGGAGAAAAGGGAACCCTCTTGCACTGTTGGTGGGAATGTAAATTGATACAGCCACTATGCAGAACAGTATGGAGGTTCCTTAAAAAACTAAAAAGAGACCTACCATACGACCCAGCAATCCCACTACTGGGCATATACCCTGAGAAAACCATAATTCAAACAGTTATGCACCACAATGTTCACTGCAGGTCTGTTTAGATACAATAGCCAGGACATGGAAGCAACCTATGTGTCCATCAACAGATGAATGAATAAAGAAGATGTGGCACATGTATACAATGGAATATTACTCAGCTAAGAAAAACCCGAAATTGAGTTATTTGTAGTGAGGTGGATGGATCTAGAGTCTGTCATACAGAGTGAAGTAAGTTAGAAATAGAAAAACAAATACCGTATGCTAACACATATATATGGAATCTAAAAGAAAAAAAATGGTTCTGAAAAACTTAGGGGCAGGACAGGAATAAAGATGCAGACATAGAGAATGGACTTGAGGACACGGGGAGGGTGAAGGGTAAGCTGGGACGAAGTGAGAGAGTGGCATGGACATATATACACTACCAAATGTAAGCAGATAGCTAGTGAGAAGCAGCCACATAGCACAGGGAGATCAGCTCAATGCTTTGTGACCACCTAGAGGGGTGTGATAGGGAGGGTGGGAGGGTGATGCAAGAGGGAGGAGATATGGGGATATATGTATATGTATAGCTGATTCACTTTGTTATACAGCAGAAACTAACACACCACTGTAAAGCAATTATACTCCAATAAAGATGTTAAAAAAAAAAAAAGTTAAGTGGCCAAAGGCTGCTGATCTTTTAGGTGTATATTCAACTATGTGGAAATGGTTTTTCGTCTTCCTACCTAGACCTGCTAAGCCTGTAAAGCAATGAGAGATGGAAAAATTTGCTGTCCCCTTTTCTCTGACCATCCCCTAAGCGATGTTCCGTGATGGTATTCCTAGTGTGCCCCTCATTCTACAGAAACTGAAAAACATTCCAGTTGTAGAAAATGGGAAGATAGTGTGTGGTACTTATCTACTGAACTCTGTTACCATTTACAACTACTGGAATAATTAACCCCACATTTTTTTTCTTTTCGCCAGAATTAGTTGAGTAAATGCCTTAGTTTTCAATTTTACTTAATCATTGTAGACAGAGCCAAAGGTTCCCTCCTCAGAACACAAGCTTTTCCAATGCGCAAACGATGCTAATGCTCTTGATTGGCATGACACAGCACTCTAAACCATTTGACTCCAGTGAATTAGTCAGGCAAGAATGTCTGAAAGCAGAGTGACCGTTTAAGTACTTAAATGCACAGCAAATAACTGCTTGCCTGTTTTTCTTCACTAGTGCTGTCTCATGAAGCAGTGTATTATTACAGATAATCTACAATGAATAAAAGACAAAGCATTCTGTATTGAAAATATACACACATTTGCCAAGCTGACCGAACCTGTGATTTTTCAAAATAAAAGATACAAATATTTATTTGAAAAATGATATAATTAAGAGGAACTCACTATAGAGCAGTAACTACACATGCTGTATAACCAAACCATAACACCAATAAACAGGTTTTGCCAACAGGCACCTATTGTCAATAAGATTAGTTAAACTAGTGCCAAGAAACCTCTTTCATGCTTCAACAGAACGTAATTTGTTTAAAGTAATGATGACTAGTTATGTGTAATTATCTGATTATCAAAAAAAAAAAAAAAAAAGAACTTGCCTAAACAACTTTGGTGTGCTCCATTATAAGGTTTCATTTAGACTCTGAATTATTTAATGTTTGTATAATCCTGAGACAAACTGCAGAATTCAAAACCAATTAAGAGATTTGCCCAGATCACCCATAACTTGTAAATTGTCACAACATGGTAGGATACTTATTAAGTTGGGATTTTTTTTTTTTGGAAACTAGTAGAGGCTTCAAAAAATAATGGTTTTCCAGAAGGGGAATAGTTTATAAATCATCAGTCAATGAAAATGATTCATGAAATTATATCAATTTTAATATAAAAAAACATAATTCTTATCTCTTGTGTAGGTAGACTTTTAAGATGTATGAGAAAGTGAATTGCTTATACTATGTAAATGAAAATAATCATTCAGTGTCTAGCACAGTCTTGCAAATCAGTAAACATATTTAGATTCATACACAGAGAATTTTTAGTCATTCATATTCTTCTGGTTTACTTGGAAACACAATGAATTAAACTAATATTATTTTCTGTTCAACTGGCATAAATTAACTTTGCTTCTTGGAAAAATTTATTTTGAATGCTTGCCCAATGAGTTAAAATGCTAAAATTTTTCTTCCCAGGTGAGGTCTCTGTTCCTTATGGGAGGTAACTTAATCTTGTTAATAACAGGAAAAAAAATGATTATAACTTATAAACTATTCTTTATTATTCAAATTTAAGATACATTTATACATGATACTGAGCTTAAATCATCTCCTTGCATCTACAACACTATCAGTTGATAGTATTAGGAATGCTTTGGCCACAAGTAGTATAAAATATTACTAATATGGGTTAGACAAAGAAAGGCCTATTTTTCTCCTGTAATAAGGGGTTTAGAGATAGGCAGGGGGCTGATGACATTGGTTCCATGACTCAACCTTGTTGAAGCTGATGTCAACTGAATTGCTCCTGGCCTTTTCCTCGTGGGTCCACGATGACTGCCCCGAATCTTGGCACTGTGTTCACATCAAGCCAAAATGGAATGGGGGAGACAGATATCGGCACTGCCCACTGCTTTATCAGAAAAGCAAAAGCTTTCCCCCAATCCACCCCTGCAGCAGAATTTCTTCCATCTCATCAGTCAGAAATATGTCACATGGCCACCTCCAGCTGCAAGGATAGCTGGGAAAATGAGTATTTTCCTTTATAGTGGAGATAGGCAAGGAAGAAAAAGACTGAGTCAGCTAAACAGCAATGGGTTTTATATTAACATTATCTAATATTCTCATTATAGGCAAGTGATTTAGTTGACTGCTTACACACACCTGAAAAGTGGGAATAATATTTCCCTGTCTGTGTCAGAACTGTGTGAATGTTAGATGATATATATGAAATTGCTCTATAAGCTATAAAGAACTAAACATAGCTTAGATTGTCAATGTTGATATGGGAACACAGCTTCATAGGTACTATGCCATGACTCCCTTAGGTAGGTGGCCACAATTTAGCCTCCCTATTTCCAGAAACCCATCCTGCAGATCTGTAAACACAGTTGTTCTACAAGTACTGACATAGAGAAGTCTTAAGACATTCACAATAAGTGCAGAGGGAAAAGACAAAGAAAAGTAATTAGAAATAAGGTATTACAAAGGAATGAAGATTAAGATGATTTAATGCAATTTATAATGTGCATCCTAGCATTGAAAATCTATAAAAGGAACATACAATTCCACCATGTAATAGTAGAAATTTTCTCTGAAATTAAGGGAAAAACTGATTAAGTACATTTAAAGATATTATGTTCCAGAAAAAAAAAACTGATAAAATTTAGCCTGGTTAAAATATTAAATTTCAAGTAATTAAAAAAATGTTTATTCATTGAGGCAAAAAAAGAAGTACACTATCATATAAAAAAATCATGCTGGCCTCTGACTTCTCCAAGCAACATTTAGTTCCAGAAGACCATAGAAAAATTCCTGCAAAGTCCTACTGTTAAGGAATTGTGACTCAAGATGTTTATCACCCAGGTATCAAAACCAAAACCAGATATTCTTAAGCATAGAAGGTCTAGGAAAGTTCAAAATCTGTGAACCTATCTTGAAATGAAGAACTATATGAAGGTGAATACCAGGCAACAGAGAGAAGAATTAAAATAAATAACTCAGGAATGGAGAAATGATTGACTGTTGACTATATTTGAATATAAACCTCAGATAACCAATTGTGAAATTCAGTTTTGGGGACTGAGTTTAAGTGTTATGTACCTTGATGATGCAAAAATTATACCAAAAGCAGAAAACACCAAGAGATAGACAAAAGGAGAAGCAGAAAGGGTTTGGGTTTTTTTTTTTTTGCATATTTCTAAAAGAAAATCAAACCTTTCTAAACTTGAAGCTTGTTCTAAAAACATAACTTCAAACATCTAGTATTTTTATAACATTTTATTTTAAAATTTAGAAGCATATTTTTTAAAAAGTAACACAACTTAAAAATATCTATTTAAGAACAGACATGTGGTTGCCAAGGGGGAATGGGGCTGGTGGAGGGATGGATTGGGGGTTTGGGATTAGCAGATGCAACTATTATATATAGAATGGATAAACAACAAGGTCCTACTGTATAGCACAGGGAAGTATATTCAATATCCTGTGGTAAACCATAATAGAAAAGAATATGAAAAATAATATATATATATATATATATATGTATAACTGAATCACTTTGCTGTAAAGTAGAAATTAACACAACATTGTAAATCAACTATACTTCAAAAAAATAAAGGAAAAAAGCATAAAATAAAACCATTAAAACACCAAGTTAAAAAATATCTATTTAGAGTTCAGTATTTATCTCATATATATATAAGATATACATATATAAGTTTATATATATGTATAAATTTTTTTGCAAGCAAGATGCCCAAAGAAGTCCATGTCCTTATCCCCAGAACCTGTAAATATATTACTATACATGGCAAAGTAGAATCAGGTTGCAGATAGAATTAAGGTTGCTGCTAATCAATCGACTTTAAATTAGAGAGATTATCCTGGACTATCTGGTCAAGCCCAAGGTAATCAATAAGGTCTTTAAAAAGGAAAGAGGAAGGCAGAAGGTCAAAAATGATAGAATTTGAGGTCTCAACTAGTCATTGCTGGCTTTAAAGATGGAGAAAGGGGGCCACAAACCGAGGAAAGTAAGCAGCATCTGGAAACAGAAAAAGGCAAGAAAACAGATTCTTCTCTGTAACTGTCAGGAAGAGGCTGACACCTTGATTTTAGCCTCATGAGACTTCTACAGAACTGTCAGATAATGAAGTTATGTTGCTTAAGCCACTAAATTTGTGGCAGTTTGTTATAGCAGCAATAGGAAGCCAATATGCATTTCAATCTGTTTATATGCAAATAGATATATAAAAATGTTGTTCAGTTAAAATTAAGGTTGCTTCTAAAAGAGAAGATAAGTAGTTTTACTTTGGGGGTGAGGGTGGAGGTTAGCTCCACCATCTAATATTTGACATGACAATATTTTTGCATTCTTATTTAAGAAATGCTGTCAACGGTAAGTAAAAATTGGCATTAATTCCTCAATATCACTTACTTCATGCTTTGGAAATCCATTTAAAAACCATAGATACACTAATGGTGGAAAATAATAGGTTTACAAAGAATGTATCCTGCTGTGACTAGCAGGGCAGGGGAGTGGGAGAGGATAATAACAATTATCTAAAGCCAAAATGTTTATCCCATAGCACTTGTACCTAAGAAAGGAAGATATTGAATTGGTTGAATTTTGTGATCTGCCAGACAAGTACTTACTGAAAATTTCAAGGTCAGGCTCCGCTCTTCCCTTGATGCCAGAAAAATTATTTACATTCTCTCCTCCTGTTTCTATTCTCTTTCCTTTTCTCTCGTTTAAACATTTTAACTGTAAGACATTATATTGCTAGTGTTGTTGAGGTTACGTGGAAAGTGAACATGGGATATTTATTTTTGTGAAGATATTTATTTTTGTGACATTATTTTTTGAAAAGAGTAAAAATAATAAGTGCTTACAGAAAAAAATTTTCCCTTGCTGAAATTGTATCTCTTTTTTTCTTTGCTTTGGTTCTTCTGATTTGATCTCAGTATGGAAGGCAATTTCCCAGCCCAGGCTCTGACCCTTACAAGTGAATAACATTTTTGCATGCTCTTTTGGCAAAGTAAGTATTCAAAGAAGGATATTCCCACTTTTCTCGGGTGCTAGAATGGATAGTTGACTCGACATCACAGTTTTCAAAGTCTAAGAGGATATACTAACTTGGATGAAAAACATATATACAGGGTCAGGAAAAAATATATAATGTGTAGGAGCTAAAGGGCTTGATTTTCTTGGCTGGCAGAATATATTTTATACAATTCCAGAGTTGAAGTAAAGACAAATGAATGTCCCCATGGCGTAATCACTGGGTTGAAAAATCAGGTGACTTCAGTCTTCACATTCCCTGTTAGCGCAGTAAGTTTTTATGTTTTTTTATATCTTGGTTGGTGGATGAGTCAATGTTTAAATGGTCATTTATCATTTACTATATAAAAGAAAATCTATTGCCTGAAACTCATTTTTACAGTTGCAGACAAACAGAAATAATCATTTTCAAGGACCTAAAGCTGTTTCTTGAAGAATGTCATCATTTTATCCTTATTTTACTTACTATTTACTTATATATGAACCAGGTTCTGAGAGCTGTACCCTGCAAGTCTTGGATGTAAACAGTTTCTACCAACTTCCTGCTGCAGCAAGTGAGGACAGGAAATTAGACTTTCCAGAAATCAAAGTTATCTTTCAGACAGATCAAAGACCCAGATGAAAGGCATCATGCCAGCCATAAGTGGTTGTGGCTTCCATCAGAGCCAAGTTGGATTAATTCTGGGTAGTTAGGTGATGACCAACTCCCTGTCTCACAGGGAGTGATTGCACTTATTCTCAGGGTGGTCCTGCTTTTTTCAGACATTTCAATAATTATTATTTCAAATATATAGACTTGAGTGTTGTAAACACTTGCTGCCTTTTCTATTCATGAAATGAAATAATCTGTTGGATGTAGAAAGGGATGATGATATACAAGGAAGCTGAACAGTGGCCATGAACATTGATGAGGGTGACTTCATAAAGAGTCTATAGGAGAGAGGTTGGTGATTTAGAAGGAGCAGAAGTGCTCTAGAATCACCTAGACCTGATTGCGAGTCCTTCTCTGCTGTTTAATACCGGAGTGGATACAAGGAATTTACTGAACCTCTCTGGCCTTATTTTTCTTAAGGTCATAAACAGGAGAAATAATCCTATCTGTATCAGAGAATAGTTGTGAGTATGAAATAAAACATACATAAAAGACCTGCTAGACTGGCTGATGTGCCCTAGCAGCTCAATAAATATTAATTCACTCCTGGTTAATCACTCTCAGATCCAAGAATTCCCTTTGACTGGATCAGAGCAACTTGCCCCTGCAGATATCCTTGGAATGTAATCCTAGGCTAACCATAATTCAGACCTACACTAAAGCAGGTGGAATATGGATAAAGGGCCTTGTTTTAGTCCCAAATCCCCATCTATCCCTCCCTCTTCTTGAAACGCCTGTTGGGTGCCAGCTATGTATCAGTACCACGCTGGACCCTTACATACTTAATTTCCTGTAGTCATTATAACTGAAATGAGGTCACAGTGGTTATTCCAAGTTACCACAGAGGGGACTGAATTTCTGAGAAATCAACTAACTCAAAGTTTCACACCTGATAGATATAATTCTTCCCCCAAATCTTGTCCCACTTTCCCATTCTACCTCCCTCTAAGTTCTGTGATGCTGGAGAGAATTCTGAGATACGGTTTCTGTAAATCAGCCTGAGTGTTTACCATAACAAACTAATCAACACATGAACAAAAGGTAGAGCTTTAGGATTACTCTGCAGCCAGGGGATATTGGCAACACAAACAATTTTGTGCTTCTCTCTGCTTGCTGGTTGATAGCACTGCGCTGGGTGCCAGAGATACAGTGACATAACATGCCAGGCAGAGAGGAGCATCACCACCACGTATCAGACAGATCATAGGGAGGTGGTGGGAGATAAAGCTGGGACCTGGCACAAGGGCTAAGCTGAAAGCAGTTGATCCCGCAAGGCTAAAAATGTGAACTTAGAGGCCCCTGCGTTACATCTGTACACATGTTCTCTTTTCCACCACCTTTTTTAGGTTTCTAAAAAATATGACTGAGAGGACAAAGCTGCCAAACACATATCATTCATTGAAGCTTCTGTCCTGAATCCTGATCTGCTTACCCTCTCTGATCACCAGAGCTGGAAAGTGTAGAAACATCAGGATACATGTATTCCTTTCTTTTCAAGTCTAGAACTGAGTTAGACCTGAGCAGCTTTTTTTCCCCCCAAGGCCTTTCTGTACCCCACAAAGTCCTCTAAGTCTGTAGTTCTTATCCAAGGAGAGAGGAAAGGAAGAGAGTTGCATTTAGACTATTTTACCCTTTCACTTTTCCCTCCAAAAGCTGAGGTCCTAGCCTCCCATAGTTCCACTGTGAATTGATAATAGACCCTCTCTGAAGATAGAGTAGGTATTCAATGGCCAGTGAGGACCCTTTCATTATGAAATACAGAAAACAAGTAGCTGCACCTTTAGAATCAATTGCTTGGGAAAATAGAGAGTGGGAAAAAGTTATGATGAAATGTAATTTTAAGAAGCGAATTTGTATTTTAATTATCAGAAAAACATCTATGTACCTTTGAAAAATAGAGAGAGTGATGCATCTACTCGGGCCACTCAGCATCAGAAAACTCTCAGTGTGTCCAGTGGGACTGTGGGCCCCTTGAAGTCATTTTGCAGCATCCTCACATGGGACAGTCTCAGCCACAGTCTGACAATCCTGCTCTTGGTAATGGGGAGCTACTGAGGAGGACTGTGATATACAAAGTGGTGTATAGATAGATCACTGACCGATAGATCACTGGAGACATAAGAGACTGACCACAGGGAGACTGGTGATGACATTATTCTAAGGATGAGGTTTGGGGGTTTAAGCCTATAGGGGTGATGGCAATAGAAACAAAAACTATTTGACAGACGTAAAGAATATGTGAGTTTGTTTTTTTCTTATTTTTTGCTACTTGGATGTTGGAAGGAAATAAAGACACCAAATTTTCAAATCCTAGTGATTGAGTGCCTGATGTAGTAAACAGTTGGCTTTAGGGAAAAAATGAAGTCAATCTTAGCTACCTTGAAGTAATGGTGATTTATTCTTTTGGTGGGTGGGTAGGTGGGGATGCTGAGTAGGCAGTTAGAAATCTATGATTGAAGTTCAAAAGAGAGGTCATGACTGTAAATAGAGGTTGTGGAGTCATTTCTATAGAAGAAGGAATTGAAACCATAAGTAATGAAAAATACACTCTCTGAGAGAAAGTATGCAGAGCTAGAACAGTTGAAGATGGATCTGGAGTCTACCAGGGTCAGCCAACTTTTTTTGTAAAGAACCAGAGAGTAGATATCTTAAGCTTTGTGGGCCAAAGTTCTCTGTTGCAACTACTTAACTGTGCCTCATAGACCAAAAGCGACACAGACAATAGGCAAATAAATTGGCATGACTGTGTTCCAGTAAAAATCTATTACAAAAATAGGTGACTGGCTGGATTTGGCCTGAGGGCTTTAGTTTGCTGACCTCTGGTGTAGAAAGTTAAGTTCCATAAGGGCAAGGACCACATCTGTTTGGCTCACTATTGTGTCCCTAGCACCTGGCACAGCACCTGGCTTATAGTAGTTTCTTAGCAGACATTTGTTGAATTGATGAATGCTGTGGTAGAATGATTATGTCCATTCTTAGCTTTATTGGAGGAAAAAAAAAAAAAGCAAGAGCGTTCTAAGAGTTATGAGGAAAGTCAGGATTGTATGACATAGACAAAAATCAAGAAAAGAGTGTGTCATTAAAGAAAAGTCTAGCAACATTGATGACTAGTAGGTTATGAAGAATGAGGAGTTATGACACATTTGGCAATTAGTAACAAGTATAAAGATAAGAATAAAAGATCACAAGAATGTTATCAAAGAAAGGATATATACACACAAAATAACCTGGGTGTTAGGATAGAAGTATCTTTATGAAGGAGTTTGCATGGTGGAACTTCAATAGTTACTGCTATTAATATTTTAAAATTTTCAGTCAAAAAGATATGATTTTAATTATAATCCAAATCTGTGGATTAGGTTCGTATAATTCTAACATGATGATTTTGTGAACTATTTAAGGAGAATCAAACTTGTTTTTTGACATTATGTAGATAAAATAAACAGCTCGACTAATTTTTCTGAGTAGTTGTGTTGAAATTTGTCAAGCGTTTTCTTTTATTTTTTCCTAAATTTATGAGCTTTTAACTTTTGTGGATTTCCAACCTCACTTTATGAAGTCAATATTAAACATACGATTTAAACATTTTCTTCTTATTATGAGAGTCCAATGTTTACTTAATCCTTCCAGATTATCCCACACGGAGCTGTTGGAATTACCTTGTGATGATTTCAAAGAACATTTTCTCCTCTACACACTCTTATCCCAAGGTAAATTGATGGATTTCTAATGAATAAATTTCAGGACGAAAACATCAGCATTTTTATACTTCAGTTCAGAGTATTTAATTCCCTCCCCCTTAACTGTAGCCACGAGTCATTCTAAGTTTACACAGCCCTTTTTAACAACGGAAAATTATTATTTTTTTGTACAATGTCGATCACCTCTGAATCATTTGTTACCTAGTGTGTTTAGTTTGTTATGCCTATGCAAGTGGGAGAAAAACAATACCATAAACATGTCTAATCATGTCATTGAAGCTTTTCTTGGAATAATTGGAGTGTGATGATGGAGCAGGGAGAAAAGAGGGGCTGGAAATTGAGGAAAAGGGTCTCAGCCTGAATTTTCCAAATTGGCTATTTATCTGGTTAATTCTTCATCTTTCCTCATCACCATGTCTGAATTGAGAAAATCTTCCTAATGATAATAAACTATGTCAAGAACAGATGGCTGATTTGATGTGATGAAAATAGCTGTGTCAATTGAGGGTATTTTTTTCCTTACCCATTTTGCTTTTCATCACTCTGGGGTTGGTGGTTCATATGTTTTTTTTTTTTCTGAATTTACCCTCAGCCCAATAGAATGTGGTGAATTTCTCCCCAAAAGCAGTTTGGACCCTTTTTTCTGAAAGAAAGAAAGGAGAAATGGCTTAAAAAAACACAATTATCACCTTTCCTGCCTTTTCTGCTTTAGCTAAGTTACTTTTGGAAGGATCAGTTTACAACAAATGTTTAGTGTCAGGAATTTTGCAGTTTCATAGGCCCTGACAGCTTGGCATGAAAAAGAGGTGGCATTATGTCAATTGTAAATGAGTATGCTATTTACATACTAATTAAACTTTGCACTAGTGGGGTGAAAGAATGTCATTTGGAGCACCCCACTTATTCTGTTTATATCATTGTTGTCTATTTAAACAGTCTATTGTTTGGCATGTCACAGTCTCATCCCCTAAATGCCATTTTTGTAACCTTGCACTGCTTTAAAAGTACTACCCCACTGCTTGGTAAATCAAACAAAATCAGTATATTTAAAAGCAAAGTGAATTCCCAGACTCACCTTGCTGCATAATAGCACTGAGTTTGATGATGCTGATGATGATAAAGATGCTGATGATAGTAACAGCTTTTATCAATTGCTTCCTATATGCATGTCTATGGCGTTTTGCTCAACAATTTTTAAATATTAACTCAATCTTCAAAGTAAGGTGGTTTTTGGTTATTACACCCCTTTTACGCATGAGGAAGTTGTGGTTGCACAGTCTATGAGGACATCAGGTCTTCAATGTCTGTGTTGTCCTCCACTATACAATACTGCTTTCTTCTCTGCTGTGTCATTGATCCACAAGGTGTCCCACTGCTATTAGATGTTTCCAGGGTTACTGAAAATATGCCAATGGCAGGAATTTCACTTATCATCTCAGTCCATTCACTTAAGGAAAAAAGTGATCAACAATAGAGAACATATGTGTTCTCCAGTATATTATATTTCTCTGGTATATTTCTTATTTACATTAGAAATCTAACACTAATCCAGGCTCACATTACATACATATTTCCCACTGCCCTCCAGTTGCATTTTTATCCTGTCTTGTACCAAGGCAGGCTGCCCCAGTCTGTTGGTGTATGCTGTAACATAGAATCCGTGTGTGCTCTAGGAACTTGATTCAGGAATACCGGTAGTGTCTGTTAGTTTATAAAATAGCAAGTGATTAATAGCTATTTTATGCTTCTGCTTCACGTCTGCAGAAGGTGGTTTATTGGATTTGGCTAAGGACATTTTTTCTCACTGGATAAGGAACAGAATCAACATTATAGCATACCTGTGTGGGAGGTGGCTTAACATGATTTGCAGCGATAAAGCGCAAATCAGAACTTTTCCTGGCTGGCTCTGCTCAAATGAGCTCACCATCCATGTGGATATTTATACCCCAGCGTTGAGAGTGCAGAGTTGGCATTCCTTGGCATTGTCAACAGAGTGCTGGTTTGTACTTCCTTTTTCTTTGAAAATGACAGAAACAGAAAGCCTAGGTAGTTGACATTAAAATAACTTGCCAAGAGAGGGTTGAACATACGATCCTTTATAGCTTTTTCCTCACTATTTTCAACAATCTTCAAGGTTGAAATAATTCCATAATAAAGTCAAAAATCCTGCAGAAGAAGAGAAAGAAAATATACTTTAGCTCTCCATCATTCCAACCACCATACCATACTTCATGAAATGTGACAGAGTTTTGCTCCACAACCTTGCCAAAGGAAAAAAATTCTAAATTTTAAGCTGATAACTTGAATGGTTCCAGAGATATCAACTTGTGAAAAGTCACAATTTTGTATTGTGCTGAAAAGCCACCTTACAACCCAGGGACTACCATCACTCTTTAATATCCAGCAGAGCCCCCTGCTGTGCTTTGTCAGTCACTAACAACATCCAAGTCTTCCCGTAAAAGTAATTCACACTTTTTTCACAACACTGTTGCTTTAATTACCACTGAACTCTGCTGATGCTGAGGCAGGCCTGGCAGGACCAAGGGAGGGTCAGAGACACAAAAGAAGCAAATAGCTTTTTTCCTTCCTTACTTTATTATTAACAAACCATCTTTGATGGAAATGTTCCTAGTTATGAGGCCTAGACTTAACTCTGGGTCCCTTGGCATATTCATTATCAAAAGAGACCCACAGATGCCATTCAGAGAGAAAGAGAGAGAGAGAAATATTACCTAGAATCCCAATTAGAAATTAGAAATTTTGGTAAAGAACAGACTTAGCTATTCAAAACTGGCAAACAATGAATGCATTTCTCCTATTGCTGTCATTTTGTGCAAATGAACTTAAATTTCATACCAAACTGTCTTGCTGGACCAATGTCAATTTATCCACTTATTTACTGCAGATTTTTTTTTTCAGGATTAGTTGACACAATAAATCATGTACCAAAGGAAACCACAGAACTGCCAAAATCTACCAGTGCACAAAAGTGATACAAGGGCTTCCCTGGTGGCACAGTGGTTGAGAATCCGCCTGCCAATGCAGGGGATTTGGGTTCAAGCCCTGGTCTGGGAAGATCCCACATGCCACGGAGCAACTAAGCCCGTGTGCCACAACTACTGAGCCTGCACTCTAGAGCCCGCGAGCCACAGCTACTGAGCCCATGTGCTGCAACTACTGAAGCCCGCGTGCCTAGAGCCCGTGCACCACAACAAAGAGTAGCCCCCGCTCGCCGCAATTAGAGAAAGCCCACGCACAGCAACGAAGACCCAACGCAGCCAAATATAAATAAATAAATAAGTAAATTTATTTTTTTAAAGTGATACAAAAAGCCTCTGCTTTATAAATAATATGACAGCAGTATGATAGGCGTAACATCTTATGTGTCTAAGGCACCTTTCATTCCATATCACAAAGTATTTCTCCAATAAAACTATCCCTGTGAAACCAGCTTTCACTGTCTCCTCCACATAGAATATAAGGGTGCCTATCAGTAAACTTCACACATACTTTTAGGGAAGAAATAAATAGGTCTGTGACCTTAAGAAAATGACTTAAAAGACTGCTAAGCTTTCTTCTGGCTCTAAAATTGCATGTTTAAAACACTAAAATTTAAAGTCACACTGTAGGCTTGTCTAAGTATCCTCACGTATGTAATGCTACTATTGTTTATCATTTGCTAATTTATAATCTGATTTGTCAACCCTGTGCAAGGTTAGATTTAGCTGAACGCGTGGTCCTGTGATAAATTAATTAATATAGGTGAAATAATCATTGGTACCTATTGCAGACCAACTGACTCATATCCCAAGTCTTCTATAATTCGGGCCGAACCTTTTTTTTTTTTTTTTTAATTAATTAATTATTTATTTATGGCTGTGTTGGGTCTTCGTTTCTGTGCGAGGGCTTTCTCCAGCTGTGGCAAGCAGGGGCCACTCTTCATCGCGGTGCGCAGGCCTCTCACTATCGCGGCCTCTCCTGTTGCGGAGCACAGGCTCCAGACGCGCAGGCTCAGTAGTTGTGGCTCACGGGTCCAGTTGCTCCGCGGCACGTGGGATCTTCCCAGACCAGGGCTCTAACCCGTGTCCCCTGCATTGGCAGGCAGATTCTCAACCACTGCGCCACCGGGGAAGCCCGAGGGCCCAACCTTTTTTTTTTTTTTTTTTTTTTAACATCTTTATTGGGGTATAATTGCTTTACAATGGTGTGTTAGTTTCTGCTTTATAACAAAGTGAATCAGTCATACATAAACACCAACCTTTTTATATAGATATCTTTACTCCCATCTATGTAAACCCTATGGCTCAGTAGTTCTAAAATCTGATTGATCATCCAGATTTTCTGGCAGGGGAGAGCATTTAATAAATTAAAACATCTTGGAAGTGGGGTGTAGAATCTGTTGCTCCACAGGGTTCTTGGAGTTTCAGATAATGTGCTGGGCTTGGAGAGCTTCTTCACCAAACTCTTCTGCTGACTTCCTTACTTTCAACACCTGTCTTCCAGCATCTTCTGCTTAGTAATCTTTCAAGTTCTAGTACTGGTAGCACACATTTCATGCGGCAGTTACTGGCTTCTTCAGCTGGTAGTAGTCCTTGCCCTCTCAAAGCCCTGATAGTATTAAATACCTTCCCCTATGTTTTAAACCTTCTATGACAAGTTGCCATTACCTATGTTTTTCTCTTTATCTTTTCTCATATATTTATCTTATTAAAATATAAGCTTTTCCATCCAAGGTGTAGGTTATAACATTTTTCTCTGAATCCACATTATATAAAAAGATGCATTCCAACTGTCTATGGAATGGATGCCTGAATTTAATTTTATGTAGCACGTAAGACTGCAAACCAAGTTGAAATGACTAACTCCTGTTCATATATTCATTTTATGATACAAACACCATGTAGCATATTGAATTGTTCAAAGGTGGCTGAACCAATATATATGCCTTCCCACATGCTCTTCTTAAAATGTTGACAAATATGTTGCGAGTTCTGCCACTGAGAGGTGGGGTCTATGTTCTCTTACCTTAAACCTGGGCAGGTCTTGATAACTGCTTCAACTAAAAATAATGTGATGACAGAGATCCTTTGGGACTTCTGGAGCTAGGTCACTAAAAGGTGACACAGCTTCTTCCTGTATCTCTCTTTTGGGAGCCAGATCTTGAGAGCCCAGACGTGACAGGGAAGGAGTCTGGCTCCCCTGGAGCCTCCACGCAGGAGAGACCACATGACTGACTACATGGTGATTAAAAGGAGCCCTGATGCTTTCAGTTCCCAGCAATTTTGTTGGGACCCCAAACACCATGGAGCAGAGAGGTACCATCCCAACTCTGCCCTAATTCCTGATGCAAAGAATCCCATGAGCATGACATATGGCCATTTTATGCCGCTGTATTTTGGGATAATTGTTACTCAGAAGTAATCATTGGAACACCTAATCCCAGAGATCCAAAATGAGCAAAATAAACTATATCTCTGCTCTTATGAAGCTTGTATTCAGTGATAAGAAACCAAAAGGAATATATAAACAAGATAGAAACTTTCATCTTGTTAAACTATTCTTAAACAGCTTTATTGAGGCACACTTGACATAAAATAAACTGCACATATTTCAAGTGTAAAATTTGATAAGTTTTGACATAATATATGCACCTATGAAACCACCACCATAGTCAAGGTAGTGAATATATCCCTCACCCCCCAAAGTTCCTTGTGTCACTTGGTAATCCTTCTTTCCTGCACTCAAGCAACCACAGATCTGCTTTCTGTCCCTTTAGGTTCATTTGCATTTTCTAGAATTTTATATAAATTGAAACCATATAGTATGCTCTCTTTTTGTCTAAAAAGAGCCAAAAAAGTATTCTTTTTTTTTCTTTACTGAGTACTATTCCATTGTATAGCTATACCACATTGTACTTATCCATCTGTGTTGTTTCTAGTTTTTAGCTGTTACAAATACAGCTGTTGCTCTAAACATCATGTGCAACTCTTTGTATGGACATCCACTTTTATTTTTCTTGAGTAAATATCTAGGAGTAAAATGGTTTCTCCTCAGTACCGTAGCCCACGAACTCTCGCAAGGCAGTAAGTTGAGGCAATCTTAGGACTTATATCATTGATTTTCTATCTCTCAGATATCACTCACTTTAGATACTTAATGTCTAATGTCTTAAAAACTGCATATATATATATATATATATTTTAAAATAAAGAAGAATTTACATATATATACGTAAATTTACATATATTTATACATATTTTGTGGAAAATACAAATATATGTAAAATACATATATTTTACAAATATATATATATAAATTCTTCTCTATTTTTAGTTGTTTCAGGTGGGACGGGAAATTATATGGTTCTTGTTATTCCACTTTGGTACTGTCTCCTTTAATTTCTTTCCAGGTTAAGGACTGAAGAGGTAGAAGAATGTTTGCCTGTCTTTGTGTCTCCTAGAAATTTGCTTTACAAACGCAGTTGGGTATTTGTGTCATGAAATAGAAAGACTCTGCAGTCTGTTATAACGTCTGGTTTTGACTCAGGGTCCTGCCACTTATTAGCTATGTGACTTTAGACAACTTACTTAGCTTCTCCAAGCCTCAGTTTTCTCATCTTTATAATGATAATATCAGTAATGTTCCAATAAAGGTGTAAAAATAATAATATCAATAATAACAATAACAGGAGCAATGATAATAGTAAAAAATAATAACCATTTCGTAAGGTTGGCATAAGGTTAGAAGAGAACTTATTATGAAAAATACCAAGCGCAATGTCTGGAACGTCATAGGCTCTCAATAAATATTATTGATTATCATTGATATAATTTTTGGAGCAGGTCTCAGAATGGTGAGAAATTGTGTCAAACCCTTGGATAAAAGGAACATGGCAAATAGCTATAATATCATTGTATGGAATACTTAGTAATAAAGGTGGTTCCTCACATACTCTGAATAAAGACTCTGGGTTTCGGTCCCTTTTCCAAATCCCATCGCTAGAGAATTGACATTCTGCAACCTTTACACACAGAAGCTTCAAGAAATTCAGTCAAATCATGTTAGGGATCTGGGAAAAGAACTTAAAGTTTGGTTAACAGAAATGATCCTCTCAGAGAAACTTGTTCTGTCCACTAGGGCTGCAGGAGGGTAGATGTGATGTGGAGCCTAACGCAATTTGTAGAGTGAGTTTGTAGAGGAAAGCTCTCCATTTTGAACTGATTGAGAGTTTTCTGGTTGAGTGAACTGTGTGGCCAGGCCAGTAAGCTAAGGCAGAAGCTAAGGCTTCTTAGGTTCAATTTTCTGGTGAATTTCAGCCTTTACATAGGACAGTATTGAATAGCTAGTTAAAGTGTGTGTGTGTGTGTGTGTGTGTGTGTGTGTGTGTGTGTGTGTTGTCAATGGAGAAACTAAGGGTCGTCTCAAAATTTTTCCATTGTTTTATGGCAATTTGAATCTTTGTGTATGAGCTGGTAGGTATGGATAATGTGGACTGCTGAATGAGAGTTTGAAAGATTTTGAGCTGCTTGAAATTTTAAAAGATTAACATTAAAACTCATAACAACTTTCCAAGGACTCTTATTGAAAACTTGACTATGCCTAATGCAGGGCTGCCATGTGCTGTGACATGACTGGGGCCACCTGAGACTGTGCCAGGCTAGTGAAGCACCAACGAGAAGCTTTGGTGCCAAAACAGTACATACGGGTTGTAGGAAGGTATTCCTTTTACTTCTTTGTGCAATACTGTTTTCAGACCCAGGCAAAAGCTGCCCCTGCCTTGTGTCCCGTGCTTTACTGAGCCCACTTTGTTCCTCCTCCTTAAGGGGTCAAGTATCCAAAGTACCAAAGGACTTTCCCAACCAGGTCCTGAACACCTGCCCCCTTCTAGGCCAAGCTCTGAATATACCAGACCCCTAAATTCCTGCCCAAATGGCCCCAAGTCCACTTCTACGTCCTGTGCAGGCCTTTTCCCTTAGTCCATTCTCTTAGAAGTTGACCTTACCTGTGGCCTTTGCACCCCTGAGAGCTGGGTATGCCCTGAGCATGGAAATGTAGGAAGACGTGTCCACACACACGTGAACACCCTCCCCATGCAGGGATGGGGAGAGAAGGAGGCGGGCCAGGGGCTGGTATAAGTTTTCCCTCTTCTGTCAATTCCAGCACAGAACTCCAAGAAGCCCGAAGATTCTAAATTGACAGCTGGACTTCTTCATTGTTATTAGTATATTAATCAAGATAGGAGGATAGAACCTATTTTTGTCAACAGTTTACTAGATTGCTTTGTAATGTTAAAATATTTTCATATATAGTATATGGGCCTTGTGGTCTTCCTCCCGACACTTCAAATGTTAGGGGTAATCCTTGCTTTGTGACTTTCTTCCAAAAAGGTGTGTCCTTCTCACTCTTGCTTATCTCCTTCATGTACAAAGTAAAGGTAAAACAGAGGTCAGAGGGACAAAACACTGATGAATCAGCCAGATCCTTTTGTCCTAAGGTGTCTACTTTATGATCTGCTGTGTAATTACCACTTCTGCCGCCTGTAGAGACAATGTAATGAAATGCTTTCCTCTTTGGCATCTTCAGAGGAGAGAGTCAGCAGTATGGTCATTAAGTCCTAGAATCCCTGGATCCCTAGTCAGTCTTAGTATCTCCTTTATCCTCTCCGCAGACTGCTTGAAATTCTCCAGCTGGTGCGTGGGTACCAGTTTTTGATTTGCCCCTCAGAGAGGTCACGTGATCTGAGCAATTTCTATCACTATTTTCCCTCATCTTCCTCTGTCAACTGCCCAGTGCTCTTGTGACCCACCACCTACATCTGGTGAGACAGGAAGGTTTCCTCTCTACAAATGTTGACTTCCTTCTTGTCTGCCTTGTGTGCACTTACAGCTTCTTCAAGTTGCAATGCAAGATTTCCCTCTTCTTACAGAACACCTCCCTAATGTAGTCAGAAAAAGTAAGTTTGGAGACACACAGAACTGGATTTCAGTTCAATGCTTTGTTCATGACTGTGTCACCTCTCATAAGTCACTCAACCTTTCAGAGCCTCAGTCTGCCAGTAAACAGGTATGACAGCCTTTCTGCATGTCTGTTGGGGTGATTCAGAGATTTGATTTCTGTAAAGCACCTGGTGTGTTTCTAGGTCATTCCTTATGTTGACTCTTCCGGTCAATGTAAGCACTTCTTCCTATATGCGTTTAGAATTTTTATAACAAACCTCAGATAACCCGGAACAACATAAAGACATCAGGCCATAAGAAAATCTGATACATCTGAGGAAGGGTTACTAGTTTTTAGTGCCCGGATTTTTGAGCATATATGCTGCAGAGGTAGACTGAAACCAAACTGGGACAGACATTTTATATTAAATGAAGAAATTTGACCTACTGTGATTTCTTAGAATTCCTGGAGTGGTTAGGTAATCTTTCTATCTTCTTTAGATAAAATGTAATTAAACATCTTAAAACACCTCAGCTTAATGTATACACGGTGATAACATGTTACCAGGGGAAGCGTTGGGACTTCGTTGCCTACAACCATGCGCCTGCTTAGTTACCAAAGCATGCTTGCCATCACATCAGAGATAGGTTCTGAATAAATTAGCTGTGTTAAACGTGGCCTTATGCTTTGGATCCAGCGAGACTCTTATATTCTTCTTTTCTTCCTACCTTTATGTTACAGTTTATTATTATTTTTTTTAAATTATATAGCAGGTTCTTATTAGTTATCTATTTTGTACATATTAGTGTATATATGTCAATCTATTATACTCTTAATCCTCATTTTCTTCCAAACTAGACAAACTGTTTCATATGGATTTTCTTCGGTGCCTGTGTTTCAAAATGAAAATTCCTACCAATTTGAGATACCAATGCTTTAGCCACATACCAAGTTGGAGTTTCTCCAGTGTGCGTGTGCTCCTTATGAAATGGAAGAAGGCGAACTGCCAATCAAAAGACTAGTTGCAGGTTGCAGGCAGAGACCAGATTGGTGACAATTGCTGGCATAGTGCCCGGCACAGTGCCCTGTACACAGACATGCTCTAAAAATGCTGTTGGGTCCGGTCAAGCCTTCTGTATTCCAGCTAAGAGCCCTCCTTTGAAGACATGGCATTTGTTCAACCTAGAACTGGGGGGAAGGCAGCAGTATGGACAGTCTCCAATTAGTCAGAAGATTTTAATCTACTTTGCAGAACTAATCGAATGGTTGTGCTTCCCCAGCGTTCACGTGAATTGCACCCTAGCTGGAGGTTAACAGACTAAACAATAGCAGCAGCAATTAAGTGGATGTAAATGAATGTGATAGGCTAATTCTCACAAGGAGAACATCAATGTGTCAGTGTCAATGCACTGGTGCCTGCAATGAAAGAGGAATTGACTGGGATGAAGGTAATACGTAGCAAGTTTGCTAGGTTGTATAGATTTCAACTGCACTAGTTGGGAAATTCTCTGGATGTAGGCAGGAGGAATAAACATAAGTAATGACAACAGTCCTCTTCTATATATGCTCTTGTGGGAGGGTAAGAAAGAAAACGCCATACATTCACATAAATGCATTTAAAGTATTATACCTCATGGTGTACCTTGACTATGAGATGAATTGTTGGATATGGAACTGAGTAAAGCATAAATCTACTTACAATAAGGAGAAGGACAGTTTCATGACCTGGGAGGCTGAGACTTCAAAACAGGACAGACTTCTCTGGCCTTTTTCATATTTAGAAATGGGGACTGATGGACTGTAAAAGTTTATTGCTGCAGGGTTTCAGCAGAGTCTAGAAAGACAGAAGTTGTGGAGCAATAGGGAACTTTGAGGTTTTGCTTAGGTTCTGTTGTTCAGCACTTTCATGCTTTTAGGAAATTTCCACAACTGTAGAATAGAGCTTGGGGCTTGGAGGGAATATGAAATCTGTAAAGGTCAATTCTTTTTGATTAAAGCATCTGCAAACATTGTATGAGCTGTCTGAAAGAAAAATGTATGAATGCAATGAGTATAGACTGACGTCCGTTCTCCTGCTCCTGGGTCATCCCAAAGCACTTCTAGAATCCACTGAGTGAGGCAGAGTTCTGTGTCCACTCTTCTGGCAGGGGATGAGCCACCATCTACCTTTCCCCATAAATCTGCAGAGGACATCCCTAGGTGTACTAGCTCCTTGGTTCTTGATGGACATATCATAGATGGTCCCTCTTACTGTCATAATGCATAGCCTATCAAAAATTAAAGG
The DNA here is from genome assembly GCF_964270905.1 of Leucopleurus acutus. NCBI lineage: Eukaryota > Metazoa > Chordata > Mammalia > Artiodactyla > Delphinidae > Leucopleurus > Leucopleurus acutus. The sequence goes on from NC_139154.1 coordinate 77,737,084, forward strand.
ATGGAAGAGAAGAGTAGATCAGATGTGTAAATGAAGGAAGTCAATCATAATACAATACATGAGATAAAAAGTCTTCTGCTGAAGACTCATTTCTCAAAAAACAACTGAGTCATTACAATAAACCAAGGGAAATGGATCAAAATTATTAGATTGGTAGAATGAGAGAATGATTGAGAGAATGGAAAACAAAACAAAACATCTATCACCTGGAAAAAGAAAAGTGGAGATATATATATAGATAGATAGATAGATAGATATAAATAGATATAGATAGATAGATAGATAGATAGATAGATATGGTCTTTTTAAGAGTATGTTCAGAAGATTTTTCAAAAGCATGGTCTGAGAAATCAAAGTTTTGAGAGTTGGTGAAGCCCAATGAAGACCCAAATTATTTATCATTATACAAATATGTTGTATAAACAATGAGATTGAGATAAAGCTGTACATGAATGAAGTGACTTACAGTTTTGGTTCTTAACTTTTCTGTTACTTTTAAAAATTGTTGAATAGAAAACTATAAGTCCTCATTTCTGCCAGGATCAAACCTATGACTTTGTCTACTTATAGAAATAAATTTTATTGGGAAAAGTTTGAACTTGAACAATTGAATGGTAAGGAGTTAATACAAATTCAAGTTCAGGTAAATTAGTAGCATAGCTGATGTAGATCAGTCTCCCAGTCCCATCTTTTTGTAGGCAAAGCCTCAAAGAAAGGTGAAAGCAATTTAATGAAAACTTACTTAGCAAATTAGGTAAGTATATTATAAATATTACAAATTAGCAATTTCTTTCCAGTAAAGAAGAGATGAAACAACGAGTAACATAAGTTAGACTATCATGCCTCAGTGATTTAAGTAGAGTCAGTCATTTTAGAGATATGAGATCTTTGAGGTTGTAATGCATCTGAACTGTATGTTTACTAGGACCATTCTTACAAGGAGAAAATGTGAAAACAACGAAGCATCGGTAATAAGATCCTGTAAAACAAACAGCATGCGTTTAAAAGGAAGGAAAAAATAGAGGCATAAATTTGACTCCATTGAGACAGATGACTGATTTCATCTCCAGGTGGAAGGCAATGACTAAGACATACCTGGTGTTATGCAACAGATGTAGAATTTGAGGAAATGTTGATCTATTTTGCTATTATTTACACAGGCATATTGTCACAGAAAGAATACATTCTCTCTCTGTATAAATTAGGTAAAAATGTATTTGTATTATGGGGAAGGTGAGTTAGGAGGTGAGTTAGAACTAGAAAACTTTGTGCCTTTCTTTTTTTTTTAAGTCAAAGAAATAGCAGCCTAAATGATCAACTTGTAACTATGTTCCTGATGAAATTATGGAAAAACAAAGAGTGTGATAGAAGGTATTTAAATAAATTGTGTTCTCTGACTCCTGATAAGCAATAAAAAATATAGTATTAAATGTACAGCATGATAACTATAATTAAAATAAGGTATTGAACACTGTAAATATGCTACGATAGTGGATTTCAGGTGCCCTCATCACACACACAAAAACTGGTAACTATATGAGGAGAAAATATGTTTATTAGCTTGACTGTAGTCATCAGTTCACTGTGTATATGCATATCAAATCATGATGTTGTATACCTTAAATCTACACAATTTTACTAAACAAAATCAAATAATAAAAAAGGAACATAGTATTCTCTTAATTTCTGAATTTTAGTAACATCTCCTGGGAGTCAGTAGGGACTGGAAAAGTAGTTAAAGATAGTTATCCTAATTTTATTGGAGAAGAAGGTGGTTCTCTTACCTGAACTTACACAGTCATCATGGATGGAAATCCACAGATGGAAATCAGGTTTCATAGCATCTAATTTGATTCTTACAAAATGTGTGGACACGTATCTTTTGGCAAAAATGAAGTAAAATGTCTGTCTTGCATGGTCAGTCAAACTTGCATGATCTGTTTCCATTGTGCCTGGAACTACTCCACATCCTTGATGTACATCATCCTATTTCATAGTCATAATAAGTCAGTACATTAAATATTATTATTCCCTCTTTATAAATGAGCAAACTGTTCCTCAGAGAGGGTAAGAAACTTGCTAATGCTCTCCCAGCCTCTGAGCAGCTGGGGCCAGGAGTCTAACGGGTGAACTGCCCACTAAAAGGGCGTTATAAAGTCTATAATGGTAATACGCATACATTTTGGGACAGAAATCATTGCATCGAGTAATAGTGTTATCAGAAAATTTCTGCTAATTTTAAGATCCATCAGTTCATAAATGGCTTCTTCACAAGGCTCTGGTCATTTGAAGTATTTTAGGTATTAAAGAGGACAATTTGGTCATGGCTGAAAATGGACCAGACACCTGAATATTTCCCTTTTTGGGGGCCAAATTCCAATTCCTATGTTAATACAAAGAAAAGGAAGGAAGGAAGAGAGGGAGGGAGGGAGGGAGGAAAGAAGAAAGAAAGAAAGAAGGAGAGAGAGAAAAGAAAACGAAAAAGAAAAGAAAAGACAGGAACTTAGGGTAAAATCTGTGGCCATTGTAAATGTTTGAAAACTGTTTCTAGATGTGGAAGGGCATTGGTGCATTTTCCTAACAATAGTATAAGATATATACAATCTATGTATATTCCAGGGAGATGAACCAGAATTGACAGCAATATGTGGCCATTAATGACAAACACTAGTCTATGCAGTCTTCGATTTGTATCAAAGATAAAGTATTTAAACAAAGTATTAAAGATAAAATGAGTAAAGTGGATAATTGGCCATTTTGAAGTCCATTCATTCCAGTGGGCCTGTGCCATGTACCTACATAAAATGTTTTTTTAAGGAGCTAAATAGACTTGCAGGATTTGTTGTGAATTCAAATTATTTAACCCCAAGTTCCATGCACGTCTTTCTAATGGGTGAATGGTAGCATGCTCTTTTTTTTTTTTTTCAAAGATTGTTTTTGATGTATACCATTTTTAAGGTCTTTTTCTAAAATATATTTATTCGGTTGCGCCGGGTCTCAGTTGCTGCAGGTGGGTGGACTCCTTAGTTGTGGCATGTGAACTCTTGGTTGCAGCATGCATGTGGGATCTAGTTCCCTGACCAGGGATTAAACCCACACCCCCTGCATTGGAAGGCGAAGTCTTAACCACTGGACCAGACTGCCAGGGGAATCCCCATAACAGTTAAGGCTTTTTTTTTTAGATTTTGGCTGCACTCCATGGCATGTGGGATCTTAGTTCCCCAACCAGGGATCAAAGCATCCTCTCTTTATTTAGAGTTAAAATGATAACAGAGCTATGCCATGCAGAGTATGAATTCCCATGCCTGGACCAGGTGTGCTGGCCAGTGGAGAGGTAGTCAGTCTGTATGCAGCGAGTATACACCATTCCTAGTCTATTGGAGTCTGGCAGGTGGCACCTTAGCCTCTTCTAGAACATATAACATTCTTTCTCAGATTCTCAGGATTCTGTGTCAGCTGCCGTGTACCAGTCACTAACTTCTCTGTGTGTGATGTGAGGTTAATGAGAAATGACAAGTTGCTTTTTTGCCTCAGTGTATAGAAGCCACAAGGCACACTTTCCCAATTGCCATTACCGTGACACTCACTTACGACACATGGATCATATTTCAGCATACGAGAAGGCATGCACAGGTTTAATATGAAGTATGTATATCCCAGGTACATGGCAATGTATGCATACCCGTTCAGGGTGAAATCTACAGAACTGGGTTTCTACAACATTCTGTCTAGGTCCATAAACTCTATTGAAGTGAACTCAGTGGAAGACGGAAGCTTTCTAAAGGAGCAACAAAATACTTCCAAGGAATATGAGTGACTTCTCAGTAGTCTTGTATGGAATGAAAAATGCAGTCACAGTGTTTAATAACTTACTAGAATAAGAGACAGTGAATACAATCATCCGCTCTTCTGAGCTGACCCCCCTACCCCCATGATCTTTATTAGCTTTGTCCTGACAATCTGACCTTCTTGAGCTCTACCCAGTCCTGACGGCCACATAAAACCCACAAACCGATAGGGAACCAGTGCAGCTTTTGCAGATTGAGGATCGTGTTCAAGCTTATGAATCAGATTTTTCTATGTGTGGACATGACAACTATGGAAAAACTGTAATTTAGGACATATTTTCTTTATCCTTTTATGTCGAATTTCACTTTAATGTGATGCAAATGACAGTAAGAAATACATTCAGTGAATGTTAAAGCCTTCCCATTAAAAATTCTGTATGCATTTTACATTCTAATTCATGTACAGTCAAAAACCCTGATAAAATCACAGTGCTGATTTGACTGCTGCACTTATCGTATTAATGAGGATACTTTATGCCTTTTGAAAATTGGGATATGGTCCATTATGTGATTGTAAATGATGTGATTGTATCACATAAATTTGTTATTCAATCCCACCCCTCCCTCCAGTCAGCTTTGTATATAAGAAGATTCATTGGTGAGCCAGAACTGAGGCTGGAAAACTGAACTGCAAATTAGACTTTTCTTTTGTCTTTATTTCCATTTATAGAAAAGAATATGATAAACACGCAAATGTATGTGTATATAAGTATATATATGTATATATATATGTATGTATTTTTTTCTTATTTTTAAAAATATTTTCCTAAAAAACAGAGGAAAGAACATACCAAGGAAGTCGAGATGAGAAAAGGAAGCGGCCGGGCCTGAGGCTCCATGAGGTACGTAGTGCTTTCCCCTCACAGGCACGGCGGTTCCCTCTACTTCTTGGCCAATTCTGGATTGACTGTTGTGGGGAAATCTTCCCTTCTCTTTCCTTGACTTTCAACAAGTGAAAGGTTTGAGAACGGTTCTTGGCCAAGGTTTCCTGATTTTGAGTTGCATTTGCATTCCTTTAGATACATGCTTCTCCTTCTATTGATTTATTTTTCTGTCTTGCCGGCCTAATTAGTCATCATTACCTCCAGGAGCACCCAGTGCGGGTGATCTGTGAACACAACTGCAGGAGTCCTTTGGCTTCCTTCTGTCCCTGGAGCTTCTGTTTCTGAATCTGAGGCATAGATGTCTACCTTGGTAAAGGTCAAAGAACTATTTTTTTCTTCTTCTGCCCATCACTAAAGACACTGACACCTAGCCTAACATCAACACTCCAAAGTCCCCGCAGAAGAAATTAGAGCCCTGACCCCAGAAGTGGCTTCAGAACTCTCAGATTAAAACAGAGAAGGGGACCCCCCAGTCTGTGGTGGAGTAGCTCTCATAGCCTCAAATTGTCCCTTTAATGATGGTCTCTCACCTTATCTTGTGATTATCCTAGAGAAGCCCACAGATTGAGGTGCTTTCTGCTTGCCCAAGCCATGACCGTTGTCAGTTGTTCCCTGTACTTCCGTGTTCCTTAAACATTACCTTTGCTTTGGGATTCCTGAGGGCTTGTAGGCTGGCTCTTTCTTTTTCTTTATCCCTTCCAAAAATTATCAGCTGTTGCCTGGAACTGGAGGAAGTGGTGACGCCCTTCACAATAGTGTGGAGTCTTTAGAGTTCGGAAATGCAGATGCCCAGGTTCTTGACACCCACATGGCAATCTTCCATTTCTGACTCTTGTTCTTACTCATCCTGGAACCTGAACTTTAGGCTTTATCAAGCTCTGTGTTTTCCCAGATCTCAGCTATTGTGGATGAAATTGTTTTGTTTTGTTTTTAAGGTCTGTCTCTGTCCTGCTGTAACATCAAAACTACCATGTGTTCCTTCCCCTTAACCCCATTCGAAAGGAGAGGTACCATAGAGAATGGCTGGCATAGGAGAATACAAATATCATTATAAACTTTATTTTTTAAATGGCTTACGGGAAAAGATAAGTTGCTTGACGAAGATATACCAAAAGATCACAGGGGGGCTTTCACAATGGGAGGTAGGTTTTTTACCTACTTTTGGATTCAAGGCCAATAAGAACTTTATACAGTCTTCTGGACAAAGCTTGCTACCTCCTAATCTCTGCAAATCCACTCTGTTCTGCTCACCGCTCTCCTTATTAATCAGTTCTGCCGAGCTGTACCCTTCTCAGTACTGTTACACACACTGCATTTTTATGCTTCTGTTACTGATTGGCCTTTTCTATATTTTTGCTTTGTCTTGCATTCAGTTACTCACAGCATGGTCTGTAGAATAGGATACCATCCCTGCCTACATTTAGGCAACAGCATATTGTCATCTTGCTTCATATATTTCACTTCTATCTCTTTGAGGAGGAAGCTCATTTGAGAAATCTTCACTCTGCCTTTGGGGAGGAATCATTTACCTGCTTCCACATGGGCTGAAATTTGCTCACTCCCTTTGTTAATAAAAATTTTAAAAAAACTTATTTACATCTCCTCAGATACTGTTAGTTAGCTCAATTGCCTAATTGTTGTAGCTTTAAGAAAGACCAAGTCATTTTCTTGCTTTCAATCACTGTCAGTCTATTTTATGGGTTCCGCGATACCACATTCACAAGTCTGCCTACTTTCTTTGGGAAGATTTTTCTATTTCACTCTGGTGCGCAACATTGTGTATGTGGTCCAGCTCCCCTTCAGGCATAGGAAATATGGCTAAACAACTCCGCCCCACCCCCCGTCCCATAAAAGAGCAGAGAGGAAGATATTAGGCCTGGCAATATGGCTTATCACCTTGGCCTCTAGGTCTGAGGCTCAGGGCAGCTTAGCATGCTTGGTTCTCTATGAATTCACCCTGATTTTTCTTCTCTCGTCTTTTCTACTGTCTTAAGAGTTCCTTAGAATAAATTTTCCTACCTAAGATGGATCTCCCCTTTTCTCTCTTGGCAATGCTGAGTAAATCAGGTGTAGAATATTTACGCATGCAAACCACTCTGAGAGGTATTGCTGGCGGAAGCCACGCTGTTCGTATGCTATTCTATACCCAACTGTGGATAATAACGGAATTGATTTTACCCAAGGAAAGACAAAGGAAACTCTGGGCTGCTTTCTGCATTATTTTGTTCTCAGGTTATTCTGTTCTGAATGGTAAGATCTCTCACTAGAGTAGTGGGTCACATTTAGCTTCCTTTTTGGCAAATCCCTTGTGGGGCAACTTCCAGCACTGGTCTGTGAGGTATTACTATTCTGTGTGTGTGTGTGTGTGTGTGTGTGTGTGTGTGTGTGTGTGTGTGTGTGTGTGTGTGTGTGTGTGTGTGCGTGCGCGCGCACGTGCTATCAGGCTATAACATGAGTAAGCTTGTGTTTGCAAGTCTCCATAAATAATTTTTAAAGTTATTCTATTAGGAAAATAAATTTTAAGCTGGAGACTAAAACTTGGCTTTCAGATGCTCTGAAAGTTGGGTTTAAAGAAGACTATTCTATAATAAATTGTAATATGACCACAAGTAAGTCAACCTCCATAAATTATAAGGGCAATACTGATAACAGCCAGTGTAAATTGAGTGCTTAGTACTACTCATGTATTTCCAGGTGTTTCATGCTTATTAATTCACTAGATCCTTAAGAATAACTGCTTTAGGTATGTATTATTATTATCCCTATTTTACAGCTGTGGAAACTGAGGCATAGAGAGAGGTTATTTTCCTTGTTCAAGCCATAGGTGGTAAGTGGCAGATCCAAGATTCAAACCAGGTGGCACTGGCTTCTAAGTCTTGACTCAAATACTGTACTTTCCACCTCATGGAGAGAAAAATCTACAGTCTCTTCTATAGTGAGCATCTAGTCAGCAAGATGCTTTACAAATAACTTAAGAACATTCTGATGAAATAATTTATAATTGTAATGATTTCTTTGTGATTCTTTCAACTATATTATCTTTTAATGTTAAAATAAAAAACAGTTATCTTGCATAATGTAGAGAATTCAAGGAAGTTAACAACATTAATGGTGGTTGCCTTTAAAAAAATCTAAATCTTGCTTATTTGTTATATGATTTCTTGCACGATTACTTTCAATTTATATCTCTGTCTCATTCCTTGCTTTCTGATGATGCTCACTGGTGCTTTTATGAAGGTGAGAAGGTACATACCCATTGAGTGTGTCTCTGGAAAGTGCAGAGAGATTCAACAGGAAGTCTCAGTTTTTGCCTGTGCTTAAAATGTGTACCACCAGATATGTCCCAGGGCTGATCTTCACAATCAGGTGTTTTCAAAGAAAGATAGTGAAAGCTTAAGGGTCCACCCTCACACCAACTTTCTGGGCATTGTTAACGCAAGGTCAGGTTCTTTAGCTCAGTGCCCCAGAGTTGCTATGAATGTGCTAGAGAATCCTGCATACACAAAGACAAAGAATGCATTGGATGTCCTGGAATTTTGAAAGTTCAAGGAATATTTGGTTTTATATATTATCTATTACTTGCTGAAGATAGCTTGCCTCTAGGTCATACAGAATGAAGAATAGGGACTAGAATGTTCTGTTGATCTTGCACAAGTATTACCCATTGGATTGTATGAATAAGCATCAAACTGGTGGTCAGGAATTACAGATTTGTGCAAGTTAGCATAAATATCATAAAACTTTTGGGGGCCCCCAAAGAATTCTTTATATCTGGCTCTGGTTCCAACCAAGTCTTTGCTATTGAATCAATACATCGGATCAAGAATGATTGGAGCACCAGAGTCAAACCGTCCTATCAAAATAATTATCTTTAATTAATATAATTATTGATCATGTAGTAGAAGTCACTGTCTAAATGATATAAGGCTTTTAGGATTTCATGGGAATGCTTTACAACTTAATTATGTTTCCCTGGGAGATTATAACATAATTCAATTTATTTCTCCCACGTGTTTCATCAATCATTATGTGAATAGAAGGAATATCAGAATCTCATTTCTATGTCAATTCCTGCAGAATTTACACAAGTCCTTTCAGTAGTACAGAGCTGATTAGAAGAAGACAGGGTCCCTCCCACATGGGAACGATCCCCTACATCACTGTAGAGTTGGTGCCACATTCTGTTGTGTTTTTAGTATGTGGTGGGGACACAGCTGCAAAAAGCCTGTGATTGCTGTGTTCCAGCTTTCATAGCAAACCAAACTGAGGCCGATGTAAAGCTGCCTTCTTAGATGTGTCAGAGCTGTGTCTTTCTCTGAGCCCTGATTTCCTTATCCAAGGAGGCAAAAGTTGGCGAGGCTTCCTTCCACTTGCAAAGCTCAATGCTCTAGTCTTGCTTGCAGTTTAGCTTTCCCAGTGTCTTCAGTGGCACCTCTCTAAGTTTAAGGTACTTAGGAATCACCAGGGATCTTGTGAACGTGCAGATTCTGATTCAGTAGGTCTTGGTGAGACCTGGGCTCCTTCCTTTCTAACGAACTCCCAGGTGATGCTGGAGCTTCTAGTCTGTGAACCACCCTTCCAGTATCAAAGATCTAAACGACGCACAGAGGCAAGGAGGGAAAAGCTAGCTCTTCGTCCTCCTTTGATAGCACATCCATTTGCTTCCCTCCCAGGGCTGCGATTCTCAGCTGTCTTCAGCAGAGCACTGCAACATGCCTCCTCTTTCTAGTTCCACCAAGGCAGAAATGGGGTTTCAAGAAGAGTGAGTGCGTCCATACAGAGCACAAAAATCCCTTCTCTAAGGAGGAAACCACAGAGCTTATCAGGAAAGATGTGTGCCTCTAATGTCAGCCATCCCCAGCCGGCTGAACTATGAAATAAATGAGGTGGAGTTTAATTTTAGGCTCTACAAATTTGTAATGTGTTCATCATTCCTGTTGCCATTTTGCATGGCAGGCTGAAGTTGACAGACATGTTTTGTGAGGAGAGCTGCATTTGAGTTCTGGTATAATGAAGCCCTGGCATCCTCTCCTGTCCCTCCTCTAATCTCCACTCACAGCTATGAGAGAGAGACGCCGCTCACAGTAGAGGTTTTCACAGTTGAAAATGTGTATCCCTTTTGGCTTCCTGGGGGCAGGCTCTTGGGGGGATTTTTCCAAGCGTGTTTCCCAGCAGAGGGCGCACCACCCCAGGGCCTTGGTCCCAGAGCAGTTTCCTCCTCTGGGGTGTCATGACTAGGCTGGTGAGGCCTGTGGGAGGATCAGAAATGGGCCCTCTGGAAGAGGGGAGATGAAGAACATTTTAAGGGAGAAAATCAAATCAAATCATTTTAGACCTGAATCAGTGACTTTTGAAATCAGAGGTCTACCTGGCTACCGTTAATAGGCAGCTTGTCATAATTCTCAGCTATTGCAACACAAACTTTTCTTTCTTAAAGCTTCCCTGAACCTTGCATTGTCCAGCATTTGTATCTTTCACTTTAATGAGTGCTAAATAAGAATTATATAAAAATCTTTAATAATTCTCACTGGACAGTTAATTAAGCAGTGAGAAGTCCTTAGAACTGTTACTCTTTCTGCCTTTTACAGACAAGTGCTTCCACAGATTCCAAGGGAAGAGGTCACGTTTATACACATATATATATATATATATATATATAAAATGATGTGTGGGTTAGTAAGTTTTCTCAGTAACAAATGACCTCCCTAATGAGCTGAAATAGTAAAATAAAAATCTACCTTTTTGTGGCCCACTTTCCCTGAACTCTACTCTTCACTTTCCTCAAACTTCTTTGCACAGGAAATGAATTCCCTGTACCTCTGGGGGGGCGGGGGGGGGGTTTGAATGTGTTGATCTCAAGTTTTCCAAGTTTTCCGTTCCTCTGTAAATCATACGGGCATGACCCACCCCAGTCATTCATTACAAAATTCTTTCCTTTCTTTCTTTCTCTCTTTTTTTAAAACAGCTTCTGTTTTTCCTCATTTTTGATGGATCCTACCGCAAACTTCAGCTAGAGTGAGTGCAGACGACCATAACATTACTCTCACATAGAGGGTATTTTATTAAGTCCAGCAGTTAAAAATGTACAAAGTTCCTTGTAATAATCCGTTCATTCTGTTCTCGCCTGATTCTTGGAGTAAGCCTGCACAATTATTCAAATCCCAGCTTTTAGCTGCAGCATACACCTCGCCATGGGGCTATGCCTCTGTAATCTTGCTTTGGTCTTGCATGTCAAATGGAATTAACTCCCATAAGAAATGTGTGCGAAGACAACCCAAAGTGTCTAATCCTGCTGCTGTCTTAAATTTCTGAAACTCTGAGCTGTCATCTTTTTCTATTGCTTTGTTGAAGTTCTCACTTCTGCTTCAGTCCATCCAAAGTTGAAGTTTAGGAACATTTGCATTTTTATATATTTTTTCATTTATGCTCTCTCTTGGCCTTTTCACATGTTCTCTTTGCAGCAGAAGGGTTTCTTTCTTCCTTCAAATTCCAAGACTATTTTATACACAGTGGAATTTCAATGGGAGGTGAATTCACTTTTTTTTTTTTTCCTGAGCGTGTACACAAGTTGAAACACAGATAACTCTAGCATGTGAGGATTCACAAGCCAAATACAAAGAGATACGGGCAAAAGGGGTGTGTGTATGTGTGTGTCTGAGTATCGTGTGAGAGAGAGGAGAGAAAAAAATAATGATATCATTATGATTACTATACCTTAACCACTCAACCTAGCTAATCACAAAAACTAATTCTGTCTCGATTGAATCTCAGACTGCATCATCTCCCTCATGAATAAAATGCTTGGTGAAATGAGCGTGGTTAGGCTACTTGCATGTGGTATTCAGGCTCGTTCTTCCTTCTCTAGGGGGCATACTGTTTAAAACTACGATCCTCTTCCTCACCATATTCCTCTACTTACCATGTCCTGCAATTCCTCGCCTTGAGAAATCTGGAAAAATACTCAGTATCTGGAACACAAAGCAGGCACTTAAGTATTTGTTGAATTCCTTTGAATGAATAACAACAGTTTATTCTATTCTCTCTGAATGACTTACCCTGTTGCCTCGATTTACAAATTAAATCATTTGATCTGGATATGAGAGCTGCCCGGGCTTTTCAGAAACTTCCCTCACAGCCTGTGTGTTCAGTCTGATAATTACACGTGGTACCTATTTTTAAATCACCGGTTATTCAGCACTGTGGGTTTTTCGAGGTGTCTTGACTAAGTGAGGTGTGGAAGCTTTAGACTGTAACTTGGTATGGTGGCTATTTAATAAGTGGTAAACCGCAGCATTCTCCATTTGAAAGTTAATTAAGGCCACTAGCTGACCGGGCTTGTGCAGAAAACATGTTCATGGTTTAGCCATGGAAACAGTCACAACACTACTCAGCTAAAAATAATGGCCTTAAGAGACATTTCTACTGATCATTCCTGTATTCTTATGTTTTGTTTTTTCATAAGGGGATCGTCACATTTTGGAGAAAATACTCATAGCACCAGCTCCTTTTGAGACTTGAAAGTTTTACTTATGCGAGGCCAGTAGAAATTAAGAGGAAGAATGACATCAGGGGACAGCCACGTGACCAAACTGTGTTTGTAACGCTCTGTGCAAGAATGTCTTTTATAAGGTAATCATCTGTTGTGCTCTCTTGATCTCTTTGCCTAGTTAATAATGGCTTTTAATATGAATGCAACTACTTTGGGCACAGGATAACTCTCTAGCACCAAATAGCTTATTTTATCCAAATTGGGTTTGAGTTTGTGGAAGAGCCCTCCCTTACTGACAGACAATATAATACGAATTATGTTTCTGTGGGCTCATTGTTTCTTTGTGATGAGGGTACTGTAATAAGACAATATATTTTACTGTACTTTGGCGAATAGGATTGAAAAAGCACATTAAATATAAACATCCTTTCAGCATCTGGATGGTGAAGCTAGATTATCTTATCACATATCTTAATGCTATTCTAGGATCCAGTGATATTTAGTGCAGGGGAGATAAGTGATAGCATTGGGCTGGTTGATTTCAAGTTGTTTTTAATGGAACAGTAAGAATTCTCGTTGAAATCACTCTATGATGGACATACTGTCATCTTGGTCCATGAATCCTTCCACTTAATTTTAAAGTATCTTACTGACACTGGAGCATATTGAAACCACGTATTACAAGAATCCACCTCCTGCCTTCCCATCCATCTACACTCCAGTGGGTCTCTCTAGGCACATCTCGAGCAGAATTTTGAGCTCAGCTGACACTTCATCCTTGGCAGGACTTGGTAGAAGAAAAATGTCACAACAGGACAAATATTTTCACCCCCTTCCAAGATCTCTACCTCATATCTCGCCTATGCCATCATTTCACAAAAAGAGATCATATCACAGTTCCAGAGCCATAATAATTCAGGTCTAGGTTTAAAACATCTTCCTGTTTATCCTGGCCATCTCTGCCTCAGAATAGTCTAGAAAAAATGGACCTGGAGTTGTCATCCCTACAATTTCTCACTTATGGATCTTTTGAGCCTGAGACAAGAGAACAGACATCAGTCTCTGCCAGTGTCAGCTGAGTTTTTCAGGTGCCATGTTTCTCATTGGCTACTTTAAATGAATGCCATTGTTGCTGGTTTGTTTCTCCTTCTTCCCACTCTCCTTTCATTTTTGCTATTTGTTCTAATTTAATTTGAAATGCCCAACATCTGACTGTAATCAGGTGAAGAGGCTCTGGAGACTTCCAGCAAGAGCAGGTCTCCTGAAAAGGGTCTTTTGGACACAACAGAGTGAGTGTTTATTTATTATCTCAGGAATAACAAAAAAGGGAGAGAGCAGGACTGTGCAGCTCCAGCCCTTTCAAGCGGCAGCAACTTAGTGAAATACCCCTGTCCCTTGGGTGTGAACAGACCGCCCCTTGGCTCAGTCGTCCTGCCACGTCCCTGGCTGATGGCTCCCTGGGCCAACAAAAACAAGCATAACAAAACCCGCAGAGAAAGTGTCAGCAGAATCCCTCTCTAAGAGCCTAGCTTTTTGGAAGTGGACTGGATTTGCAGTCCATACAAAGGCTCTGGGCAAGGTTTCATTGGCCGTGGCCTCATACCTACCACTGTGACTTCCGTCCTTGAGGTGAGACGGGTGGCTTTTGCGGCACAGGTGATTTATTTCTTCCATGTCTCCCCCTGTATCAAATGAAGATTATTGGAGAGGAATAAACACTGGACTTTGCAAAGAATCACCTGGGTTTAAATTGTAGCTGTAAAACCTGAGAAAATGATTCTCTCAAACCCTCAGTCTCTTCCTTGATTAAACCAGGGACAGCAGTATTTCCCTCTCTGATTGTGGTGATCAAATGAAATACAGAGATGTGTTATCATTGAGAAAAATATCACAATGTTTTTGTTAATTAATTAATTGATTTGGGGCTGCGTTGGGTCTTTGTTGCTGCGTGTGGGCTTTCTCTAGTTGCATCGAGCAGGGGTTACTCTTCGTTGCGGTGCGCGGGCCTCTCATTGCGGTGGCTTCTCTTGTTGCGGAGCACGGCCTCTAGGCACACGGGCTGCAGTAGTTGTGGCTCGCGGGCTCTAGAGCGCAGGCTCGGTAATTGTGGCGCACGGGCTTAGTTGCTCCGCGGCATGCGGGATCTTCCTGGACCAGGGCTCGAACCCGTGTCCCCTGCATTGGCAGGCGGATTCTTAACCACTGCACCACCAGGGAAGTCATATCACAATGTTTATACCAGCGCAGCTTGGTGTGTGGAGCCAATGAAACCATAGATGTGAACGTGCTTGAAAAATAGGGAAACCCTGTAGAAATATGATATTACTATCATTCATGTTATTATTAGCTTCAACATATTAGGTCATTTTTTTCTAGAACAGAAAAGGGTGGTGATCATTATCCCCAAATTCAAGCCTGGATCTACCATCCCCACAGTTTCTTCTGCACTCTTGCAAAGGAGGAGACAGCTCGTGTCTGTTCCCTCACTTTGCAGAAACACCGCAGAGCAGCAGCTCAGTAAGAGGTGATGGAAGGCAGCATCCCCAGGGTCCTTCATGCAGCAGATACTACAGATAAGCAATTATCTTGGGTATTTAATGTTCATGTGTTGTGAGTTTCCAAGGAGGGTAGAGAAAAAGTCAAAAGTTCCTGATAGTCTGTGGTTCAGTTCTTGCAAGAGAGAAGCATGATGAAGTGGGAAACTGACAGCTCTAACCTATCAGACCATAACCAGTGTCCAGCTATATGATCTTTTCAGGATGTGGAGATACTAGCTTTTCTGTAGTCGGTAGCCAAATAGGTTTTTGGTCGGTGCAGTTGCTTCATTCTGCCACAAAATTCTAAGACTTGTGCATATAAAGAGAGATAATGAGACTCCTTAGGAAATAGAGGTAGAGCAGAGGAAGAAGGAAAAGAAGTGATAAAACCTATGGTCCAGGCTTATCTGTTCTCATTATCCCTAGCATTTAACCCAGGGGCTGGCAGGGGCTGGCTTTGTTGAGCGTTGCATGATTGGAAATAATTGTGGAAGACTGTGACCATGCCATTCTTTTCTTTTTCTTTTTTCTTTCTAAGGTGACACTTCCCTCCCTTAATAACCTTGGCAGAACTTACCGCGGTAGCATAGAAAGAGTGAGCACCCAGTGCGTTGTAGTTCCAGAAGAAACTTGTCAGAATTTTCAGCACTCACCTTTAAAATGAAGTAGAGGGCCCTGGAGGTATTGACAATGTGTAGATCATGGGCAGAATACAGTGGGGCATGTTACTGGAAGCCTGTGGAGTAACCAAACCACGGAACCTTCTTCCATCTTTAGGGAAGGAGTGGCAGTGTTCTGAGGTCCGGACAGCAACTTGAATTGCCTGTCATCCAGGGAGTTTCCCAGCTGCTTTTGTGACACACATCCACAAGCCTATTTGTGTGGGGAGCGGAGAAGCTGAAAGTAGAAGCTTCGTAAGCTCTGTGAGCCTCTGTATCCTCATCTGTAAGTTGGGCTAGAGTTTTGAGTCCCAGAATTGTGGGGAATGAATGAGATAATGCAGATTAAGCCTCACTCCGGTACCTGGCTCAGAGGAAGCACTCAACAAAAGGGAGCAATTTTTATTAGGGGGAAGTACACAACTCTTGTCTTTGGAGAGGACCTCTTCTCCCTTCCTGTCTCCTCCTTCAAGCCTTTGAGGTGTTTCTGTAGTGATTGGCTGCTAGAGCTTGACATCTGTCTGTAGAGAAATACATTTTTGTGAAAGGGCTCTGAGGGGTGGTGTGAGGCATTTATTAGTGATCTAAGGCAACATAAGTTGCCTCTGGTGTTTATTGACTGTTTGTAGCTGGAGGCACAGAAATGCACAGGCACTAAGGGTGAGTTACTGTTGGTTGCTCGTCTCTGGACCAGCAGGGACCTGGCGAGCTCTTGGAGGACAGTGTGTCTTGCATCAATCAACAGTGACCCCTCTGACTGAATATGTACAGGCATAAAGAGGCTCCTAAATTAGCCTCTGTTTTCCTTAACTGGATGGATGGAACATGAAATGCAATCACTGGAGTGGGAGGAAATGTGTGTGTGGTGGAGGACTGAGCTGTACCCTGGAAATCCAGGCTGATCTGTGCTGCCCAAAATAAATCTGATTGTAATTTCTATGGGCCTATTAAAGTATATATATATTTAATAAGTGGCCATCATGGGAGATGAAGCAGGGAATGGAAGATGTGGGGACAGAAGAGAACGGAGAGAGGGAAAAATTACCAGAACTACGTGTCTGATGAATGAATTAAAACAGAGCAGGAGTGGCTTAGGGCTAACTCTAACATTTTTCCGAAGTGTGTATTCATGAGATGTACTCTGCTCTGAGCAGGGGTGTGAGGTGTGGTATTAGGCCAGCTGATCAATTTTTAGCACCATCTAGAAAAAAATGTATGTGTTTATTAACAATTTCATTGCATATTAACTTACCTAAGCCTGCTAAAGATCTGGCTGAACCCCATAAAAGCCAGGAATCTTGTAGAAGTTGCCCTTCCAGGATATGTTGAAGGCACCCGAGAAGTAATGCTCTTGTTTTTAAGAAATGTTTGCATCTACTCAGGGATTCTTCTGCTTCCTTCTTAGTTGTAATTTCTCCTTTGGTCAAAAAAGGAAGACAAGAGAAGGACTCTCCAGGTAAAAGCACGCTTTTGTGCCTCACATTTCCTAGGTTTTCTGTGTGGTCTAATAGGATTCATTTCAATGCCTGCCTGAGAACCATTAGTCCTCAGAAAGGCTGGCGAGAGAATGGGAAGTCCGTGGACTCAGTATTGTTTCCCATGTTAAGACATTTCCTGTGCTTGTTCGTTAGAAGGCACAAGACCATTGAATCCTGTCCCAGATGGGTGTGTTTCAGAACCACGTCCCGGAGCATGGGGCCATCCCAGAGCCTACCGATCCAGAAAGTGTGGTTAACGCAGCACACCCCCAACCCTACTTCTGCCAAAGCAAATCCAGAAGGCCTGGTAGGCATCACACATGCTTCAACTCTGCAAAGCTCTTAGAAGTATTCCTTTCTCAGAGTTTCCAGGCCCTCTCAGGGTTATCTTCTTTGGGGGGACAGATGTGAACCTCAGAGGCTGGTGGTGGTCTGGATACACTTGAGGATTCCTTCTTAATAATAACAGTTAGTATTTATGGGGCACTTAGTGAGGGCCAGATGCTGTTGTACACACTTCACATACACTGATGCATTTAAATCTCTCAAGAACCCTATGAAATAAGTTCTATTATAATCCCCATTTACAATGAAGAATTTAAGCCAAAGAGAGGTGAAGGTCATATAACTAACAAGTGGTAGACCTGGAATCTGAATCTGAATCCCTCTGACTCCACATTATAGGCTCTTAACCATTAAAACCTACTTATTCTGCCATAGGCTGACACTGGGGAGCCTGGAAACGGAAGATGGACCCTTTGCCATCAACTTACATATCTTTTAATCTTCTGAGTCAATCCAAATTGGGAACGCATTCTTAGAATTTCTCCTTCTTCTGGGATCTCTGGGTCCTCCTTATCAAACAAACAAACAAAAAAACCTAAACACTAGAGATAGTTTCCAGATTTAAAGGAGTTTTCCCAATTAGGACTCACTTCTAGGACAGCTCTTAACAATATAGGTACAGGAGGTAGCCTCGGGGTTCCCACCAAGCAGACCAGTAGCTCCCAGGTACTTGTAACTCTATGGAAGGCAGTCCCTTACTCTTAGCAGCAGCAAAGGATGCAGAAAAATGTCGACCTGAAGGGGTGTACTATGTTGCCACACGCATGGGTTAACGTTATAAAATTGTGAGCATTCAAGAATGCCAGGCAGTGACTCCATTTGCTTCTGTTTGCAAATTCATACAGGAAGGACCTTTGAAATTTATGTATGTGAAGATACAACCTAGTTCCTCCTCTTGTGTTTCCTCCCAATGCCCCTTCTCCCCCTCCTTGCCCTACCAATTCACCATGCCTTTTTAAAGTCCTTTAAAGTTTTCAAAGTGCTTTCATATACGTACTCCATGCTTTATGTCAGGTCAGGGCAAAATTTTATTGCATTTGGCCAAAGGCCATTTTGAAACTTTAAGAGAAAAAAGGAGATGCAACATGATCTTTGAAATAAAGAGATTAAGATAGAGCAAAGTTAAAGTTAGAAAGGAGTTATGAGTTTAAAAAATTATATAAAATAAAAAATTGTATGCATATTATACATATACAGAAACAGGACTGACTGACCAAATACTTCACGTGATTTTAAAAACAGCTGGGGTTTAGGCAAAAACAACTAGCAGATATAAACAAATGATTTAAAAATAGCCTTTATCCATCTTTGATTTTAAACAGCTAATACATGTTCCTTGCAGAGAAATTGCTCCTCTCACAGTGAAAAGTGAAAAATCAAAAATATAAACATCTGTAATATCATTATGCAGAAGAAAACCGTGATTATGTTTAGAATACAGTCCTCGAGCCTTATGTTACACATACACACACATGCACACATACACACACACAATGGAGCTGGAAATTTCTTTATGCTACACTCAAATATGCAGAAAATAAATGCTGCCCTTTAATTTCTAGAAACTCTCATCTGGCCCATGTAATTCCACTTCATTGAATGGTAAAAACAACTTACTATCCATTAGCAATACTTCAGTCACTTCCGGTTTGTAAGTCTCCTTTCATTTTAACATTCAGACTAGTCCAGGTTACGATGGCTTATAGAGTCTTCATTGAAAGACTTAGTCCCTTTAGGAAAATGCTCACTCTTTCAGAGTGCCCCCCCGCAGCCTCACTTTTCTCTTCCTCAAGATGATGTCCTGGTGTCTGAGAGACAAGGCTATAGCTAACACAGACTTAAACTTAGAATGAATTGTAAAAAGAGGCCACTCTTCTGAGATGACCAATGTCAGAAAGCTCCCTTCCTCCAGATCAGTGTGGCCTGCACCAGGGCACATGGTTCTCCAGGTGAGGGTGATGCCTCACATCTGTGTACAGATGGACCTCACATCTGTGCACAACCTTCCCAACCCTAAGACACATCCCTGCTGAGGGGCCTGCTCTGTCTCCATGGAAGCAGAGGGAAGGGGTGCTTGTGTCCTTGTCCTGTGTCTGGCCCTGCAGGTCTCTGTGGCAAGATCTCTCCTGGGACGGGATGCTCTTTGCCCTGCAGGTGTCAACATCAGTTTGGCCTGGGACCTGCTCTCCTATTATGTGGCCAGTACTTCAGAAACCCCTAGATGCCTCTGACTTGTCTCAGTTTTTGCTGATGCTTTTTGAGTCTCTGCCACATAATGTCCAGCCCCTGTCCTGGAAAGTCCGCCCAGAGTGTCAGCTGAGGAGGTACCCTAACTTTTATCACAGTCCCCTGTGCTAAGCCCACTCTGCCCAACTCAGCCCCTCCTGTGTACTTTCTTGGGGAACATAAAGAAATTTCTGGGTCTTGCCTTTGTCACATGGGAAGTAATAATAGTTTATAGAATATAAATTCTCTTCCTTCCTCTTTCTAGCTAGGTGGCTCCACTGGGTTTCTTACATGTGGTCATCCCCTTATTATACATCTAGTAGAGATAATTTCAACTTCTGCTTGAATTAGAACTGTTAAGTTAATGGAAGGTCAAAGGCACAATGGAAGTGATTTCAAGAAACTTTTGTAAAATTTACAGCGTGTATTCTGTGTCTGGTCCCAAGCGCACACTTTTTCTTTGTAAAGACCTTGAGCCTCTGTGGAAGGGTTTTGGTGCCAAACTCCTTGAGTCCAAAAGAGTTTTCAAAGGAATTATTTGATGCAGGGATTTGGACTTCTGCTAAGTTTATATTTATTATCTAGAACGATGTTTAGTGAAAACCAACAACAAGATATACAGAACCAGTTTTAGCTGGTGATTTATATAGTTGGTTGAAAGTTTGCACTTATACTCAAATTCTTACATATTTATTTTTTAAAATAAGAAGCGCTATTTGCAATTGTTACGGAGTTTGAATATTAGCCTTTTGAAACTTATGCGAAGTGAAAGAGCAGTATCTTCAACGTTGGGAAGATAAGAGGTTTTCCTCCAGTTAATTAAAGGGGCAAGAGTTACGGAACTTTATAGCCATTTAATTATGTCATTAGGTAAGAGTTGGCCGGCCAGCGGGGGAGAAACTACAGTGAGCTACCCTGTAGATTGAGTCTGACCTTTCAGGGCTCTGCCAGCGCTCTGACTATGACTCACTGTATTTTTGAAAGTTTGTAACTAGATTGGCACATTTGTTTAAAAGATATTCCATAATTAAGTTTAAAATGACATCAGTACATAGTTTTCTAATGGATTTTTTTTTCTGGTTATAAGCGCTAAACATGGACAGTTGCCTCTGAATATTAAAAGCTCAAAGAGAAGGTTTTCCCTCAGTGTGGTCAGCATCATGGTCCTCTACCTTCCTTGTATGGACACCTATGTCTGTTAAATTTCTCTCTCTCTCTCAGGATTCTCATGTGTCAAGTGGGGAAAAAAAGTAACACTTTTGCAATACTAATTCTACCTGGTATTACAGACTTATTTATTTAGTCCTAGGTACCAAGGCCTTTATTTTCCCTCATTTAATCCCCACAACAAGCCTGTGAGGTAGGTTTGTTATACCTGTTTTACGAATGATGGAAACTGAGCCTGAGAGATGTTAACTGACTTGCACTAGATCCTATAGCTAATGAGTCAGATTCTACCCAGGCATCCATGACTAAAAAACCATCCTCTTATCTGCTCTGACTGGCTACCTCCCGCCCCTACCCTACCCTACCCAATTTGTTATGAAGATCAAAAGTATAAGCTATTTTCAACTAGGCACATTCTTTTCAAAGAATTTTTCCTCTATATGTATTTTCAGTGATATTTTATTTCTTTGCACCATTGACAAAAATATATAAAGGAAGACAACGAAAAATAACAATTATGACGTGTTGACGATCATAAAAACATTTAAAAGAAGAGAATGTAATTATGGCATCTGCCTATTTGCAACATTGATTTGATTTGCCTTCAGTTTCTGTCAAAAGAATCATACAATTATTTATAGTTTTCATATTAGAATTTGTGGTTGGGAGGGAATTATCTATGGTTTTCCATGATTTGTATCTCAGTTAATAAAGAAGTGTGGCAGAGTTCCTATTAATGTGTCCCTTGAAAGAAAAGTTGTCTAGGAGATTGCATGCTCTCTTACTAAAATTGTCTTCCTCCAAAAAGACATATACATACCTGAGAAGCAAGTTCTTTTCAGGAAATATTAGAATAAGATTTGCTATTAGAACACCAACTCTGCATATCCCTTCAGGATGGTGGGAAGATCAGCTGGAGTGGAGTGATAAAGAGAGAAAGGAAGATAAATATTCAAAGACTAACTTGTACTGTCATTGGCACCATTTAGTCCTGACAGATATGAGAGATTAAAAAATAGAAAGCAGACATAAAACAAGCACTTTGGGGGATATACATTTACTTCACAAATATAATTAACCAAAAGTTTTCCAGCTATCTTCAAAAATGACATCTACTAAGAAAACTTTAGAATCGACCACATAAACTTTTGAACGCTTGGCCTCAGGACACCTTATCTTGTCCAATCAATCAACCCACAAGATTTTATTTTCTTTTTTTAGTTTCTATAAAGTGTTCCAGACTCTGATGATCCTTTGTCCCTTCACACCCTTGCTATGTCAGACCAAATTCCATCCTGTTCTCTCCTTTATTATAGAATTTGGTCTTATTTTTACAATCTAGACTTTCTTCATTTGCTTTTTAATTTCTCTCTACTGACTCCAAGTGCCTATGAAAAAAACAAAGCACTTTTAACAAGTGGACAAACTGCTTCAGTCAGTAGATTCTGCTTTTCTTTTTCCCAGAATAATTGCTGTTTTGTGTTTTCTTGCCATTTCATCACTTTTCTTGAGATTGTGGTAAGGTGTATATGCCATACTCTGAGAGTCTTTGAGGACTATGACATCCTTTTTCCCTTTTCTAAGAGTACATATCTGGTCACCTTTCAGTAGTTTTCTTTCAGGGATATACTGATATTATTTTCTTATATTGGATGTAAGCATAAACAAAAGCATGTTTGGGGAAATTTCTCTCACATCATTATCCTCATTCTTTACCTCCTACTTCCATTTCAAATTCCATGCTTTGTTGGTCCCTCAGTATCACTTAGATGTCCTACTTTTGTATTCTCATGATGTATTGTTCAACTATAGCACTTACTTTAAAGCAACATACTCAGATTATTTGCCTTTCTTTTCCAATAGACACCTTGGTAGCAAGAACTATGTCTTATTCAAATGTTTCACCTCCAGGATTTCAGCACAATATATAGTAAATACTAAGGGCTGGGATGGAAATAAACTGTTCAGTGGAAGTACTGCCTTAAATTAAGGGTGGGATGTTTGGGTTAAAGGAAAGGGTTACTAAGGAAGAATAAGAAAGTAAAATGGGTTGATTTGGAGAATATAGAAGGCTAAAAGACAAGTTCTGTTAAGAATATCTGTGAAGCTCCTGTTTTGGGTTTTTTTTTGGTTTGTTTGCTTATCTGTGGAAAGAGAAGAGTACCATGTTCTCCAAGGCTGATCCCAAAGGCACAAGCAAGCTCCTCCCAAGTTAGAGAGTTTTCAGCAGAGTGAAGAAGTAAGTAGAGGCTGCATTATTTGCTATCATGTAGATATCTTTCGTAACTAAAGGCAAAGTAGGGTATATATCATCTATGAGTTCTGAAAGTCAATACATTTGAACTTACATGTATTGAGAACCCACTTTGTGCAGGAGCGACAGATATAAAGACAACTGTGACATTGTCTCCTAGTAACTCTTTTTCTCTCAACCAAATAAACTATTCCAGTCATCACAGCTGTCCCTCTATCAGCCGTCCACAATACCACTCAAGGAGATCTTTAAATTTTTCTTCTGAAGAACTCAAATGGCTTCTTTTTCCTATAGGTATTCCATTCTTTGCCCACTGTGAATTTAACCTTAAGTTTTCCGTAAATGGTATACCCAAATAGCGCTCTAGTAGATAGCTCATGTTGAATTGGTAATTTCTAACTATATGTTTTTAATTTATTCCGTTAAAAATATGTGTTGTGCAATGTGTATGTGCCTAGAATGTTTCTGTCCACTGAAATACATATGTGAACAAGATAGAAAAAGTTTCTGTTTTCATAGAGCTTACATTTCCATGAGGGCAGATAATAAACAAACATGTAATCAGTCAGCATTTATCCTACAGTAATGCTTTGAAACAAACAACTCTAAAATCTCTAAATTGAAGTACCAAACATTATTTTTTTATTAGCAGTTCTGTGAGTCAGCTGGAAGGTGACTGACCTTAGCATGGTTCAGTTTATCTTCACTCAAAACTGTCAGCTGGTATCAGATCTTTCCCCCTTGCCTATTTGGTTTCTCCCTGGACCAGCAGCTACCTGGGGCATGTTCTTCTCGTGGGGAATGGCAGGAGTGCAAGAGAACAAGCCAGAGCATGCCAGCAAGTCTACAACTCTGCTTCAGTCACATTTAGTAATATTTCGTTAACCAAGACAATTCACATACCAAGCCCAACATGAATGGACCAGAGAAGAAATTTTCATTCATAGGTGAGAAGAGCTGCAAATTTTATGGGAAAAAGTGTAAATGTATAATTTTATAATAGGAAGTAAATAAAGAATTGAAAATAATTCAATCTATTTACCCTCATGGTCGCAGTTGTTCAGGATCCTTCTGCCTGTGGGACATACTTATTGCCATCCCAAGAAACCCACAAAATCTCACTCAGTTATGGCATCAGGCTCAAATGATTCGTGTCAGGTACAGATGGAACTGCTCTTGATCTGGACATCTATGAACTGAATTACATGTTAGCCACCCCCCATACATTTAACATACAATTCTGGAATAGGGACAGGATAAACCAATTAAAACAGTTGTATCCAACAAGGAAAAAACTAAAGAAACAGAGAAGTCACTGGTCTATAGCAAGTTCGAAATTCTGCCAGGTTCCCCTACAAAGAGGCTGTTATATACTTTGGTTAGGCCCTGGTTCTGCACCTGGGAGCTTATCACCGAGATACTGTTATACGTGGGTCTTCACTCTGCTCTCAGATCGCCTTCCTTTCTCAACTTTGGCTTTTCTGATGAATACTGGGGAATATGCCCTTCCTGGGCAGCTGGGCTGATTTCTCAGCCTGCTTCCCACCTGTAAGATTTTGGGAGCCAGAGATCTTTATATATCTCAAACATAGCCTTTTTAAATCCAGGCTGTGGAAATTTTTCCAATACAGCTTTCTCAAAAACTTTATGGATTTGCTATGTATGATTCCAGTCAACTACATGTGCCAAATGCCTTACCCACAGTTGTTTTGGAGACATGCTTCTTTCTAGATATAAGTGCAGGTACTTTGCATGTGTTAGTCATCTGTGGGTCATAAATTGTTTCCTTAATCTTTTCAGGGGTCCTAAAAAAGGGTGTGACAAACCACTTTCTTGACTTTGTCTTTACTTTATGGCAATGTTCTGATGACCACATCTTTACATAGAGAGAAATGATTTAATGATTCAAACTTACAATTTCCAGAATCTCGAGGTTCTCTCAATTCCCCTCAATCCTGCTTGCAAACCATTTTTTTCCCAAGCTCACCTCTTTCTTGTAGTAACTTATCAAATTCAGATAATAGCAGCCAACCCATGTTCTGAACATTCTGCCTCAAAAACTTCCCAGCCCAATGCTACAGGTACACTTAGTACATTTTTTTTTTTGCCTTCTAGATTATTGTAGTCAGTAGTTTTATCAAATATTTTGTTACTACAGCATATGGGTGGTTGTTTTTCCAGCTTCTTATTAGAGTTTTTTATAGTTTTCTCTCTACTTACCACAAAATCCCAAACCAAATGATACATATTTTAAAGTTTTTTGACAGCGGAAGCCCATTTCTGGTATAATTTTTATATCAACTAGCAATTGGCACGTTAATGATGAATGACAAGCCTTATAACATGACCCAAATCTCAGAGGCTCAAACAATAAGTGTTTACTTTCTTGCTAATGGTTGAAGCAGCACTACTTCAGGTCATCGGGGGACTTGGTTCTAGGCCTCTGACAAGGTTCAGTTTTGTTCTCAGAGTCTCTTCATTCTTCTTCAAAAATGGTTTATTTATGACGTATTTTCCTTATAGGGAAAGGCAGGAGCATCAGGATGCAAGCAAGACACACGGCATATGTAAAGGCTCTGTTCTCAACACACCTGCCAACATTAGTTAACCAATTTAAGTCACGTAGCTAAGCATACATAACATGCACAGTTACACGTCACCTGGCATGGTCATTAGAGCAGAGAGGGAGTCAAGAATTGAGAACATTTCAAATAGCACACATGCAAACAAACAAACAAATATCAACTAGTACAAATGCTGTGAAGAAAATCAAGTAGAGTTTTACTTAGAGGATGCCTGAAAAGCTATTAAGAGTAGTTTCTTGGAGACGACATTTACACCGAGGCTGAATGCTCTCCAGGCAGAAGCAGCAGACGGTGCAAAGACCCAGAAGCAGGGATGAGCTCAGGGGGATGGAGGAACTAAAAGTAAGTCCTTGGAAGGGTGGTGAGGAGATGAAATTGATGAAGTAGGCAGAGATTATTTAGACCTAAGTTATTATCACTGTTATACGCATTATCATATAACTGGACATTTTCAGAGGATTATTTACCAAATGTTGAAAAAAAAAGTTTTTTTGTGAGTTCTCTTGGCTGTCATGATAACCCATGAGTAGGGCAGCTGAAGTCAACCAGTCTGGAAAGTTTTATCCAGATTGAGCTGAATACTCAATTCTAAATAATTTACCTTTTCATTGGTTCTTATTGGAGTGTTGGCCTGAGTGTTTCAAAGGGAACACCTGAAAATACTAAGAATTCTTGACTAGGGTGGTCCCAGCTGAAACACCGAAGAGGTAAAATGGTGGCCTCGAAACTACTTGGCTTCTTAACAATTCCAGGTATTTCTTTCCCCCTGGGCTTCTGAGAGATAACTGGAGATATAAAGGCGTTGGCGCCTTCTTTTCCCCCTTAGTCTCACTCTTGGGAGAAACTTCTTATTCTTTTGCTCCCCAGAGGGTTTCCTAGGTCTAAAATAGTGACAGCCCTCTTTGTTGATGATATCCTTTCCTGGGAAGTCTTTGTGCTGGTCCTTGGGATACGACGCAACCCTTGGTATAAACCCCAAAGGTGCAGCCCATGCCTTTGGGAAGTTCATGATTCATTGGGGTGTGATATAAGTTCAAGTGGGGCACACTCATGACCACAAACAGTACGCTCACATATAAAGTCACTTATAAGTATCTTAAAATGTCACTCTGTCAGAAACACAGAGGTGCTGATCACTGAACTGCCCTTGATCATGAGATCTTGAGGACTTTCTAGAAATGACCATTAATCTTGGTCCTATGTGAAAAATTTGATTAAAAAATTGGCCTTTAATTAGCCAGATTTTCTTTTGCCCTTATCTTTGTATAGACTTAAGGAAAAGAAAGCTATTCTCCTTTCAAACACTTGGGAAAAAAAAGTAAATCAAACCCAGCCACATGGAGAAGCGGCTGCTCTCCCTGGGTCACAACAACACCTCTACAGGTGTGCCCTTGACTTCTATTAAGAACAACCAGCGAAACAAGTGAAATCCCCAGCTGTAACTTTGCGCCACAGCATCTTTTATCAAGAAAGGGACTGCGTCTAGATGAATCAGAGTATGCTGGCTGGTGGAGCTCAGACACAATCATGTGGGTTTTCAGGAGAAATAAATGTGACCGTGTTTATTTCACACACATTTGTTTGTCAGAGGACTTCAAAGCAGTGGGCAGAGATCAGTTAAGCATGGCCACCTGTCCCAATGGCGGCACCTCTTCTTTTCAGGTGGGACCCGGAGGTCATTAGCACTGAGGCAGCTCATGCTCGGTTCAGCTCCTGTGCCACAAGGTAGGACGGGAATCCTGCCAGGAGGAGGACTTGGGTCCTGGCTCCTAACCACCCCTGTTGGATTTCAGCCGGCAGCACTGCCCAAAGAAGATAGCAAACTGAAGGAATCTTCTCGCCCATGCGAGTGGCAGGTTAAAACCTATAGGACTGTTCAATCAAAGGCATTGCCTCGCTCTGTCCTGAGCTGCTGTTGTACGCTGGGACACATGCTGCTAGGAGACAAAGAGGGCACACGTTTATTTTCAAGCGCAGGACTTTGGAACCACTTGGGAAGAATATTCTTGATTGAGAACCAGAACACTCCATGATGCTTAACCAACCTGCAAAGTGAAAAATCAGCATCGGTCCGTGCAGCCGGAAGGCAGGAGGAAGGACCTATACCCTGAAAAATTTTTTTTTTCAAAATATCCCTTAAATGATATTTGTGTGCATTTGCAAAATTACCCCTTTCTGAATCAAAGTCTCAAGCTGTTTGCATCTGAGAACATATGTTGTGCCGCTAGACAGCCTCTCAGCCCGCCACAGCCCCTGATATCCCCCGCCGCATTGAATAAGGGCCAGTTCCCGGAAAGAAGGTGCCGCCGCTCAGTCAGTGCCCTGTAATAATATTTTAAAATAAATGATATGCATCATTAAATCACCAAGGATGACTAACTCAATTTTAGAAAACCCACAACTCCAGCAATCATAGTTACAGCTCTGATTTGAATATTTTCACTTTCACCTGAACAGCCAGTGGGAGCCAGTGAAGCAGATTCGCATCCGGGCTGTCGTCTCAGAGGAGCAGGAAGGAACCTGTGATTATGTAGTTACAGTAACGTCGGCTAGATGCCTCCCGTCCACCAGGGCTTTTTAGACTTTTCCTTCCTCCCTTCTTGCCTTCTAATTTACATATCACAGGCATCTTCTTTGTAAAGTTATCTTAAATAATTTATTAGATTGATCTTTTTAAAATTCTATCCTGGCTAAATGTCATAAGGAGAGGGGGGAAAAAAAGTCTTCTAAACTTATTTAAAGGTTCTACTGGAGTAGGCCAGTTACCTGCTTCACTGCTGATGTTCTAAAAATACCTCCATGTCCGTACTATTATCCATTCTTCACGTCCAATTGCTCTGTTATGGTAATAGTCAGAAGCACACCATGCAGTAATTACTTACAGCTGACTGAAGAAAAGAATATTCAACTCCCCCACTGTTCCACGAGAAGGTCTTTATGCTCTATTAACTCATTCCTGTTTATTAATACTCTACTGGTAATTCAGACTGCTGCCTCTTAGGTTTGTAATAGGAGGACCATTAAACTGCAATTACTGACCATATGGGTTGGCGAATATTTGTTGTTTTTTTTTTGGTGGGCTTTTCTCCCCCCACCTCCTTCCAACTTGTTTTTCAAGAAGCCATATTACAACATAGTAAAAGTAACATCACATCTGCATGAGATTAACAAGCTTGGCAGTATTTCTCCCTTAGAAAATGTGAATTTATTCCCAGATTATCATGGCTAGCTTAGGAAAAAGAGATCATGGGAGACATAGGAAAATGTGGAAGATTGTTCACATGTGGGAAGACCCCCTACTCTGGACGAGGATTTGGCACTTGTGTTCCCTATGTCACTCAGCGGGCTGTTTCTTACTGCCTTTGAGAAGGCACTGACCGACCCTCAGGCACACTCTACTCCTGAAAAATAAGCATATTTACTGAGGAATCCAAACCTAATACCATTGTCCATTTTATGTTCCCCCAAGCATTTGGAAGTGGTCACTTTAAAATTTAACGTGTAGTCAATTCATCTTCCAAAGAGCAGATACCTGAACGCTGGGAGATGACAAAAGGCTCCTCCTGGGAGAGGGATGACATGAGTAACGGGTTCAGGTGAGGCAGGCAGGTGGTAAACCATGATTATGGTAATAATAACGTGTGCCTCTCTCTCAGGTAGTGAGCACTAAACACGTGGCAAGCATTAAATACATTTAAAGGGAGATGCGTCTTCGAGATATGTAGGAGACCAGGAGCTGACTTCCATTGGAAGATGCTGGGTTGTGATCCAGAGCAGGTAAGTTATTTGACCAGCAACCTCCACCAAGGCGGAGGCTGGGTACCAGGCTCCCTGACATGGTTGGCTCTCCCTCCAAAGCAGGTGGTCCTCTTAGTGCCCCTGGGGGCTTGTCTTCTAACTTCTCGCCTTTCCCATAAGGGGTGTTTCTCCGCTTGTGTACAAATACTTTTAGCCCTTCAACAAACAGTAACAAACCTCTGAGAACTTCAGCTTGCCCCAGTCTCACCCTTTGCAAACTACCAAGCAAATTTAGCATTTACCTGTGGCAGGTGTTTGTAGCTAATCTAACACTCTTCCTTTGTTACCTGCTGGTGTTGTGTGTGGAAGTTTCTTCTCTCAGATACGCACTAAATCCTTCAGTACAAGGACTGTATCTTTTAAACTTTTTTCTCCTTGCACCTAGTTTGGTAATGGATGCTCAGTTGGTGTTAAATAAAGATTGGAAGAATTTAATGGAAATACGTAAAAGAAAAAAGGACATTAGTCCCTAAGTTTTCTTACATAGGGAGATGTAGAAGCTACAGTTTCTGGGGTAAGTTTGGAAAAAAAAAAACAGTAACAAAAATAAACAACAACAACAAAATGTCAAATCTCTGCCTCAACACGTAACAGTACTAAGTTAATGGATAGAATATAATTGAATTGAATTGAATTGAATTGAATTACACTTGTTAAGACCCCGGAGCTTTTTCACGATATGTCTAAGCAATAGAGAAAAGTAATTTATTTCATCTATAACCTTTGGATGAATTAGAATCCTCAGTAACTCATGGCCTAGAGGGCCCTCGAGGGGAAGAGGGCTTCTTTCAGTTTCTGTGGTGGGCACTTTCACCAATGCAGACTGACCCCAGGCAGGCTCAGACCTACCTGGTATGATCGGGAAGGCTCCGTGAGGCCCAGCCTGCCCCCAGATATCTCATAGCTTGGAGAACATGTGGATTTACAAGGCAGTTTTGTTTTTATTACTGTTGTTTTTTAAAGAAGGATTGTGTTTGTGTGTGGGGGTGGGGGGGTTGCTTTGTTTTGTTTTGTTTCGTTTTGTTTTTAATCTGGCCACGCTGCTCAGCTTGCAGGATCCTAATCCCTTGACCAGGGATTGAAGCCGCGCCCTCGGCAGTGAAAGTGCGGAGCCCTAACCACTGGACCGCCAGGGAATTCCCACAGGATTGTTTTTTGATTCAGCATAAGCAGGATGCTAATGTAGATTAAAACAGAACAGGTCTGATTGAAGTCAGGTTGGGGACATGGGGATGCCTAACCTGATAAAACCATAGCAGTCCCTCTGGGAGACCCCAGTGTTCCTGGGAACACTATATGAAAAGCATTTTTCTATTCCAGTCCCCTCTTGATACACATGTGTAGACCGAATCAAATCCACATGGTTAGCGAACAACAAACGGCTATGAAATCCAATCTTTTGGTTAATTAGCCAAGTTTGCTTTGTTGTTGTTGTTTTTCGGTATCACCTACCTGTGTTCGTGGATTAAGTCCTTGTCATGAGCAGGCCACTGATACATATGTGACATTGGAGAACTAGGCCATTGGGCCTCCCTTTAACACAGCTGAGACAAGTTTAAAGTCGGATGAGGGACTTGACTGAGGAGGGGTGGCTACTTGAGGATTTTCAAAGACAAAGCAAATGTGAGGGTGGAGGTGGTTGATTTCAACTTGGCCACTCCTGCGCCTTCAGGGTTGAAGTCTTGGCGCTGGCTTCAACTCA
This sequence comes from Leucopleurus acutus, assembly GCF_964270905.1. NCBI lineage: Eukaryota > Metazoa > Chordata > Mammalia > Artiodactyla > Delphinidae > Leucopleurus > Leucopleurus acutus. The sequence continues at coordinate 77,768,056 of NC_139154.1, forward strand.
GCTTGGCTGTCCCACGTGCGCCTAGTCCTGGATCACAAGTTTACATCAATTTCAATCCTGCCTGTGTTGAGAGGAGCTGCCACAGGGATTTGCTTAGGGTGCTGGGAATTATGCTTCTCCTACACACAGCATGATATAGGTTATGCTATAGTCTTTTATAGCATTTTAAAAATTGGCAGGGAGAGCCAGCCTATTAGTTGGTGCCACCTGAGCAAAGGCAGCGTAGAGTGGGGCGGTCACCGGAGATGCCTAACATTGTGTTCTGAAGAGCGGCCAGAGGCGCGATGGAGCGGGCCAGGGACCGTTTACACCTGAGATGGACCACAGAACAGCACGTACCAGAGGGAGAAGTCCAAGTCAAACGGAGAAGCACAGCCTCACTGAACAACCAGGAGTGTCACCTGTACCCAAGGCGATCTCAGCAGCAGCAGCAAGTACCTGTGGTGGATTTCCAGGCGGAACTGAGACAGGCATTCTTAGCTGAGACACCAAGAGGTGGTTAGAGCAGTATTGGAACACCCAGGTAGCAGATTCCAAGAGAGAAAAACAAAGAAAAAAACCAGGCTCTATCTACTATTCGAAGCTTCCGCCCCAGCTTGCATTGTTTGTAGGAGAACCTTCGTCATACCTTGATCTGTAGCCTTCCCTTAGGTCTTAAGGATCCTGAAACTTTCCTGTGGACATTGGATTTGGTGGAAAAGCAATCATGACTGTGGGAAAGAGAAGCAGTATGCTGCAGCACATTTACTATAGGATGAGATGTGTCTTGCAAGATGACCAGATCTTCCTTGGTGCCTTTAAGGCTTTTTACAAGCATATGAACTTGATCCTCTGCGATTGTGATGAGTTCAGGAAGATCAAGCCAAAGAATGCTAAGTAGCCAGAGCATGAAGAAAAGCGGGTTTTGGGTCTGGTGTTGCTGCAAGGGGAGAACTTGGTTTCCATGACTGTGGAGGGACCAACCCCCAGAGATACTGGCATTGCTTGGGTTCCACTTGCTGGAGCTGCAGGAGGCCGTGGGGTTGGTAGGGCAGCTGGCAGAGGTGTTCCAACTGGTGTTCCAATGCCCCAGGCTCCTGCTGGATTAGCAGGCCTTGTCTGAGGGGTTGGGGGCCCATCCCAACAGGTAATGACCCCACAAGAAAGAGGCACTGTCACAGCTGCTGCAGTTCCTGCTACTGGCAGCATTGCTGGAACCCCAACGCAGTATCCACCAGGATGGGGGACTACACCTGCTGCTCGAGTAACCCCACCTCCAGGAATTATGGCTCTTCCACCTGCTATGAGACCATCCATGGGCCCACCAGTTGGGCTTCCTCCTACTCGAGGGACACCAATAGGCATGCCCCTCCAGGAATGAGACCCCCTCCCCCAGGAATAAGAGGTCCATCTCCCCCAGGAATGCATCCACCAAGACCCTAGGATACTATTGGTCCTTCTTAATCACTTTTTTTCCTGCAATGTGTCTTGTGAAATGTGTGGACTGTTTGTGAGCTTTTTGTCCCCTCTGCTGCATTAATATTAGCTAATAAATACATAGATCAATTAAACTGTGAGGTACTGTTCTACAAAAAAAAATTGGGGGGTTGTCTATATTGCAGGATGTCCTTTCATTCTTTCACTAATAGAGGCAGCAGGATGTATGTAGAAGAGAATATGGTATGGGGACTCAAGGGATCTGTATTCTAGACCAGATCTTTTCACCAATTAGCTGTGTGTTTGGGGGACATATTATTTAGCCTCTCTGCACCCCCGTGTCCTCATCTGTAAAATAATGCCCTCTGGCTCAGATTTGTTTCTGAAATGCTTTTGGCTTTACTGGGCCATCAGAAAAATCTAATGTTCTCTGTCTGGTAACTTTGAGTTAAATTATATTAAAACAAAACAAATAATTATAAGCAGTCGTTTTATGAATAAAATGCTTCTATATGCCAAGAATTTTAAATCAGGCTCCATGACAAAAACATTTATTTCTGATATCAGTGAAAACTTGAGATAAGTCAGTGAGGATGGTATTAAGCCTTGTAAATATCGTCCAACTGTGACCTGGAACTGTGGCACTGTCCCCATGGGTGGGAACATCTGGGCACTGCTGGCTTCATTGCAGGCGTTCACTTACCCAATACATGCTCGCTTTGTTTCTTCCATATCTCATTATTCAATTAAAAAACATATATTCAGTTGATACCATGGATTCATTCAATAAACGTCATTTGATGCATCTGGGAGGAACCTGCTACCTATGTAACACTGTTTTCATTGTTAATAATAATAGTATCAATATAAAAGATAAGTTCCCAACTTTGAAGATCTAATAAGCTCACTCAGGAGGGAAAATGTATATGGTAAAGAGATAGGTGACTTCATATGACAGTACGTGAATAGGGTCCAAGAGAAGGATACAGGATATAAGGATATAAGCTTTGAAGTGAGGGGGTGGGGTGATGATGTGGGCTAGAGTGTACAGGAAGTGTTCAGGAACGTCTTCCGCTGTTCCTTAACACATAAAATTAGCACAGGTGAAGAGGAGGAAAGAGGCCACTTTAGGTAGGGGAAAGGACTGTGCAAAAGCAGCGAATTAGATAAGATTAAGAGATATATGAATTTGCTAAAGATGAAAGATATATGAATTTGCTAAAGACCTGGATCTTTAGCAGGTGGAAAGAAAGGCTTCTATGAGAGACTAGTGGGGGCAGGGATGGCATAGAATCTTCCATTCTGGGAAGGTATTGAAAGTCGGGTGAAGAATTTTGGCCATTATCTCACAGGCATAGAGGTCCTTCTTTCCTTTTTCTTTATAAGCTGTTTTGCTCAGTGGAAATGTTATTAGTAAAATCGCAGAGGAGTCCTAATAGAAAAGGGAAAAAAAAAGACTGTAGAAAAGCCACTTGGGGAGCAGGTGAGAACAAGAGGTTATAAAACACTGGAAAGGCAGCAGAGCTTGGAAGGCCCATGATGGAGGCAGAGACCAGACTGTGTGACCATTTCAGGGTTCAGTTTCTCTTGCTCTGGGTACCGTGGGCTGGAAGGCAGTGCAGGGTACCAAGGAGATGTCTGGAGGAGAATGCTGGAGAAAGAGAGCAGAACAAAAGAAGAGACCAGGAGAAGATAGATGGAGACAGAGAATCAGACAAGAGTGAAGGATGAGGGGAACAAAGAGTGCGTGGTCAATGAGGTGGAAGACAAAGGAAATTAATCAAAATGATTATGTGGCAGGTTTGGAGTTCGACTCACAAATTGAGGTGCATAAGAATATGTAACTATTTTACGTAAATTATTCTCCTTTGACTTCAGGCCCCCACTCTGCAGGAGGCAGAAATGTAACCTCAGTCATTTCAGCTTCCTCCCGTCAAATCCCCGAACTTGTCCCTCATTTCTGGGGCCTTCAGTAGTAACCAGGTGACGGAGGTGGCTGGAGCGGGCAGGGCATCTGCCCTTGGTGGGGCATCCGTCCACTGAGCATGTGTCAATCCCACCACAATCACCAGTCCATGCAGTTCACCGCGGAGGCACACCTCATTCTTACCTAGCAGGCATTCAGGGTCTCCCAGGGCCTTTTCTGGGCCCCTCTCTTTCACTGGAGAATCATGGTGTTTGTGCAGTACCGGCGGTGAGGAAGTTCAATAGATTTGCTATGTCCCTGGACAGGTCTTCTTTGCTCTGGGAAAATAAAGTTATCTCAGGATTTCGTCCCCCTGCCCTTCTGGTACCCGCAGAGACCCAACCCCAGAGTAGGACCAACTTGTTTCTAGGTTTTCTTCCCTTCGACTCCAACTTTCCTCCTTCTCCCAAGTGCAGGGAACTGTCTGCATTTTTGAGGGCAGATTGCACTCTTATCAAATGCTCCCCTCTTACCTTCCTATCTCTGATGAGGCTGAATCATTTTATATGCAGGAAAGATGACACAGAGTGGTTATATGACTTACTTGAGGTCACATGGCTTGTCAGTGACAAAATGGGTAAAATTGAAAATATGCTAGCTTGACTACCTTTTTCTCCTTCCCCCCTTCCCTCTTCCCTTCCTCCCTCCCCCCTCCCTCCCTTCCTTCCTTCCATTCTCCCTCCCTCCCTTCTTTTTTTCCCTCTCTTCTCTCCTCTCTCTCTTCTTTCCTCCCTCTCTTCAAAAGAATTTATTATGTGCCAGACTGTATACAAGTACCAGATAGACCATACTGAACAAATTAAACAAATGAAATGGATTGCTTTCATGAGTTGCCAGTCTAGTAGGGGAGATGGACATCGAACACTGCATACACAGACTCGGAATTAAACTGTGGTCAGTACAATGGGTTCTATGAGAAAGTAGTAAGGAGAATCTAATTTAGACTAGACAATCAAGGAAGATCTTTCTGAGGAAGAGACATCTGAACTGAGAACTCAGACAGGGATGAGAGCATTCCAGGTATAGGGAATGGCTTATGCAAAGAGTTGGCATGTTCAAGGAGCTCAAAAGCATGCCTGTGACTGAACTATTTGAAAGGGGGAAAATGAAACAAGATGTGGTTGGAGAATGAGAAGGACCAGAGTCTATAGGGCTTTATCAGCAAAGTTAAGAAATTTGGATTTTATTCTAAGCTTAATTGAAAACAAAACTTAAACAGTGAATGACATAATCTGATTAACATTTGAAAAAATGTATTCTGGCTGCTCTGTGGAAAATGGATTGGAGTGAGGAAGGATGGAAAAGAAGAGACCGTTTGTGAGTTGGGGGCCCTTTAAGTATTCTTGGGAAAGGTGATGTGGGTTTGGAGCAGGGGTGCGAAAATGGGGAAGGGAAGAAATGGAAGAATCAAGTCGTACTTTGGAAGAGTTGACAGATTACTGGATTTGAGATGTTAGTGGGGACATAGCTCCCCAATTTCAGACATGAATTATTATTCCCTCTACTCGAGAAACCCTATTGAATCCCATTAAGATGTAAGTTCGGTTGTTATAACAGAAAACCATGTGAGATAGCCTTTTCTAGAATAGCAGATGTCAGTGCTTCAAGGACGTATGGCACTGAGATGGCTAGATATTTCTAAGGCATATAAATTAGATAAGTGGATAAATCAGGAATCTGGTATAAGAAGTGTGTTTACAACCCCCAAGCCTATTCTTAGATACTGATTAATAATAAGTTTTTACCAAATAATTCCCAAAATGGTTATTAATATCGATCACCAGACACTTGTAAATTTTCAACCACATTTATGTCTCTCGCCTATATTTGATCCCAATAATAAATAAGGTGAATTTCTTCCCACACAATAGAAATAAATAGGGCCCCAGTAACTTGGTAGCTCATCATAGGTCAAATGACAATTCAGAGGTGGAGGAATGACTGGACCCTTCATCTTTGTAACAATCACTGAGATCTAGGAAGAGAGAAGAGCGGCCTAACAGTCCTTTAAACATGTTGATTCATTCCAGTCTGGGTTGTTTTCACTGAAAACTTAGAAAAACAATCTGTAAACTGGTCCTTGGGCCTTGGTGAGAATTTCTCAAAGGCAGTGAGGCCCACGTTGGGAGCATGTACAGTAAGGATGAGCATAGCCGTCAGTCTTTCACAGTAAGACTGTTTCTCAGTCCAACATCTAGACTCTTATTTGGTCTTCCAGTTTGGGGCAGTTTGACACCCTAACAGAAGATAGTTTAGTCACCTTTGTAAATGACTTCATGTAGTTATTATTACAGTAAGTAGTTCTAGCAAAGAAAGAAAGCAAATCTGAACAAAAACAATGCTGGAGCAGGTGTTCTAGCTGTTGGAGAAAAGTTATGAGTGACATCACTCAATCACCTTGTTTCTCTAATAATAATATACTACTTTTTAGAGGCATTGCTTTCTTTGAAGCATTGCTTTTTTTCTGTGTGCCACCTTGTATAAATTTCACATCTAATATTTTCCCCCTTTGAGTGTGCCACAGCAGAAGCAAGTTACGTTTGCAGAAGGTGAGCCGGAGGAATGTTAATCCTGTTTGGAATAAAGCTCTTTCCTAAGTGTATTTAGAAACCAACATAACACTTAGCAAGACACTTCTGATATATTTTGCCTTTTACTTGAGTTTCTCAAATCGAAAACGTTGCATTTTAGAGCTTAGAGAAAATTTAAATGAAAACAAAAAAAACCAGTTTCTCATGTCCCTCAATTGAAAAATCTGAAAGGAAGAGTATCTGCATTAAATGATGTTATGCACATTTTAGTAGTAGACCAGACACAGACATCCATGTATCACATTTTCTTCCCATGTGGGAAGAGCACTGATTGAGGGGAATGCTTTCCCCTTATACCAATGGAGAGGAAAAGGGATTCTATTTTCTAGGTATCTTATTTAGCAAAATTAAGCAAAGCTGGATTTAAAGCCTTTAATGAAGACAATAGAATATGTTAAGTAACCAACTAATATTCTGCTGAAAACCTGACAACCCTCAGGAGGCCTCACAGAGTCTATGATTGGACTGTGAGTCTCTTCCAACGTGTTTTTGATTTGGATAACTCCAAATCTACCCCATCCCCTTGCCATTTCAAGCAGCACTATCACAGTTCAGGCAATCAACAGACACCTGGAGGAAGAGAATATTCGATCTGCTGTCGGGAACGCAGGGGAGACAGGATGTTAATTTGCAGCAGTCACCTCAAAATTGGGACACGTGGTGCTCCTGCGGACTCCCCCGCCTCTGAGAAGACTCTCCTCAGAGACTTCCTTTCATTCCCTCAAGACTGGATCAGGTTGGCTTGGACGTGCCATAAGAAAATGCTATAGATGCAGCAAGAGAAATAACTTTCTTTTCCTACGATGGTTATCACGAAGAACTCATGTCAAGAATAAGTAAACTTACCTTCAGAGTGTAATAAGCACTGATTGGTAGAAGGGGAAGGAAAGTGGAACTCGGAAATTCTGTATTTCACGCGTGCTTATCTTCTGTAGCCTGGGTTGGGTGTGTGGGCTAGCTCAGTTAGAAAGGAAGCAGGCCAAACGGAGAGGTAGATAATAAAAAGGAACTTTATCAGGGAGCTTCCTATACTGTTGATAGTTAACGTCATTATGAGTGTCTAGTGTTTCCACTAGAAATGTCCAATATGCAAATAAACAAATGGTCATGGACACAGTCCCTTCAGAATTAGCCACTTTAAGGGACGATTGAAATGTAGTGGGGATTTCAGGGGTAGGGAGAATACATACACTTAAATGGATAATTTGTCATTACCTGAGGCCCCTATTGGTATTGATAATGTTCCACAAGGGCTTAGAATTTAGAAATAGGTTGAATAAAAATGAACAAGGAAAACAACAGCAGTGAGTGTATGTAAACGCCATCCAAAGCCAGTGTGATCGCTGCTGCTTCTACTACAAATAGCAGACATTTACTGTGTCTTTCTCATGTGCCGATCAATGGTCTAAGTCCCCTCTATGTATAAGTTATTTAAATCCTCATAACAATGGGAATTATTATTCCCATTTTGTAAGAAGTGAAACTAAAGCACAGAAAAGTTGAGTAACTTGCTCATAGGAACATGGTACTGATAGCACATCCAAAGCACATTATTCTGCCTCTTCACCATGATGACTACACGGCATCTGTAATGGGAGAACAAAATGGAACTTGCATGAAAAACGCACATAGCAAGTAGGCGGCACATGGTTCATTAGCTTACCAGGAGGCATCATTTTAAGGGTTGCCTAATTAATGGCTTAAGAATAATTCCTTTATAGAAATAGTTTGTGTATAAATAGTTCAACAGATAGTGATATAATGCCATGCTCATTGTAATAAACAACATGTTTTAGATCTGCAGGACCTTACTGCCAAATGGTATGTACTTTTTATTCCTTCTTTTGAAGACAATTAATTGAACTCATGAACTGTTGGGCATATCAGGTACTTTAGTCAGTGTACGTTAATTTGAATAAAGTTACATTGAAGTATTGGGATCCTAGATTTAAAACAGTGACTTGCATTTTTTAAGGGTATCAGAGGCAACTCCTGTGATCTCTTTTATTCCTGAATCTCTGTGTCTCATTCTGACAAATTTTGGGTAGGAACTGTACAAAAGTCATCCTCAAAAAATACAGATGTTCTATTTTGCTGAAGACATGACTTTATAACTATGTCTAAATGTCTTTGTCATCTAGAAAACACAAAAATAAGAGCCCGAGGATTTGAGAGAAGGTTTGGAACATGGCGATGGAGGAATAACATTCCTAGAAGAAGTGAAGATACTTCTCCTCCCGGGTCCACCTGAGCATGCAGCGTGCAGTGAAAGTGATGAGAGGATGGTGTTCGTGAAGTGTACGCATGCAGTGACACCCTCACCTTCCTAACATCTACAGATGCCATCGTAGACATTTTCCAAGCCCTCTTTTTGCCATCCACACAGCTTGGAATACTTTGGTAGGCCTTTTACCTAATTTTTAACCCTCAGAGATGCTAAGGCAGGGGCAAGCATATGGTATAAATGGAATGAATGAAGGCAAATGAGTGCAAAGAGAAGCATTTGCCTAACCTCAGGAAGATAGACAGATAGGTCTTTCCTAAATTGTTGTAGAAGTAAAGAGCTATTGGATCGATCTTTATGTGATTGTTCCTCCCTAGTTTTAATAAAGTATTCCAGTTTGGGGGACATTCCTTCCCTTGTCAATAAAATATAACAAGAAGAAAACTTTAAAATATTTGCAGCCCTTCCTCTAGAATTTCATGTGAATTTTGCCTGTCTCTCTCCTCTTGATATTCCTTTTCATGCAAAGCATTCTTGTGTATTTCTTCCATTGTATTTTTCATGAAGAAAATATAGTGATTATCCAAGATAAGCAGACAAGATCAGGGCAGAGTTTACCTTTCTTCGTGATGCGGTACCAGACTTGTTTAGATTCAGTGCTCTTGAAGGCAATAGGTGTGTCCTTTTTATCTTTATTGGTATCTGTGTACATATTAGGCACACAGTAATTTATCTGACTGTATCAATTAATGAACAAACAAGAACGGATGACAATAGTAGATGTTTCTGAAAGGTTTTCAAAAAAGATTTAGAGAACATTTTGGAATTCAAGTTAAAAAAATTCACTCAAATGAGATTTTGGGGGATTTCATGTGATTAACTCTTTACATTATCTCGTAGTAATTATACAGAAATCTCTATTTATGTAAACACAGTGAATGCATCATAACACTAGAATAAGTATACAAATACTGCATGTCAAATTAGGTTATAATCACTTTCAAGGGACGTGATTTCCTAGTTAAACAGATTCGTTTACATCTTGTGAAATAAAAAATAAGTGAAAATAACTATATAAAATCAGGCTTACAGCTGGACAGATCTGCTTGGCAATGGTCCAGGCACTGAATGGGGAAAGCCCCACCAGCTGAGGCATGCTCAGGACGCCCAGGATGACTTTACAGGCTCGGCCTGGAGAGGGGTCTGTGGCTGCTGTCCTGACTGCATCCTGTCCCTAGTTACCTATGGGGAAGATGGGCTACCTTAACATTTAAGATGAGACTCTTGCTGTGAGGGGGTTGGGATGGAATGGAAACTTGCTCAGTAGAGGAGAAAACAAAGGCAATTCAACATTACACGCTTAGGTAAAAAGCATATTAGAATAAGTCAGGGATCCTCTCACTAGAGGAGCAAATAGGTGAAGCTGACATTGGAATCCCAGGAGTTTAGAGTCAGGGTTTGAGTATCACAGATCATCTGGCCCAACCCTTGTAATATAGATGGGGAAAAGTGGCCAAACAAGGCAAGGAGCAGTACCAAGATTGAGACCCAGAACTTTTCCTCCCAAATCTGGTTATCTGCTTATTTATGACATAACTGAAGCTCATCCTTTTAAGGGAGATCATTTTTAAAAAGCTGCTCATTTTGATGCATATCTCTAAAAAATACATTCTGCCTTGCCCTGACTGAGCTAACCCTTCCTGCAACGTTCCCTTGTGTTGACGGCAGAGGGGCCTATCTGGAAAGCTCGTTCATTACATGGTGTCGTAATATAGTGCCATTCTCTATGGCTCATTGTGAAGAGCATTTTGCCTTTTGCTAAGCTTTTGTAAGCCAGGTGTTTTTGCTTATCTTGCCTGTGTCACCATCATATTCATCTACTACTTATTTTTGTTGTTTATAAGAATTCACTAAAACTATTTTCTTTTTAACCCGTGGATTCTTACTTGGAGGTAGGTCCATATTTCTCCTACTGAGTAAAAAATCTTTGGTTTTTATTATTAGCTTAATTGATACTCATTTTTGTTCAAAAATACATTTGTTGAACACTTACTGTATGCCATGCTGTGCATACGTTGGTTTCTTCCCACATTCCGTTGGTTGAATTGCCCTGAGCAGGGCTTGGCAAACTGTGGCCTGGGAGCCAAATCTGGCCTACTGCCTGTTTTTGTCAATAAAATTTTGTTGGAGCACAGTCACGCTCATTTGTTTGCATATTGTCAACGGTTGTTTTGTACCACAACAGCAGAGCTGAGTAATTGTGATAGAGACGATATGGCCCATAAAGACGAAAATATTTGCCATTTGGCCCTTAACACAAAACGTTGCCAACCCATGATCTCGAGTGTGAACCCTCGATTATCTGGCTGGCTAGACAAGAGAACCAAATAAAATAGACACTACACTGTAGCTGCCCTGAGCACTACTTACTCACAAGTGTTTGTGGCCAGGAGTCATAACCATGGCACCAAACAACATGGAGAGAACCAACAACATCCTAGTCTGGGGAACACAAGGCTTCTCCAGATATGTTTAGATTATTTTCAAACCCTGTTCCTAGAACCATCCCCAATCTGTACTAATACTATAAACTTGTAGCTTTTCCGTTACAAATTTATTGTTATTTCTTTTACCTCTTTTTTGGTTCCTTAGGAAAAGGTAATTAGGCTATAAACTGAGGTCTGACAACTAATTTCAGTCAAGGCAAGATTAATACAAAGCAGGCAGATAATTTTCATCCTGTGAAATTAAAATAGATACATTTTAATGACATTCTGAAAAATCCATGTCTCATGTTTTTCCTTTGTTTTCCCTCACCTTCCCTTGTTCTCGTGTGATCCCTATTCTGTGTGGGTAGTGACATGTGCTAATTCAGGCAAACTACCAGCTCACTGCTTTGCTGTCCTCCACGGCTCTTCCTCCCATCCCTACGATTGACCTTTGGGTGGAAAGCTGCTTCTTTCCTTTGCTTGTAGGGGTTTCCCTGCGCTGAAAAGACAGGACCATCTGAGGGAAAGGTAGTCACTGCCCACCCCTTGAATTTTCAAATTTTCACTGACATTACAAAGAGCCAGTGTGCTTAATCTATATTAGAGCTTCAAGAATTAAAGGTTAGTGGCATCCTGGGCGTGGGTGTGCACTGTGCACATATTCTGGGGAGAGTTTCCAACATTGCTGTGTTCTGTCACTCCAAGAACATATTGAATATGCATTTCAATGTCAGCAGCACCTTGAGATGTTATCTCCAAAATTATCACCTGCCTTCTGAAAACATAACCCTAGATATATTGATTGGTTAAAAGGCAGGATCTGAAGGAATAAGTCAGTGTCTCCGTGGATTATCCTAACCAAATAAGGAGAGTATTAACCTAGATACTCGCTGATCTGCCAGTATTTGGTTTGAAATGTAGGCATCTCAACTAAAGTTATGTGGTTCATTCTTTGGAATATTTCTTCCAGACGTTTAAATACATTACCACTAAGCCAGAACCAAAGAAAGCATAAAAAGCATTTTAAGGAATAAATTCAGCAAGTTTCCATTTGTACCAGATAGTAAAATTGTTGACATGCGTTATGAGGCATGTGTATTTTTCAGCCTGTCAGGTTTCAGTCACATGCTCAGGATGGAATATTTCAGCTGTCAGGGGTTGTGTAGAAAGGTCTCAGACCATTTAGGTAGTAGCACTTCCTAACAAATAGTTTGCACATCACCCTATCCTGCTATTTAGGCAAGTCAGAAGAAAAGCTTATTTCATTAATTATGCTATAAATGTAACTTCAGTGAAGGGTAGCCGGCTAAATACAAGATGAAAGGGCTGGTAGGGATTCTCTCCATCGAAGTGTTGAGCTTCACGCAATTTTATTCAGATGCACTTCCATTACTAAGGAGGCTATGAGTTGATCGACTGTATCTAGAATCAACTACAGTGGTGAAAACACAAATTGCAAACCAGCATGAAGTCACAAAGGGAAAGGAGGAAAGAGGAGAAGTAAAAGTCGGGGACTCGTACGTACTCTTCATTTTCCTCTAGGAAAAATAAGTATTGGACCAGCTGCCCGGAGTCCAACAGTAATGGGAGCGAGCCTAATTATTGTTAGGCAGAGGGCCTAATGAGAAGTGCTACCCACACAGCCTTCCTTTGTGTCTCCAGTTGCTTCTGTTTGCAGAGGAGTCTGGATTTTTGTTGGAGGCAAATGATTATGTTCGCCCTGCTTGATGTGCTAGAATGAAATGTGGTTGTTAAGGAAAGAGAGGACCTGGACTGGAGAGTCTCTTGGCCACAAATTTTTTGTGTGGGCCATTGAGGAAGGTTACAATGTAATATTGTTGGTAACAGGGTGAGGAGGCTTGGAGCTAGCTTAGCTACCATCTTTGAAACCTTTTGTGGGCACTCCTGTCTCCTTCCTCTCAAGGAATCTTTTTTTTTTTTTTTTTTTGCGGTACACAGGCCTCTCATGGTTGTGGCCTCTCCCGTTGCGGAGCACAGGCTCCGGACGCGCAGGCTCAGCGGCCATGGCTCACGGGCCAGCTGCTCCACGGCATGTGGGATCCTCCCGGACCGGGGCACGAACCCGCCTCCCCTGCATCGGCAGGCGGACTCTCAACCACTGCGCTACCAGGGAAGCCCACCTCTCAGGGAATCTTAATTAGGACATTCTCAGTGCTCTCTTTGTCCTTTTCAATGGAGAAGTCTACTACAGATCCAGATTAAGCTTTCATCCTCACGAGAGAGTGATGGTACTTTTTCCCCTTTTCCTGATTTCTTGACTAATTTTTCTCAAGATTCAGTTCAGAAAAATATTTAAAGTTCCCACACATGGCCAGTATGGAATATCCGGATGCAAACACTAATCACTATTTATCGAAGAATCATTCTATGTATTCTGTTGTGTACATCTTTGTGTTTCCTATGGTGACATCAGGACATACTTGTTGAGTAAACCAATAGCGGTTAAATAAACCATGAAGATATTTAGCTTTTATTCGCCTATCCCTTTCAGTCTGTCAAGTGATTCCACAGCTGTTAGCTCTTTTGCTATTAGAAGATAGGCCCACAATGGAGCACACTTTATTATTCACATTTTAGACCTGAAGATACAGACTTCATGGCAAAGATTTGGCACAGGGTAGGTGGCTAGTAATTGCCAGATTCTTGACGAAAACTCGTGACTCTAGATTTGGAAGCATACTGCTAAGTTTCCTGTCTGCCTATAAAATCTTTGAAATCTTTATCCAATGTGGAAAACTTGTTTTCCTTTGGCTTTTTACCTCTAGAGACCCCACATCAGAAGAAAACCAGTTGAAATCCCTGAAGCATGTCCAGATTGCTGAAAGTAGTGGTGTGCTAGAGGCAGTTCTGCTCATGAGAACCAATAGAGCCCATCTCTTCGCACCTTCAGGTTCACTGGTATCCTGTTGGTAGCTTAAAATGGGCCATAGCAGAAGTGTTTACACCATGGAAATTGGCAAGCACTACAAATCAGAGAGAGTTAGTTGTCACCTCTCCAGAGAGTTGGTTGTCACACATCTGCCGGCACACTCCTGGTTAGAAATCTGAGCATCTAGGCAAAAATCCTGCAGCCAAGTTTCTTGATGCTTAGAATATGTTCCAGTGTGCTTGATTTGTAAGACACCGAGTTTCTTTGTGAAACCTTTTGAGTATATTCTTTTGCAGTCCTTTGAAACTATATGTAGGAGAACATCAGAGTATCTTCTCCAAGAGGGAGAGTGAGGTCTAAGAGTAAAATTAGCTACTTGTTTAAGACTATGGGTGTTTGTGAACATGTGAGTGTGCTTTATATTACACATAATTTTAAACAACTGTGTAAGAAGAGTTTTAAAAGTTTAATGGTGCTGAACCAAGAACAGGAATTAAAAATTGAAAAGAAAATACGAAACTATACCTTGTTTTTCTGCTTTAAAAAATAAGTTTCCTTCTCATTTGCAATTAAGATGCTGAGAATTTGCATAAAATGTGTAAAATTAGAGATAATTGAACTACAGTAGCTATAAAAGTGGCTCTTCCATTTAAAAAATAAATCAGATGTCCACTAAAAGGGTGTAAGAGCCATTCCCCCTTTCTCCTCCCTCTCCCTTTGGGTCTCTGGTATTTTTCACACTTTTATAGCTGATTTTTATTGCCAAACAATCCGTGGAGTTTGTGGCAGCTCTGAGACGACAGCTGGCCCAGGCAGGCCTGTTAACTCTGGCATGTTAAGCACCCTTCAGAAGATTTCAAATCCGGCCTCAGCACCCAGGTTAGTAGATCAAATCCAGGGAGACCTCAGCGAGGCAGTGGGAGTGGAAAGAAAGGGGAACATGGAGAGTAAGGAAGACAAGAAAAGTCAAAGTACAGGAATGCCTGTAAACCAAACATCAATAGCTGTTTTTGTTTCCCTGAACCAGTGTTTCCCCTGGGAACCTCACGTGTAAAAGACCCAGTCTGTAAAGGAGTACACCAATGATCAAAGTGGCCACAAATGATGGTCCCAGGCTGACGTTTGTACTCTGATTTCAGGAGCCTTTCTTCCCAGGATGAGGTACAGCCTCCATTCTGAAGGACCAGCCCTGAGCATCTTCCTGAAGCATGTCTTAGGCCTATTCCCTAAGGATGGCCCAACGCTGAGCTGGGCTTTGCCTGTCTCCCTCTGGGGCCTAGACGTGATCATGCCCTGACCAACGGCCTGCTGTTTGTTTGCTGCTCTTGTGAGATGTCTATAATGTTGAATCTTGGCAGGCACTCTCTTCCTTTTGTCTCATCTGTCCTCTTCCACGAAGGCAGAAGCACTTCAAGGGCAGAGACTGTGCTTATAAGCGGAGCAACAGAGGCAGGGGAGGCTTCACTGTGGTAAAATGTGATAACGAAAATGCCCACGTGGGGGAAAAAATGTTGAATTCCCAGAAGTGACAAAGCTCTCGAAAGTGAGTAAATGAAAAAACGTGAGCTGTAGTTTTATGTCTTCTGATACAGAGTAAAAATCACAATTTTCACAAAATTTTGATAATAAGTAAAAACAAAGATAAGTGGTCTCTTAAAGTAGAGTGAGATCTCCCGTACTAAGCCATTTTATCTGTGACCCTCAGACATCTGCTCGTGCTGTGCCTGTGTGTTATGCGATAGATCCCAGAGCATCTAGGAAGTATGTAAAAGATGTGTGTTGATCTGCTTTGACATCCTTTATTCTCAGGAACCCAGAGCCTTCGCGATCAGCTTAGTCTGGAGAGACCTTTCCCAGCGCAGTTCTTCTCTGCTCAGGTTCCTACTCAATCTGCGTCTCGTCTCTTTAAAATAACAAAAGAAAAAAATCCTGCCGTTCCCATAGACTCCTGTCCTCTCTTTGGAAGTGAGTAGCTGATCTGATAATAGGGAATAGGGTTATTGATTTAAAGGGTGACCCTTGGGCTTCCCTGGTGGCGCACTGGTTGAGAGTCCGCCTGCCGATGCAGGGGACGCGGGTTCGTGCCCCGGTCCGGGAAGATCCCACATGCCGCGGAGCGGCTGGGCCCGTGAGCTATGGCCGCTGAGCCTGCGCGTCCGGAGCCTGTGCTCCGCACCGGGAGAGGCCACAACAGTGAGAGGCCCGCGTACCGCAAAATAAATAAATAAATAATAAATAAAGGGTGACCCTTGCCTAGTAGCTTGCTTCCCTTCAATTTGGGGCATCCTGGAGATGATACATCAACTCATAGTATCTATTCTGCTGGCATCTGAGACACCACTGAAGGCCAGTGGGAAATAATGGCAGCAGGGTTCAAATATTCTAAATCCCTGCAAACAACACTCCCCCAAGAGCTGTCTCCTCCATTTTTCCATTAAGCCAACCTGGATGTGCTCCTCATTGGCTACAGGTCTTTCTCTTTTACTTACACCATGGCTTGCCCAGTTCCCATAGAGAATCAACATAAATGGAACATTATTTTTATATATTCTATATTCCGTGTGAAGGTGTATGACTAAAAATTATTCATATTTAATAACATGTATAGCAGAAGCATAATAAATAATGTATAATGATTCTTTATATAGCCTAACCCAATGTTCCTAGCACACCAAGATGAAGAAGGTCTGAAAGTGTTCTGTGGAGTTGCCTCTTGAAAAATGAGGGATGCAGAAGGGCATGTCAGATGTGAGAGGATAGGATGCTGTGAATGACATCTGACACTAGAAAACTGGTACCTGTGGGTGAGAGAGTTAGAATTCATTCTACCATTCTCCCCTTCATGCATGTGAGACCACATGCGACCTCAGAATCTTTCTCAACACAGTGTTCCAAGAAGCAGTTAATTGAGGTTGGCCAGAACAACAAGGTCTCTTTGGCACTTTTGATACTTATAGAAAAGTATGGTAAGTAATGCTGGTAACAGAATTTGCAAGTTTCTGAATTATCTTTTTCTAGTTGGTGAGTAGAATCTCTTGCAAACCTCGCAAAAGACGCGTGCTTTACAGATACCTCACTTATTAATTTTCTTCCATATACTCCACTGACAGCTCTTCAGTCTGTTACATGGGTATGTAAAAATACAAAACAAGCGGGCTTCCCTGGTGGCGCAGTGGTTAGGAGTCCACCTGCCGATGTAGGGGACATGGGTTCGTGCCCCGGTCCTGGAGGATCCCACATGCCGCGGAGCGGCTGGTCCCGTGAGCCATGGCCGCTGAGCCTGCGTGTCCGGAGCCTGTGCTCCACAACGGGAGAGGCCACAGCAGTGAGAGGGCCGCGTACCGCAAAAAAAAAAAAAAAAAACAAAATAAGCATTCATTAAAAGCTAAAGAAAGAAACAGGAGTAAAATATGTACCATCTGATCTTCAAAGTTGCTGTTGGTGGACCTCAAACTTGGGTTTTAATTTTCTAGCTCTCGACTGTCAAAGAATGTCCTTCACAAGCCTATGCAATGACTGTGGGAAGAAGGACAGGGCTCCAAGATGCTTGAGGGCTTTCGGGGGACACCATGGCCCACTTCAGGGCCACCTGGCCTTCACCTTTTCATTCAGATTTCCCTTGTGTTATTACTGAATGTCCCTTCCCACAGGAAATGACCCCTTAATGTCTCCCCTCCAACTAGCAAACTTTCTTCTTAACCTGCCTTCTACTCAATGTAAATTCTATAATTTTTCAAGAGCCTTTTGTGTAATATGGAAACTTCAAGCAGAAGACCCAAGGCATTTTGTTTCATCAACCTGCTTCTAATTTCATCAAAGCACTAAAAAGATACCCACTTGGCTTTTTACTTGCCCAGTACTCTGCTTATTCTCAAACACATTCAAAAGCCACCTCTCTGATTTGAAGGCTCCTCCGCGGAATTATGTAACTGGACCAACAGTTGCCAGCTCTCCACCCTCTTGCTCCCTCACGTTGTTGCCGAGCAGACTCCTGTTTTGCAGACCTTCCTCATTGTGTAAATGGCTACATTATCACTGTGTACACATTAGGACAAGCAAATGGGCCCCTGAAGGCAAATAAGGGTTCAAATAACCCAGACAAGGTAGCCCAACTGAATTGAGGATTCACCCTTGTTACAACCTTATTGCCTTATGGCACATGAGCCAGTGGAAGGGACAGACTGCTTCAAGTGTGTTTCTACTGATCCTACTGGCAGATCACAGCTTTATTACAGTAATGAGCCTGACCATATTTCTGTGCTTATGCATATTAGGCACCAAATGTATTTTCTGGCCTGCCAGCCTGTGGTAGTAACTAACACGAGCAATTTGTCCTGGGTTACAGTGTGCGTGCATGCATTAGGTATGAGCATGTTAGTTGCTCTGGGTTATAAAATACTACATGTTTCATCATGCGTATTTTTACATGCACAACTTAACTGTATGCAAAATAGCTTGGCAATTAACCAACACAACTTATTAGTTTACTGCAAGATTATTGCATAAATAATGTGAACTGGGGACAGCCACAATTTCAATTTAGCAATATTAAAAATTTCATAGGATTATTAAATATCTAAAGAAGATGCTGACTTTTTTTCCTCTATGGTATAAGTATTAAGGTTCTTTTAAAAATATCCTGATGGCGCCTCTCAATTTCATTTCCCTAAATAACCCTGAGTGACACCCTTTTTAGGAGCTTGTGGGATTTTAGACCGTGGATTCCCCCATACTTGTTGTGAACTGACATTTGGTCTTTGACCCCATCAGCTTCCAGGTAAAGGTAAACGGTCGTTATTATCATTTCTTCCTCAGGATCATATTTTATGTATGCCACACCTATTGGGTCCATGATTATTAAAAAGTGACATCAACATAATTCATCTCACACAGTAAAAACAACGTGTTATGTTTCCTCTCTGTTTATATTGACCATTGGAACCGTAAAGCTGGGTGCCGTTTGCTTGATTGTGTGATTGTAGAGGAAGTGTACTCATTTGCCTTACTCCAAAAGAGCAGGCCTATGGAAATAGGTCCTCCTGAAATCTTAATTAAGATGGACTCTTTGTCCTACTGCCCTGGGAAATAAACAAACAAACAAAGTACATGAATAAAGAATTAGAATTGGTGGGAAACCTCTGACAAAGCAATTGCTGTCCTAGCTGCTTCCATACACATCCCTTATTTTAAGTTGTCAGAGAAATTGCTTCGTTTCCTCCATTCAGGTTGGGTTTATGTAAATGACCACACAGGACAGGTGCCTTTATTTAGTCACTACTAAAGCTGGAATTGTGTTGTACAAGAGCTGATAACATGAAATAACATGAAATAAGTGGGCTTATCCCTTCGGAAGCTTTACAGTATGGGTATTTCTCTTTAGCAAATCCTGCTGCGTTTTTAAGTAATACGATAAAACAACATAAATGTCTTTGTGGCGAAAACTGATTGTTTCAGAAGGAACGTGGCTGTTTTATTCTTGTCTTTTATCTCTCCTACACTGGAGTTTTGAAAACATGAACAGCTCCCTGGCCTATGTGTATGTATAATAGGTTATTTGCTTATGAACCCCCAAACAATTATTCACGCGCTGAAGAAAGGCAGAATGGGAGGAAACCCCGTGTTGGCAGCTGCTACACCCTAAATAAATACAAAACCAAGACAGAAATGTGCTTTTGCAGGCCTGCCACGGTTTAATACGGCTCATGATGGATACTTAGTTCTCTGACAGTGTCCCCTGCACCTTCTCTGGAAAGTTGATAGAAATTACTCCAGCTGAATGCTTAAAGCAGATGTTATCCCATTAATTAGCTCTGGACTCGGGTACACTGGAGACTTTCCCATCTTCAGGCCGAAAGGAATTGGTCCCAGTGAGCGTGCTCTATATCCACATTTAGTATCATCTCATAAACAGCAGTGAAAACACAGCAGGCCCTTGATGAAGATACATGAGCTTATTTCTAATTTAAAGTGATGTTGCTTAACCTTAATGTAATTGGTCACCGGTGGCCAACTGTTTGTATAGTGTGTTGATGACCAAAGAGATGTAATAAATTATAAAACTCTCTGCTTAAATGGAGGGAATGACTGTTTTGTTAAAAGCTTTGCATGTAATAATGGTAAAATAATTACACCTCAGGCCGAATAACTGTGAAGCTGTTAATACAACAACAAGAGTTGTCCTCAGGATAACTCGGTTCATCCCCATTTAAAGCAAGCACATGAAACTGGCTCTTGTATTTAGCCAAAGAGTAACTTGGAAGTTCAATTTCACAGTGATTAAAACAAGTGGGTAAGTCATCCTGTTATCTTATTTGGGGATGATGGTAATGGGTAGTGGGGTGGCTGGGTGAATTAAAATAGCCGGTAGCTATGGTGAACTAGGAAACAAAAAGCACAAATAATTCTGTTCTGTACATCAGCTCATAGTCACTGCCAGAAACGTCTTTAAAAAGACCTGATTAGCTGGTAGAATAACTGGGATAATAATCAAATATGAAAGTAATTGACACAACTTTAATGTTTAATAATGAATAGCATGCCAGGGGCAAAATAAAGAGAAACTGTCTTCTTTTCGGAGGACAGGTTCTGACTTAAAATTTCTTAGGCCAAATATCGATAGCGATGATTTGAGGCTGTGAAGTACAATTCCAGGATTATAGTTAAAGTTATAAACCTGGTTAAAATGAAATCACATGATTAACAATATTCAGTCTCTCATGAGTAATGATACCCATTCCATAGGTTTTCTACATGTTGCTGTTGAAAGTCTATCCCCCCTTTTCTCTCAAAGCCTTGTGATTTTAGTTTAAAATGCAAGCGTGAAATAAACATATCTGTGCTTCTGTCTGGATGTTCTTTTTTCGGTCCTGGTTGGATTGTGTTAACTAGATTCTGTGAAACAAGTAGGAAAAGTAAAGTTTTTGCTTTTCTCGAAAAATAGTCTTTTTCTCTAAATATTTGCATTCTGAATTTGGATCACCTCCAAAAGGGTACTCATTTCACAATAGAGAAAAAACATTTCTCTCCCTTCTTACGTTACATTTCTTAGAAAGACCTTCCAATAATTTAAACTATTTACAGTACCTCTAGGTCATTATTTCCCCTGACTCCACTGAAATACCCTGAGACACTATTTACGGCTGACTTCTGAGTTACCTCACAGGATCAGTTTACAAAATGGAGACTTCACCATGTGAAAGTCATTATTTTGTTTAACACTACTTGCAATGTTAAGATTTTTTTTTTAATTTGCCACTTTCATACAAACACTGCTGGTACTGGTAGTGTTAGTTATGAAAACCCCAGAAGCTCAGATGTGAAGATATGTATCTCTCCAGAGCCAATGTGTTAATATTATTTGAGACTAACTCATAAATTCAAAGATACTGATGAGACAACAACAGGAAAATAAACAGGATTCTTTTTTTCCTTCCAGAAAAAAAAGGAGAAAGAAGAAATCCTATGACATTGGCTATTCTGCATTATGGATAATAACCTAGAGGTTTCTAAACAATAAGAGGACAGTGGGCCATCCCATGAAGACCATGCTCACTGAAGCTATAAAAGGGTAAGTCCCCAAGTTTGTACGGAGAATAGTTGTGCTCTGGGAATAACTTCAGAGCTACCCTTCTTAATAGTAAAAATGACTCTGTGGCTGTTCCAACTAAAAATCAATGTGGCTCACAATTTTAATAAGGAACATGAATCTGAAAACGTGTTTAGTATCAGGTTATATAAACACACCCTAATGAGATACCATAAAATCCATCACATTAAAGGCTGGTTTCCTGCAAGGTATATTAGCTAAAAATGTTCCATATATTAGGTCACTATACAACAGTACCCATAATAAAGCAGCTCTGTCAAGATAAGATGCATGTTTTGCCCCTTAAAACTGTTATGTTTTGCACATTTTATAAGGTTCCTTGAATACATGAATAAGATAAGTTATTCCCATCTCTTTCTTAAGCAGTCTCAGAAATGGCTATGACCTGAAATTGGAATTCTTGTAAACACCCATCTGAAGAAAATGTGTGCCGCTCTGTCTTAAAGAGACGGTACATGTTTAATTATCCCAACTTCTTCCAGCAGAATACTATTAACATGCACATTAGCATCATCTCATTGGTTCATCCTGCTGCTCCACCTTAGGGGCAGCAGTAGGAGCTAATCTTATTGCTCCCATGCGCATAATAATGAAATTTGGTCTTGTCTCAAGGCAGCGTTCTTTGGTCTAAAGTACAGCTGGAGACATTACTGTTCTGGAAATTTTCTGACCGATTCACAGTGAAAGATAAAGAAATAAAATAAAATAGAGTCCCAAACAACAATTATGAAGTACATTGTTTTACCTTGAGTATCAAATAGTAAGTGACTGAATGTACGAATGACTCCATGTTTGAATAAAGACATGAGTGGAAACTGAATTCTTAGATATCTGTATCTTATACTTACAAGAAGCACATGCCATATATAAACCCCGACGATCAGTGTATGCCTATGAAAGTTCTGCTTCTGAACACTACCTTCAGCTGTGTACGGGTAGGATAAAAACAAACTCAAACCATAGAAAGCCCCCTTTCTTCATTTCTTTTTCATCCGTTTTTTTAGAAACAATGACAAGAACTCATAGAATATATAATATCCTTGCCTTTTTGCATGCAATGTTGGAAAGCTCTAATAAAAAAATATGCATACATCGCAGAGCACACGCAAAAATACATGTGAATTCAAGGCTACTGAATTAAGAGAGGTTGTTCCAACATTTCCCCCACTGTACATTATTTGTATTCAAGGTTTTTGAAATGACATTGTAATCTGATGATGCACCAGCCTATTATATTGTCTAGCAGGACAAATATCCTTGCGTTTTCTCTGTAGAACTAACACAATTTTTCCATGTCAGAGGTGCATAATATCCTGGCGGTCATAAGGAATGATGCTATTAATCCTCTTGGGCAATCTCCAGGTCTGATTATTAGGGAAATAAATTTGCATGCTGCATATGAGCTAGGTGAATCACCGAGAGCACAAATTATATTTCCTGACAGCAAGTTAGAGAATGGAGCCGTGTCGCTTTTTTATCTTTTCTCCCCCTCTGAAAGCTATAGAATTTCAATTCATTACGTGAGATTGGTTAGAATTCAAGTCTCTTTTTAAGTTGTTATTAAGTTGAGTCTGTTATCTCTGCGAAGTCTGGTAGGTTCCCCAGAGTATCCACCTAATCACTACTTAAAAAAATCGAAACGTATAGTTAGTGTCATGATTTAGGTACCAGAGCTACTTTATTTATCAGCACAGAGTGAGATAATTTCAATTTGAGCCTCCATAGCCCTCATGAATTTAAGTGACTTGAAAGCTTTTCACCCCAGCTCCCTTTCTGCCGCCCCCTTTTGTTGCCAATTGTAGTCATAGTTATTCCGGACACCTTCCTTGCTGCCATGCCAAGAATTGCACTGGGCTCCTTCCTCTATCGTAGAGACCTGATTCCAGCCAGGCTTGTGCAAACAGCCCCCAGTTTCTCTCTCCACATTTGACTGCCTCCTCTTTGCCAGCAGTACTGCCAGGCATGTCTGCATTCAATATCCATGATGAATGTATTTTTATTATTTCCAGGGGTTGGCATCAGAGAAACCTTTTTGCATTATTAAATTTGAACAGGGAGAATGATAGCAAATAAGAGCATAATAAATTGCTTTATGTCCTAATGTATTAATTAAGCAGACATTTACTATAATGGTTGTTTTATAGACCCATTGTAAAAATGTATGATTGTGTGGTGATGTTCTTAGCCGGAGCCACATACGGAAACTCGGGTAGATGGGTTATGACATTTTTCAGATTGGAAAGGGTTCACCAGGTCTAGTCTGCAGATTCACAAGGAAGCAGAGGACCTGGCTCAGGTGTGAGCTTGGGGAGATAGTATTGCTGTCTATGGTGCGAGCAAGACAACAATCTTTTTGTTATTATTGTGGTTATGGGTAAAAATAAAAATATACACTCCACATGCAGTAAATACCTTATGTTGTACAATTTTGTGGTTTATAAAGTACGTTTACAGATGAATGCACCACAAAAGATATAGCAGATCATACAGACTTCCTTCACTTCAAAAATGTCTATTATTACTTTCGTTTGAAACAGAAATAGGTGTACCTTTCAGAATAGTAAGGATAATGCCAAATCCAAAAAGCAGACAATTTTGGAATACTTAAGAAATAAATGTTTTAGATTATATTTATTTATTCAGAGCAAACCCCAAACAGCGCAGCTCAGGGGTTTATATCTTGGCCTTTTGATTACTTTAGCCATGGGTAATTGTCAGAAAAACAATTCTTTCTTTATCTTGCTTCTTCACAGTGGGATAAGTGATTCATCTAAATTGCCAAATAAATAAATGAATAAATAAAAGATTCCAGAAAGTTCTTCCATCACTTTGCTTTCCCATGCAGTTTTGGTGCAATCATTCTCATAACAGAAATACCTTTGAATCACAGGTGTGCTCTGCAGGCACGTGGCTTGGGATTTTGCACAATCAGGAAATATTTTCTACATTTAAGAAAAGGAAGTAGCAGTTGGAGAGAATTCAGAGAAAGTCTGTGGGGAGGGATACTGAGGCGGGGGGTCTCAGGGGCTGTTTCCTGTCCCTCACGTGGGGGCTATCCTTGGCTTTAAATAGTAGCTCTTTTCAGTACTGTGGACTTTAATTCCTGCCTAATACCGGACACTGAGGCTGATAATAGAGGTGATTTGTAACAAGCTCAGAAAAGGACATGAGGTTAGATGCTGAAAATGCCTAAAACCAGTTACTGCAATAAAGCAAACCAAATCCGTCCCCAGCACCATCCTCAACTCCTGTCTACAGGCATTCAGCGCTCTGGCCGGCTGCATAGCAGGCGCCAGAGTGATTAGGGAGAAGGAGAGATGGGGAAGGGATGAGGCTGAGATATACTGATCTTTGAGCACATATGAGAGGCTTTCCAACCATGGAAAAGAACTATAGAGGCCATGCAAGATGCATCCATGAACCGGTAACCAAACGGCATGTAACCCAGAAAAATGCTGCCTCACTCTGCATGATCTGACAGCTGTCATTCAATTCCTTGAAAATGCATTAGTTCGTCAAGTACCTTTATATTTAGAAGGTGATAAAATCTGAGTGATCTGAGTTTGCTGCTCTAGTACCAGTTGTTTAGATATTATGTGGAGATTAGAGAAAATGGCAAGCATCCTGCTAGACACCTTGTTTAGGCTATTTTCTGTGGTCTGCACCACAGCACCTTAGCCTTACATAGAGCAAAGGGGTGTGGGGTTATTTCCTTCACATTCCAGGGTACTGAGGTCTGAGCAGTTGAGTCAGTGCCCAAGCTCACAGCTAGGAGGTGGTAGAGTGGTGTTCAAATATGGTTCTGATGCCTAAAATCTCTTGTTATTCCTGGGCTAATCTTTCTCCTAGAGAGAGGGAGACAGAAAGAGAAGTAGAGGTAGAGATAGGAAGAGGGAGAGAGAGAGAAAGAAACAAGGAGGAGAGGAGGGAGGAAAAGAAGGAGAAAGAGATTGAGAGAGAGAGAGAGAAAGAGAATTTGAGTCTTCTCATGAAAGAGGAGGGAAGGTAAGTGCAATCTAAAATATTCCTGTATTTTTTCACACATCCGCTCCAAACTTGAGACTGGGGGCTCTGTCTTTACATCCCCAAGAATCACATGTAAACCACTTCTATTTGCTCTTGAGAACGAAAGGAAGGAACTTAAGGTTACGTGACTTCAGGTCATTGCCTTTCTCAGAAGATTTATCAGGGAACAGAGTCTGTGAAGCCCCATGCCTCAGGCTTATGCTGTTTTGACCCAGACAGGGTTAGGCGTAAATTAAATCTTGAACCTTTCCTAGCCGTTATGTCCTAGAGGAAGCCATTTAATCTCTTTGAGTGTCCAATTATTATTATTATTGTTATTAGTAGTATTATTATCCTTAATAGACTCAATTGTAAAAGTTCATGAAGCACAGTAAATTCTCCCAGGTCTCTGGTCAAAATGCAAATGTGTATAGTCCAGACCATAAACCAGGCAGAATCCAGTCCTCCTGGGTCATTATCCACCCAGCATAAAAACAGTGCACTGATTGGCTGGGCCCAAGACACTGAGCATAAAACCAAAAGCCAGGAGTGGCAGTAATTAGCCTCTTGCACTGTGATCGTGTGCAACTTGACAATGCATTCGATTATAATCGTAGTAATTTCCTCACCTTACATTTGTCCTGGCTTGTGCCGTGAACAAGAAGTTTTACTTCAGTGCCTTCCCATGAGTCCCATAATTACCCCCAAGAGATCAACGATACTTTTATTGACATTTTACAGGTGTGGAAACTGAGTTTCAGCAACTTGGAATGATCTGCCCAGTGCCACCAATAACTAATAGAACAGGACTGGAACTCAAGCTTTCAGCTTCTCATGGTACTCCATTAGGGACTGAAATTTTGGATATTGACTCTTAAGCTGAGATGTTTCAAAAAGAGAATGGAATATTTCCTACCAAATTATTCGGCCAGTGTAAGATACCGGAGAACACCATGATTTACGTAGGCTCTGAATCCACAAGGTAAGTTGACTGATTTTTATCTTTAAAATTTTTTCATCTTAAATTAAAGATTAAATTATTAATTTAAAATTTTAAAATCTTTTAAAAAATCGCACAATTAAAACAACACTAATACCACTTACGTTTATTACATAGGGCTTGGATTCCAACCATCGCATACTTGTCCTGAAAGCAAAGGCTAGCTTTTCAGGATTTTGCCCAGGGCCCTGGCATCCATTGGGGAGATGTCAGTCTACTGTTAGCTTCTGTGCAGTGACCTATCATGACAAAAAAGGAATTTCACACAGTCCAAACAACTGACAGAACAGCTCACCTTTCAGGGAATACGTAATATTTTCTGATAAGCAGCTTATGCTAGTTTTCTTAGCAAATAGCCTGGAAGCTTTTCTGTCTGTGGCATTTTGAGATGTGATAAGTTGAAGGGAAGCCCTCTGACCATGCCAGAGTCAGGCAGGCCTTTTTTTCGTTCAGGGGACAGCTCTTTGGAAAGATGTAAACATGTGGCAATTTGAAAATGATATAAAGTAATTGATCACAGAGACAGCCCAGAGCATGCATTGTTAACAGAAACACATGTCCCTGTTTATGGAATTGTAAACAGAGGAGTGTGTATTTATTGTTGGAGGTGGAGGCCAAAGCCTGGGGCAAGATTAGGTCCAAGCCTTGTCACTTTTGCACATGGCCATGCATAAAAGCAATGCACTTATTTTAGTAGCAGTAGTTTCCATTGGGTGTTCAAAGAACAAGGAACAAGGTGCTAGAGGGTCCCATTCCGGGTTTCAGTGGCTCATCAAGGCAACTTAAGGAGGTGATGACACTATTGCTTTTTTGTGATGGAGAACTGAGGATCAGGAAAGCCTAGGAGCTTGCCTTCCCTTACATCTAGAAGCTAATTAACAGCAGGAGTTATGATGTGAACTGACTCCTGACTCTAAAGCAGGGTCTCCACCAAGCCACTCTCCTTCCAGAACTGAAAAAAGTGAGATACATTGAGCAGAGCTTGCCCGTGGGTGCTTGCTGTTGTGAAAACCTAGGGTTATGCTGTCAGACCACTCAAAGACAAGGGGTCATGGTCTCTAGTCCCTCTCTAATTATACACCTAAGAAAACTTAAGTAGGTGCCTTATCTCCCCACATGTCTGAGTACCAAGGGCTTGGTCAAACTCTGGTAAACAATGAAGACAATTCTTTGGGGAGATTTCCAAGTGGTTTACAGCCTTTGCATCGCAAAGAACACTATTGTGCCTATAGAGTTTGCTTTCATAAATTTGGTTGCAGGCTATTTTGAGGGGAAATGCATCCCATCTCCCCTTTACCTTGCAGGTATTTGGTAGCTATTAGACCACATTTTAAAATGAATTGTGTGCACTGATGTTAAAGAAGGTTAGACTCTCTGAGCTGCCACCAGTGACATATGACTACAGTGACAGACAGTCAGCGGTATTCAAAATGAATTAATCAGAAAACACAGCCTACTTCAATGTGGCGTTTAGAGGGAGGAGGAATGGCTACTTATTTACCAGAGGGATGTCACTGAACCATCTTTCTATCCGGAAATAGCCTATGGCTACATAATCCTTTCAAACCAGCAGCGGATTGATAAACTACACTCAGAGCCAGGTGTTTTAGGCCAGTTCCCTCTTGTTCTCTTCTCTTATTCCTTAAGCTGGCCTAGGTTATTTAATTCTGGGCAAGGTCACAAGATGAAGTGAGGGTTTTGGGAACCTTCCACAGGGACTGTGAGGACACAGAGATCCTTTGGAGATGGAGGCATCCCCTCTGATCATTCTCAAAAGTGAACACACATAATGTGTCAGCAGCCTGGAAAGAAGGAAATATGGTAATAGCGGTGATAGTGGTACCTTAATTTTACAAACGTGTAATGCTAATTATGTAAACAGTTGAGAACTTTGAAATCTCTTCATCATGTGTGTCCGACAATGGAAATATTATGCAGTCTAACTCGACATAATACAGTAATAATGTTATTTCACGCAGGTTCGTTGACAGGCAGGGGCCAATACTGTCTATCAAACAAAACTGTAGTGCCAGATAGTATCTTGGCTATAAGTAGAAGAAGAGCAACTCAGAGTCTGTTTACGTATTAATCAAGGCATCAGACTCAGGCCACTCCTGCAGGTATGTCCTTTACTAAAAATTATGAAAATCTTCTGGACACCAGGTGTCTTAGTCAGCTCGAACTGCCATAACAAAATACCATAGACTGGGTGGCTTAAACAACAGAAATTTATTTCTTCTAGTTCTGGAAGCTGGAAGTCTGAGATCAGGCTGCCAGCAGGGCCATGTTCTGATGGGAGCTCTCTTCCTGGTTTGTAGATGGCCGCCTTCTTGCTAGGTCCTCATGTGGCAGAGAGAGGGTGTGAGAGAGAGCAAGCCCTCTGATGTCTCTTTGTATAAAGACACTGATTCCATCATGAGGATTCTACTCATGACCTCATCTAAATCTAAGAATTATTTATAGAGCTGGATATTTGATGCTCATACCGTCCCCCACCTCACCCCTCCTTTGCTCATGAAACTTTTATTTCAGCTTCAAGTTAAGTATATCTTAATGAGTTCTTGGAGTTGGTTCTGTTTTTTGCTAAGAGTTTAGGAAATCATCTTGCTATAACTCGCCAAATAGTATATGCCCTTCACACTTAGATAAGTGAGATGGATACTACACAAGTTTGTCATGAAGACAAGCCAGCTACTTTGCACTAGATACAGTTAGACTTGGTGAAGGCTCATGGAATGATTATGACACTTGTCCCAAAGACAAGGACTTTGCTTCTAGAACAGATCTGAAATAACATGTGCATTTTCATTAAAAGTCACTGGAAATTCCTCCTTTCTACTTAATACTTAACAGACTCATTTTTTTTTAACATTCCGTAATAGTCACAGTTAGTAAAAGTATTCAAGTCTCAGTGCCAGAAAGGTCTAGGGTTCCAGTTTGAAACCAAACTTATAGTAGCAATATCTTTTAGATTCCTGAGAGCAACACCAAAGATTTTCTTCATGCACTTAGGAGTATTTCAGATGAGTTGTGGAACTAGAATGCCTGCAGCCGTTAGGTGATACATGTCTAGATGAGAATCAAAGGTGAAATTCTTTTTTTTTTTTTTTTTTTTTTTTTTTTTTTTTAAGAAACAGTGAAAAACCTGAGGAGTTTATACCACTGAAGAGAGAGATTATTGAGTAATTACCAGCCAGAACTGACATCTTAAGAGCTTGGTGAAACTTAGAGGCTGAGTTTACATAGCATAAAGTGAAGAGAATATTTGGTAATTATTATTTAATTTGAGCAGTCTTTGCTAAGAGGTCCTTTTACAATTAATTAGTCTTCATTTAAACACAATTTCATAAGTGGACCCCCAAGTATCACCTCAGGAGAAAAATGCAGTATCAGTAATGTTCCTATATCAAGAAATATCATAATGGAATCTCTGACATGGCACAAATAATTATCCATAACCAAAACAAAGCAGTCCTTAATGTTCAGAGTATCAGTCCTATATTTCTCTCTCCCTCTCCCTCTCCCTCCCCCCACTCCCTCTCTCAAAAGAAAGACAGAAGGGCTTCCCTGGTGGCGCAGTGGTTGAGAGTCTGCCTGCCGATGCAGGGGACGTGGGTTCGTGCCCCGGTCTGGGAAGATCCCACATGCCACGGAGCAGCTGGGCCCATGAGCCATGGCCGCTGAGCCTGGGTGTCCGGAGCCTGTGCTCCGCAACGGGAGAGGCCACAACAGTGAGAGGCCCGCGTACCGTTAAAAAAAAAAAAGAAAGATAGAAAATTTTCCAAGACCTATACAGAAAAAGTAACTTAGTAAAATGTTTCAAATAATGTAGATTAATTTTGCTGTGTGACTTGAACTTAGAAAATGCTGTTAAGTAAACTTCTCAAGGATTTATCAAGGAGTTTCTTCTGCAAGATTGTGGTACAAAGAAGACCTGGTTTGGAGGTGATGCCAGATGGAACATAATGTACACTTATATCAATAATTCTCTTTGTATATTTTAATTCAGTTCAATTTATTTCAACTACTTGTAAGGTACACATGTAGGTGACACCTGTGCTGACACAGACACTGTGCTTTCTAGGTAATGACCTTCTGCTTTACAGGTAGGAACGAAATCTTAATAGACTTTGTACCCCTGGAGCTCAGCAATAATATTCAAGTGTAAACGTGTGTAGTTTGTTCAGGGAACACAGTATAGACTAGGACTGGACATTAGTGTTAGTGTAATAGGACAAGGCACCCAATCATAGAGGGTCTTGAATACAGTCAAGAGAGTCTTAGACAATAATGATACAGAAACCAGAGAATGATCCTGTGGTAAAGACTTCATTCCAAATAATACCCATGCCATTATCCAGTGCAATTTGTCCAGCTGGCAATTTTGTATATGTAAAGAGTGAGATAGTAAATATTTTCTGCTTTGTCGTCTCTGTTACAGCTACTCAACTCTGTAGCCATTGTAGCAAGGAAAGCAACCACATACGATACGTAAGCAAATGGACTAGGCTAGATTTAGCCCGTGGGCCCTAGTTTGGTGACTTCTGATCTGGTTCAATGCTTGCTGTTTTTCAAATCTTCTGACAAAAGACCATTTGTCTGAAGTCTTTGGAATGGCGAGAGCAGTCCTTAATGAATAGTGTTATTGGTGTTTTTGATCACACATACTATATATGGATCAAGAAAAAATAAATGACAATATAACTCAGAATTCACTGCCTATTATCTGTAATGTTCCAGTTGAATTATAGGAATATGGATTGCGTGGTGAGTGAATACTGCAATGATTCTACCAAAAATAATGTTCAAACAAACAAAAAATTGAATTTCAGTGACTCAGGGAGACTAATTTAAAGTCAAAATATCAAGAGACCACTCAATTCTCCTGAGAGTTCT
Source organism: Leucopleurus acutus (assembly GCF_964270905.1). Classification (NCBI taxonomy): domain Eukaryota; kingdom Metazoa; phylum Chordata; class Mammalia; order Artiodactyla; family Delphinidae; genus Leucopleurus; species Leucopleurus acutus. Next base: position 77,799,139 of record NC_139154.1, read on the forward strand.
CCATCCACTTCCAGATGACACTTAGCACCAAGGCAAAGGCAAGCTGAGGTGGTTGACCCACGCCAAGTTTCCTCACACGTGAAGACTTGAGTCACGTGAGGTGCCTGGTCAGAATCTAAGCTGAGCCTGCTACCCTCTTTGTTGGCCATGAAGAAATGTAAACCCCGGACTGTATCCTGCTTCGGAAGCAATCCAACTACTGGCAAGAGTTTTTCGGAAAGCAGTTGTGGCCCTCAGAGTCAGTTGTAAAGAAACATCTGGAACTTCCACCTCCTTCCAAATACCATTACAAGACTTCGTCACATTTAAAAAGACAGTGATAATGATAATAATGACCGAGCAGGAAACTGGCCGTGACCCTTTGGGTGAGCGAAGATTGGGTGACAGTTCCTCTGCTTCTTCTCCTCCACTGGCTCCCTGAGTGTCCCTTCTGCGCAGGTGTGATTTTTCTCTCTGTAGTGGTTTTTGAGTATTCGAATGGTAGGTCACACAACTTTAAGGCTGTTCTTTTCAAGTTTTAATAATGTTTGGCAACTCACTTCCTGTTTCTCAGCTGCCAACCTTGCCAAAAGCATTCCTTGTCAGGTACTAATTTGGCTGACGTGACGACCACTTGATCTAAATTTTTGGTGGGTAATTATGACTCAGAAGTGAGTAATTTTTTGATATCCAGTGGCAGTCAGAAAGGTGGGTGTTTTACTGCCCTCTCATTAGAGATTCTCCAGTAGTGAAATGTCCTGACTTTTGATCTGTTTGCCGACAGAAGAAAAATCTGATCTCAAATGAAAAGCAACTCCCTGCTTATTTTGACAGCACTTACAGGATGTATTGAAGGTTTTTATTATAAACTCGCTCCAGTGTTTCATTGTACCTGCAATATTAATTTTGTATTGATCAGAGTCGTATATAATGACTTCTTCTTTTAAGTTACAGAGATCTTACATTTAACTTAGAAAATAGTTGAAGATATTTCTGTTATTAAGGATTTAAGAAATACTAGATGTCCTCTGGAATAAATCTTAGTCCTTGAAAATAAGGAGCGTCAGTCTTTCTCTGAAAGTGCCAGTCTTTTTTATGTAATTCTTTTCGGTAGATACCTTTGGGATTTATACAATTGTTCAAGTTATTTTTCTACCAGAAGAAACAAATAGAGATATTTTTGGTGAGAAGTGAAACTGATCACTGAACCTTGAAGCACGCTCATGTACCCATTTATTGGAAACAGTACCATAAAAGCTAAAAGTTGTGTTTTTTTTAAATTTATTTACTTTATTTATATTTATGTTGGGCTGCATTGGGTCTTTGTTGTTGCGTGCAGGCTTTCTCTAGTTGCGGCGAGTGGGAACTACTCTTCATTGCTCACGCGGGCCTCTCATTGTTGTGGCCTCTCCTGCTGCAGAGGACGAGCTCTAGGCACACAGGCCTCTGTAGTTGTGGCACGCGGGCTCAGAAGTTGTGGCTCGCAGGCTCCAGAGAGCAGGCTCAGCAGTTGTGGCACATGGGCTCAGCTGCATCCGTGGCATGTGGGATCTTCCCGGACCAGGGCTCGAACCTGTGTCCCCTGCACTGGCAGGCAGATTCCCAACCACTGCGCCACCAGGGAAGCCCCTAAAATTTGTGTTTTGTTTGAAATTTTTGTTTCTACTTTTAGTGGCAGATATCAACATGTTCCTTAACTGCAAACAGAAAGTTGAACTCACATTACATATGCTCACAGATTCTTTTTTCCTTTCGTAATATCCTATGATTAAATCACGACTTTTTGCTACAGTTAGCCAAATACATAATACAGAATTACCTCTTTATAATAGTTTCATTATTCAGGATCCTGTGCCCAAAGATCCAGTTTTAAAGTGAAAAGTAATTATTTAATTGATTTAGATAAATTATTTTCAAAATATTGAATTGAATAATTCTGTATTCGTTTCCTGTGGCTGCTGAAACAAATTGGCACACTCTGAGTGGATTAAAGCAACATAAATTTAGTGTATCATAGTTCTGGAGGCCAAAAGTCCAAAGTCTATGTTACTGGACCTAAATCAAGATGTCAGCAGGGCTATGCTCCCTCTGGAAGCTCTGGGGAAAAACCCATTCGCTATGCCTTTCAGCTTCTTGTGGTTGCCAGCATTCCTTGACTTGGGGCTGCATCACTCCAATTTCTGCCTCCATTGTCAGACTGACTCTTCCTCGTGTGTGTGTGTGTGTGTGTGTGTGTGTGTGTGTGTGTGTGTGTGTGATCTCCTTCTCCCTCCTTCTTACAAGAATACATACAATTGCCTTTAGGGTTCACCTGGGTAATCCAGGGTAATCTCCCTATCTCATAAAGACCCTTAACTTAAACATATCTGCAAAGCCTCCTTAGTTGAAGATTCTGCAGCTAAAAATACCATGGTGGAGTTTCATCATTACAGTTTCATCTTAGGGTTCTATAGGGCATGGACTGCAAGTAGTAAAGAAAATGACTCATTTGAGAAACTTTAGTTCTTCTCAGTAACTCATGTAAGACTTGTACTTCTACCTACCTATTTCTGAAGGGGTTTGAGGCAATTCATCAAAAAGCATAAGCAATAAGGAAATATTAGATACTTAGAGGTGACAATAGCAACTTATATTTCATACTATACAAACATTTTTCGTAGTACCTTAAGCATTGTAACAAAACCAAACCTCTATGAGTTAGATGCTGGTATATCCATTGTGAACATGAACAATTTGATGTACACAGAGGTCAAAAACACACAGCTGGAGAAAGGCAAAGTGAGATTCAAACCCAGGAATCTGGTTTTAGAACCCAAGGTTCTAAGCCAGTGTTGCAATCTACCAGCCAAGCTTATCCCCTTCTATAGCTTCTATCCAAATCTTCCATTAGTTAGGAATTTCCCTCTACCTGCTCCTGCCTTTAAATCCGTACTTATTTTCAGAACATACCTTACACTTCCCTTTCTTTAACAGCTTCTGCTGTTCTCAACTGGGAGTGAGTTTTATTTTCTCCAAACCCCTGCAAAGATTGTGCTTCAATTAGGGGGTAGATGACATTCTGTCTTTTATGGTATGCATACTATATAAAGTATATATACTATATTCAATAAGCATCTGTGGTCAGCTGAAAAATGTACCCCCCGCCCAGACATCCATGTCTTATTCCCTGGATCCTGTGAGTTATCTCGTATGACAAAAGAAAAAGAAAAAAAAAGGCTTGACATGGCTGGATTCTCTAATTACTTAGGGTCTCACTGAGCTGAATCGAGGTGTCAGTTATGATCTGGGGTTAGGGGTCCTCTTCCAAGCTTACTGGTTGTTGGGAGAAATAATTTTCTGAGTTTGTTAACTGGGATCCCCATTTTCCTTTTCCTTGCTGGCCGCTCTTAGCTCCTAGAGGCACTCTTTGTAGTTATGTAAGAAATTAGATGGTGAAAGATGAATTTGCTATTCTGCGGCATATGAGTATTTTAAATTGTGACCAGTGCTGCAAAATTGATCTCCAAAGTTTCTACAACAATTTTAACTCCCACCAGCAGTGTAGAGGAATCCCCATTTTTACATACCCTCACCAACCCTTTATACGAATCAAAGTTTTTATTTTTTTCAATTTTATGTGTGAATATGATATCTTACTATGGTTTAGGGATTATTCATTGGTAAAATAAAGTTTGGAGAGTTTTAAAAATATTTGGATTCCAAGTAACTTACAAGGTACTGGACTACACATTCTCTGCAGTGTGACAACTTGTGGCCTTTATCTAAAGTGGTTCGATTTTCTGAATACTAACCTCTTTACTCTTCCTTTAGGGTCTAAGAAACATCCATTTCTCTTGATATTCTTTTTTATGTCTTTGGGTCTTCTATGAAGTCATCAACATCTTGGAAAGTCTTAACCAGGAAATAGGAAGAAAGAGAGCAGTGGGCAATGATAAATTAGAAATGTTAATAACAAAATACATCCTACTGCCCTCTGCCCAGATGAATCTGATAATATTAGTCATCAACTGTGCTCATGTGCATGTACAAGGGGCTTTGTAAACAGACCTATAGGAGCAATCCAGAGCCATCGGTTAAAACTCATAGAGTGAGAAGAACTCTCTCTTTTTGATATGCATCAAAGGCAGCATTGGCTGGTCCAATACGAACATATCTTTTGCTATCTTCTACTAGTAAAACTCTTTCAGTGAATATGGAATTAACAGGGAAAATATTGATTTTGGTTGTTAATTTGCTTTCAAAAATTGAGCTCCTGCAATCTTGGTAGAGTAAGTCTAAGACATATCTGTTTACCCATTTATTCCTATTAAAATGACACTTCTAGAAAATATTATCTGGTATTAATCTGGTGAATAGTGTTATAAATGTCAAAGTTTATGTTTATTATAGTTATTAAACTGGTCCTGATATCTCATAAAAATAAAATAAATGGCAGGGTTAGAAATTGAATACTTTGTATAATTCTTCAAATCTTTAATATTCTGTTTATTAAGTTTTTATTGAAATACAATACATGGAGGACCGAGTGAGTGAATGGAGTTTCAGAGCTACACAGCAGTCCTAGGAGAAAAATAGTCATGCTTCTATTTCTTTTATGAAAATCTCTTAGACTCCCGAAGTCTCTACAGTCCTAGAAATTTGCTTTTCAGAGCTAGTAGAGAGAAGTCATCTTTTCCTTTAGTAAGTGCTTTTGCTGAAGAAAAAGGGCAGACTTAGAGACTTTGTACTCATCCAGGGCTGATTGCATTTACCACTGTCACCTTTACATAGGGACAGAAACAACCTGTGCAGTGGAAGCAGAAGGAGCAAGGGAACGAACAGTCTAACGGAGACTTAGAGAAGCACATAGGCAGAGACACTCTCTCTGGGAATTCTTGGGGGAAAAATAACACTGACTTTTACAGCATTATCTCTTCACTTAATAATAATAGTGCTGAGCATAGGCTATGCCTCTTGCCATGCACCATCTGGGGACAGGGAGTAGCTAAATTGAAATTAGGGCCTGAAGGAGAAAATTCATGGAAGGCCAGTTGAATGGAAGTCTAGATCGTGCGTGGGAAATAATGAAGGAGCAGCATTGTTGCTCAAACTTGGGGGTAACTTTCACTGTCAGGGAATCAAGCTCTTTTGTGAATCCCTTAACTTTCTTGCATCTGCTTTCACAACTGGACAGTGAGCATATCAATGATTTTTTTAAAAATTTCCCTGGCATATTAAAGTAAAGAAACTAATTATGATGAAGCACTTTGAGAATTTCCAAAGTAAATCAAGGTATTATTAGAGCAATACTAAAGTATTTTATATGCGCCTCAAATCTGAATGGTCACATTTCGTGTTTCTCTCTAATCTGCATGTCAACTCTGACCTTGACAGAGGACTAAAAAGAAGGGTAGGTGCAGCAGGTAATTGCCTTCATAGGATGGATCGAGAAATTCTAGAAATACCTCCCGTGCCTGTGACTGGGTATAGAGATTACAGAGTCATTTCTATAGGAAAAATAATTGAAACCATAAGAAAAAAAAATTTTTCTAAGGGAAAGAAGACGAAGCTGGGGCAGTTAAAGATAGACCGAGAGTCTTCAAGCAGTCAGCAAATTGTTTTCGTGTAAAGGGCTGGACAGTAAATATTTTAGGCTTGCCAACCATACGGTCTCTGTAGCAAGTGCACTATTCTGCCTTTGTAGCAATAAAGCAGCTGTAGACAATGCAGAAACAAAGGAGCGTGGCTGTGTTCTAATAACCTTTATTTGCCCAAACAGGAGGCAAGTAGGACTTGGCTCGTGGGCCCTACTTTGACGACTCCTGCTCTAGAGAGTAAGCCTTTTGAGAACAAGGGCTCTGTTTTCTTCATCGTGTGTCCCCAGTAACCCAGGCGACTTATACATAGTAGAGGCATAGCTAAGATTCGTTGAGTGAATAATATATTATTACTTTTCTTTGTTTACTCATGCAAATTAAATTTTGCGCACAGGTGCTGCTTCCGTGCATTTTTCGTGGGGTGCGTAAAATTTAACAGGCACTGGGATAGCTTACCTTTCAGCTGTAACTGTTTTCCTTCTTGGCCTTGTCCTTTTCTAACTTCAACTTATTCATTCTTTTCTAGCTGCTTCTGTGTAGTTGCTTATTTTGACTGTCAGAAACTGGTCAGAAGGGATTGAAAGCAGAATAAACATATGTGAGAAAAGAAACAAAGAGCATTTTTATGAATTTGCATTTTTGATGTATTTATTTTACTGAAATATATCCTTTAGGTGAGACATGATTTCCTAAAGTGCATTCTATATAATACCAGTTCTGCAAGATGTTCCTTGAAAAAAGCTTTCTTAGTCAAAACACCTTGGGAAACAGTATATTGTGCATTGGAGAGTCTGTCACCAAAGGCACCAGGTTCTACAGTAAAGAATCAAAGAATCCTGAGAATGTGTGTTTGACCTGCTCATGCAATGGCCTCCGTGCAAACACTAGCAAATGTCATTTGGTGCTGGATCTCAGCAGGTGCGCTGGCCCCTGTTCTCTCAGAGCCCTGTGGAGATGTGAGAGCGCTGTGCTGGGGCAGGGCACAGCTGGATATTCTGAGGGGCCGTCTTCCTGTAAAGGCATCTGCCACCCTGTTGCTCTCCCTTTATATGATGTAAGCATGAGAACAGTCTTCAATGATGGAACTGGGCTCAGACATCTAGCGGTCTGAACTTGGACACCAGCCATTTGGGGGATTGCTGGAAATTCTAGTTGCCTGGTATCTGGAGGCTTCAGGAGTTTTTGGGAAATTGTGTTTCAGGGCATCCCCTGCTGCTGGGAGGAGAAGGAGCTTCTGAACTTATGGGGAGTTATGGCTGCCTCTGTGGAGAGAGCTGGAGCCACTGTCCCTGCGAGCTCATTTCTAGGCATTGCAGATAAATGCAGTTTTCCAGCTGTATTTGGCCATGGAAATCCACCCTGCTCCCTTTATACATGTGTGTACGTATCTTGTTTTGCAAACTACCAATTAATAACATATGGAGCCAGTGCTTCATGGAGCATACTTTGCATACATTCTATTAACTATTGTGATAGAACGACTTTTTACGTGGCCCAAATGTTCACACCTCCCTGTGTCCACGCCCGTTGTAATGTGACTCTCTGGTTTCTCCCAGTGAAAAGCAAAGTCTCTTTCCTCTACCCTTGAATCAGGTCTAATGCTGTGAGTTACTTTTGCTGATGGAATTCAGGGGAGGTAAAGATGTGCCAGAGCTGAGGCTAGACCTCAAGAGGACTTCAACTTGCACTCATTGTCTTGGATCCCTGTGAAAGAGCTTGGGCTAGCCTGCTGGGTGATGATGATGGACCAGTCACCCCTGTTGTCCTAGTCAAAAATCAGCCAACCATCAAGCAAAAGAATGAGGTCGTCCTAGACCAGCCAACCGTCAGCTGACCCCTAAATCCATGAGCGATCCCAGCCCTGACCAGCAGAGCTGACCACGCAACCCACAGCTGATAAGAGGAAGCCCGGAAGAGACCAGAACCGCCCAGCTGACCTGTAGATTTGCGAGCAATAGTAAGTGCTTAGTGTTTTAAGATGTTGAGTTTGGGGTTCTGGCAGCTCTGGGCTCTTACTGCGTTGCAGTAATTGCCACTGACACAGCTACTAATTTGTGGCTTTTTTATATCCCATTTCTCATCCATGAAATCAAAGCTAAGCAGTGACTTTATTGAAAGAGAAAATGGGATCATATACCTAAAAAAGATAATCAATGAAGGGTATCACACCAAGAATATATGTGTTAGCAAAGGATTATTGTAGATGTGTTGTTTTCACTCAACATGGACAACCTTGTACAGTCACAGACCAATGATATAAAATTAGTGTGAGATTGTGCATGTGTAGGGGGAATCTCAGTGGTATAAAAGAGCATATACAGGGAGCTATTTTTCTGATTCTCTACCATAGAGCCTCCCCTACTGACTGTATCCACCAGGTATCAGATGAAATACACCTGCAATCAGAGGACATTTCTGGAGATTTCTTCCCATCCTGAATTTTTTTGATAACCTGTTTTTTTTTTCTGGAAATAATAATGAGTAATAGTGCAGAATTTTTTTTTTTTTTTTTTTTTTTTTGCTTAGGATTTAAGCTTAGAAAGTAAAAGAACCTTCTCAAATAACTAGAAAGATAAAAACAGTAAAATGACACCGAAGTACCCCCCTTCCCCCGCCCCAAGTTTCTGTCCAAGGGGAAAATATTGAAGCACAGAGGTCTCTCTCCTCTCAAAAAAGCATTCATGGGTAAACAAATTGGTGGCATCTTCCCCCTGCCCTGAGAAGCTGTGAGTGCAGCGTGGGGAGAAAGGGTCTGTTTTCCAGGGCAACCAAACAACTGCTGAGCTGCTCACAGAAATCAGGGGCTTGCTGGACCCATGGAATTCCCACACCACACACTTGAGGCACTTAACCAGTGCTGTTTGTTGGGTTGCAGCCAGCTAATTGAATTTAAATTAATGATGTACATTTCTTTTAGTTTAAGTTGTTAAACTGTATTTTCATGTTTGATAGTCATTTGCTAAATCTTGGGAAAACATTGCATGTATAATAATATGCTTGAATCCCCTGTAGCATTAAAAACAAGTCTAACCAGTGATAGATGATTTAGTCATTCGAAACACATCTGTATTTTAAAGAAACATTAGTATAATCAGAAGAGGGAATGGGTTATTGATTTGAATTCCGTTTCAGATATTGTTTAAGAGGACACTATCAGAAACAAAAGATATACTTCTGTTTTTCTCAAAATGGAGAGACTTTGGTTCACTTCTTTCAAAAAGAAAAATAAGAGATGTTGAGAAATAATTTTTCATGACATAATAATTCTATTTTTTTCCATTTAATCAGACAATTCTTTTTTCTTTTCTTTAGCTCCCTGAACCCTAACAGCAGAGGTAAAAAATAATTTACTCCTAGCTAACTAATTGGAAAAGCTAAATATGTAATCTTTTCATGGCATAAATGACTTGATTCTTTGCACTTTGCTAATTTGGAAAAAAATGCATAAGGTTGCAAAAAATTAATGAAGAGCATTTAAAGCAGATTTCTTGAAGTTTTTCTCATTATGTATATCTGTAGTAAATTTATCACAAAACAAACATAGGCAAGTTTGTTTTCGGTTGGGTTTATATTGCATACGGGTATATATAATCTTTATATATAATATTGTGGTGGAAATGACACTGAGATAAGGGTCAGAAGACATGGATTCTGGTTCTATTTCAAGAACTTAGGAGACAGGAAAACTCCAGTCAGTTCCCTAACATCTCTCATGTATTAAATGGTTATGCTAATATTAAGATGAAATATATAAAATCGGCTGCTTTTGATTAACAAAAATGACAATTTTGTATGGCTAAAACTAATACTGTTCTGTCTTAAAGTAGCTTTTTTTTTTTTTTTTTTTTTGCGGTACGCGAGCCTCTCACTGTTGTGGTCTCTCCCGTTGCGGAGCACAGGCTCCGGACGCGCAGGCTCGGCGGCCATGGCTCACGGGCCCAGCCGCTCTGCGGCATGTGGGATCTTCCCAGACCGGGGCACGAACCCAAGTCCCCTGCATCGGCAGGCGGACTCTCAACCACTGCGCCACCAGGGAAGCTCCTGTTCTGTCTTATACAGTTACTATACGAAGTAAAAATTTTTTAAACATTTTGGAATACTACTAATTGTATGTAAATGTAAGATTTTTATTGTCCTAATATGTGTGTGTGTGTGTGTGTGTTCACACACAGGAAAACCATTTGGTGCAGCTATAATAATAATTGATACAGAGGGCCACACATTGATTTGCCTGGGATGCAAAAAAGATTGAGGGGACTGAGTGGTATAAACCAACTTTTATAATTGCTCATTTCTTCTCCATTGAGATCTAAAATTTGGCCTTCACATTAAAAAAAAAAAAGTATGAGCTGGAGACTGAATAGCAAGCACAGGAATCATTGCCTACCTGCACATCTTTCTTCACCTAGCAGGCAGACACACCGATCTGCCTTCTCTGTAGCCATCATCTGGATGCACAGCATTCAAAACGTGGTCCAAATGTGTCTTTCCTTCAAAGACATTTAAGCACTAGATTCTGGCTCTAAAGCAAGCCATCTTGGGTATTCACAAGTAACCGAACAATGGTGTTATGTCATTCAATCCCCCTGGGCCAGGCACAAACACCTAACCTCCTCTGCTGTCTACTGCACTGCACCTGCCTGCATCCCACACACCACACCCTCCATCCACAGCATGCCCGGATGACCCCAGCAGTTTCTCTGTCTTGCTCGGTTGTGCTAGTCGCAGGCCAGCCTCAGCTAGCTCTTTGAGTTGAGTTCCTGTGGAAGTAGTCAACCCATCTGCAGAGAAAGACTCAAAAAAAAGGCACCATGAAATGCCATGATGAAATCCAGGGGTCTCAGGAAGAGTAAACAAGTGATCTTCCTTTCTTGTGGCTTTCTAATTTATGATTGTGTTCTCGCGGGGCCCAACTTTGCAGCCTGACCTAAGGTGTTGTGAACTATTGCACATTCTTATAATTTGTTCTTACACTGGTCTGTATGGGTTTCTGCCACCTACAAACATGGAGCTTGTGCTCAGGCTCTGTGCCTGTTCCAGGGACACTGCTCTTGCACAGATCTTTGGCTTCTTTACAAGTCACTAGACACAATCCTACTCCTCACTTTAGATTTATATCTTGCTATTTTATGTATGTTATATCAACATACATACATCATCAGTTTTTTCTTTTTTTTTTTTTGGTGCGTTGGCCAGGAATCGAACCCATACACAGTTTTTTAAATGCAACTTATTTATCAGATTTATAGTCAAGTGACTTTTGTTCTTTGATCAAAATCAAATTCACTCCAACTTTTGAAAGAAGAAGAAAGGATTTATGATCATTAACGTTATTCAAAGGGCTGTGCTATTATACTGGGCGGTCCACATCCAAAGAGGATTTCCAAGAGCCTTTTGATAACTGTAGCATTGTTGGAATGTTTGGATGGCCTCCTGTGCTGCCTATTTTTAGGTAGTGATTCTCAATGGACACAATAAAGAAAAAGCCGCATTTCAGATTTGTACCTTAATAATGCATGCTTTATGATCACCCTACGATGATGTGATTATAGGTGGCATTAATACTTTCTCCACTGTGAACCCCAAATCAGTGCTTTTTAATGATTGAGACTGACAATTGTGGCTCTCAGTAGCTTGAAATAAACAAAAAGCAAAAAAAAAAAGGAAAATAAAACATTTTTTCCCAGTCTAGCTGCTTCCCAGTAGTGTAAGCAGAGCAAGAGGCGACAGTGGATGTTCTTGAGTCTCTTTGGACAGAGCCTCTTACAGACCTATCTTCTGTAACCGTGGCCTGGATGGCCTTTTGTATTTCACAAGCAAGAGAAGTCCTTATGTTGTAGTCTCATTGAAGGACAAAAGTGACACTGCACTCTAGGAGATATTTCTTGTTTAAACAAGTAACAAGAAGATTATTTGAAGGGTAACAGCCAGGTTATGTACCCCATAAAAGTACGAATGATTTACAAATATTTAACAAGGAAAAAACTAATTCTGCTGCTCCTGTCACAGAGAGGCCAGCCTCAGAAATGGTATAATCAATATGGGAATGTTAGCTGTAATACAGTCTGTCAGCTTTTTAACCAGCCAAAAAAAAAAAAAAAAATCAAAAAGTCTATAAACAAAGTTGAGCCCTGGATTTTATGTATCTGGTTGCACGCCTTTCACACGTAAGGGATCTGAACATCCGGATGCTGTTTCCAGGGCCATTGGGAGGGCCCATTTGGCGTGAGTTAGAATGGAATTCTAAGAAAACTGGGTGGCTTCACAATGGGTCGCTGTGCAGAAAATGTAACATTTTTTTCCTCTGGGCCCTAGTTAGTGTTTCTTAGAACATTTGTCCTTTTCTACCAAATTAACAGAAATTTGATTCTCTGATGGGCTCAGGAAATTGTTTTCCTATGATGTGTGTGTATATGAAGACACTTACATTGTTGTATACTTTGCATGGTATTATATATCTATATAAAGTTACTGATACAGGTGTGTTTGTGGTACTTCGGGGTCCAGGGAAATTGCCTGGTAGAGAAACATCGCTCTGAAATGCTATACAAAAAGTGGCTCTCAGAATAGTGTGAATAAGGGTGGAATCACGCAAAAGCCATGAGCACAGCTGGAGAGTCAGACTCTATGAGTTCAGTTCCCAGCTCTGGCCAGCCACTTAGTATTTATGACCTTGGGTAAGACTGAAGTGCTACAAATCTTTCATCTGAGAAATGGAGCTAACAGTGAGAGTTGTTTTACATGGTTACTGTAAAAAATGAAATAATATATGAAAAGCATGTAAAACAATCTCTAGCACATAGTAAATACTCAATAAATATTAGCTGTTAGTATCACACCAAAGTCTTTACCGTTTGTAACTCATGTCGTCTTAGCTTTGCTAGCTTCCGGTACAAACAGGGTTACAATCACAGTAATAGCCCAAATTTTGCTGGTATTTGCCTAACCTTTGGGAACTAAGTACTCTGCAAGAGGCACACATATGTCCCTCTCTCCCAACCCCCCATCAATACTTCCTGGCATTCCTGGGTTGCTTCACACAAGCTCATGGATTGTCTCTTACTTTTCTTGTTAACGTTGGCTCAACTTAAAGCCCCTGACAGTGGTGCTTTGCCACCGTAGCTGCAGCCAAGATTGATAAGAACATTGAGGCCAGTGCCAAGGGCCCTACTTCTCTCCTGCTGCGTCCAAAGTTCTCAACCTGCCCCCTTCTATCCTCACTACTTGGGAGCCCTCCCGTGAAAATGCATCTCTCCTGCACTCCATGGCACATTGTATCACCAGAGCATTAAAACTGTTAGTGTGGTTGCCCCTTAGCTTACATTTCCTTCAAAAAAAAAAAGAATTCAACCTTCGCCTATAGCACAGTCTACAAGGTACAGGCATGCAAGGTAAAGTCAAAATAGGAAGCAATATCTAACGTAAATATGATACTTTCCTCTCCATCTCAGGCTTTCTCCCAGGCAGTGGTACAAAAGAGTACTTTCCCAGCCAATTTCCTCAGAAAATTGGTTCCATGAGACCTTGAACAATATACCAGTTCTTCATACTTGTCCAGACACACCTGAATACCAGCTTAGGCTCAACAAAGTCTCCCCTCTGTGTGATGTAAATGGCATTAAATTTTTCTGTATCCCAACAGAATTTTACCACGTAGTTTGGGGAATGTGATTTGACCGACAGCAAAGACGACCCATATAATGGCTATGACAGGGTTCCCTGTGCTACTTGTTCAGAGATCGGAACCCACTGTCACTTCTGCATATAAAGTTCTCAGAGTTGGGCAGCCTCTGATTTGTGGCTTTGTTTCAGTAGTTTGGGTTGGTTACCACATTTTACATCGTAGTAACTTTATTGCTACTGTCACAACAAAGCAAAGCAGCTATTATCTCATCACAAACTAAAGCTACATTTCTGAACCATTGCATCTAACCAAACTGCAATGCTGTAACACCTAATTTACAGTTGATTCCAACTGCATGGACATGAAAAGTATAAAATAAAAATTAAAAATATATATGTATATCTGATTTCACTGGCTCATCTGGGCCAAGTGCTTTGAAGTTTGGGAGGATGGTTATAAAACAGCTGAGGTTCCATGTTGCCCACAAGACTTCTATTTAGAGCTGGGCAGCTGAGAACACACTGGGGCTGACTTAAAATTGTCCACGTGGTCGGCTGACATCACACTCGGGTTCTCACACCTTTGTCCAGCCAAGCTAGAAGCCTTCACCTCCAGGCTTGAGCAGAGCTGTGTTTCCTGAGCTATGGGCACTGCTGTGTAAGGGATTCTTAAAGGTCCCTGGAAGGTGAAGGATTCTCAAAGATAATCCAATTGGCCAACCGGTCAAGGGTTTGGAGGGATGACAGAAGAGAGCACAAGTATAAAGGCAGAAAGGTAAACTAGCTTCTTGATGCCCTTACAGAAGGGTACGTTACCATTGAAGAGTATGGCTCTGGTCAATGTTAAAGATGAACTACCCTAAAAATAAACAAAAAGAATGAAAGCCTGATTCCTTTCTTCCTCTCATAGTTTCGTGCGCAAGGACATACAGATTCAGAATGGCCTAACCACTCCTCTCTAATCCAACATGAATCTTCCCTTCAAGAGTCAATCTCTTCCAAAAGAAAATGTGTAAGAAGTTCCTGACAAGGGGCTTCACGTGGCTGTTGGTCCCTTCCCTGCCCCTCAGCACATCAGCCTACTCAAGGGCCATATATCAGAGGGTGGCCTTGCACTCAGCAACCTGTGTGAAAGGCATTTGGGAAGTGGAATGGGTAAAGCATAATATGGTGGCAAGGGCATAGGAGAAACTTAGAGTGAGTCCAGGTTTCTGATGGTGCCATTTATTGAGACCAGGAACCTGGTGGACATTTGTGAGGTCTGAGAGTTGATTACCTACTTTTTCTAATACAACCATTGAACTATCCTTCCCATTTATCACTTTAACTGTATCCCTTTTCACTGCTATGCATAATTTTCAGACTAGCCTAGTGGTTTCCACAGGTAAATGCCCAGTACGCACAATTAATGACCACAGGGGCAGTGCTTCAAGACAGGCCTTGGATATCAGGCTTTTGAAGCCTTCTCTCTGGTCGTCCCCTGGCTGCACTCCTCCCCGCAAAGTAAAGAACATACAGGGTTATGGGCGTGAGCCCAAGCAGAGACTATGTCCTCACTTCTAGACCGTGTTCCATGTGTCCCAAGCCTGCTTTCGGGGCCAGTGCAAACTACCCCCTGTTCCATCTTCCTGTGGACAGACTGAACTGCTAGACTGGAAGATGTGGGCTTCAGGAGTGGTCAAAGGAAGCCAAAGGGTAGCTTTTGGCAGGGTAAATATGTGAAAAAAATTTGGCTTTGTATATGCAGGTGAGGATGTCCATGTAAATGTGGTACAGGATGAAGGCTGTTTGGGAAACGAGGGTGTTGTGTGTAGGAAGTACAGGATTTGAAGACTGAAGACCAGCTTTCTCTGCACCTCCAAGTTTCAGTAGAGTATTCCATGGACTCCAAAAGCTTTAATTTTAGAAGCTGAATTTCCAGATTATTAAAAATCTATATTCACCAAGGTAGGGAGATAGAATATATTTTGGGGGGACTTCCCTGGTGGCTCAGTAGTTAAGAATCCGCCTACCAATGCAGGGGACACGGGTTCGATCCCTGGTCCGGGAAGATCCCACATGCCGTGGAGCAAGTACGCCCGTGAGCCACAACTACTGAGCCCACATGCCGCAACTACTGAAGCCTGCACACCTAGAGCCCGTGCTACGCAACAAGAGAAGCCACCGCAATGAGAAACCCGCACACCGCAACTACAGAAAGCCCGTGTGCAGCAGCGAAGACCGGATGCAGCCAAAAATCAATAATATATATAAATTAAATAAATAAAATTTTTTAAAAAGAATAGATTTTTTTAATGGTTGTTAGCTTGATATAATTTACTATTTAGATTTATAATACATGTACTCTTGACCTCAGTCCTAAAATGTCAAAGGCAGGTCTGATGGCAGGCGGGGTGGGGGGAGCTCTGAGAAGCACTTTATGTTCCAGGTACCCTAAGCTCACCTTTTGCATGTGGCCATGACAGCTTCCAACGCTGAACCCCATGGGGCTCTATCACAGACAACTGGCATTTCAGTGGGTCTGGGACATGGAAAGAGAAATGTCACAGAGTCAGGAAGTTAGCAGGTTCGGAGGGACCTGGTTCTTTTCTCCTAAATTATTCTAATCTCTCAGTAACTCAGGCTCAGCCCCACTGTCTTCAAGCTTAATCTATTCTCTCTGATCATATCATGCTAAGTAAGTTTCCTTCTCTCCTTTGAAAGAATAACATGCCACAATTCGATTTTGTTTGTCTCTCGCCACCCTACTTTCTGGGTGTTGCCCTGAATTTCTTTGTATTTTCATATACTGCAGTACTCTTCCACATTCTGTGCCTCATTTTAAGGGTTAGAATACTTTATCTTCTGCGGCTTTTAGTAATGTCTGTATTTCTCAAACTTAAATTATTGCTTTGCTTCTTTACTCTCATTCTCTCACCTACTTTTCCCACCACTCTTCTGTCTTCCTTCTCTGTTTCCTCATTCATCTATGGCAGAGTGTGGTACATGTGGATATGTCAGAACCATTTGGTTTCATCAAAATATACTGGGAAAAAAAGTGCCAAAGCCAGAGTATGGAGAAGTAGCTCCAGACTTCAATGGGAGCTAGTGAAAAACCTACATAAGCAGGTGCGGTGAGAGCACACATGTCCACGTACCTGGGTTTAGGAGGCTATAAGGCCAAGCATGGAGGAAAAGGTAAGGTGATTTGCTGGGAAAGAGGAGGAAGAAGAGATGATGTGGAGGTGATGACAAGAGGAAAGTTTGGGGAACTCGTGAGGGAGGGGATGTTCATAATTTATGGCTGGGTTTCTGTGGAAATTCACTGAGCTGCAGAATTACTCTCCTTTTTTTGCACATCTCTTCAGATGCTACAGCGAAATGGAAGGGAATGACCATTGCAGGGACAGCTCCTTCATTCCATACTTATTGAAAGGCGTCTACCTGCCCACCTGGTACGTCTACAAAGAAGCGGAAGACAGTTCCTGCTCTCAAGATGCTTATCGTGTTCCTGGGGCACCAACATTCACACATATAAAAGTGACATAAGCTGGAGCTGTTTTCTCAGAACAGGCAAAGGTAAATTCCAACGTCATCTGTCATATGATGCTTGTTGACATTTGTTCCACAGGGAAATGGAAGGATGTCTCTTTTCTGCACATCCAGGCCAACACACGTAACTGTAAGAGCAATTTTCACTCTGCTGTGGCACCCTAGCCCAGCCACATGTTCTAAACCCCCTCTGCCTGGGCACCTACTGAGTTAGGATCTCCAGTTCTCTCTATGAAGCCCAAAATCTTTATGGTGGGCGCTGCTTGTACAAAACAAGAGAGTGGCAACTTCTTTGTTCTTTCTTCTCTGTTTTATATAAAGCAATCAGCCAATACATCCTGCTTTTTCTCCTACTCAACCTGGAAATACTGATTTTTTTTTTCGGACTTAGCCATGAGCCACAGGCTGTATTGGTTTGGGCATATTAAGTACATTTTCTTGGGCTTTAGGAAAACAAAGATGATAGCAAACAAAGTTAAGAACTCTCAAGTTAAGAGACCTTGTGGAGTTTGTTTTCATCTCTGTATCAAATCATTATTTTGATGGAATAAAGCCATAGACGTTGCTCTGTATTTGGATCATCTAATTTAGCCCCCATATTACAAGGCAGGGTGGTTAAAGGTTTGTCTTCGAAAGGCTTCCTAGTAGGGAAGGTCTAGACTTTCTGAAAATAGTACAAGTTCAAAACCAGTTCTACCATTTCCAGTTGTATGACCTTAAACAAGTTCCTGTTTTTAACATTTTTCCAGTTTTATTGAGATATAATTGATACATAGCATTGTGTAAGCTTAAGGTGCACAAAGTGTTGATTTGATACATTTATATTCTGTAAAATCATTACCACCATGGCATTGGCTACCACTTCTATCCTGTCACATAGTTCCTGTTTCTTTTTTGTGGTGAGAACATTTAAAATCTACTCTCTTAGCAACATTCAATTATATGATACAGTATTATTAGCTATAATCACCATTCTGTACATTACATCCCCAAATTTATTAATCTTATTATAACTGGAAGTTTGTACCCTTTGACAAATATCTCCCCACTTCCCCACTCCCTCAACCCCCGGTAACCAGCACTCTACTCTCTGTTTCTCTGAGTTTGTCTTTTTTAGATTCCACATATAAGTGAGTTCATACAATATCTGTCTTTTTTTTTTTTTTTTTTGCAGTACGCGGGCCTCTCACTGTTGTGGCCTCTCCCATTGCGGAGCACAGGCTCCGGACGTGCAGACTCAGCGGCCATGGCTCACGGGCCTAGCTGCTCCACGGCATGTGGGATCTTCCTGAACCGGGGCATGAACCCGTGTCCCCTGCATCGGCAGGTGGACTCTTAACCACTGTGCCACCAGGGAAGCCCCAATATCTGTCTTTTACTATCTGACTTATTTCACTTAGCATAATGCCCTCAAGAGTTATCTAAGTTGTCACAAATGGTAGGATTTTCTTCTTTCTCATGGCTTGAATAATATTCCTCTGTGTGTGTGAATGTGTGTGTGTGCACCACGTCATCTTTTTTCATTCATTCACTGACAGACACTTAGGTTGTTTCCCTGTCTTGGCTATTGTGAGTAATTACAGAATTTCAGCTTCCAAGGACTACGATATCAGGTGGCATCAGCAAGCTGCTCTTGGGACTGGAGGCTGGCCTGGGTTGTGCCTCCCAACTTGGAAAAATCCTCTACTAAGCTAGTAGTGCCAGTAGGCTGGGTTTGTCACTTTCCCCACTGCGATGCTGCCTACTCTGGTTGTAGCTGGGCCGATTTACAGTGTGAAAATTATACAAGGAGTGTCAGGCTGGGCTAATTGGCATTGTATTTCTGATGTATAGCATCCTTTGTAGATTGATCTGCCCCCATGACTGCCCAGTCCCACCCTTTATCTGGCTCAGCCTCCAGGGTAAACCCCAGCCCCCACCACTGGCTGAGGTGGTCTCTCCCTTCTCTGTTTCTTGGGCATTGACTGTGCTCAGTCTGAGTCTACCTCTTCTTGCCATGGGCAGCCACAAGCTTCTCATGCCTTGATATCCGTCACTGTCACTCGATTGTCAGCTTCACGCCTTTCCTCATTTCTGTTTCTCACGATGCCTAACTAACTGTAAATATTTGTCAGTTTCATTTTTTTGACATAATTTATTTTGGATATTTTATGTATAAGGACAAAGACTTCAGTTTATGACTGTGGAGTATTTTGCAATATGCAAATACATTTTTAAAGCACAACAAAAGGGAAACTAAGAACGCCCATATCAGCACAGAGCTGAAATTTAGCCTCAAGGCATGAATGGGTATAACGGAGGATATTTGCAATGGCTCTCTCTTTTCTGTTTTTGTTATTTTTTGAGGGAAGTAAAATCCCCATATTTATTAAAATTAGATTAAGCTGCCTCAATTGCTCATGTCTCCCGGCCAGTTTGCTAGTGGCTGCTTTGCTGCTGGCTGTGTGCAAGTCCAGGCTATGGGCCAGGTCACTGTACTGTCCATCCTCTCTTCTGGCCAGCCCTTCTCACTGACATGCAGTAGGCAGCAAGCTCAAATTCCCAAAGTCTGGCCAACAGTGAGTGGTTGTGGCCATCATAAATTAGATGACAGAGTTGATTTCCTGTACCTTTTCATCTTCATTATGCAAACAGTTGCAGTTCTAACTGCAGGGACCCAGCCCACTCTGAATTTAGACAAACCCTATCATATGACTTTCCTAAAAATTAAAATCAGATGGAGGTAGGGGATGAGGATATGCAGAAACACCTCTTGCCATTGGTAGTTATGGATGACGTCTGTGGCCAGGGTAACTCATGACCCTTCCTCTCTTGGCTTTATCAGCAGCTCTCCCTAATGACCTAGTTTTACCTTGGATCTGACGTACCTTCCATCCACCCCATGCCTGGCTGGCCCTTTCCCAACCTCTACCCCACCTATTGGCACAGGATGTGCTGTCACAGTCCTAAAGGATTTCATGTCAAATACCTTTTAAATTCCTTCTTAAGAGGACAAGGCAACTTCTGGGTCTCTTCCATTCAACACAGGATATGAGCCTGGCCCATGAAAGAGAATTGAAGGACTTCTCTCTGCATAACCAGGCTGGGAAGCCAAACTTACTTTCATATAGACGCATTAGAGGTTGGTAAGGTAGGGTTAGGATAGAAGGATGTGGATGGAAGAGAACAATGAAGGAAAGGTCTATTCTAGAGTTCCAATTGGAATCTGGACAAAATTTCCTTTTCCTTACAATAATTCCTATGCTTCTCTAACACATCTGCCCTCTGTAAACTGCAGGCCAAAGAGAAGCCATCAAGACCCATGATCTCTAATTGCTTTCCTTTCTCCCACCTTTCATCTTTCTCTTTCCACCATTCTCCAGGGGAAGAAGAAGTGGGTGCCTCACCCCAGTCCTGCCCCTTTCTTTTCCCTCTGGATTCCTTAACTTAAACCATCAGGTCTAGTTCTCTAAATACAACTTTCAATCTTACATCTTGCTAAAGTGATCAAGAAGTCTCGCCTCCCATCAGGAAACTTGCACAAGCCTATTAGATAGCCTTATCCACCAGAGAGCAGACAGCAGAAGTAAGAAGAACTACAGTCCTGCAGCCTTTGGAACAAAAACCACATTCACAGAAACATAGACAAGATGAAAAGGCAGCGGGCTACATACCAGATGAAGGAACAAGATAAAACCCCAGAAAAACAACTAAATGAAGTGGAGATAGGCAACTTTCCAGAAAAAGAATTCAGAATAATGATAGTGAAGATGATCCAGGACCTCGGAAAAAGAATGGAGGCAAAGATCAAGAAGATGCAAGAAATGTTTAACACAGACCTAGAAGAATTAAAGAACAAACAAACAGAGATGAACAATACAATAATTGAAACGACAAATACACTAGAAGGAATCAATAGCAGAATAACTGAGGCAGAAGAACAGATAAGTGACCTGGAAGACAGAATGGTGGAATTCACTGCTGCAGAACAGAATAAAGAGAAAAGAATGAAAAGAAATGAAGACAGCCTAAGAGACCTCTGGAACATTAAACACAAAAACATTCACATTATAGAGGTCCCAGAAGGAGAAGAGAGAGAGAAAGGACCCGAGAAAATATTTGAAGAGATTATAGTCGAAAACATCCCTAACATGGGAAAGGAAATAGCCATCCAAGTCGAGGAAGCACAGAGAGTCCCATACAGGATAATACCAAGGAGAAACACGCTGAGACACATAGTAATCAAATTGGCAGAAATTAAAGACAAAGAAAAATTATTGAAAGCAGCAAGGGAAAAATGACAAATAACATACAAGGGAACTCCCATAAGGTTAACAGCTGATTTCTCAGCAGAAATTCTACAAGCCAGAAGGAAATGGCATGATATACTTAAAGTGATGAAAGGGAAGAACCTACAACCCAGATTACTCTACCCAGCAAGGATCTCATTCAGATTCGATGGAGAAATCAAAATCTTTACAGACAAGCAAAAGCTAAGAGAATTCAGCACCACCAAACCAGCTACACAACAAATGCTAAAGGAACTTCTCTAAGTGGGAAACACAAGAGAAGAAAAGGACTGACAAAAACAAACCCAAAACGATTAAGAAAATGGTAATAGGAACATACATATCGATAATTACCTTAAACGTAAATGGATTAAACGCTCCAACCAAAAGACACAGGCTTGCTGAATGGATACAAAAACAAGGCCCATGTATATGCTGTCTACAAGAGACCCACTTCAGAGCTAGGGACACATACAGACTGAAAGTGAGGGGATGGAAAAAGATATTCCATGCAAATGGAAATGAAAAGAAAGCTGGAGTAGCAATACTCGTATCAGATAAAATAGACTTTAAAATAAAGAATGTTACAAGAGACAAGGAAGGACACTACATAATGATCAAGGGATCAATCCAAGAAGAAGATATAACTATTATAAATATATATGCACCCAACATAGGAGCACCTCAATACATAAGGCAACTGCTAACAGCTATAAAAGAGGAAATTGACAGTAACACAGTAATAGTGGGGGACTTTAACACCTCACTTACACCAATGGGCAGATCATCCAAATAGAAAATTACTAAGGAAACACAAGCTTTAAATAACACAATAGGCCAGATAGATTTACTTGATATTTATAGGACATTCCATCCAAAAACAGCAGATTACACTTTCTTCTCAAGTGCACATGGAACATTCTCCAGGATCACATCTTGGGTCACCAATCAAGCCTCAGTAAATTTAAGAAAATTGAAATCATATCGAGCATCTTTTCTGACCACAACGCTATGAGATTAGAAATCAATTACAGGGAAAAAAACGTAAAAAACACAAACACAGGGAGGCTAAACAATACATTACTAAATAACCAGGCGATCAATGAAGAAATCAAAGAGGAAATCAAAATATACCTAGAGACAAATAACAATGAAAACACGATGATCAAAAACCTATGGGAGGGGCTTCCCTGGTGGCGCAGTGGTTGAGAGTCCGCCTGCGGATGCAGGGGACACAGGTTTGTGCCCTGGTCTGGGAAGATCCCACATGCCGCGGAGCGGCTGGGCCTGTGAGCCATGGCCGCTGAGCCTGCGTGTCCGGAGCCTGTGCTCCGCAGCAGGAGAGGCCACAGCAGTGAGAAGCCCGTGTACTGAAAAAAAAAAGAAAAGAAAAGAAATTTGTTCAATATCGTATGATTCAGCAATTCTGTGTAGGCATCCAAGGGAATTGAAGTCAGGATCTCATAGAGTTATCTGCAACCCCATGTTCATTGCATCATCACTCACAATAAGGGTGTCTCAGTGCAACTAACCTGGGTCAAGTCTTTACCAAGTAGGAATGACTAGGGCTATCCAATCACAAATAATGGAGGAAACTTTGACGTGAAAAGCAATTCCAATGAAGTTGAAATGTTATGTCACATGCAGTTTATGTAATGAATGTACGGAAAAAAGTGTAAATTTTATTATTTGGAATTTGTTTTCTTCTTATCAATGGTGACCACTTGTCTAAGTCTAGCGCTGACTACAAGTAGAATTGAGCTGGGTTGTTAAACGAAAGGCAACATCTGAAAGCGCAAAAACTCAAGACAACCATAAGGCAAGAAAAGTGAATTTCTGGCAGGGAGGACTCATCCTGTCTGGACTTCCATCCCTAGTACGTGAAATTTGGAGATTTCACACAGCAGTGCTTGCTGGGCTCACTTGCCAATCAGGAAAGCCCTAATTAATGCCCTGTCTTCTTCAGTAAGTATGTACCCACACACACACCCCACCCAAAATCTGGTAGCTTAGCTTTCCTGTGCATTTTGGTCAGACTCTGGGATGGCAGTGTGGGGATGGGTAGGAGCTGTGATGTCAGACAAGCTTAGGCTTGAATTCTGGCTCCATCCCTTACTGGTTGTGAGCCTTAGCCACATTTACTCATCTTTTCTAGAAAACCTTCAGTCTCCTCATTTTAAAAATGGGAATCATATCAATGACCATGCAGAGATGTTGTATTGAGATAACACAATATAGCATCTATCCCCTGGGAAGAACTCAATGAATGGTGGCTTTGATCAGTACTATTCCAGCTTTGTCTTTCTCATTACAAAACTGGCAAAGAACAGCATGTCCATTTCTTCTGCTGCAACCAGGCTTTCCCTGCCTCTAGTTTTGGGGATAGCAGGTCTGCCTCTGATACCTTTTCAGATGGTCATTTTCTTGTCACATCTTGATATTGTCTGGTCTGATCATTTGCTGACCTCTTTGCCCCAGGAGATTCACCAAAATGTGACTAGAGACACGTTTTCATGACCTGTGAATCAATTGCCAAGGTAAGAAGTCTACTTTGCACATGTTTTTATACACTGAAGTAGACCATGGTGGCTTTGGACTTTGCCTGTCCATTATGCTTTTCCATCTCACTTCTTTGAATCAAGTCTCTTCTTTTAAGCTATGGGATTGGTTTGAGCCAAGCCTAGCCATTCACAGGACTCCATCCCCTTGGCAGCTGTACTTGGTTCAAGACACAGTCACATGACCCAAGCTGGACTAGTTGATGCCCTGGGAGAAAAAAAGCTGTTGATTCCTTTGAAGTTATTAAGCTAGTTCTGTTTAATGTGGTGCTGCCAGAAGCCATTTCTTTACCATATGAAGGGAACCTTGCTGTTAATGTTAAGAGCTAGCATCAGCTGAAGGCTGACTAGGTACAAGCACTGTTCTAAGAATTTTACTTGTAAGATCTCAATCCTCAGAGTATCCTTATCTTGTAGATAATGCTAGAATCATCATTAAGGAGGTAAGGAAATGTAAGCACATAGAAGTGAAGTAACTTGCTCAAGTTCACATAGCTAGAAAGTGATAGTGACAGAATTTGAATCTATGCAGTACATGTTATTAATCTCTAGGCCAGTAGTTCTCAGCTGGTGAAAATCTTTTTCCCCACGGGACCTTTAGCAATGTCTAGAGACATTTGTGGTTGTCAAACTAGAGCAGGAGGCAATACTGGTACCTATGGGGTAGAGGCTGAGGAAGCTGCTGAACATCTTACAGTAAACAGAAAAGCCCCCACGAAAGAATGAGCTGGCCCAAAATAGGAAGAGTATCAAGTCTGAGGAACCCGACTTTAGATCACTCAAATTCCCAGGTCCCGACCGACAGAAGAAAGAAGCCCAGAAACCATGCTAGTACAGGTCCCCGAGGCTCACGACAGCAAGGTGCCCTGCACGTTGAGTCAAGTTTGAGCGAGCTGTTCTTACAGGTTGCAGTCAGGAGACTCCTGGCTAATACGTGCAACAGAGCCCATTTTTATTTTACTCTAGTCATAGACGTTTGAAAACACGTGTGATTTCTGTGTGCTGTTGACTGTCCGCCTCAGACCATCAGGACTACAGTGACGGTTTTCTCTCAACATATCAAGATGCTTAATTCACACTTTCAGGAAAAAGTGATAGTGATGAACCACAAGCCCTCACACATATCACATGGGTCAGGGTGGAAATGATCCTCAACAGCTTTTCTCTACCTTTAATTTAGAAATTATGATTCAGTGAGAGATGCTTTCTCAAACATTTAGGCTTAGAGGCAAATGCGTGCTCAATACATCCACTCCAGCAACCATTTTTTATGTACTAATTGACTTTCTTCTGTCTGCACTCACTTTGGGATTCTTTCTCATCCTATATGCATAATCATTCCAAGAAGACATCAATAATTCTGTGTGTCTTTTTGCCTAAATATCAGCAAACTACTTTCTTTTGTTTTAGGTACAATCAAATGACTACCAACACCTAGAAACAACGGGAAAAAACGTCTACCTGTAACACCTAGCGCATCTACAAGTTCAGGAAATGTGGGACAGCTTTGAGAAGTAGCCAAAGGCTCCCATTTCTGGGTATTTCACAGCAGCCGTAATATAAAGGATGCTAATATTTATTCAAAAGCCTCAAACTCAGAATTCTGCTATGTGATGGGCATGTCACTTGCTTGTACAATGAGGAGTACGTTTTGACACTTAACAATAATAAATCTCATAGGTAAACTCTTTTGTGATTTGTCTGTTGGTTTGTTTGTTTTTTGACTGTTTTACCAAGTCTATTCCTTCATATACAGATACCTTAAATGATGAAATAAATCCTTATGCAAACCAAATTTTAAATAACTAATTCAATTACATTGAGATTTTTAGGTGCTCTTAATTGTTTTCTGTGGAATCTGTTGCTTTAAACCATTTTAAGTTGTCCACTAAAGCTAAAATGTGTTTGGTTTTCTTACTGTTAAGGCCTTCAATCTGATTAAAATAAATGAGCTTTTAGGATCTCTGCCTTACAATGGAGACACTAAATAATCGTCAAATAGACTTCTTTCAGGGGCTGTAGAGAAGATAAAAAGATAAAAACGACTTTGCTTGACCCCCAGTGAGACCAGTATGGTTGACATCAAGACATATTAAGATCAGAAAGTTCTCACCAATGTCAACCATTGAATATTTTCTCAGTATTATAGTTTCTGTTTTGCTTATACTTCTATTACATGCAATAACTTTCCCCAGTTAAAACAACTTTGCAAAACATTGTTTCCCATCTTCTTTAAACTTTGCTAGCACAGATTGTATAATTCACTGTCTTATATTATTTCATGTGAATATATCATTTTACTCCAGTTAGATAAATTTGAGGGATTATCTTAAATCTAGCAAAATTCTATCTATGCCTTCCATAAACATCTGCTGAATAAGTTGAGGGGCAGCATGATAGAGTGGAAGAAGTATAGCTAGGGTGTTTAATCATGTTTATTAGTTGTATACACTTACATATGTGAGTCTCAGTTTCTCCCATCTTTAATAAAACATTAATGTTTCTGGCCATGGCAGATTAACTGGTACCAGACTTATCAGGACTCCAAACAACTGGTAAACTGGACAAAATATATGAAATAACTGTTTACAGATGTTGGACAACAGGTGGGGCAGAACTGTGATCCCCTTGAAAAGAGAAACCAGTGAGGTAAGCTCTCCAATCACCTTGGCTTTCAGCCTGGAGGCATGTAATGGACCAAAGATGGAAATAGTCATATCACTGATATGAGGAGACAGATCTTGGAAGGCAGGGAGAATGAGGTGGCTAGAATCTGTGATGTAAAGCAGTATAGAGGAGCAATGCAAAAACAGAGCTCTCGGGATCTGTTAAGGGTCTTCATGAGTCTCTGGTTGGAAATTGCACAGGGCAAATCCATAGGGCTCAACAAAGAAGAAACACTGGGGTGCTGCAAGCTGAACACCCGCCCAGAGTTCACAGAGGCCTGGAAGACATTCATGTTCGCACCTGCCAGATTGGAGAGAAAGGAATCCAACATCAGGAAAGGAAGAGGTGATACCACTTAGCATCCTAAATTCCTTAAATATATATAAGACAATATTATAAAAACCATTAAGCCAATGAAGTTGACAACTTAGATGAAGCAAATAAGTTGTTTGAAAGACAGAAATTACTAAAACTGACACTAGAATAAATAAAAAATATAAATAGCAATATGTGTTAAACAAATTGAATTGATAATTTAAAACATTCTCAAAATAAAAATTCCAGGCTCAGGTAGCTTCCCTGGTGAATTCTGTCAGTCATTTAAGAAAAAGATGATACCAATTGTACACAAACTCAGATATTAGAGGAGGATAACATATTCCAACACAATTTATGAAGCCATTATTACAATGACACCAAAACAAGACAAAGACACTGTAGGAAAAAAATTTATAGATCAGTATCCCTCAAGAGCATACATGCAAAACTGAACAAAATGCTAGCAAATCAAATCCAGCTGTTATATGAAATGTATATACATACATGATGACCAAGTGGGTTTTGTTCCCAAAGTGCAAGGCTACTTGAATATTCACTAATCAATACAAAATTACCATACTACCAAAATACATGAGGTAAGTTTGTGTGTGTGTGTGTGTGTGTGTGTGTGTGTGTGTGTGTGATAATCATAAAAGGTACAGAAAAAGCTAACAAAATTCAACATCCATTTATGATACAGTCAGCAAACTAGGAATAGAAGGGAATTTCCTCAAACTGAGAAAGGGCACATTTCAGAAAACCTACACGACTAGGTCCTGTTTCCAAGCACTCAGACTTCAATGGACCCACTGACTTACCTTCCTAGATCACCTCCTATTGCCCAGATTGGGCCCCATTTTTGTGTGAGTAATGACTTTATTTGTTCTACTCAGACTTGCTGTCAATGAACCTTAGTTAAGTAAATCTAAAGCACTGATTATTTTTAAAGTTGCCTATATTAGTAGTTATTACTCTCATGTTAATTTTTCATATTTTCCAACAATCTGTAATTTCTTTGAATGCACATTACACAACTCCTCTACCTCTATCCCCAAACATTTTATTTACAGAGGCTACATGTTTAATAAATGCTTTGTTGTTGACGATGATGATGTTGATTTAATTTCTCGCAACCAATAGCATCGTGTAAGTTAGGATTTTGGATAATTGTGAGCAAAGATTACAACCACATTGTTATATCAACCTTTCCATGGTTTAAAAGTGCATATATTCTTATTACAGATGTTTAGATACGAACAGCAGTTGACGTACCTATGGTAAAGACTCATCACTTTGATAGCATGGATTTCAATAACAGAAATGCCAATCAGTGATGTGTATGAAGGAATAAATATTTCCACTCATAGATGCTTTCAAGAAAGATACATGGGTTATTAAGTAATATGCAAATTGTTAATAATGTGAGCTTGACTCAACAGAAGTGTCTTCTCAGTAATCTCTAAATGTTGCTAATTTTCACCAGCCTCCCAAAATATATGAAAGCAACCATTTAAATATGTTCTCTCCAGAAGCCAAATACATGAATAGGTTTTTATTTGATTTTTCATTTTTCTTAGTGTATTGTTGAAAAGTGATATCCATACCCATTAGACAAATGTAGCTGGAATTGTAGCAGTTATATATAGCACATCAACACCTGCTTGTTTCTTCTCATTAAAAATGTGATATGTACTGAGATCTGGTTGCATTTGAAAGGGTGAAAATGCATATCAAAAGCAAATCAAGGATTTTGTAAAAGAGCAGTGGTGCAAACCTCTGAGAGTATCACTTCTTGAGGATGATGTATTGAAATCTGTCCTTTCTATGAATTTTCACGTGCAGTCTCTTTAACTGGAGAATTCTAGCCTGATGGGTTTTTAGTGGATGTGTTGGTGGATAAGGTGTAGGGCTTTCATATATGTGACTTTCCTGAGTAATGAGAGTATTCAACAAACATCTTTTTGACTGCCACATCTTATCCTGCATCACTGTGGAATTTACTTAAAGGACAATTGGGGGCTTCCCTGGTGGTGTAGTGGTTAAGAATCCGCCTGCCAACGCAGGGGACACGGGTTCTAACCCCGGTCCGGGAAGATCCCACATGCTGCAGAGCAACTAAGCCCGTGTGCCACAACTATTGAGCCTGCGCTCTAGAGCCCGTGAGCCACAACTACTGAGCCCGTGTGCCACAACTACTGAAGCCCGCGTGCCTACAGCCTGTGCTCTGCAGCAAGAGAAGCCACCACAATGAGAAGAGTAGCCCCCACTCACCACAACTAGAGAAAAGCCCGCGTGCAGCAATGAAGACCAAAAAAATAAAACGCAGCCAAAAAACAAAAAAACGCAGCCAAAAAAATAAAAAAAGACACTTGGACTGTGCTGGCATCTCAAATTTCTAAGAGACTCAGTGTTTCCAAGTACCCAAAACCTACCTGGGGTTTTCAGAATAGTACAGCTAGGATAAATGAACATGTTCCAGGAAGCATGAACTTATTTTCATGATGACAAGGGTTTCCAAAGGGAGATTTAAAAGTCTTGGTTGTCTTTCACTTGACACAAGGAGACCTGGATTAATGATCAGTGATATAGGTCACTCATGGCACATTTTCATGCCCGAACTATGTTTGATCCAATCAGGTTTTCTTAAATCAATACGAATTGTTTATATGTTGTTTTCTTCACCTATTCCTTTTCAGACATGCTGAAGGCATCTATGACTTGGTTATATTTCATATTATCCTTACAAGGGTGTTCATATGATTTAGCTACTCATCCTCTCTTATATTTCTCAATAGTGAAAACATATATTTTTGCGTAGTTTATTTCCCCTTGTTTATTAGGCACAAGAATATAGGCCAGCGAAAGTTTGGTTAAGAAACAGAAACATGGAAAAAGGACACAAGAAAGATTTTATATTTGAATAAATTACAGGCTAACAACTGTAACAACAACAAGAAAAAAACCCCTCAAATCTGAGTGACTTTACGCAATAAAGGTGGCTTCTTGAAAATGTACAAGTGAAAAGAAGTCCTTTTATTCATTCAGGAACTAGGTTCCTCCCACATTGTGGCTCCACCATCTTCTAGCTCCTGGGAGACCTCTCTATTCACCTGCACACAGGGAAAGAGGCAGGGTGAGGGGCCCTTGGGGAGCTCTTATGGGCTGGGGATTTGCCAGAGATCAGTTTGTAATGATGGCTCTAGCTTAAGTGCAAGGGAGGCTGAGAAATGCAGTGTAACTGTGACCAGAAGGACAGGGGAAACCGTTTGTTGGATAACTGGTAGTCAGTGCTACAGGAACTGGCATGCTGGTTTCGGAACTACAACACAAAACTCAGGGACTCAGATAAAAATCCAAGCCTATCATTGGTGGCTTCTATGAAAAATCGTTTAGGATGTTTACGCATTAAATCACTTGCTCAGAGAGATACAATGAGGTTTCTTCTACATAATATGCTACATGTTGTTAATGAAAAAATCACAAGGTACACAGGCATATCTTCACTCTCATCATCCATTGTCTCTTTGATTGGCGATTCATTGGTAACCACATTTGCTGAGTTCTTGAGCTCCCAGGCTTAAGACAATATTAGTCTTGAGTGTGAAGATATATATCTCTCAAGCCAACATTTCCAGAGGCTCATCATATAATTAAAACATTTCCAAAATAGCCATCATGCTATATTCATAGTAATAAGTAAGGCTGTACCAGAGGCTATACAGCTGTGGGAAAAGAAATAGGGGTCATTCTCCTTTAAATAAAATGTGGTATATTTTCTACTAAAAATGAAATTTTTTAAAATAATAGGTAGGCTGTCCTTGTTATTCATAGACATCTTATTTATGCATCTTCACTGTTGTGATAAATTAGCTGGGTTTGTTTTATATTTCCCTACAGTTTACTTTAAATAATCCTTCACAGTCGTTCACCACAAGACCACATAAGGTTCTTTTTTTAATACCCAGAATGCTGAAATAGCATTTTGAGCACAGACTGTAATGCATAACAAGTGTATTATTTCTTCTTGGGAATGCCATACAAAAACTTGTTCTTATATTGTCTGTTTTCAGTTTAATTCTTTAAAGTCACTCTGTATTTTAAAGGGTAATATTCTTTGAACTTACAACCACAAATTGCCCCAACTTTTCTTCCCCTAACTCCCCACCAGCCACATTCTAGTATAACCAGACCCTGAATTTCATTGTCACACAGTACTGACCCTTTAAATGAGATTATTAACATAGAACATTGTTCACCTTTTTTCTTTTCTTCTATAACCATCTCCTTAGTTCCTCCACCACCCACACTGAGCCTGTTCTACCTTCCTACTCATTCCACCCACCTGCCTCATCCAGGCCATGAGGGCTGATGCCAGTGACAACGTGTGGCTTTTAAATTTTAAAAGTCTGACCAGCCCAAACCCACTCATCTCACCACCACTATAGCTACATACATGCCCAACTACAGACCATTAGCGTACATGTTAAAGGAGATGTATTTGACCTATTGGAAACTCACTTTAGGTGTATCTTCTTGTGTTGCAGACCTGGTTGCTACTAAGGAGCGTTAAAAATATAAAAGTGCTTATTCATCTTTTCACTGATCTATTGCGAAAGATTGGAGAGAATTTTATAAAATCATTCATTCAAAAGCATTTTGAGTACCACCAGCTCAGTGGAGACCACAAGATAATGAGAACCAGGACCTGATTTTGTGGAGTTCACTGCCAAGTGGGAAGAGACAGCCACATTCGGATTAAAAATGAAATGTAGTAAAGCTATGAGCGTAGGTGCAGGACACCATACAATTCCATCTTCCTCTGCTATTCCCTCTGGCCTAAATGGCATGCCACCTTACATTTTTAAAACTCTACTCATCCTGTGTTATATCTTGTACTTGAACATCTTTTTTTTTTTTTTTTTTTGCGGTATGCGGGCCTCTCACTGTTGTGGCCTCTCCCGTTGCAGAGCACAGCTCCCGACGTGCAGGCTCAGCGGCCATGGCTCACGGGCATGTGGGATCCGCGGCATGTGGGATCCTCCCGGACCGGGACCTGAACCCATGTCCCCAGCATCAGCAGATGGACTCTCAACCACTGCGCCACCAGGGAAGCCCGTACTTGAACATCTTTATTCTTGCCTCGCCCTTCCAGAAAGAAGTACTGCTTCTTTTGTACTAATAGTAACCTTTCTGTGTATTCTATATTATGCATATCGTCACATTTCATCATAATCATTTGTCTGCATATTTTCTTTCCAGTGTGAGTCCTTTAGCCTGGGAATCACTGGTACCTAGCACAGTCGCTAGAAAATAACACATTTAAATATAAAGTTTTATGAAATGAACAAATTCTTTCAGGAAAAACCAGGGCATATTTATAGATGAAGTTATCTTTGGGAAGGAAAGAGGGAGGAATATACCTGAGGCATGAGAATGGTGTGTTCAGAGGCACAAGGACATGGGAAACACAGAATTGGGGCAGGGTTGGGGCCAAGAACTCAGTGTTTCAGTGTTTCCCAAGCATGTGGTCGGGGATGGGAAGGAGCTATGGGAGTGCAGAAAAGTGAGATTGCTGAGGAAGATCAGGTAGATAGCAAAGATTTTCAATGTATATGTATAACTGATTCACTTTGTTATAAAGCAGAAACTAACACACCATTGTAAAGCAATTATACGCCAATAAAGATGTTAAAAACAAAACAAAACAAAACAAAAAAAAGATTTTCATAAAGCAACATTTTGAGAAAAGATGTAATTCAAAGCACTGGTCCCTACATTTTTTAAGAGTTAGTGCAAATAAACACATAGGTATGCACAAATACTATTACTATTTTGGTGTCATTGAAATGCCCAAAACTCATCCAAGTAATACTAAAAAAACGCTGTTTGTTTAACTTTGGCCTCATTGGTCGTTGAGAGTCATGGAAGGTCATGATGTCAACTTTGGTTTCAGGGTAAATCTAGTGAACTAGTTTCATCTACTCAGTCAAAGGAGACTAGGCCAGAAATCAAGACACCAGTTGCGTCTGGACAGTCCCTCGGGATAGAAGCATTTGGTCAATAATTTTTAGAGTCTTAATCATCTTTGGCTTTAGATCTGTTACATTGCTATGTTCCTATGATTCTTTTGGTTTCCCTTAGATGGAGCTCCTTGGCCCAGGTGCCATGCATTTGTTCAGGTATGTTTTTACAGTGCCTAGTAGTCAGTCATCATTTAATAAATATTTCCTGAAGTTACGAATAAAGTGCATCTGAACCAAAAGAAGGGAGACGGATCACACGTATTTAATCATTTTTTCAGAAGGTATGGCTGGGTATGAAAGCAGAATAACACTAAACTCAGAAACTTAAGAGTGTTTTCTATTTAAGCCTCACTTCCCTTCACCTCCTGCTGTGTATCTATTTTCCATAAATTTATATAAACTTTTCCTGAGACCACTAATTGTTTATCCCTGTATTATATCTTAGGTTGAGATTTTTATAAGCTAAAAAATTTCTCTGAGGCCAGAATAGTTTTGCAGAAATATTAAACAGGATATTATCCCATACAGGGGTTCCTGGGTATAGAAATATGAAATGTTCTTTGCTAAGATGTTTATGTTTTCTTCCAAAAGTTTCTTTCATTATAGAACTCATTATTATATAGGTTTTCCAGCAGATTCATTGGGGGTCATGAGATTGAGGGAAGAATGCAAGCCAGACTTCTCATTATGATGTCTCAATTTTTGTAGAGTAGAGAGAATTAGTCTTTATACCTTACAGAACCACACAGTAAATTCATGAACTCAATGAAAAATAATTTGAAACGAGTTTATTCATTCAACAAACCTTTGAATGCCAACTTAATGCTGCAAATATACACATGGTTTGTATTAAATAAATATTTAGAGACTGTAGTTGAAAAATAGGGAAAGTGGGGGAGGGATTTAGTGGATTTTCCTGTAAGAGCAGAAAATAATAGATGGGAAAAGGAGAAAGGAAAATGGTTTTGCTTGTGGTGGACTTTGAGTGGTTCTGAATTATAAGACTCTATATGGAAGCCTGTTAAGACCCTGAGAAAAGAGACTGATATAGTTAAGTAAAGGGAGAAATGATCTTTATTCACCCAATTTAGGCTGGAATAGGTGGGAAGAGGCTTTAAATTATGAATTTTGCAGCAACAAAACTGACTGAGGCAGTTTCTTAAAGCCCCAGAGAAATTATTATGGTTTTCATCTTCAGGTCGACATTGGCTTTGAATACCAGCCTTAGAGAGTTTAAAGTTTCTTCTCTGTTCCTCCCTCTAGCCATGAAGTGCTGGAAACCTTTTCATTTCAGAGACCAATTGAGCATGTTTGCCAAGGAGAAAGTTTTTCACTAGATTCACTTCTCTATTTTCTTTTTGACGCAGAAAGTTGGAGCCAGACCTCTGGCCAATAGGAGGGCATTGACAAATCCCTACACTGGCCAGCACATGAAATATTTATACTCAAAGAAAGCTAGACTAAGTAGTCAGCAGAGTATTTTGCAGCACAGAAACCAAACACCTTGCTAAAAGAGCAGAGCATGTTCACAAAAGCTCCTCTTTATAGACTAAAAAGTAAACTAAGATTTCCATAGCAGAAGACTGCTTACCATTCCTTTGGCTGGCACACGCCATAGGCCTTCTTAAATCGCAGTTTGCTTGATTGGAGTGAGGGAGAATTTTGGTTTTTCAAGTTATTTGTTTACTTACTTATTTTTCCCATCATCAAAGACATCCATTTCTGGATGGGAGGGGGAGGTTTCAAATAGGCAAGAGTTCCCTTCCTAGAGAATGAAGTCATAGAGCCCCTGACCCAGATGGTGGCCTTGGGTGGGAGTTTGGAGCTCAGCCTCTTGTTTCACCACCTCGGCTTTATTTGGAATCTTGGCAAGAGGAGACGAGCTTTGATGCTGAAGATGCTCGAAGGAAAGCAAAGGACAAGGGGAAAAGCGCAGCGAGTGTAGCACCGCTGACCCTGGACAAGGCTCTGCTGGTCCTTGTCGCCCAGCCTCATATCCATGGCTGCTCCGTCAGCAGTGAGGGAGCAGAGAGGGCTCTCCTTTCACTTGAAAGCAGAGGGTGAGCTGAGCAGGCAGTTCAGAGGGTCATTAGAAAGCATCAAAGGAGGCAGCCTCATGACGGTAATAAGACGGCTGTGAGGAAATAAAGTGGGCATTGATCTGCACTATCGTGTGTGACATTTTAACCGAAGCTAAAAGCCAAGAGCAAATCTAGCCCTCTTATTCATCTGCCTGCCTGTTTTAGTAAATTGTCTTCCCCCTCCCCCCACACCACTGGCCTCAGAGGTCACTTCATATTAGCTGGCTTGTTAATACTGAGGCAATCAATACTTAATCAACAAGTAATGGGATTTTGCAGTCATCCTGTATGATCTTTCAATAAAGCCCCGAATCCATCTCGGCCCATTCCAAGCCTGACAAAAGGCGTGCCGTTGCCGCAGACCCTGGATTTGATGGTCTGATGCTCTTCGGCTGATCTGCATCTTATTAAGACACCAGGCCGCCACTGTCCTTGACCCCTTTGTTTCCCATCCTCACAGAGCACAGCGTGGCACGGAATCCAGGCATCTGAGATTTTACATGCATCAGGAAGAAAACTCAGATTTCTTTACTGCATAGGGTTCAGGCGTCTTTGGTAGTGTTATACAATTAAAAAATGAATAACTAAAGGACTGGAGAGAGGAGGGAAGCAGCAAACAGGGGAATTTTTTAAAAAGGAAAATTGGTTACTTTAATATATGAAATTAGGGCAGGGAGCTGGAATCCCCACATGTCCCAATTACTGAACACTGGGCTGCCTGAGCTCTTCTCTGAATGGACTCAATGAATGATGAGGGGAAGGGACACACAGCTTGGCATTGGCTCCGGACATCCAAAGGGGGTTCCAAAGGAGTCACCTGGGTCCCACTATATGGAGAGAAATTGGTTTTGTGACATGGGACTTAGTTTTCAGTACTCCCTTGGTATCCTGATGACTATGGGTGTCCGTCCACCTGTAATACTGTGATAATGGGGCCTTCCAAAGAAGGCCTTGCTGCAGTCCTCACAGAGCCCCTTAAAGCAGGTTTCCTTTGGTGAATTATCCACTTGCCGTTCTTTCACCTTTAGACTTTCAGACTCCGAAAGTGGATCTTGACAGTATATGACTCAATGGTGTCAATTCCTGCTAATAAAGGTCAGTTACTGCTGAGTAAAACTAGAATGCTGATTTATTAATATAACTTTCAAGCAAACAGCCCATCAGGCAAATGGGGCAGACACGGGGTCTTGCCAGCATATCCTTTCCTATCAGAAAAGAAGATGCCTGGTTAGATGACTGATTGGCAATCACAGAATTAGATAAAGGGGAATTAGGAGATGATGGGAACGCTTAATACAACAGGGTCTAGCACTGTGACACCTGCAACTCCACCATCAACTCTGCCTGCCCTTCTGCATTTATGACCACACTTACTGTGTGTCAGTGAATGCCCCACCCATTGCACACATTATTTCATGACAACCTAATAAATAGGTGTTATCAGTATTTGCATTGTACAGACGAATAGATTGAGACTTAGAAAGTATTCAAATTGCCTGTTCAAGGTCATGCAGCTCACATATAGGAGAGCAGAGATCTGAACCCACACAGACTGCCCTTGAAGCGATGGTATAAACCACTAAGCCGTATCGCCTCAGCTCTGCCATTCACCAGCTGCATGACTTTGAACGTGGCTTTTTAAATCTTTAAGCCTCCATTTCTCTAACCAATAAAGTGGGAATGAATAATTATCATGCCTATCTCCTTGGATGGAAGATTAAGTGAATTATGCAATTAAAGCCCTTAGCGTAGAGTCTGGTTTACAGTAAACACTCACCAAACGTTGGTCATATCATGATGGCACTGTAGCATTATCACATTATATTGGCTCGATATGTTGTTTACTGTCTTCCACTCTGCTGGGGTGGGCTCTGCCGACATTTCCTTCTAGAACTCTTTGTTTTTGGCAAGGGCTGACCTACCACTCCCCTAATGGCACAGCCATTTAACTTTGTTTGTGACCTCAGTCATGAAATAGCACATTCTGGGAAGCATAGGAGTTATTGTATGCTTTTTGGTTAATTGCTTATTTCCTGGAGGTAAAACCAATTTCCAGGTACTCTGATGGAAGCTGTGAGTAGCAGGGTGCTTAGGTAAGAAATTTTATGTTTTTCCCTTTGTCTTGCCTAGAGCTTCTAAGAGGGAGCACAACATCAAAAATCTATTCAGGGGCTTCCCTGGTGGCGCAGTGGTTGAGAGTCCGCCTGCCGATGCAAGGGACACGGGTTCGTGCCCCGGTCCGGGAAGATCCCACATGCCGCGGAGCAGCTGGGCCCGTGAGCCATGGCTGCTGAGCCTGCGCGTCCGGAGCCTGTGCTCCGCAACGGGAGAGGCCACAACAGTGAGAGGCCCGCGTACCGCAAAAAAAAAAAGAAAAAAAGAAAATCTATTTTCAGGAAAGTCACCAGGTTTGTATTAAAAATAATTTTGAGAATCCTAGCAGCTAAGGTAAAAAGAGAAACTAAAATATACTGTTTCCTTTATCTGACTTAATTTAACAATTTTCAAGAGAGACGAAAGTATTTCTTAATACTGTACTTTTAATAGTTCACTCCCTTTAAAAATATCTTTTCTAATGAAAGAAGCAATACATGTTCACCTTTTAAAATTCAAATTTTACAAAAAGTTCCAAAATAAAAAGAGAAAGTTTGGGGTACTATAACTCCTCAGTTGATCTTCTTGACTTTAGTCATTGTACTTTCCACCACCCACTTGGTTAGACTGACCTTCCCTAAATGTTGTGTTTGTCGGGTCACTCAGCTTCTAAATAACTTTCAATAGCTATCCAATCACTACTCCATGAAGCCCAAATACTTTCTTTCTGTAGCCAACTGCTGCCTCACTCCCACCTCTCTAGCCTGCTTTCCACAGCTCCCCCTGAGCAGACTTTTGTTTAAGTAAAAGTTGTGCTTACCTACTTTGGTACCTGTCTTCCAGCTGATATTACCACAAGGATTGTCCCTCCCCGCCCACTTCTTAGCCTTACTAAACCATACCTAACGTGAAGGTCCTTCCTCCATGAAATGAGTCCTGAATCTTCAGTCCTTTTGACGTTATTCTTCTCTGAACCTCTTTAGCACTTACAGTCTAGACTGCATGATTGGCCTAATTATGTTGTCTGATATTTTCTGCTGTTTCTTGCATGTGCATCTTATCTCCCCTATTAGGTCACAATTTCCTTATGGAAGGACCCCATCTTAGACTTGTTCTATCAAGTTTGTATGAAAGCATTAAGTGCATGGTAGGATTTTAATATATACTTTTTGATTCAAAAGATTGTGCTTAGACAACTTGTTATCATGGTAATAATATGAAACCATTATTATTATATATTACCATTATAATTAAGAGCTATAATAATACACATTTTATAATTATAAATATAATCGTAATAATTGGTAACTTATTATTTACCAATCAACCTACCAGCTGAAGAGCTGACATACACTTTTCATTCATTTCCTCAAAAAGTGATCTAGGCTAAGTATTTTTGCCCTCACTTTAGAGCTGAGAAATCTGAGTTTCTAAAAACTTAAGCAATTTGGCCAAGTTTACAGAGCTGGGAAATGGTGGACTTGGGATTTGAAAGTACGTTTATCTGATTCTTATTTACCCGAATAACATCATTGACTCCCCGTCTCCAACTTTGAAACTGACCAAAAGAACTTTCTCTGAATGACAGAAATTCTATCTTTACTCTCATTACATGAAATGTTATTGCCCCAGTCGACTTGGGCTCTCTTCCCCCAGCCCATAGTGTATTTCTTCACCAGAACAACTCCTTCTAAAACTCAAGAGAATACTTTTTTCTTTCTATTTCCCAGTCTTTCTCTCATTTTATAGAACTGAATATTCAGGTCAAATCCTTAGAAAACACTTCAGAAGGAACACTGCTTGTACCATCACTCACTCTTGTACCATGACTCACTCTTCTTTTGGGAAGCAGAAGTGTCCACACAATAATAGACAAGTGATTTTGAACCAGTTCCCTGAAATTCCTAGAGGAACCTCTCAAAAAGAGGACAGTTTATTGTGGCTTTACTAATCTTGTTTAGAATTGCCGAATGTGTGTGTATCTTTTGGGAAAGGGATTCTGATAACGAAGAGTTCTCTGGGCTCTACTGAAATAATATCTCTTTTTTAAAAATTAATAAACCTTATTTTTAGAGCAGTTTTACATTCATAGCAAAACTGAGAAGAGGGTTCAGAGCGTTCCCATATGCCCCCTGCCCCCACGTGTATCAGCACGTAAGCCTCCCCCATTAACAGTGTTCCATGCCAAAAGAATCAGCATCTGTGTGCTATATATTTCTCATTCCAAACCCCCAGCCCTACCCTCCACCCCGACCTTGATCCACTGTCCACCCCTCTCCACTCTGCTCTGGGCAGGAAAATAAGATATATGGTCTACTTCGCAGTACTCCTTACCCTCTGGCTTATAGTTGCTTCTGGTTAACAGGAAGCCCCAGCAGGTCTAAAGGAAAGAAGAAAGTGGAATGGGTATTTGTTCCTTCAGCCCCCTTTCTGCTGGGTCCCCATGGGTTGATTGTGTTTCAATACTGGAGACCACATCTCCTGTTAGACAGCCTTCTCCCCAGCTGTGGCCAGCCTCTCTGGGTTCCATCACCACCTCCACCCCTTGTCCATTCAGGCTTAGGAGTGGTAATTAATCCCAACCTTTGCCAGCCCCAAAGTACTACACAAACCTTAAGTTTCCCCTATCCCTGCCTTTTTAATTGTTCCTTTATTAAGCTCTCTTTAATTATCCTTTCTGAGTGTGCTGTCACTTACTTTATCTAATACTCTGTATGATAACCAAAATAATGAGAAGGAACAAATGCCTAAAGCATCTTAAAATCTAAATAAAAACTCAAAATTTGGACAGCTTCCTGAAAGGAAAAAAAATGTTGTACCCTATTTTAGATT
This sequence comes from Leucopleurus acutus, assembly GCF_964270905.1. Classification (NCBI taxonomy): domain Eukaryota; kingdom Metazoa; phylum Chordata; class Mammalia; order Artiodactyla; family Delphinidae; genus Leucopleurus; species Leucopleurus acutus. Next base: position 77,838,689 of record NC_139154.1, read on the forward strand.
TACCTTCTAACTTGAGAGAACTCTTTCAAGTGAGCTCTGAGTAGACTATATGTTTATATTTTGGAAGGGGATGGTGGTAAACTTAGAAATTAGGATGAGCATCACATGTGAAAATAAATGATGCTGTGAATGGCATACTTCTCAAGTGATTATGATAAAGCCCCAACTCTTAATTTGGATAAATTGCTAACAACCCAACTTAGCGCACCCATTTGCAGTAATCATTATTTTGCTGACTTGGCTCTATGTCTGTCTTGCATTTCAATAGTGAATGCAAAGCCTATAAACATTTAAGGGCTTTCTTGCTAAACATCTCCCTTTTCCCAAGGAACCCAACCCAGAATCAGAATGTCCCAGTGCCTGTGCTGTATTTCTAGTTGAACATTAAGGACTTTTGAAGTATGGTTTAACTCTTCAGTGCTATCAAGGGTCTTTTGAATCAGTCTCTGAAGCTGGCTGTAAAACTCAAAAGACTTCATTTCAAAACTAAAACCATTAGCCAACTGCCTTATTGACATAATGAATCATATTCAGACAGAGCGCTTAACCCCAGTCTGCACTCGCTCCTCGCTTTGTCACCATGTGCGCAAGGCAAGAATGTGAACTAGTGTGCGCATCAAATGAGTCTAGTCCAATCATTACCTGAATGCCCTGAACGTCTTTCTGAGGATCAGGCACATTAGCAAGCTGCATTATAATGATTTTTTCCCCCATTGTCCGTTCCTGTGAGTTAGGAGATTCCATCAGCCATCAGCCTAGTTCTAGGTCTATTATGTATCAATAGGCTTGAGTGTTTTTGAACCAGTCGCTTAACCTCTCTGAGCTTCTGTTTCTTTATCTATAATTGCAACATTTGCTAAAATTATTTTCCTCACTGAAGTGGTCGGTCCAGGCCGCTCCAAATGTTTGTGGGCTCCATCTCTCTGTAGTGGTATTACTCCAGTAACTTTTGAATGATGTTTGGGGTTTACCAGAGCATCTATTTGCATGCCTGGACATCTCAAGGTAGTTGGGAGAAAAGAGCTATGTATTCTGAACATACTCGGTTCCCAAAACACAGTGATACCCACCTCTGCTCTCCAGAAACCAAACTCATCTTCTGGCTTAATATCAGCTTGACCTTCCAAGTCCATATCTGTGTTCCAGGCCAGCTTTGATTTCATTTTCAGCTGAGTTGTCTATTTTTCCTTGATGTGATAGTTTATAAAGCAAACTTGAAGGGACTCTGAAATTGGTCTGGGCAGTGTTGTTTTAGCAGGGGCCTTGAACTTCAATGGAAGAAGGCCAATCTTACATTCTGCATGTATTTCACCAAAGGTGACAGTCCGTAGCTAATGCCTCAGAGCCTGTATTCCGAAGACACATTTAACTGAGTGCAGCTCAGATGGAGAGAAGGGCAAGGAGATGGAAATGAACATCTGGCAAGGCCAAGAGTGTCATGAGTTGTATCCAATACCAAGCGTGTCCTGATTAAATATTTCATGCTTTCCCCAGCCAGACATCACCTAACTATCAGCTGTTCTCTTCAGCAGGGATAAATTCACCTTTATGGCAGGACACATTAGCATGGGGTTATAAGAGCACGTTTAAGAAGCTTCAGGAAAAGTTTGTTTTCATCTGTTTGCATGATTCCCCTCCCCTTTTCTCTTCCCTCCCTCCCCTCTTTTCCTTTCTTGCTCTTCTTTTCACTGTCTCACCCCATCCCTATCCTACATTGACGAACAGATTTTATCCATAAGGATCAGGCTGAAAATGTTTTCTATCCTTCCAACTTCAGTATCCACACTAGCCACGGGTTGAAGGTAGCTGCAAGCTGGTTCCTGGCTCTGGGACCTTCCAGCATTGGCCATGAGCCTGGCTGGACAAAAGACACTGTCCTGTGTGTCTGCAACTTCAGCATGTTTTTTTCTTTTGCAGGCTTCTTATCTTCTTATCTTGTCTTTAACCTTTCATTGTGGCTGGTTTAAGCAAGCTCTGTCAGGTAACATATAACTTTATCCATTTAACCTACTCTAAGAATCACTGTCTCTCAATGTAGGAGTTTATATACTTACTGTGTGTTTGCTCATACCATTTGCATTTACTGTGATTACTGTATGTTTTGGGTAAGTTATACCATCAGATATTGTGTTTGCTATTTGCTATCCTTTTCCTTTTCTTCTTTATTTCAGCATTCTTTCAGATTAAAGTTCTTTATATTCCTCGCCAACCTTCACCATGTACTTTTTTTTTTTCTATGATGATTTGGAATATATGCATTGCATTTCAGCTCACTAAATGAGTGCCATTAATTTTTAAACATACTTTCATGACTATAATTTTTAAAATATATCTATGGCAACTCAATTTAAAAAATTTTTCTCCTAAATACTAAAATAGTTTTAGCACAATTTAGCTACCTATTAAACATCCCACTCTTCTTGGTTTTATTGTCTAGAGTCATAATTTTACTTATATTAGCCTAAGAACAAGGGTTTAAGAAAGCAATCAATATAGACTTAAGTTATCCTGTAACTTCAATCAATTTTTGTTCTCTTTCCAGTCTGGTTTCCCCCCTAAACCCTTCTTATTTTATTTTAGATTTTATTTTATTTTTACACAAGCATATGTTTAAACACTCTTTTAATAAAGGTCTGTGTGGGAAAAAGCATGCTGTTTTTGTACATCTAAAAATGGATTTATTTTATTTATTTTTAAAAGACAGTATAGCTAGGCATAAAATTCTGGGGTTAAATTTCTGTGAATTCATTGAAAAATAAGAATTCACTATCTTTTGGCCTCAACTGTTGCTGATAAAAACCTGCTGTCAAAAATCTGTCATCTCCTCTGGGTAACATGTCTTATCTTTCTGGGAAGTTTAAGATTTGCTTAGTTATTTATCTACTTACACATTTAAAATAGAATATATATGTTGAAGCATGAAATCATGGCTCCATCTTGAATGAAAACACCTTTTTAAAAAAAATAAGGTATTGTTTAAAAATGTTAATTGTGAAAAATACAGAGGAGCAAAGTTTTTCTTAAAATTTTTTCTTGGGGCTTCCCTGGTGGCGCAGTGGTTGAGAGTCCGCCTGCCGATGCAGGGGACACGGGTTCGTGCCCCGGTCTGGGAAGATCCCACGTGGCGCGGAGCGGCTGGGCCCGTGAGCCATGGCCGCTGAGCCTGTGCGTCCGGAGCCTGCGCTCGGCAATGGGAGAGGCCCGTGTACCGCAAAAAAAAAAAAAAAAAAAAAAATTTTGAAGAAAAAAGTTTAATCCAATCATATAGAAAATTGACTGTTATGTACATTTTATTTACTATGTGTTAATAAATCTTTTCGTCTTTGCAGTTTTTAAGAGATAGCCATCTACATCACACTTTTGAATGTCTTCATAGAACAAACATCTAGGCTTTAGGTAGAGGTACTCACTGAAACTTCAGGAAAATCACACAAACATCATCCAGCTTCACTTTTTTAATATTCTGGAAAATTCTTAAGGGCATGAGGTAAGAATGATGTTATATCCATCTCATATTTTGAGGAAGTGGATGGGCAGAATATTAAGTAAATAGTGAAGGACTGAATGTGTAAATGAGTAAATGAATGGTTGGTCATATGAGCAAGAAGATTGTTACAAGTTGCTCCCTACGCTTCATCTCCCCATCTCCCCATCGTGTGTTTGGAAGTAAGGATGCTCCTAAGACCCTTAAGGCTTGCAATCATTAACATGTCCTAGCGTAGTGCCAAAGGATAAAACTGCAGTATTTAAAGCATCTTATTGTATAAAGCGTAGCTCTATTACTGCCTCTCAGATTTCTCTCAGGTTCTGGAACCATTTAGAGGATCATCAGTTTTTGAGAATTTATATATTTTTTTCTGGATAGGAGAGTGAGTCGTCTTGCATATTTGTTTACACATTGACTAGAAACGTGTGGGTGGGTGGGTGGGTTGGCACACACATCCGCACACGTCAAGCACATTATTCAGACTGACTTCAAGTATTTCTTCATGGAGTTCATACATGATCAAGGCACAGGAGATCTATTCCTTTCTGGAAGTCTGTAATGGCTAAGAGGGTCAGTATTCCCGTGCCAGGGACCAGCATGCCGTGCTCTGAAAGATGCAACATGAGATGACACTAAAATCTTGCTTGGGGGACTTCCCTGGTGGTCCAGTGGTTAAGACTCCCTGTTTCCAATGCAGGGGGTGCGGGTTCAATCCCTGGTCTGGGAACTAAGATCCCACATGCTGCGCAGCCAAAATAAAAAATAAATAAGTAAAATAAAATAAAATAAAATAAATCTTGCTTGGGCTTATTAGATCTTAAATAGAAAAGACCCTCTTTCTTGACCAGAAAATGCGCCTTTATATCTAGCCATGCTATTTGTAACTAAGAAGACCAGGAAAGAGAGTGTATATCATTCAAGACTCATCTCTCATACCAGAAAATAATTTAATGCTCATCGTCAGTTGATGGTTGGTCAGTAAAGGCTAACACATTATGTTTTGAAAATCATCATTATTTAAAATGAAACAGTCAAATGTAATTTCTATCCATTAGAAATTTCTAATAAGTAGTCATAAATCTTAGAATTATAAGGACTCTCTAGAGACTATTTCATTCAGTGTCTCATAGTCATGCAGGTAAAATGTTACTCTTCTTTATTTCAACTACCATTATTTGCTAACACTATGCTTCAGGCACAGTGCTAGGCTCTGGTGCACAGAACACAAACCCTACCTGCTAGCAGCTTTATAGGTTCAACATTTTACAGATGAGGAATCTGATATACCTCATGTGATGAAAAGGGTCTTGCCCATAGACATATAACCAATCAAGATGGAGAAAAGGTTAACAGATATTTCTTGCAGATAAATGGCCTACGATCTGCTTTACACAAACCCAGTACTACATATATTAACTGACATTAGTATAAGAAGGTTTTTAAATAGAGTTTTAGGATATTAAAATAAAAGTAACCCAAATGCCCAGCTTCAGTATCATTTATTGGAATAATAATTGTTTTTAACATTGAAATGGCCCTAATTATGTCCTAGATATGTTCTTACTTCTTTATATTTATTAAATAATTTACTTCTCATAGCAACCCAATGTAATAGGTTTATTAAACCCATTTTACAGAGGAAAAAACCCTAAGGCACTAAGTTTGTAATTTGCCCCAAATGACAAAGCTTATAATCAGCAGAAGAGACTCTAATATCTGGCTTTTAACCACTATGCTGTCCAGACTCAGGATGGTGATCACTGATGTTACAAAGTAAGAAGTATTTTCAAATCATGAATACATAATAAACCTCTTTTTTTGTTGCGTGCTCTCTGTTTTTAAAAACTCTTTTAAAAAATCTGTTTTAAATTTCTATTAATTAGAAGACCTTATTTCTTAACTATGTCCCACAAAATGGTTATATTTGAGTGCAGTAGGTCCCCATTTCTCTTTGACAATGGGTACTTTTTTTTAACATTTAAAGTTCTCACACTCCCACTGATACATTTAGTTATTCATACATTTCTTGTTGAGCGTATAGATTTCTGAGTACCTCATAGTACTGTACTGTCCTCCAGATCCTGACATTAGATTATCACTGGATTACAAGCATTTAAAAAACAGAGATGTACTATTTGTTCTACATTTTAAAAATACCTGTGTTTTAGTATTTGTTCTCTCATGGTGCTCTCCTATTTGTTTCTGAAATAAAATTAATAATTTTCAATTCAATTTCCCATATTTTGGAACGGTTTCACCAAGAAAGAGATAGGCTCATAAATCTATAGTAAAATAGAAACATCTCACCAGGCAATATTTTAATTCATTTTTATCTCTCGTAGTCATATCTCTCATGAAAATGAGTTTCACACTTCCATCTGCCTACCCCCTGCAACTCTTGTAACAAAGAAAAGGAAGGAGAGAGGGAAGACAGGGAGGAAGGATGGAAGGGAGGGAGGGAGGGAAGAAGGAAGGAAGGAAGGAAGGAATTCTTTGAGATGTATGCAAATATCACACCAAGTATTAGATTGTGTTTTAGTCCTGGAAATTGAAATTTATAATAACATATTTTCTCTGTGGTTGCAAGTTAAAAATAGAAACATATTGTAGATTTCTCAAAGAAGAATGTAGATTCTTTCTGAGTGACAACACAATAACACAGGCATTTAGCTCTTACATAACACAGTGCTCAATATATAGTAGGGAGTCAGTGCTCTCTGGTTGGTTTGTTTGATGTACTACCATTAACAATAAGCCATTAAGTGGAAGAGCTAATATTTGCTCTTAGCCTCTGTGTATCATTTCAATGTCAGTAACATCAAGAATCTTGGTCTTTAGTCTCTGTTTAGGCTTCAGGTTGGCTCTGAGACTGATTATCAGCTAGTATATTCTATCTGAACAGTTAAACCATTGTGTATATAGAAAGAAACTGCATTTCCTAGGATATCCTACTGCAACATGCAAGATAAAACCCTTAAAATTTTTATTTAAAAAATAATTAGCTTTGGGCTTCCCTGGTAGCACAGTGGTTGAGGGTCTGCCTGCCAATGCAGGGGACGCGGGTTCGTGCCCCAGTCCGGGAGGATCCCATGTGCCGCGGAGCGGCTGGGCCCGTCAGCCATGGCAGCTGGGCCTGCACGTCCAGAGCCTGTGCTCCGCAACGGGAGAGGCCACAACAGTGAAAGGCCCGCATACTGCAAAAAAAAAAATAATAATAATAATTAGCTTTATATACAAATTTGGGAAACACATGCATCACAAAGCAAGCCCTTGTGCCTTATCATGAAGTATTCAGTGGTAAATTTCTTTGAAAAATTGAGTATGATACAAAAGGAAAAGTGTGTCCTATAGGAGAAGCACAGATGTAGGGAAGGCCATTGTGGGTAGAGGCTGCTAGTCATTCCCCAGTAAGTACGCTCTCCTTTCTTGTAGTAAAAAGTTCAAACTTGTTTCCATTTCTGGTATGGCTGAGTAAACTTCTACTGGCTGACCCTCTCACAGATAACAACTATAAACTATGGACAAAATAGACAATGACTCAAAGGCACTGGAGATTGAACAAGGCAGGTGGATGCTGAAGGGAGATGATACATTATGAAAAGAGAATGGCAGGTTGATCTGCCAGTTTTTATGGCTCTTAGAGTGAGGGCAAGCCACAGCTACACTGAGTAAGGCACTTCAAACTTTGATAGAAAACCTACAGGCTTTCTGACATAAAGGGACAGAGGAAAGAGTTTGAGGCAAATGCAGTGACTGGAAAGTAGCAGTCCATCTTAGGTAAGAGGGAGACAAGGAGAAGAAACTCCAATTTCTGTGCATGATCTCAGCCCAAATCTCTGGCTTTACTCTGAACCATACACAGGCAGAATGGAGTCCAGCAAAATATTAAAGACCTGAACTAGGATTTGACCTATAACCCAAGAGACAGAATTTTTGGCTTGAATCCCAACTTAATTACCTCGTAAACAAACAAAAGACTCTGGAGGAATATAAGAGAATTCAATGTCTCATGACAAAATATTTACAACGTTCAGAATATACTTCAGAAGTATTTAACATACAAAGAACCAGGAAAATGATACCCCCTCTTAAGAGAAAAGGCAATCCACGAAAACCAACCCCTTGATGCCTAGGATGCTGGAACAGACAATTACAATTAGGTGTAATGATGTAGAGAACAATATGCTTATAATTAATGAAAAGATAGGGTAGCTCAGCAGAGATAAAAGCTTAAGAAGGAAGCAAACAGAAATTCTAGAGCTAAAAGACTATGGTATATGAAATAAAAATGTAACCAATGGGCTTAATAGAAGAATGGGGACAACTAAGGAGAGCCGAATTTGCAGACAGGTCAATAAAAATTATTCAGTCTGAAAAAACAGAGAGAATAAAAGATTTGAGAAGTAAGCAGACTTGGGAGCAGGTAATGTAATAACAAAATGTCAAATATACATGTAATTGGAGTCCCGGGAGGAAAGGAATGGGCTAGAAAAACTATTTGTAGAAATAATGGGTGAAATGTTCCAAAGCTGAGCAAAAGACATAAAGTTTTGGACTCAAAAGGCTTCAAAAATTCCAATCTGAACAAATATGAAAAAAAATTGTGCATAGGTACATCAAAATCAAACTACTGAAAACCAAAGATAAAGAGGAGACACCAGATTTTCAGCTGGCCATATGGTTGCCTGGAATAAAAACTACATTTCCCAGTCTCCATTAGAAGAGTTATGGCCATGTGACTAAATGCTGACCAACTGTGTGTTAGGGAACATGAGGCCACTGGTTCCTAGGATGTGTCCTCAAAGGAAAGAGATGTGTGTCTCGATCCCCTCCTCTGCTTCCTGCTGACTGGAGTGTGGTGCGGTGGTAAGTCATCTTGGACTGTGAACAAGATTAACACTCTAGAGATGGCAAAGTGACAACTGAGAAGGAACGTGAGGCTTCTAATGCCCAGAGTACCATTCTGGCTCCAGACGACTTTATGGAGCCCCATTCCAACCTCAGAATGCTGTATGGGACAGAAATGAACTTACATCATTTTAGCTTGGAAAAAATGAAATTTTATTCTGTTGCTTTTCATTTTCAGATCATGCAACTAAACCTGTCTCTACATCAATACAGCTTGTATCTACATTAAAACATCTCGTATCAGTGTCAGGGCACACTTTACACAGGGCAGAAAGCAAAACATAAATAAGTCAGAAGTCTGACAAAGAAGTAATTAGATTTTTTAAAACTTTCTACTTTAATAAGCTAAGAGTTTATTAGTGGAATCAAAGTGCTATTCTCTTTGGTATTTTTCCCAAGCTTAATGTAAGTAATGCTTTGTTAAATAGCTCAGAGAAGTTTTTAATCAATCAGCTTCAAAAACAAAGGAGGAAATTCATAAACATAATTCAAGGAGCTTACTGATATTTTCCATTTTCCTCTCTTCCTGGTTTTGTTATAAATTAAAGTCAGTGCTCGTTCACTGTTTCTCACCTGTTCTCATCTAACCTCTCCCCAAGGTCTTGGCTTGCCCTGCAATTTCCTTGGGCCTCTATCTCTTTTGACTAGACAAGAAAGGCTCCATTATGTCAGCACGTAGGGGCTGTGGCTTGGCTCTCCACTCTGTGTTGCTGTAGAATTGTGATCCCCTCATGGGACTGTAGATTATCGTGTGTTCTTCTGCATGTCAGATTGGACTGGCCCCATCCTCACAGAGTTTTCAGTTCTGCCCCCAGCTCTCTCTGGGGTTGAGATAGCTCCCATTTAATGATGTTGCCCTGCGGGGGAGCAGGTAGCTCTTGCATAAGTTTTCAATACATATTGTTTTTAAGAGAATAAATGACCCAATATTTTCTTCTGAACATTAACAATGACATGCATGTATCTATGCATCTATAGGGTTTGTCTATACACTTTATCTAATATATAGATATGTATCTCTCACTTTCTCTAATTCTATATCTATATTAGACAAAGTGTTTAGAAAACAAACCATTAATTTAAAGCAGGACCTTAAAGTAAAACACTTCATTAGGCTGCTTTTTGTGGCTGACTATCTATTGGTGAATGTTACTCCAATTTTATCATTCTTGTTAGTTGCCTCTATCAAGGATGGCCAGCCAGCTCTCACATGGTTCTCGTATGGCTTCTTTGCCAGTAGCTTTCGATGTTCCAAGGATCAATACTTTAGAGCTAAACATCAGGCCAATTTGGTGTCAAGTTTTTCCCACTAAACAGTGCTGCACAACCAATACCTCCTGTGAACATGTGTGTGAGGCAGCAGGGCTTTTCTCTCCGAGTCTATTTAGCACTTGATTCCAATTTAAATTAAACACAAACAAGAGGATGGAAGCTGCCCCGCTTCCTTCATTCCCACACTTGTATTGTGACCAATCAGGGAAATTTGAGCATTTTGCAGGTTGTAGCATCTTCTCTTGTGTCACCTCGATAAAATCCCTATGACTCAGCTTCTGTGGCCTCCTCAAGCCCAGAGCTCTGGTTGACCTCAAGAGTCATCACATTTGTTCTAATGCACTTGGCTTTTCAACCCATGCTTATTGTTTTAGTCAACGAGTAGTACTACTTTTAAAGGATCAGTCAATTTTTAAAAAATGATTATAGAGTTAACATAGTGTATTTTGGCCCAATAAAGAATAGGTCTTCATCCTACTGTATAGCACAGGGAACTCTACTCGGTACTCTGTAATGGCCTATAAGGGAAAAGAATCTTAAAAAGAGTGGATGTATGTATATGTATAACTGATTCACTTTGCTGTACGCCTGAAATTAACACAACGTTGTTGTAAATCAACTCTACTCCAATAAAAATTTTTAAAAAAAGAATAGGTTTTCATCAAAAGTGGTTAATCTCACGAGATTTTTGTTTTGCAGTAAGTGCTCTGGAACTTCCTTAGGTCATTTCTTAGAACAAGCTTGAGAGGAACCTGGTTAAATTGTAAAGACGCATGAGCCGAAAATAAAAACAGAGGCTAAATTGTTAAAGAGAAATACAGAGTATGCAAGAGTCCTCTGAGAGGAGGCTCTGGTAAAATAAGAAGTCCATGCACAAGGTACCGGGTTTGTTCCAAGTGTAGGGCAGAACCCAGTACAGAAGAATTTATCAGAAAGATTACTATCCTAAAACCTAAGAGCACAGCAAGCAAGTTGATATAAGGAAAGTACTTCAGCAGTAGCAAGGAGTGGCCATTTGGATCACGTAAGAAGACCCAGGCCTACAGAGACCGTACACAACATGGTCCCTAAGACTTCTTCCATCACTGAGGAGTCACCACAATTGGAGGTCTCAGATGACCGGTGCTTGGGAATACAATGACTCAGAAGAAAGTCAGAATTAACACAAGAGAGACTCGATACGGAGTCCCAGAAGGTTCAATGGGGGCTTCTTGACAGCCTCTTTCCTACAGTGCTGAACTTAGTAGTGCTTAGTAGTACTAGAACTTAGTAGTACTGAGGCTACAGGCTGAATCCAAGTAGCCACCTGGAGGAACACGATGTCTACAAACGAGGTTTGATGGACACCTTCACAAAAATCTTGGTCAGAAACTTCTGAAGGCCGTTATGTATGCAGAATAGTTAAGAAGGATGAAAATTTATTCTCATTAGCCTTATGTGAAATCTGTCATGACTTTGTTTCAGGTGTTTTCTTCAAATATTTGTTATGTTAAAGGAGAGTAGCTATTGAGTTTCTACTCCATACAATGAAGTGTTTTAAGAGCTGGGGAAGATACAACTACATACAGTGTTCTCCTCTAGTTAAAGGTATAAAGTACATATGGAATAAAGACAATTTACCACATGAGGAGACTTAAAAGTAAGTTTCACATAAGAGATGCAGATGAGTCACATTAGAATTTCAAAGAAAGAACCTCTTTGAGTCAGATGGGCGTGGGCAGAGAAGGCTTAAGAAGTTCATTTGTGTCTCAAAGGGGCAGCAGGACCTTAGAAGTTGAAGAAGATTAGGAGGTTAGGTTTGGTTAAAGATTAGGAGGTTAGGTTTGGTTAAAGATTAGGAGGTTAGGTTTGGTTAAAGACAGGGGATATGACTGTTACTGTTACAGGTTGAATTGTTTCCCCCCCCAGATTCATTTGTTTAAGTCCTAATTGCCAGTGCCTCAGAGTGTGACCTTATTTGGAAATAAGGTCATTAGAGATGTAATTAGTTTAGATGAAGTCATATTGGAGTAGAGTGGACCCCTAGTCCAATATGACTGGTGTCCTAATAAAATAGGAAATTGGAATACAGACACACATCCATAGAAAAAACACCATGTGAGAACTGGAGTTAGGCTGCCACAAGGAAAGGAACTGCTAGAAGCGAGGAGAAAGTCCTGGAACAGATCCTTCCCTAGCACTTTCAAAGGGAGTCTGACCCTGCTAACTTCTTCATCTCAGACACGTAGGCTCCAGAACTGTGAGACAATAAACTGCGCTCAGTTTGTAGTACAGCAGCCATAGGAAACTAATATAATGACCAGAAATACAGAGGCAAGAAGGTACAGGGCAGATCCTAGCAAATGCTAAGTCTATAGATACTACTAACATCTAACACTTTCAGAATGCTTATGTGCCTCATGTGCATTTTTTCATTTGATCCTCACAACCACTCTATAAGGTAAGCTCTACTCTCATCCCGCTTTATGGATGGGAAACAAAGGTTCCGATTGGTTAAGGATTGTCAAAGGCCACACAGCCAGGAAAGTACAGGGGTTCATAAGAGAGATATTGAAAGAGATGAGGAACTGAAGTGGGACAGAGTGTGATGCACCTTTCAATCTCTGCCATTAATGCATTCCTCTGCACCAGACACAAATCACAGACTAGCAAAAATACACGGCTGAGGAAAATACAGCCAGCATGTTTCAGACCTAGAAGAGACCAATAACATGGTCCTGGAATTCTCTCATCTTAGCAATGAGAATTAATATCCAAGAGAAATTAAAAATTTGTATAAGGCCAAATCAAATATTGTAGAGTTACCACTAGGGACCATGCCTGTGGCTCTCAGCCCGGTATCTCTTGACTCCATCACCTACCTGTTTAAACAACATTGACCAGGGAGACCTCTGGGCCATGAGCCCTGTCTCCCTAGCTTTCCTTTTAAAGGGAGATCAGCAGAGTTACCACTGGCTAGAACCTGCCCATGTCCAGATGGGAGATTTCCAGTCGGTGGTGCCCTGCCCTGGGTTTTGCACCCACTCCGTGTTCGGACAAAAAGAAAAATGACACCTCTTCTCTGAATTGACACATTATTCTTTCGCCAAGCATGCAAAGTGCTCTTCCCAGGCCTTCTTGGTAAATATTTGCCTTGACTCATCGTAGGTCTGAAACATTGGCTGTCCAGAGAAACAAGATGGTGATTTTGGACATTTGGAACCTGGAACCCGTGATGAATAGAAATACAACCTTGCGTGCCGTCAGAGGCTCTGGTCTGCCAAGGGAAAATGTACTTTACACAGCCACAAGCTTGACCTCCAAGAGCCTTAAAAGGCCTCACATACTCAAAGGTGCATTACCAAGCCTTACACTAATTCATCATGATAGCTAAAGTGCTCCGTGTAAACCACAGGAGAGCTGAGTCCCCTGGGCACCCAGGAGTCAGCATTAATTGCTTCGAGTTTAGCATAGGGAACCATAAGTGAACATAGGGTAGAGACTATTTGCATATTGTTTGCAGTAAAGCTTAGAAATGGTTCCAGATGTCCCAGTTGAAACCTCCCCAAAAGTTTATCCCAAGGTGGGACCCAGCACGGGCCAATCTAATAGCAGTTTTACCCAACCTCTCTCTTCTGGCTCTGAATCAGAGTTTGCAGGTTGCAACAAGAATCCTCAAGACAAATTTTTATTCTGAGTAGGCTGGACATGATTTATTAATTCACTTTTGAAATAACAATTGCAGTGGGGAGGGGCCAGCTGAAAGCCTTAATTACATTAGAAAATATGCCTCACTGTCGTCTACCCCCATCCAGGGTACAGAGCACATAATTATCATAATTTTCAAATTTTATTAGTATTATTATTATTTGAAAAATCTGATGGAGAGCAGACTATCGACTTAGCTACTTTGAGGCAGTGGCCAAGTCACATTCGAACCTCCGAATAGACGATTTCCCCAACTTGCTTGTTAAGGCCCTGAAATGGTTGAGCATCTACTGGCTGTTTCTAGCCTCAGATACTATTTTTCCAACAGAACTAGCTTCCCAGCCCCTCTCGACTTTGTGCTGAGCGGGAAATGCTCAGGTGTGCTGTTGCCAGTGATTAGGCCAGCCGGGAACTCTCCTTGGACAGGAGGTTGGAAAGCCTTTGGGATCACGGCCTCTCATCCTTGTTAAATGACTGTGAGCGTGTCTGTGTGTGTGCTGCCACATGCACACCTGCCTAGAGGGAAGAGGTTTGCTTTCATTTTTAAAGTCCCAGAGTGTTTTTAAAGAGAAAGCCGCACATTTGTGGATATGCACTTGGGAGTCTGTGTTCAGTAGCCAGGGTGCCGGGCAGACGTCTCAACTGCGATCACTGGCTTTGTTATCAAGTTCCCCTGTCTTACGAGAGCCTCTGTCTCCCGGTTTCTATCTGTCACCCTAGGCCACGCAGACCCTCCCTCTGCTTGTTTGGGTGGCTGTGATGTTTATCAAACTAATGAGTTCAGTCCTTGGGTCAGCACTAAAGTGGCGAGTGTGGCCGCCCTGTGCCCCGGGGGGTTCCCTTTACCTATACATTATCTGCCTTCCATTTGCCAAGCCTCCTCATTCCACGTTTCTTTGATCCTCAGATACTAAGGAAACTCGGGGTGGAGTAAAACCATTTTGAATAATTCAAACTCTCTGTTCAAGTGACTCCATTTAGAAAAACAAAACAAATCACAATGACTTCTTTTAAAAAATAAAAAGTAACAAAAAAGGAGTAGGAAAGACCCATTTAGTTTGTAAATAAATCATCATTCTGCAAACTCTCCTAACCCAGAAAGCTATCCAGTGGTTTTCTGAATAGAGAGCAGCAGAGTAGATAGGACAGTGGGTTTGACCCAAGTGACCTGGAGCCCAGTCCCGGTGCAGCCACTCTCCAGGGCCAAGACCTGGTGAGTAAGCGTTGCCTGGTGCACCCCGGCTTCAGTCTCCTCACAGCTAAAAGTCAGAGGCACGGTACTGGGTCGTCTTACAGAACTTCTCTGAGGACCCTATAATACAGCTCACGTTGGTGTTGGTTAAGATCATTTGAAGTGCTTTGAAAATTCAAGAATGCATTATCAGAACTGACTCAGAGCCTTGAACACAGTAGGAACTGAATAAACATTTCTTGAAGGGAGTAGACTCCCTATTCTCCGTTTTATAACAAGAAACCACATGGATGTTTCACTGTCCCCTGAAATGACCCAATTCCTGCCTACATATTCCCTAAGTGCCTGGGCTCAGGTTTTCTTGGTGAAAAGAATTTTAAAAGCAAATCTATCCCAATCTCTCTGAGAAAGAAAGCATTTTATTCTCACCCAAGGACATAGACAAAACTTGTTTATATGGAGCAAATGACGACATTTTAGAGTCAGGAAAGTCTGAAAATGAAGGAGCCTAAGAGAAATTAAGGTTCCGTTTTATCTCCCTACTTCATTTTCAGAGAAAGAAACCAAAGTTCCTGAACCGTTTGGCTTTGTTACGCAGCCGAGGAAGGTCTCTGATTTCCCACCAGGTACTGTAATCTTTGTGCCGCCTTTTCACTGGTAGGATTGCTCTCGTAGAATATAACTTCAGAAAACTCTTGTTGTCTGAATGCCTTGCTTTACAGAGGAGAAGCCTGAGGTCCACATGGCCCTCTGCTGAGTCTGAAGGAGGAGTAGCTACAGTTACCTGGAAAGACAGAGGAAAGCCTTTTTCTCCAGGCTCCGAGCAGCACCCTGGTGACCTGTGGTGGACAGCTGTTTTTGGGGGAGAAGCTATACAAAAACTTTCCTCTCAGAGGTGCTCTATTCTTCTCAAAGGCCGTATCTGACAAAGTGCTCGCTACTTCAGTGGTCTCTGGTGGAGATGACAAGAGGCAAAAGTGCTGTGTTCGGAGGAAACGCTCCTTTCCCAACCCCTCCTCACTAGGAACAGCCACTTCTCTCTTCAGGTAACAGGCAAATATTGTTGAGCCCCTGCTGCTCCTCCCAGCGTTCGCTTTGGTTTCTTTCACCCAACTGGATAAGTTGGTCTTCTCCTCAGGTTAGGAAAAAAGAAGAAAGGTTTTCTTCTTTGGCTTTGTTGGTTGGGTTGTATGAGATCTGACAAGGAAGAGTCAAGACCAAGGAAAGGAGTTTAAGAGTCGAAGCTTCTTTAGGTCTTCCTAAGCAAGAGTAAATGCACCTTTAAATAGGCGGGTACCACGTGAAGCTGGTGCATCCCTCCCTTCTACCCAGTAGTTTCAGGATGCAGCTCTCTGATACCTATGGAAAAAATGATTAAAGCTTTCCCTGAAAGACATATTACCTCCAAGCACTATTATTTCAGAGATCAGAGCCTCTCCACTTGGACAAACACCCTGGATACCTGAAAGGAAGGGGAATAAATGGGCCATGAAACCCCAGGAGTAGAAGGAATAAAATGACATAGTATCCTAAACCTGAACACACTATGGTCTACTGTTGGTTTTAAAAATTAAAGCGTACTCCACCTAGAGCTTACACTCTCTGCCAGCCCTTCAGTATGTGGGAAGATACGTGTTCACAGTTCCTTTGGGAGAGTGTCAAGAAGAGAGACGCAAATGGCTTGTGTTTCAGCTCTTCCCACAAACACCCCCTCCTCCTCTCTAACTCCAGACTCCTCTAGGCCAACTGTCTTATTCTGTAACCTATCTATATGGTGTTACTGCTAGTGAAAACATCTTGATCGTCAAAATATGAAAAGCTGGAGCACATTGAGATGGGTCGCACTCTTTGGAGTGTAACATAGGAAGAAAGCCCATTCTTCCTAGAGAGAAGCTGACTCAACTTGTGCGTGCTAAAGTCGGCCTGAGAGGCTTGCAGATCCACTGGTCTGCAGTCTAGTTTCCTCCATCCGCATCTCTGTAGAATTTCCCTCATCCCCGTACACACATCCCATTTGCCCCTCTGCTCTTTCGGTCTTATCGTGAATACCAGTTTCAAACGGATTTGACCTGCTGGAAATTGGGTGGAACGTGACAGTGCCTCCACTGAACTCTTTGGTCAGCTTGGGAGATGGCAGAGCTGACCCCATGAGGTATGGGGGAGGAAGGGGAAGATTAAGACCTCAGCAAGGCAGCCAGAGAACATGCCAAGGTGATCCAGTCAAGCAGGAGGCTGAGTGGTACCATCTGTGTTGTGGCTTTTGGGGCGGTGGTGAGCAGGACATAAGGGCAGCAGAGAACAGTGAGGCCCAACACCTGGCCAGACCAGCAGCGCTCATTCCCTTTGGCTTATCCTGAAACGGAAGAGTTGCCTTTGGCTCAGCCGCTTTTAAAGAATTCTTTACCTCCCTTGTCTTGAATGTTTACTGTCATCATCCCACTTGCTGCTCCCATTCTTCTCCCCGTTTTGGAAAGGTGTAGAAGAGGTACCATATGTGGACTCCCTCCGCTGACATGTTTCTAAAAGACCTTGTCGACTGGTACTCATTGTTGTGACTGCAAACTTTCATTCATCCTGGCTGCTGTCGCAGACTTCTTTTGCTTTCACATTCTCGGCCAATCCCACATTCCCATGTTGTTTCGTTGCCACTGACAAGACTTCAGCTTCCAGAGTCTCCTACTTCACCATTGCAACAGCCTTCCTAGCTGTCCTTCAGCGTGTAGCCCTCGATTTGTAGAGCTCAGGGTGACGTTAGCTGAAGGCTCCTGCTACTTGGAACCCGTTTTCCCCTCTACCAAGAGAGCCCAGGCACCACCTTGACTCCTTTATGCACGGTAGAGGCTGTTGAGAAGCATACGCATTTCAGGTGGGCTGTGTTTAGAAACTCAGAGCACATCATTCACAACTTATCTCTGTTGATATGCGCATCGTTGACCCGCACCTCTCAAGGCCACCAATCAAGGCTGCAACTTTCTATCTCCAACAAAACCCCTGTGATTTGATGGACTCACTGGGCAATATTAAAACCTGAGGAGGGAAGCGGAAAGGGAGGCTTTATGAAAGTAACTTCACAACACTATCCAATTATTAGTATGCTTTTTCATAATACCGACGGTTTCACATTTTATTGAGAGAGAGAATTTTTCCCTGGCTCTCTTGGGAATGATTTTATTGAAAGCATCAGAAAGAAGAAGATGGCTGCAATCATTTCCACAGTGCCAGGGGTCAGAATCTTTGACTGGTTTGGTGTAATGTGCACATATAAAATTTCACTCAGTGCTTATTCATTGCCTTTTATTTAATATATAATCTGGTTAGATCTACTTTTGTTTCTTTACATATACTGCTTGCCTGCCTTACACTCTTCCTTTGGCTGCTTTAATATGTATATATTAAATCATCTACATCTATATTTTTCTATTTCCTCTGATCAGGAGTCTTGCATGAAGGGAACACTTCTTTGCTTTTGCTCTTTTTACACAGTAAGTCCAGTGGCAGAGGTAGAAATGTGCATTTATCCGTAGCAAAGCACTTAATTGGTGATAGCCATTTAGTTTAGAATGCTGTTGTCCCTTCAAAAGTAAATGCTTTCTCCTTTCCTTCCCCTCTTTCCTTTCGCTGTATTCCATACACATTCCCATCCAATTAAAAATCAGTCTCACTGAAGGGGAGAGGGGGAAGATGGCGGAAGAGTAAGACGCGGAGATCACCTTCCTCCCCTACACGTGGAAAACTCCTACAGAACACGTACTGAATGCTGGCAGAAGACCTCAGACCTCCCAAAAGGCAAGAAACCCCCCACGTACCTGGGTAGGGCAAAAGAAAAAAGAATAAATAGAGACAAAAGGATAGGGACGGGGCCTGCACCAGCGGGAGGGAGCTGTGAAGGAGTAAACGTTTCCACACACTAGAAGCCCCTTCACGAGCGGAGACTGCGGGTGGCGGAGGGGGAAAGCTTCGGAGCCGCGGGGGAGAGCGCAGCCACAGGGGTGCGGAGGGCAAAGCGGGGAGATTCCCGCACAGAGAACCGGGGCCGACTGGCACTCCCCCGCCCGGGCGGGCGGGGCTGGGAGCTGAGGCTCGGGCTTCGGTCGGAGCGGAGCGAGAGGACTGGGGTTGGCGGCGTGAACACAGCCTGAAGGCGGCTAGTGCGCCACGGCTAGCCAGGAGGGAGTCGGGGAAAAGTCTGGACCTGCCGAAGAGGCAAGAGACTTTTTCTTCCCTCTTTGTTTCCTGGTGCGCGAGGAGAGGGGATTAAGAGCGCCGCTTAAAGGAGCTCCAGAGACGGGCACGAGCCGCGGCTAACAGCGCGGACCCCAGAGACAGGCAGGAGACGCTAAGGCTGCTACTGCCGCCACCAAGAAGCCTGTGTGCAAGCACAGGTCACTGTCCACACCCCCCTTCCGGGGAGCCTGTGTAGCCCGCCACTGCCAGGGTCCCGTGATCCAGGGACAACTTCCCCGGGAGAACGCAGGCGCGCCTCAGGCTGGTGGAAGGTCACGTCGGCCTCTGCCACCGCAGGCTCGCCCCGCACTCCGTGCCCCCCTCCCCCCGGCCTGAGTGAGCCAGAGTCCCCGAGTCAGCGGCTCCTTTAACCCCGTCCTGTCTGAGCGAAGAACAGATGCCCTCCTGCGACCTACACGCAGAGGCGGAGGCGAATCCAAAGCTGAGCCTCGGCAGCTGTGCGAACAAAGAAGAGAAAGGGAAATTTCTCCCAGCAGCCTCAGGAGCAGCGGATTAAATCTCCACAATCAACTTGATGTACCCTGCATCTGTGGAATACATGAATAGACAACCAATCATCCCAAATTGAGGAGGTGAACTTTGAGAGCAAGATTTATTATTTTTTCCCCTTTTCCTCTTTTTGTGAGTGTGTATGTGTATTCTTCTGTGTGAGATTTTGTCTGTATAGCTTTGCTTTCACCATTTGTCCTAGAGTTCTATACGTCCGTTTTTTTTTTCACTTAAAATTTTTTTTCTTAATAATTATTTATTTTAATAACTTTATTTTATCTTGCTTTATTTTATTGTATTTTTTCTTCTTTCTTTCTTTCTACTTTTTCTCCCTTTTATTTTGAGCCGTGTGGATGAAAGGCTCTTGGTGCTGCAGCCAGGAGTCAGTGCTGTGCCTCTGAGGTGGGAGGGCGAACTTCAGGACAATGGTCCACAAGAGACCTCCCAGCTCCACATAGTATCAAACGGCGAAAATCTCCCAGAGATCTCCATCTCAACACCAGCACCCAGCTTCACTCAACGACCAGCAAGCTACAGTGCTGGACACCCTATGCCAAACAACTAGAAAGACAGGAACACAACCCCACCCATTAGCAGAGAGGCTGCTTAAAATCATAGTAAGTCCACAGGCACCCCAAAACACACCACCAGACGTCAACCTGCCCACCAGAAAGACAAGATCCAGCCTCATCCACCAGAACACAGGCACTAGTCCCCTCCACCAGGAAGCCTATACAGCCCACTGAACCAACTTTAGCCATTGGGGACAGACACCAAAAACAACGGGAACTACGAACCTGCAGCCTGCAAAAAGGAGACCCCAAACACAGTAAGATAAGCAAAATGAGAAGACAGAAAAACACACAGCAGATGAAGGAGCAATATAAAAACCCACCAGACCTAACAAATGAAGAGGAAATAGGCAGTCTACCTGAAAAAGAATTCAGAATAATGATAGTAAACATGATCCAAAATCTTGGAAATAGAATAGAGAAAATGCAAGAAATATTTAACAAGGACCTAGAAGAACTAAAGATGAAACAAGCAACGATGAACAACACAATAAATGAAATTAAAAATACTCTAGATGGGATCAATAGCAGAATAACTGAGGCAGAAGAAAGGATAAGTAACCTGGAAGATAAAATAGTGGAAATAACTACTGCAGAGCAGAATAAAGAAAAAAGAATGAAAAGAACTGAGGACAGTCTCAGACACCTCTGGGACAACATTAAACACACCAACATTTGAATTATAGGGGTTCCAGAAGAAGAAGAGAAAAATAAAGGAACTGAGAAAATATTTGAAGACATTATAGTTGAAAACTTCCTAATATAGGAAAGGAAATAGTCAAGTCCAGGAAGTGCAGAGTGTCCCATACAGGATAAATCCAAAGAAAAACACGCAACGGCAAATATTAATCAAACTGTCAAAAATTAAATACAAAGAAAACATATTAAAAGCAGCAAGGGAAAACAAATAACACACAAGGGAATCCCCATAAGGTTAACAGCTGATCTTTCAGCAGAAACTGTTCAAGTCAGAAGGGACTGGCAGGACATATTAAAAGTGATGAAGGAGAAAAACCTGCAACCAAGATTACTCTACCCAGCAAGGATCTCATTCAGATTTGATGGAGAAATTAAAAACTTCACAGACAAGCAAAAGCTGAGATAGTTCAGCACCACCAAACGAGCTTTACAACAAATGCTAAAGGAACTTCTCTAGGCAAGAAGCACAAGAGAAGGAAAAGACCTATAGCAAACCCAAAACAATTAAGAAAATGGGAATAGGAACATACATATTGAAAATTACCTTAAATGTAAATGGATAAAATGCTCCCACCAAAAGACACAGACTGGCTGAATGGATACAAAAACAAGACCCATATATATGCTGTCTACAAGAGACCCACTTCAGACCTAGAGACACATACAGACTGAAAGTAAGGGGATGGAAAAAGATATTCCATGCAAATGGAAACCAAAAGAAAGCTGGAGTAGCAATTCTCATATCAGACAAAATAGACTTTAAAATAAAGACTATTAGAAAAGACAAAGAAGGACACTACATAATGATCAAGGGATCAATCCAAGAAGAAGATATAACAATTGTAAATATTTATGCACCCAACGTAGGAGCACCTCGATACATAAGGCAAATAGTAACAGCCATAAAAGGGGAAATCGATGGTAACACATTCATAGTAGGGGACTTTAACACCCCACTTTCACCAATGGACAGATCATCCAAAATGAAAATAAATAAGGAAACACAAGCTTTAAATGATACATTAAACAAGATGGACTTAATTGATATTTATAGGACATTCCATACAAAAACAACAGAATACACATTTTTCTCAAGTGCTCATGGAACATTCTCCAGGAAAGATCATATCTTGGGTCACAAATGAAGCCTTGGTAAATTTAAGAAAAATGAAATTGTATCAAGTATCTTTTCCAACCACAACGCTATGAGACTAGATATCAGTTACAGGAAAAAATCTGTAAAACATACAAACACATGGAGACTAAACAATACACTACTTAATAACCAAGAGATCACTGAAGAAATCAAAGAGGAAATCAAAAAATACCTAGAAACAAATGACAATGGAGACACGATGACCCAAAACCTATGGGATGCAGCAAAAGCAGTTCTAAGAGGGAAGTTTATAGCAATAAAATCCTACCTTAAGAAACAGGAAACATCTCGAATAAACAACCTAACCTTGCACCTAATGCAATTAGAGAAAGAAGAACAAAAAAACCCCAAAGTTAGCATAAGGAAAGAAATCATAAATATCAGACCAGAAATAAATGAAAAAGAAATGAAGGAAACGATAGCAAAGATCAATAAAACTAAAAGCTGGTTCTTTGAGAAGATAAACAACATTGATAAACCATTAGCCAGACTCATCAAGAAAAAAAGGGAGAAGACTCAAATCAATAGAATTAGAAATGAAAAGGAGAAGTAACAACCGACACTGCAGAAATACAAGATCATGAGAGATTACTACAATCAACTCTATGCCAATAAAATGGACAACCTGGAAGAAATGGACAAATTCTTAGAAATGCACAACATGCCAAAACTGAATCAGGAAGAAATAGAAAATATGAACACACCAATCACAAGCACTGAAATTGAAACTGTGATTAAGAATCTTCCAACAAACAAAAGCCCAGGACCAGATGGCTTCACAGGCGAATTCTATCAAACATTTAGAGAAGAGCTAACACCTATCCTTCTCAAACTCTTCCAAAATATAGCAGAGGGAGGAACACTCCCAAATTCATTCTATGAGGCCACCATCACCTTGATACCAAAACCAGACAAGGATGTCACAAATAAAGAAAACTACAGGCCAATATCACTGATGAACATAGAAGCAAAAATCCTCAACAAAATACTAGCAAACAGAATCCAACGGCACATTAAAAGGATCATACACCATGATCAAGTGGGGTTTATTCCAGGAATGCAAGGATTCTTCAATATACACAAATCTATCAATGTGATAAACCATATTAACAAATTGAAGGAGAAAAACCATATGATCATCTCAATAGATGCAGAGAAAGCTTTTGACAAAATTCAACACCCATTTATGATAAAAACCCTGCAGAAAGTAGGCAGAGAGGGAACTTTCCTCAACATAATAAAGGCCATATATGACAAGCCCACAGCCAACATCATCCTCAGTGGTGAAAAACTGAAAGCATTTCCACTAAGATCAGGAACAAGACAAGGTTGCCCACTCTCACCACTCTTATTCAACATAGTTTTGGAAGTTTTAGCCACAGCAATCAGAGAAGAAAAGGAAATAAATGGAATCCAAATCGGAAAAGAAGAAGTAAAGCTGTCACTGTTTGCAGATGACATGATACTATACATAGGGAATCCTAAAGATGCTACCAGAAGACTACTAGAGCTAATCAACGCATTTGGTAAAGTAGCAGGATACAAAATTAATGCACAGAAATCTCTGGCATTCCTATATACTAATGATGAAAAATCTGAAAGTGAAATCAAGAAAACACTCCCATTTACCATTGCACCAAAAAGAATAAAATATCTAGGAATAAACCTACCTAAGGAGACAAAAGACCTGTATGCAGAAAATTATAAGACACTGATGAAAGAAATAAAAGATGACACAAATAGATGGAGAGATATACAATGTTCTTGGATTGGAAGAATCAACATTGTGAAAATGACTCTACTACCCAAAGCAATCTACAGATTCAATGCAATCCCTATCAAACTACCACTGGCATTTTTCACAGAACTAGAACAAAGAATTTCACAATTTGTATGGAAACACAAAAGACCCCAAATAGCCAAAGCAATCTTGAGAATGAAAAACGGAGCTGGAGGAATCAGGCTCCCTGACTTCAGACTATACTACAAAGCTACAGTAATCAAGACAGTATGGTACTGGCACAAAAACAGAAATACAGATCAATGGAACAGGATAGAAAGCCCAGAGATAAACCCACGCATATATGGTCACCTTATCTTTGATAAAGGAGGCAGGAATGTACAGTGGAGAAAGGACAGCCTCCTCAATGAGTGGTGCTGGGAAAACTGGACAGGTACATGTAAAAGTATGAGATTAGATCACTCCCTAACACCATACACAAAAATAAGCTCAAAATGGATTAAAGACCTAAATGTAAGGCCAGAAACTATCAAACTCTTAGAGGAAAACATAGGCAGAACACTCTATGACGTAAATCACAGCAAGATCCTTTCTGACCCACCTCCTAGAGAAACGGAAATAAAAACAAAAATAAACAAATGGGACCTAATGAAACTTCAAAGCTTTTGCACAGCAAAGGAAACCATAAACAAGACCAAAAGACAACCTCAGAATGGGAGAAAATATTTGCAAATGAAGCAACTGACAAAGGATTAATCTGCAAAATTTACAAGCAGCTCATGCAGCTCAATAACAAAAAACCAAACAACTCAATCCAAAAATGGGCAGAAGACCTAAATAGACATTTCTCCAAAGAAGATATACAGATTGCCAACAAACACATGAAAGAATGCTCAACATCATTAATCATTAGAGAAATGCAAATAAAACTACAATGAGATATCATCTCACACCAGTCAGAATGGCCATCATCAAAAAATCTAGAAACAATAAATGCTGGAGAGGGTGTGGAGAAAAGGGAACACTCTTGCAGTGCTGGTGGGAACATGAATTGGTATAGCCACTATGGAGAACAGTATGGAGGTTCCTTAAAAATCTACAAATAGAACTACCATATGACCCAGCAATCCCACTACTGGGTGTATATCCTGAGAAAACCATAATTCAAAAAGAGTCATGTACCAGAATGTTCATTGCAGCTCTATTTACAATAGCCAGGAGATGGAAACAACCTAAGTGTCCATCATTGGATGAATGGATAAAGAAGATGTGGCACACGTATACAATGGAATATTACTCAGCCATAAAAAGAAACGAAATTGAGTTACTTTTAGTGAGGTGGATGGACCTAGAGTCTGTCATACAGAGTGAAGTAAGTCAGAAAGAGAAAGACAAATACCGCACACTAATGCATATATATGGAACCAAAAAAAAAAATGGTACTGATGAATCTAGTTTCAGGGCAGGAATAAAGAGGTAGACATAGAGAATGGACTTGAGGACTTGGGGTGGAAGGGGAAAGCTGGGGCAAAGTGAGAGTAGCAACGACATATATACACTACCGAGTATAAAATAGTTGGCTGGTGGGAAGCAGCAGCATAGCACAGGGAGATCAGCTCGGTGCTTTGTGTCCACCTAGAGGGGTGGGATAGGGAGGGTGGGAGGGAGGGAGACGCAAGAGGGAAGAGATATGGGAACATATGTATATGTATAACTGATTCACTTTCTTATAAAGCAGAAACTAACACAGCATTGTAAAGCAATTATACTCCAATAAAGATGTAAAAAATAAAAAATCAGTCTCACTGCACAGTCAACAGAGAGTATTTTAAAATACAATAGATTTTTCAGTTGAATTATTAAAATGCAAAAAAACAAATCCAAGAGCTAAGTTTCTAAGGAGAGCTTTCTGACTAAAAGCTTCTAGTCAAAGGACATGAGACCCAAGGAGACAGACGGAAAATGATCATTTTTATCTGTGAGAGTCCAATAGCTCTCAAGATATGGGGCTCCTTGATAAAGTTGGCTTAGAGGATGACACTGAGTCCTGGACCAAAATGGTTGCTTCTTACACCTCTCCAATGGATTGATGCCTAACTGAGTCTTGTTGAAAAGTTGAACTATAGGTTCCCAATTTGTTCAGTAGCCTATTATAGAAAGATCCAAAAACATTGCCTAAATAAAACAAATGTACTTATCTCCCACATAAGAGTAGTTTGTAAGGAGGCAATCTAGGGCTTCCAGGGTAACTCCATTAAGTCATCCAGGGCCTGTATTCTCCTAAGTTAAGGCTTTGCATTACCAATGTTATGAGTCTGTACTTGTGATCCAATTAAGTGTACCCCCTTACTCCTTAAAGAGACTTTTCAAATATTCCATGTAACACTCTCACTTTCATCTCTGTGGCCAAAACTTGGTCAATGGCCATACTGAATTGCAAAGGAGGCTGGGTCACCTAGTCTTTTAGCTAGATAATATTGGGCTTGCTATGCATCAGGGTTCTTATTTCTAAAGAAGGATAGAAAGAACATTGAGAGGTACCTAGCAGTCACTACAAAACTTGGCTGTGAAAGTATTATTTCTATAATCTAAATCTAATCTTATCTCCTTCCTGTTGACTCCCCATCATCTATAATATAAAAACCAGTCTTATAATAATGATATGCAAGTAGAATGGCCATATAATTTATCATGTAAACTGGGATATCCTTGAGAGTAAAAGGGACACCAGGACAACAGGGGTCTACTGACTGTCCCAGGAAAGTTGGTATGAATGATCCAAGTCCAAACCACCTTTCAGAGCTCATCTCTCTCTCATTTCCCCAATAGCACTTCATTCTGTATCTATAACAATAATTAAAATTTCCCCAAACACAACATGATTCTCTACACGTCATCACTCTGGTCTGGAATTCCCTGCCAATCTTATATCTGGCAAATTCCTGTTCATGCCCTCTACCTCCTACCCCAGCTCAGCTGTTGCCCTGAGAAATCTCCCCTAACCAGTCTCTCTCCATTTTCAGAGGCTTCATCACTTCCTTTTCTGTGCTTTTTTTCCATTGAAAATTATTTGCTTTCATGTTTACCTCACTGTCAGAATAGGCTAGGTTATGGTATGGCAACAGCCAAACTCTTCAATATTTATTTATTGCTCACACTTTATGACCAACTCCAGTTGGCTGAAAGGCCCTGTTCTTGGTAGTTTATTGTAGGGTGACTGAAGCTACAGTGAATTTGATGTCAGGAGCCAAGTGTCTGTGTCCAAAAGGACTAGCCAAGCCAGAAATAAAAAGGTGGGAAGTGAGCTCCAAGAAAAAGATTGGGATCACCATCCTATTTCTCAACCCAGATATATAGGTCAATATTCCAGGGCTTATGGGATAAGTGATCACTGATCAGAGATGAAAGTTGGCTGAGTTCTGCTCTGATATTAGCATTCTGCCAGGAACATGCAGACAGGTTTGGTGAATAAGAAAGAGAGAGAGAGAGAGAAGACATCCCTGAAAGTCCCTCAGGTGGTGGGAAGAGATGACAAACCTTGTCTAACAGGAGGTATGCTGCAGATAACTGAGGAATGGTCAGTTATTATCAATAAAACTAAGTCCATCCTTCCAACCCATGTTTTCATGTAGGCATGCCACATCTGTTCTTGCCTGAGTCATCAGAGATGCGGTTGCCACCTTCTGAAGAGCCGAGTAAGTACACGGGAGTTGACGGCCCCTTTGCGCGGCAAGTTGGGGAGGACGTTACATCCACTAGCGTCCGCCTGCATGACTGGAAGGTCTGGGTCGGTAAGCATTCCATTTAGTTAACTGTTCGTGACCATAAAGGATGATGGGGAGGCCCTTAGTAGGAAAACATCCTGAAAAGAAAAGCTATTCTAATTAAAACTCGGAGGTGCACATTACGCTCAGGGAATGGCGGCTACTAATAACAGTGGCGATGATATGCAAAATTCCTTAGAATATGTGAGCTAGGGGCCGCCACATGGTTTTTCAGTGGCTCTTCGTCACACCATCCAAAAGGCTGCTCAAGGCCAAATACATAAAACGTTTGGCACAAGGAGTGTGGAAAATGTTCCAATGATGCGTTTGTTCAGTAAACAGAGCAGCCACTGGTGTCACAGGCCAGCCAAGGCAGAGGAGGAGGGGGCGAGATGGCCCCAGCCACAGTAGCAAAGAAAAGGACTGAGCAGCAAGAACTGAGAAAAAGGACATGGGAAGCAAAGACCTTGAAAGAAAATAGTGCTGGGCTCCACTCCAGGCCTGAATTTATGAAGACCCTGGGCCAATACAAACTAAAATGGCGGCATCATTTCACAGAGGGGCTTCACTGTCAGGCACTATTATTACAATTGCTGGCGCTTGAATGAAATGTGGTATAATTGGGTCTCCAAGCCTCCGCATCAGGCGACATCAGTTGCCATTTTTAAAAATGATGGTGGCGGGGAAGGAGATTCCTTTTTCTTTTCAGTGTTTTGAAGTTGCCACATTCTCTGTGCCACTTGTACACTATTTGGAAGGACGGTGGGACTCCTGGAGGGGTCTAAAATGCCAGTGGCTGAGCCCATGAAGAGATATGGGGAGTTGATGGCAGAGGTGCTAAATGTACTAGAGGAGGCAGGGTTAAAGTGGGTCCCATGACACGTCTTTCTAAGTCTCCCTTTTCATGCCGTTTTTCTTCCCCATCAAAGAGTGGGTTCCCCGCCCCCCTTCCTCTGGCTTTCCTTCTCTCCATTTTGCATATAATGACTGGGATCTTGTCCAGCTTTGGTATTTTTTTGTTCCCTTGGACTTATTAATGTGACGTCTATGGTTGTGAGTCAGAAAAATTGCTGTCAGAAAGAAAAACCTATTCCATGCCAAATGGATAACTCCTCCCCCGGTGTGGCACTGTGGATACACATGCCTTTGTGTGTGCTGTTTGCTTCAATGCTGTTTCCAGATTTGGGGTGCAGGTAGAGGAAGGAGAGAAACTTGGGGAATATTTAAGCATCTTTGTATTCTTCAGTTATACCTACAAAAATAGAAGCAAAGTTGTGGGTTTTTTTTTTCTTAATGTGTGTGTATGTGTATGAAAATTGTCTTTAAAGCAAAAAGACAATCTGAGTTTTAGACTCTCCTCTGAGCAGCAGAGTAATATTCAGAACATAATTCCCTCTGGTCTAAAATGCTTTCCTTCCCCACCAGTGAGCATCTCCTTCCCCGTTAGTCTTAATAGAAGTAAATAAATATAATTTGCAATGTAATCTGGAATCTTTGCTTCAAAAGTCCCTATGCCAAGGGAAAACTGGCAAATACAGTTTAAGCCAATGTCTTCCAAAAATAGTTCTTATAGTTTCAGATTTTTTTTTTTTTTTGACTGTGCCACACAGCATGTGGGATCCTAGTTCCCTGAGGGGGGATCGAACCTGCACCCCCTGCATTAGAAGCTTGGAGTCTTAACCACTAGACCGCCAGGGAAGTCCCTATTTTCAGATTTTTTAATACCCAGTTGAGGAATCAGAGACTCCTCCTATATCACATGATGTCATAGTATGAAACTAAAACAAATATGAAAGTGCTGTTATGACATTCTTCACAAAAA
The DNA here is from genome assembly GCF_964270905.1 of Leucopleurus acutus. Classification (NCBI taxonomy): domain Eukaryota; kingdom Metazoa; phylum Chordata; class Mammalia; order Artiodactyla; family Delphinidae; genus Leucopleurus; species Leucopleurus acutus. Next base: position 77,867,723 of record NC_139154.1, read on the forward strand.
TGTAATATTTATCCCTAAGCATAGAGTCAAGTGGGTAATAATATGAGATTGGCACTGGTTCTGAAAAAAAGAAATGCTTTTTTTCCGCCAAGTCCGTGTGTCACATTATCAAGTACGGGGAAATTTTAGAGTGTTGCTAACTCAGGCATTGTGGTCTGTAAGAGCACATGACCTCAGTTTTACTTCAGTTAAAAGGTTGAGTTGATCCTGTGGTGGTCTTGGGAGAGCCACTTCCTCTCCCTCACTTCTCATCTGTAAGATGGGCTAATAAATTCTTCTCTCCATACCCCACCAATATCCTGGGAAGAGACTCATAATAGACTCACTCAGTCATCATGCATTTATTATTCAACACACAGAAGTGTACAGGGCACTTACCAAGGGGCTATGTATGTATGGGAAAGCATCACCAGTCTCTACCTCCTTAAGCCTTCCCTTCCCCTCATTGACTCTTCTAACAGCATCCTTGATTGCATTTGTTCTCTTAGCTATGAAAGGCAGGAACACCAGATTGTCCCAACCCCCAACTCCTAAAGGAACAGGAAGCAGATACAGACAGCGTCCCATCTCTCTCTGCTCTGATAATGGTCTTGGACGCAGCAGATATTGGGCTGAGAGGTAGAACCAGACGGTCATTTCTGACAATGGGTTTCTCTCTTTATAACTAACTGCTGGAGAAACAGGCCCCAGGCTGTTCAGGGGGCTGCTGTGAATTCCTTTTGCCTTCGGTGAGGCCAACCCACAGAGCTGAGAGGGACTGTGAGAATGTTATTGCAACTTCTTAATTCAAAACATCTCCAGAAAGAGACTTCCCGGGATGGGGCTGGAGGAAATGGGGCTGCTCAGCTGGGATGAATTACTGAGAGTGCTGGGTTATTTTTGCCCCCTAGTGGTTAGAGGCTTAGGGACCCCCATGAGCTAAATGGTTCTCAGCACCAGGAGGATATTCACCACTGAAAAAAGGAGGCCGTTGGGTGGAGCGGAAGGACACCACATAGAATCAGCAGATGGTCTGACCTCAGCTCTCAAGACCCCAGTCCCCACACCTGCAAATTGAAAAGGATGGACTAGATCGCAAAGAATTCTTTCTTTCACTTTCATTAGTAGTTGACTCCAGAAGCATAACCTGTGGCACTGCGATTCCTCCCACAAGTTTCCTACGGGCAACAGAGGCGGAGCGCAAGGTCCTGCAGCTTGCTCACTGAGTCTCACAACATTGTAAAAACATGTGAACATGCCATGGATTCTTTTCTTCCTGTGTCAGCTTTCTAGGCTTTCGGATGCATTCTACTATAGTAGGGGAATAATGACTCCCTAGCATCTGTACAATTTAAAGTCAAGCTGCAGACATGCATTTTTCTGGCTAGTGTTTCCAACTCAGAGACTCCTTACCATTTCCTCTCATTTTTTGGCCTAAAGAGAAATGGATTGCGTGCTCTTTTCTGGTGCTGTACCAGGTCTGCACGAAACTTAAGGTATCATTTAATCAAAGTCAATCAAGTTGAGAGGATGGAATGGATTGGGGGTACATTATTCAAAGGGAGTTAGAGTTAATTTTTCAGGGCACGAAAGCGACCCTGGGTCACCAGGGAGTGTCAACAAGAAGAATTTCAGGTAACTAGAAAAAAATGGCTTGCACTGTTCAGTTAAAAGTGGCGGAAAATAAGAAACCCATAAACTCCTTTACTAAAACTTCTTTCTGTCTGGCTAGAGTGAAAACGGAGACAATGAAATCATTTTCAGCAAATTATTAGTGCAATATATTTCTTTTCCTTTCAAGAAAAGGAAACTAAAGGATGGTTGTGGCCTTTTGTTGTAGATAGCTTTTCAGAACAGTGTAACGTAAACAGATTATCTGCAGTGTTTATTCAGTGTGAAAAAACAGTTCCAAGAGCCCCAGGTGCTTGCCAAGATCGTAATTGTACCTTCTTAAATACTTTCATTACTTGGAAGCACAATAAGTGAGGCTGGGACACATGCTTTCCATTTTCTTGTCAACAAAACACCTCCAAGAAATTAAGCTCTATTTTCTCTAGAAAATTTCTCTAGAACTATTCAGAGTATATGAAAAGGAAAGGGAGGTGGGGCTTTGGTTTAATTTCTTTATGACCTTGAAAAGAAGCACATAAAATCTCCCCTCCAAAGAAAAAAAAAAAGAAAGGTGGTGGCTCAAATGTGGGGTACAGGGTGCCTCAAAACCAGAATATTTGGTTCAGCGAGGATCCAGGAGTGCAGAGTGTTCAGGAAACATGACTGGATTGACACACGGTAGGTTGTTTTGTGGAAGGAGCTGAGCCATGCTGGGGTGTGAAGGGTGCAAGGAACCATAGGACGAAGTTCAGATTATATATGGGAGAACTCACTGGGCCAAGTCCCCTTCCGCAGGGGCTTGCCTGATCATAAGGTGAAGGGGGATCCAATTCTGCTGGTGCATTTTAGTAACTTCTGAATCAATTAGCTATCCCACGCACCCAGTCTCAGGATAAAAAGTCAGATTAGCCTCTGTGCCCCTAACCTCACAGGAGGTTTCGTTCATAAGGAGAGCTTTTCTCTGTCCTCCCTCCTAACCTGTCCTTTTTCCTTTCACCTTCAGTCACTGTATTTTCACCAGCTTCTTCGTCAGGCTTCAATCCCTCCGGGTATGCCACAGCTGCTTGTATATATGTACAAACATGTACCTTCGTGGAGCCCCTGCTACATTTTTCTTAGTTTGATCATCATATGATAGTGGTGAAAGTTCTCCTAGACCTGGAGCATCCTGAAAAGATACAGAAATCAGAAATGATGCAAGTCAAAACTTCAACAAATTTTCCATATCTGTGTTCCTCTCTTTGGTCACATTCACCTCAAAACCACTGCTTGGAGGGGTATGCTGGCTTCTAGAGAGTGTGAGAGAGACACAGAGAGAGAGACAGAGAGAGTCTGTGTGTGCCTGTGTAGGAACTGAATGAACTGGAACTTGTCTAATCAAAATGGTCAACTAATTAGCATTTTTCTGCACGTGAATTTTAGGGGAAATGAAAAGGAATCAGGGAATTCACAATATTAAACTCCTCTGCTGGGCACTTAGGCACGCATTATTTGGGTTAATCTTCACACACACCTTCCCAGGTAGGTTTTTCTAAGCCCATTTTACAGACAAGGAAACTTAGACTCAAAGAGTTTAAAACAGAGGCCAGCAAATTATGTCCCATAGACCAAACCTGCTCCATACCTGCTTTTGTAAGAAAGTTTGTTAGAGCTCAGTGCTACCCGTAAGTTTGGGAAGCTCCTTCAGGCGACCACAGCATAGTTGGGTAGTTGTTCCAGAGACTGGATGGCCTAGAAGGCCATACTGAAGATCTGGTTTTTTACTGAACAAGTTTGTCAACCTCTTGTTTCAGTAGTATCACTATCTTCACCCAAAAAATATGTGATACAGAGAGGATCTGACCGTTAACCTTTACCTTTCTGGTCCCAGACCCTACTGGATTTTGAGACGCAAGAAAGTACAGTGATGTCAGGATTTTTTATTGACTGAGCACAATTGCAAACAATTATTTTATTTATAAAAAAGAAAGAAAAAATTACACTGGAATGCTCTGAGGTCAGTTTTAGAATTAATGCAATCTTTACAAGTCCTACTTCTGTCCTGGAACTCAGGGATGATGGAGAAGTACTCCATGATCTAAACAGTTGTATCGATACATTCATTCCTATTCTTACTAAAGCAAAAAAAATGGGTTAGGACAGTGCTTTCCATACTTTAATGTGCACACAAATTACCCAGAGTTTCTTGTTAAAATGCAAATTTCGATTCAGTGATTCTGGGCTGGTGCTGAGAATTTGCATGCATAATGAATTCTCAGCCAATGATTACACTGCTGGTCCTCGAGCCACACCCTGAATGGAAAGGGTTAATACACTCATGTCAAAATCCTCAACCAGAAGGTTTTTGGGTCAAACATAAATTACTCAGAAAAATCAAATAATCTCTACATTTTCCCATAATCATCAGGTTCGTAGTCATTTGATGAAAGGTGACAGATTCAGGTTAGTTTACGTCACTAGTTCACATTGTACGGTCCCAGGGTAGAGCGGCATCAGCAACCTTTGGACACACCTGTGTTCTGTGTTCTGCCAACCCTTCCAAGGTGATTCTGTTCTACCAACCCCTTCTGGTGATCCTGATGCCTGCTAAAGCTTGAGAACCACTGGTTTATGCGATGGATAATTAATCAGGATTTGTTTGTTTATTTATTCTGTGAACATCCTGTAAATCTATTTTGTATGTTCAGTCTTTGTCTATACAGTGTGTACGTCTTTACCTAGCAGAGGAAATAGGAAAATAGTGAAATGAGGAAAGACACATTCTGACATGATTCCAGGCCTTTCTTCCCCTGGAGAAGGGTGCAGATATTCCATAGTACAGCTATTATTTGACATCAATCAAATATTTGATTGAACTTTGATATTCCCATAGCAAAGTTTCTTATTTGGTGAGTAAAGCCTGCCGCGTATGCCTGTTCCACATTCGTCTAAGATGAAGTATGGCCCTGATAGATCCCGGGGAAAGCTCTGAGAGGGCGGGGGAAGGTGCATTTGATTTTTAGGACTTTTTGCTCGATTTCTTATTGTTCCTTCTTCTAGTACCATGGTGCTTTCTTTTGGACAACTACCTGAGGATCTTAAAAAAATGAGATTTTCATGAAATTAGGAGAAAAGTCTTAACGTATGAGTCAGACCGTCATGTGCCACCTCAGATGATCTCAGCTCACGTGGGAAGCTTTGGGCTGCACAGCTACCACTTCAGGGGTGAACGGGTCTGTGTGCATCCTCCCCCTACCCTGGCTTTTTCCACTGTTGATGCCGGTGTGAGTGACGCTGCAGGACCGTTGAGGACTCACGTGTGTACAGCCCTAGAGCGTGGGGAAGCTAATGCCCCGTGGAATGAGCCTTTGACCAACGGTATAGGCAGAAGCCAGCAGATGAATCTCCCCCCTCCTACCACTAACCAAGTGTTGTGAGACACAGCTGTCACACAGCATCCTTTTAGGATCAAGTGGACAACATGAGGTGAGCAGGGACATGTGCTCCCCAGCAGGGGCCAGTTGAGCAGTGCACTCTCTTTCCTGTCTCACCCCCTTTGCTTTCCTGCGCGTTCAGTTCCCAAGCAAACCGAAGCGCGTTCACTGGGCCCTAGACTCTGCTTCCTGTGAAACTCAGGTGAAGGCGCCATATTATGTAAAGACCGAGGTCAGAAACTTCTTGTTGATCATCTCACGGTCTTCAGTAGAAGTTCTAGCTTGTGGAGGACATTTGAAATTTGAAAGGTGGGGTTGGGCTCTTAGTTTATGGCAATCCGATTACTTCAGGGTGGATGCAAAGAGCTCCTTGGGCATGGAGGGTAGGTAGGGTCGTGGCAAAGCACAGAAGTCCACCCAAACAGGGTAACTGTGTGAGGGGGAAAGTCCACCCTACTGCCCGAGCTTCAGAAATACCCTCAGAGAACGGTCCAAACCCCTGCCCAGAACCACTGCCTCGGGATCTCCTGGAGCCGGTATTAAATGTTTATTATATTTTACATTTCCAAGCATGATTCTGATAGGCAAGTAGGGTTGCAAACCGTTCGGGTAGCATAAAAATACACATCGGAGTGAACAGATGTGGTTCTGAATGTCTCTTTCCCTTATTTGTCTCAGGACCTTGGGTAAGTGATTCACCTTTTGTGAACATCAGTTTCCTCATCTCTAAAATGGGGATGATGATAACACCTACCTCAAAGAACTGTGTTGCTTCAATTAGCTCATAAAGCACCTGGAACAAAGTATGTGCTCGACAGCGGTTATTTCCTGCCCCCCCCCCATCCCTTTTCACTGTTCTCGCACTGAATGCACATTGCGTCCTCTCCAACCACGCTCTGTTACCTGAAACCCTGCTGCTCTTACCTGGCTCCTGCCCACTCCTTTCCCTGTTGCACCTCACTGCCTGGAATTCCCATTCTCCAGGCCTACCTGGATTACACTTCTGTGAGATCTGCCTGAACTCGGCCGTTTCCATAAAGCCTTCTTTCACCACTTCATTCTGCAGCCCTCTCTCCACCGCTGAACTTTCTGGTACTTATTGTCTTTTCCACTTAGCATCGATTCCTTTGCCTCCTTGGTGTAACTTCGCATATCCCGAGTTACCTTCTGAGGAGATCACACTGCTCGACGGAAGGCACCGTGTCCCAGACTTCCTGGGACCCCTTGGTGGCCACTTTGGCACTTGTAGCATTGGTTGCTAGTTTTGGTTGGAGTGGCTATTCTCCTTTCCTGGAGAAAACTGAGTGAGTATGAGAAAAATGCTACCGGTTACATACTCCCAGCCTCCAATCCTGAATCCAGCCAAACTGCTTAACAACAGAAAAGTGTCTGTTTTTTCCCAGTTTGGTTTAATGATTTTCCTGTAGATACACAACTCTTTCTATCACAAAGAAATCATTTTATCCTGCTGGGTAATTAATACAAATGTACAGTATGGCAAACACATTCCTGTAGACTGCTTATTTTGCTGGTAAATTGCAGGAAATGCTATACAGTACACCTGGGACACCCTGCAGTTTGAAATTAGAATATAAAGTGCCTCCCCATTCCTCCTACTTGGCCAGGATACTGGTCTGGTTGTGCAAATCTTTCTAGTTAGACATGTAATAAACTGGGATGATGGCAAATTCATTTACTTCCCTTTAGCTGAAAATTAATAAAGATTTTAATTCAAAGCTTAAAAAAAAAACCCCGCCGGGCTTCCCTGGTGGCACAATGGTTGAGCGTCCGCCTGCCGATGCAGGGGACATGGGTTCGTGCCCCGGTCCGGGAAGATCCCACATGCTGCGGAGCGGCTGGGCCCGTGAGCCATGGCCGCTGAGCCTGCGCGTCCGGAGCCTGTGCTCCGCAAGGGGAGAGGCCACAATGGTGAGAGGCCCGCGTACCGCAAAACAAAACCAAACCCCACCACCCTGTTTACTAGACGGGGTTGTGCTATGGTGTTGGCTCTCAGTTGTGAATTCATTCAGAAAACATATGCCACATACAAATTTGTAACCAAATCTTTAGAGTTTAAGGTATTTGCCAGTAAAACTCCTTGGCCAAGCTCTAGTTCTGTGTGATGTCACATCTGTATGAGCCCTGTGATAGCATTAAACTGGCCACAGCTGTTTCTGATTGAAGCGCTAGAGCCCTCTTAAAGGCAGGCTGCACCTCCTCTCCGCCTCTTCCCTCCCTCTTCCTGAGTGGCTTTCTTTAACAAAAGGACTCTTTTATGAACATCGTCAGTGGGCTTTAGCTGGTTATTCTCACAGCAAGTTTGTAGTGACTTGGTTCAGCCTTGGAATGGTTTTGTATACCCACATGCAGGGAGCACACACATACACACACACACACAGAAGGTCCAGAAAGGTTTTCTTCTTGATAATTGATGTGTAACTCCTTCCTAGGCCTGTGTGCTGGAGCACAAAGTAAACACCTCGGCATCTTCCTTTCTGGAAAGAATAGTCCAGTCCAGAACAAGCAGCTTGTGAGAAATATCAAACCTCATCTCTTCTTGGAAGGGTGGCCTCAGGGTGGGTGGTGTACACTCTGCTGAAATTTACCCCCTCTTTCTGTTACCTGATGTGCTCTAGTTCAACAGTGGTCCATAAACTGTTTCTTAAAGGGCCAGATAAGAAATAGTCTAGGCTTGCAGGCCACACTCTGTCACAACTACTCAGTTCTGCCATGGTAATGGGAGGCATCCGTGGACACTTCATAAGTGTCTGACAAAGTCTATTTACAAAAGCTTGCGCTGGGTGGGACTTGGCCCATTGGCCTAGTTTGCTGACCCTGCTCCATTCAGAGTGTGGTGGCTGGGTGACAGTTCGAAACTGTTTAGAAAGGTTCCACGACGTGGTAAGTACAGAAACTGAAGGGAATGGTTAACAACTTCTATAGCAATGTGACGCTGACACGGCATTCGAGTGCATGAGCAGTGCCTTCCTTTCTCTGAAGAAGGAGCAGACTAGTTCAGATGCTGTTGACCTTGTGTGGGGTTATTGCATACTGTGAAGCTGTGTACCCGTCACGCCCAGGAGGACACGTAGAGGTCCACGATGGATGTAAAAACAAAAGCAAAAGAAGACAAAAGCGATGGATGGGTTGTTTACCGCAGAAAGTTAGAGAGGCTGCTCTCGCAGACCCTGAAGGAGACGGATGTCAGTGTTCCAATCCCTACGTCTAGTGCCACTTGCTTCTCTGGGGAAGAAGGGCTGGATAGTGGTCTCTGCTCTGCCTGCTTGAGACCCTGCAACACAGCATCTCCGCCTGCCTTGTTGGTACTTTAGAAACAAAGAGGCCGTGCTTCTGTCTCTAGGGAGGTAGCTCAGCAGCCCCAGCTCCTGAAGCATCATGGGGAAGGTCAGATTTCCTTTTTTTCTTTTTAGGTCTTGTGGGGAAAATTATTGGTTAGAGTAGACCCGTAAGGAATGGGGAAGGAGGTGCAAATTGCTGAACCTCGAGAAAATGAAAAAGAAAGCCTTGCTGCTTGAATCCAGACTGTTTTCTATTTTGTCTCTCTTTTCATTCTCTATCCAACTTCCCTGCAGTAAAGCCACCTTACCAGTCAGGCCTCTTTTATAGGGTGCTACTCACAGGGTTGGCCTCACAGTTTGTAAACACATAGAAACTTATCTGGGATCTAAGGCTGAACTCTTCAAAACCCAAAGAAAACGTTGGAAACTTAAGTTTGTTAAGGAAAAGTATCAAATGCCAAATTCTGATGGGTTGGGAGCATTTTAAGATACTAGTGCCATTGGACTCCTATCCTTAAAAGCCATGATGTCACTGTAGAGGAACAAGGTGTCAGGCTGTAAAAAGATCAGAAAGCTTTTGAGAAGTTCCTAGGCCACGTTGGGAAGTTTATATGCAACGCTGTACAGCAGATACAGTGTTCTTTTTCTTCTTCCCTCCACCTCCTTCACAAGTACCCCTGCCAAGAGCATGAAGGTGAGGCAAGCACTGCCTGGGGATATAGCTGGCTTTTATTACTAGAACTTGTTTATTCTTTCACAGAGTTGCAGTAAAACTTTTTTCAAAAGTTCCTTGACTTAACTACTACATGAAATATTAAATGGTCAGTATACCTTTTAGAAATAGCATCTATTTTTACTTTCCATGAAGTGGGGAAGATACTTTTTCTCGTTTTGGCTCAGAGCTCTTGGTAACATAGCAATTATTTGTGTATTTTCATTTAAGACTCTGGAATTCTTGTTCTAGATCTCCTTAAAGACTTATTGTGTTTTTCTCTCTCTGTCTCTGTCTCTGTCTCTGTCTGTCTCTGTCTCTCTCTCTCTCTCTCTCTCTCTCCCTTCCCAAGGACTCAGTACCAATAATGTTTTTTTTTTTTTAATAATTTATATTGATACACTTTCAAAGACAAGGATCTCACATTCTGATGGTAAACTATTCGGTAAATCATCTGTCAAGAATGATTAAGGGCCTGGAGAAACTGATTTATGAGGAAAGATTAAAAGAACTAATGTGTAGAGCTTGGTTAAGCAGAGACTAGGGGGCAGCTGATAGGCATCTACTAAAATCAGGAAGGGACGGGACTGGAGGAGACGGGAGAATTATCTCACCTGAAGCAGGGCTCTAACTGAGAGTAATGAGAAGAAATTCAGGAGAGGAGGATGTGAGATGGGTATCATAGAAGTCTTTCCGACATCGAGATCCATTAGATGGTGGGCTCATCTCTCAGGAGAATTGATGTAGGTCCCTCCCATCCTCTGAGACGTGAATGCCCACCTGGGGAGCAAGCTATGCTTCAGGGAACTGCAGACTGCTGAGTATCTGTGAGATGGGCAGCTTTCTTTTGTTCAGTTCTTTGTTTCATTTTCAGAGTGTGCTCATCCTGATGCCTGAGTCTGCAAAATAATGTATAACAATAGCAACAAGAACAAAAAAGGAGGTTGAATGGCTGGTGTGCCTGGGACCCGTATCTATTGATTCCCCCCTGTCCTCTTAAGAGATTTTCCCTTTCCTCAGTATTCTGAAGCCTAGCAGATACACAGTGTGTTAAGTTATAAAATAAAATGAAATAAAATAAAATAAAAAAGAAGGGTAAAAGTAGAGGAAGGAAATATCCACTTTTCGTACTGATTTGAGAGATATAAAATACTTTGAACATTACTAGTAAAATAAATTCACCTTAAATCCCACTGACAAAAATAATGTTAACAAGTCACTGTATGTCCTTTTTTACTATCGTTTATGCATTAAATAATTTCCACTACTCTTATTGTTTTAAATTACTTCAAGTTTCGGGTACTTATACTCTCTACCACACTGCACATTTGGTCGCTCCAAATACAAGCAGAGTTGGAGCTAAGGCCCAGGTGATTTCCTTCCCCCACTAAAGCAGAGCTCTTGGTACACGGTGGGATTTTAACTGACCCATTGTGGAAATCCTGGCCAGATTCTGTTTAAATTATTTGCATACGAGAGAAGTGAGGCCTCAAGATCTTAAAATAACATTTCTTGGGCTATTTATTATTTTCCTCTTTTTTTCTGCCCATGAGTGTAAACAAGGAATTATAAAGGGCAGATAGGGCTACGGAAGTGAAAGATTAAAAGAAAGTGATAGTGAAGGGGAAAAAAGAGAAAGAGGAACGGAGAGAGGAAATAAAACTGATTTCAAGGGATTTACAATCTGGTTACTAATCCTCTCAGATCCCTAAGTTTCATATGTATTTTCCCTGTGAAACACAGTATCAGCAGAAGGCTAATATTAATTTGAATCTCTCTTAGCAGCAGATAAAATATCCTAAAATTGTGATGTTATTTAAACAAGGTCAAGAGAGAGAAGGGCACATATTGACGTGACAAGTCACTTTGAGAAAGATAAGATTGCATAGGTAAGAAAAGATCATATCCAGTTAGGAAAGAAACTAAATTTTTAAAATTTTGTATGGCTTCTCATGCAAATAAAAAGCTCAGAGAATGCCATGGTAAATACTAATATCTAGCAGATTTCACCTGACCTATATATGAAAACAAACACATTTTCTGATACACTGATTGTTTTCAGCATTGATTCAAACCTCTGCTACTACAGATGAAACAGCTAGTTGTTCTCCTTAAAAGTCCTTATGTGGATTTTAGTTACCTGATAGTTAAGTATTTTTGTTGAAATTTTAAGCTTTCAAAGAAATTCTTGTTATTATGAAGACATAACCTAAATGTCCTTTGTAAGACTTCCATAAAATGTTGGAAACAGTATCTAAATTGAAAATGTAGTGTTCCTTTACCCAATCTGTTTTTTCCCCACATGTATGTGTGTAATATTGGTTAGCAAAGAGAGAAGGCAAAGCTGTATTTCACCTTTGTGTATTAACACTAATAGGAATGGAAACACGAGCCCTCCCCATCTCCTCCCCCATCAACCCCAACTGACTTTTAATCATCTCCCCTCCATGTATACATGCCTGTAATAAAAGGAAACCAGAAATAGATTTGAATCTTGCTTCTAGCTTTTCTGGGTTTCCGGTTTTGTTTTCCTCTTCCGTTTGTCACTTTTGTGGATGTTTTGTGGATGAGAATGTGTGTGTGTGTGTGTGTGTGTGTGGTTTAATTATATGAAAATTGAACTGGGGGTTCAGTAACCAGTGGCTTGAAAATTAACTGAATTATGAAAGCTGAAATGTTGCTCATAGCATCAGTTAATGACAAGGTCGCCGCCACTGTCATATTCAAAAGAAATGTCACACTTGAATGGGGCTGAGATGGCTGTGTTGTCCCAGGGTCCCAGGTAGAGACCATGAAACAAGGGCTCCTAGTGTACTGTTTCATTCCATGTTTGAATCTAACACATTCTTCTTTCAACTCATTTTGGTTCTGCTGTGTTCCCATAACATATGGAGTCCCAAGGTATTCTGCTATAACATGGAAACTTTTGGGGCTGGGAATAACAGATCATGAGTAGATTGGAAATTCTCTCTAAATACCCCCTTGGGTGGTTGATGTAAAGGCTCATTGTGTGTTGTTTCTATCTTTTACAAAAATCAAATATGTCTAGAATTATTTGAGTCCAACAGGCTCTATTAGGGATCTGAATGTCAGCATACCCCATACACTACCAGATAAATGATGACAGATGTATGCCCCTAGTATCTCCTCCTATATCCCCAGCTCTGGGCAACTGTAGTTAATTGAAAAAGAGGAAAGAGGAAATTGAGTTTGGGATGGAGTCAGTTGGAGATGAAGGGAAAATCTAAATAAAAGACTTTGATGTTAAGCCTGTCCCAAACCAGTTGGCAGCGTTGACATAAGTATTGCATGGGAGCAGGGGCTGGGAGTGGAGGGCTGGAAGAGCAATAATTCTGCAGAGCAGTGAGCCAGGGAAGGAGCATGACTGAAGGGTGACTAATAACCCCAAAGGATGTGAGGTGCGCCTCGGCTTCCTTGGACCCCAGTGAACCCCCGAGGATCAGAATGCGGCTTCCGCACAAACAGGAGGCAGGTAGCTGCCCTGCCACCTCAAATATCACAACCTCCTCTTCATCGGGCAGAAATAGATTGTACCTGATATTGTATGTACATTGTTTTCTCGCCCTTTCTCTCTGAAGATAAGAGTTACCTAAGACATAAGCCTCGAATACACAAACACGAATATACTTTTCTTTTCTCTCTTTCCCACCTGGAGTCCAGATTTGATGCATCACCTTCCTTTCTTCAAGGAAAAAAAAGAAAGACTAAAAGCTACAGTTTTCCTGTCACTGTTAAGTCCTTGACTTATAACACCTAATTTAATCTTTGCAATAGCCCAGTGAGGTTAATAATACCCCAGTTTTAGAGATGAGAAAATCAAAAGTTGGAGAGGAAAAGGAAGGAAGCTGCCAGGGCCAATCAGTTAGAAAGCAGCTCAATCTGACATGATCACAAGTCTGTCAGAAGCCAAAGGCAGTGCACGAACCCATTGGCAGGCCACCTCCAAGCTCCTGTGGTCCGTAGTTAGAGGAACCTCAATCCCTGCTCTGCCCAGTTCCCCACCTGCTTGACATCTGCCCCAGACGAGAGTTTCCTGGTTGGTTGATGTGGTCACTCTGCACAGACCACAGATCACTGGCATTTTGACCAGACTTATCTCACTGTGGTTCCAGCAGCAGGAACAGAGCTTCAGCTCTGACCCCAGGTGCCCAGGGTAGTGGCAGTGGCAGTCGGGAAGGTGGGATAACTGCCCTGGGCTGAGTGCTGAGTGCCCCCAAGACAGCAGAAGGTTGTGTAACACCTGCTCTCTTCTCCCTGTGTTTATTACCTCAAATTCTCTAGACATGAGAGAAGGTAAAAAGAAGGGAGCATTGAGGTGAGTGGTGATGAGCAGTGAACCTTCAGTCGAGAATTAATCAATAATTCTGGGTAATAAGATAACTAAACAATGTGCTGTGATTTTCTCTGATTAATCATCCTGAAACAATCCCAGGATGGGGAAGGATGCTCCTCAGTGTTTACAGTTTGTAGAGTGAGAGAAGTTGCAAGGAACATTTTTGCAGCGCAAGGGAGAAAAAATGTATAGACACCTAAAGACAATCTGTGTTAAGGTTTGAGTATCAAATAAGAAAATCATGTGACATACCTTGGGATGCACATATTGCTGAAGAAATGCAACTACAGGAAAGAAAGAAAACAAACAAACAAGCAAATATTGACCAGAAATTCTGTAAGTCTAAGTCTTATGATACCAATGCCATTGGAATCCCACAGATTTGAGTGACTCTCTAGGACAGCCATCCTCTGTGTGTTGTCCCAGAGACGTAGGGAGCTTTGGTCTAGTGGCTCCACCTCTCAACAGGAGACCTCCTCCAAGTTTGCCATTTCAGGGAATGAGCGAAAGGCACAGGCTGCCCACTGCCTCAGCCTGGAAGTGAAATGTGTCACTTCCTCTCACAGTTCATTGGTCAGAACTCGTCATGGGGTCCCATCTAATTGCCAGACTGCTGAGAACTACAGTCACTCATGTGCTAAGATATTGGTAAGCCCATTTAATACCCATTACAAATTCTAAAAGTGGGCTAATATTGTTCTTTTATTTGATTACAGATGAGGAAACAGGCTTAAAAATAAGTAGCTTGGCCCAGACCACACAAAATAGCCAAGATTCTAATCCAGACTATCTCTCAGTATCACCTGACCTCATTTTACCGTGGGATTTGTGTAAGAAACTCCTTTATACTCACCCCACCCCCGCCCTCACCCATGAAGGAACTGCTCAGAGAAGAGAAAAGAGAGAGACCAAAAAAACTCTAATAGAAGGAATAGTGTCTGCAGTCCTTTTGTCTCCCTTTGTGGGTTGTGCCCCCTTTACTTTTCACCAACACTTAATGCACATCGACCTTAAAAAAGGGAAGAAAAATACCTTTCCCCCCCAACAAGCGTAGACAAGTGATGCCCTTCTGCTGCGTTACAGAATAGAGAGAAAACAATGGGTCTCTGTGTAGAGAGTTCTAAGTCTTTTATCTTTCTACAGATTCAACCACAGTATTGATTCTTTATTGACCTAAACTGTCCTAAGCACGGCTGTGGTTTTTTCTCATATAGTGTATGGGAGAGTTAAGGCAGATACTACTTTAATATTGATTTTTGTGAAAAAGGTGCAGGAAAGAGGGCAATTTGTGTCTGCAGTTGCTCTTCACTATAAAAGATACCATTGTTAGGAGCTTATAGCATTATATCAAGGGTCTTAATCTGTAGCAATCTTTTTTTACAACTTAGAAATAGGCTTGGGCAAATGTGTTATTGGTGTTAATGATATTTTGAAGTGAAGCAAATTTGTCAGCCTTTCTAAGTAAACTGCTCAACTTAACTATTTGAAGACTTGGCAGGTTGACTCTGAGTGTGCAGAAATCCTACGATTTATTTATGTATTTGTAAGTCCTTTGGAAAGAACATTTTGTTGTATAAACAGCGACAACAATGTTTGTTCAATGAGTCTTTGAGACATGGGAATGATTGTCTAGGGTTGAAATAAGCTGTACGTCTCTCCCCATGAGGACATATCTTATTATTTTAAAAATCAAAGTATTCTGGATTCTGGAGTATAATTCTGTGTTTCAGGAGAGAGGAGGGGAAAAAAAATCACTCAAGAGAAGGCAATTTTATTAGCCAGAGTAGAATAGCCATTGGACTTGTAGGTGGAGTTTTCGTGTTTTTGAATGAATAAGTATTTTAGAAACAGGTTCTGTTTGTATGATAGAATAGCTTCTGAAAAGGTTTCAAAAAAGCCCTAAGAGATTGTAGTTTTCCAGAATCTGACCAGCTTAATTTGTTTTATTTTTAGCAAGTGCACTAAGAACGGGCATTTAACATTGTAGGTCTAGAGAGTTTTTCAGCCACTACAGTGTGGTTTTATTGAGGTTATTTGCTTCCCTTCATGTCGGAACAGCCAATGAGTCAGTGAGAAATATTAATTATGTGTCTACAGCTCACAGAACATTCCCCAGGGTGCTGGCCATAGAGGAATACAAGACAATGATGCTTTAGAGCCATGAGCCCAGAAAATGATGACCAGTGACTGGTATAGGATTCCAAGGTACTCAGCTCTTTGTGGGTGTGGCAAGACTCCTGTTAACTTCCCTTTAAAATCTCAGAGGGTAGGGGCCACCCTCAGTCATTGGATAAATGTCGTATGACAGCCCCCAAGGTTAAAAAGATCTAATACTTCTCAAGATGCTGAGAGCTATCATCCCGATAAGAAAGTCTGGGTGCTGTTTGACAGTATTAGAATGATGACTTCCGCCGAGGAATGCTGCGTTAGTGAGCTTTAGCGTTCTCCCTACTAGGCAGAATCCATCTCTTGGGTGTGATTCTTGCAGGCAGATGCCAAGATGTATCAAATATTCAAATTATCACTTCCTTGTAACACCTGGTTTGCGCTTAAAACCCCAAGAAATTTCAAAATAACACCTGCTCTTCAGATCATTAGTGGGTATTTTAAACATTTTTCTTTCATCTAATGCTGTTGTTTAGAAAGGTATAGTATTGGGACCCCTGTGGGCTGCTTTGTATATATTAAAATAGTGCCTCGTACAGGTTATATAAGAAGTCCAGAACAGGGATCATTCCAGAAGGAATAGAGGGACTGGTGATTGGATAACCCCCTTAATCATCTTTTGTTTCTTCCATTTCATTTTAAACCCCATGCTGAGTTACCTGACAAAATTTGCAAATGTGCAAAAAAATATGTCCCATTATTGATTGACTCTTTGACATGGGAGTAAATTATCCTTACAGTTCATAAATATATTGCATAACAGACACATGCACAGACACGTACACACATATAGATACACATCCCCTCACACATTATGCCACTTGAAAGCTGGACAGCCATGAAAATAAACATAGGCCCGTGTGCCAGACTCTTAAAGAAATCAGGTAATATGATAAAATAAGCTTTTATATCCTTTTCTGCCACCCACAATTCCCTTCTTAAAAAATTTCACTAAAATTCCTACGTTTGGGGAACCCAGACTGTCAGTTTGAGGGAATTGGAAGCCGAAGCTTATGGTTTAAATGATAAGTGAGCCAGAAACACTGTATGGCCGGCTGGGGAGATCTCCATGTGTATTGGAGTTCCCTGTCCAGGAAATCAGGGGAAGCCTAGTGGAGCAAATAGAAATTTTTGGTTTGTCTTGTTCAAATGAAGCCTAACTGTGATCTCAGTGAAACCATGGCGTGCCTCTTCCCCCAAAAGTTTGGATAGCAGTGGAATAAGTGGAGCCTGAGAATCCCTGGAGGGAGGTTGTCACCACAACAATAAACATCATAAAATGTGGAGCTTAGGGATAAGCAGGCTGGCAAGTTTCCTGTAAAACATCCATGCTCCTCCACTGCTTCTCTTCTTAACAATACCCACTGAGGGGATGGGGGCAAGAGATGAAGGGTAGTCTTGCCTCTTACAGTAAATTTTGAAATCTTAGGAAGCATTATTGGTTATCACAATGATCTTGGCCAAGGCTTCTAGGTAATCTTGCACAATGAAGAGCTCCCCTCTGTCCTATAAAAATTTAGAATTCCCTACAACAACTGCATATAAGTAAGTCTGCAATTAATCCAGCCTAGAGCAAACTCTACTTTGATATTTATGTATTTAGCACAATTTCAACATATACTGACTTTTTCTGGAGTGTTACGACCCTGTAAGTCAAAGGAGAGCATACTTTCTTTCACTGGAGGCAATGCCAGGGAATTGTTTATTGTTTTGGACAGTCACGTCACTGACCAGCTTGTGGTATTGGATTCACCACTTAATCCACCTGTACGTCTCCATCTGCATTTATAGCTCTTTGACATGCACAGTGATTCCATGTAATTTCAAACATTTGATTGCCTTATTGTAATATATAACAAAATATATGTTTTAGGAAAGAAGTATTGAGTCTGATGGTGTTGAGAACTACCAAAAATACATACATACACACACACATACATACATGTGTTAAAAGAGTTCAGTTTATCCGTATACTATCTTAGTTCTAAATAGTCATCTTCGGACTTTTCTTCCTACTTGATTACCTCTAATTTCTGACTTGACTCCCTTTTTCATTCTTTAGACTAGGCACTCAACACCCTTTTCCTGGTCACAACCCTGCCATTAGCGCCCCAGTCTACATTGGATAAACTTCTTTCCCAGGTGAACTCAACTGTGGTACCAACATTAGTTTGCCTCTGCCCTAGAACTAGAGGAAACTGATGAAATAATTCAATCCACTCATTTGGAGATGGCAAAGCTTAGAGATGTTGTCTAAGACTTGTCAAAGTTTGTACTATTTTCATTGAGAACATGAGGCAAATAAAATTGTGCCCCGAGCACTAATTCTTCCAATCTGTACATAAGGATCAGAGCCCTGTTCAGCAAAGTTAGCTTCAAGAGACCTAATGGCTTCCAGGCTTATAAGGCTGGACTGTGATATGATTGACATCTTCTTTCTTCAGATATGCTAACATGTATAATCGGAAGTTTTGCTATAGCAATGTTGACAGTAATCCTCCAAGTTCCATCTAGGACTGAAGAAGTAAGTGTGGGCTGTTAGGCTTTCAAGTCCTATGAGGAAGATTATCTCTATTATGAGACGGATGTGTCTAGCTAAGCCTGATGCTTCTAACCTCTAGTTCACCTCATTAACTTCCTTTGTTTTGAGTCCATGCTTACCACGGTTAGATTTGGTTCTCTAAGGAAGAAATAGGATGGTTATATGGGCAAGATCTAGGTTGTCTTATCATTTTTATTGTAAATAAGTATGTTGGCAATCTTTAAGTTAACAAAAATCAATTTCTGATTGCGGGTTGGATTTTCAAGTAGCTTGACTTGCAGACTACAGAGAGGGAATGCGCTAATGCTGGCACAGTGACTTTTCTTCCAAGCAAGTATTTTCTACCACATTAACTCTCTGGTTTTTCTCACCATTTTCTCTGGGGTTAGTTAATGTATATCTAGTTCTAGAAAACGAACCCTGCTTGGGTGCTCACTAGTTAGACTTCTGATTCTGCAAGCCTGAGGCCTGTGGCATGAATAAAATTTCCCATCAGAATGTAAACTTCATGCGGGCAGGGATTACTGTATGTTTTTCACTGCTTTATTCCTAGTACCTAAGAGTATTGGCATATATTTAGAATGGATGCATATTTCTCTGGAGGAGACAAATTTCTAGCTATTCCTCAGGGGCATACTCCATCCCCACACCCACACACACTGTCACCACTGGTGTCAGTCACAGCTATTTTTTCCACTGTTGTTAGAACACCTGGGCCTAGGTGTCCTGATTTTGTCTTTCCTTCCCGTCATGATACCATGGCATCAGCAGGAAAGGGAGTGAATATATCTATGCAGAAATGATAAACAAGGATGAGGTTGAAATGAGTAGTTTGTGTGTGTGTGTGTGTGTGTGTGTGTGTGTGTGTGTGACTTGGCTTCAGCAAAACTGAAGAACGAGAGGAGTGGGAAGGAAAACAAAGACGTTAACTTAAGTTTTCTCTTTTATTCACAGTCCTTGTATTACCTTTCACATTGCACTTAGCAGATAAAGATATGAATCATTTAGGCTAAACTTTATGAAATTAAAATTCAGGAAGGAACATAAGTATGCTAAAGATGAAAAGGTGTCAGTTTGATTTGGTAATACATCACCTTCAACAAAATGGTGGGGACGTGAAATAATGACCATGGTTTGAGGAAGGAATGGGAGGATAGACCATTTTTCCTGGAAACTTGAGTCTGAAGGTTATAACTAGAGGAAAGCTTACAGTCAAAAGAGGTTTATATTTGCTTTTAAAGTAGGAGATACTTGAGTATTTTTTAGCCTCTAGTCCAGACAAAGAGCTATTAGAGAGTTTCAAACTGAAGATACAGTGGAGAGGGACTCACTGATGAATCAAGATTCTGAATGAGATGGTAGAGGAGAGCATCCAGAATGTAGACTCTTCCCAAAGCAACTGAGAGGTGGTTCCTGAAGACACTGCCAACTTCTGTTATAAATTAGAAATCTCACAAGAACTCTCTTGCAAAGAGAGATCTTTGACAATCTTGTAAAGAAGTTCACACTATGGCTCTGAAGATACCTTTGTGGAGAGAGTTCAAGCTAAAGTTTTTTGTATTACATAACTTCTCCCAAATACACAGCCCACTCCTTCTTGAATTAGTTCATGATATCTAGAGAACTCATGGGGACAATGTGATACTGTCCTTACTTCTTTAGAACAACCTTATGTGCAGAATTGTTTTATATTCAATTACTCTCTTGACACCAGTCCATGATGCTATGGTGCTTCTGTTTGCTGCAGTATGGTGAAAAGAAAATCCTTAGACTTCGTTGAAAAAAAGGTAAGAGCACCATGATGGATGAACCTCTGCATGTAGAATAATCAGAGATCCCACGCGAAACCAGCAGAAATCAGAAATGACACCTGGGTGAGCCTCTCTGGCAAGTCCTTAACAATATGAGTATATAACCACTTAAATTCGTTTTTTTTAAATGGAAGATTCTCAATAATATGTCAAGGATGGAATGAAGGAAGAGTTCAAACACATCTACTCAGTGAACCTCTCCAATCTGAATACAAATATACAAAAAAAGGATGAAGATGTCAATCATCACATAGAGAACTCTCATAAATTCACTCCAGCCAGCTTTTCTGTAAACAAGTTCTTTAACACAGCATCAAAACAAAACATTGGCAGGTCCTTAGTTTATGGAGATAGTTATAGCAATAGTCCTCATCCTCAGCATACGTGCCTTTCAATTAATAGAAATCCACAGAAGACTCGCTTTGGAAAATCAATTGCCTTAATTCTCTAATGATATAATTGCTAGCACAAGCATGGACATTTCTGCCCACAAAATATATTTCATCCACCTAAATGGATAATATTTTTAAAATCTGAGCAAAAATAACTTGCTAAAAATAGTGATTTTGTTTAGCTTTCCTTATTTTTTTAATTACAAATACGGGTTTACCATATAGATTAGTGAAAGTAGAGTAAATCTAGGGAAACAAAAATCATCCATAATCCCAACACCCAGAGGCCTGTGGTATCATATTTCCTTCCAGTTTCTTTTCCATGAATTTTGTACATAGTCGATATTATGTTACATAGCAATTTAGTGTTCTGATTTTCTCATATAACATAACAGCATTCCTCTTATTATTCCAATTTTTTTTCGGAAACATGTTTAACAAATGTGAAAGAACCCATTGCATATATTAGATTGAATTATATGAAACTGCTGATACTTAACCTTTTTATTTTTAGACTTCTTAACTTGGCAATTTCATAGAGTTCAGCTTATGTATAAAGGAATTTACCTATCATTTCTCCATTAATGTGATGGATGATTTGGTTGTTTCTTGTTTATTTTTCATTATTAAAAACACGTTGAAATGAATGTCTTTTTGCATACATCTTTATTAGAATTTCTGACAATTTCCATAGACTACATTCCTGATAGTAATGTAATTGAGATGATAATAAACATCTTTATGGTATTTTAACTTCTATTAGAGAAGTCCTTTCCAAAATATTGAGCAAAATTAACTCCAATCAACAATGTATGAGAAAGCCTGTTTAACTACATGCTATCAACATTGAATTTTTTTATTTCTTCATTTTTTGTAAATTTAATAGAAATATGAACAGAAAACCAAACAGAACCAAACAAAAGGCAAGCAACTTGTTTACATTTACCTTTCTTCTTTAATAGCCAAAATATTTTTCCACGCTTGTTAGCCATTTGAATTTCCCCTTTGGGGAATTGCCTTCCCCTTGACTTTGCTTGTTTTGTTTCAATGGCTTAGAATTTTCTCTCAAGTTTGAGTTATCATATTTGCAGCCTCTTCCCTCTAGTTTTGTTTGCCTTTGATTTTTTTTTTTAATTTGATGTACAAAAAATTTTATATCTTTTGGTTCACACAAAAATTGTACTTCAAATCAATTTTCAGAAGTTATATCTACATAGTTCTAATTTCCATTAAAAGCAAAAGTATAGATGTATCTTTATAGCCAACATGTTGGGTGCAATAATAATGCTGTCATAGAGCATAACGGACAATATCATGGATTTTGGATTAAAAAAGAAAAAGTCAAGTCTAGCTTAATTATTTATTAGCTTTTTGACATTGGACAAATTACTTAATCTCATTAAACCTCAATTTTCACATCCATAAAATGGAATGATAAAATAATATATAATTTAAAGGAATGTTCTGAGGATTAAAATGATACATGCAGAACACTTACTACAGTGTCCAGTGTATAGTAAACATTCAATGATTGACTTAAATGTTTTAAAAGTATATATTTTATGAGCCTTATTCTTCTCATGTGACTTATCTCTGTCCTTCAGGAATTACATCTCTCTACATAATAATGGAACCAATATAAGATTTTCTAAATAGTAAATTTCATTGAACAGTGGATCATTATTTCAGATACACCAGGCAAATAGGACCAATATTCCTCAGTATCATACCATTACCCTCTTGTGGAGATAAATAATGCAATTGACCAAAAGATTAAAAAGTAAATCAATTTATGACAGCATTTTTTATGTTCCATTCTTCATAATACTATGCTACTTTATTTCTGCTACAGTATAATTTAATTAGGAACAGCTATGTAATAGTAGTAGTAGTAACAATAACAATTTATTGATTTCTAAATACTGTGTATACCAGTTGCTGTTTTAAACACTTTATGTATATGATCTCCTTGAATCCTCATAACCATCCCATGAGGTAGATAACTGTGACCCCTGTTTAACTGAGGAGGAAACAAAAGTGGAAAGGTTTACACTGGTAACCTATAGTAGTTTTTTTCTAGGGCTGCTGTAACAAAGTACCACAGACTAGGTGACCTAAACAACAGAAGTTTATTCACTCACAGTTCTAGAGGGCAGAAGTCCAAGATCAAGGTGCCAACAAGGTTGGATCTTTTACAGTCTCTCTCCTTGCTTGTAGATGTTTGTCTTCTCCCTCTGTCTTCACATATCTTCTCTCTGCACCCATCTCTTTCCAAATTTCCTCTTCCTATAAGGACACCCAACACTACTGGATTAGAGCTCACACTAATGACCTCATTTTAACTTATCTCTCTAAAGACTGTATCTCCAAATGGAGTTACATTCTCAGGTACTGGGGTTGGGACTTCAACATATGATTTGTTGGGGTACAATCCATCCCATAACACTGCCCAAAGTAAGAAATTCATAGCCATGAGTCAGACATGGACACTCTGGCTCTAGACCATATATTTTTCTTTCTAAACTTTTTAGTTTGAAAAACATTTCAGACTTACAAGGAAGTTACAAAAATTGTACCAAGATTTTCCATATATTCTTCCACAGATTCTCCTGTGTTAACATTCCACCACATTTGTTTTATCATTCTCTCTAAATATCACAGGATAATTTATCAAAATTAACAAATTATCATCAACATAATACTATTAATCAAATCCTTAGACCTAAAGAGAGTTTTATGAATTGTCCCACTATTGTCCTTTATGAAGAAAGAAAAGCGAAGTTTTCTTATGTTCCAGGGTCCAGTGTTTTATTTAGTTGCCATATCTCTTGAGTTTCCTTTCATTTTAAACATATCTTCAGTTTTTGTTGTTGTTGTTTTTCATAACCCTGACATTTTCAAGAGCACAGGCCTAATATTTTCTAAAATGTTCCTCAGTTTAAGTTTGCCAATATTTCTTGATAATTATATTCAGTTCATGTATTTTGGCAGGAATTCCATGAAGAAATACTATGTCATTCTCAGCACATCATATTAGGAGACCCATGGTATTGATTAGCATCCTTACTTGTGGTACTAACTTTGATCACTTGTTAAGATACTCTCTGCTAGGTTTTTCCACTATAAAATCACAATTTTCCATTTCCCAAATTAATAAGTGTCTTGTGGGGAGATAATTTGAGACAATATAGATATCCTGTTTCTCACCACAATTTTACCTAATAATTTAGTATCTACTGATGATTTTTGCCTAAAATAATTATTATGTTGATTTTTAAAATTATATCACTTCTTCTTTATCTATGAATTGTAATTCTACTGTTTCGAAGAAAATTTTCCCACCTCATTTATTTATTCATTTACTTATATCAGTCTCTGCTCATACATTCTTCTTTTATTCTATAGGGAATAATCTCTTACTGCCATTATTTACTTTATTGTTTAAATTGTCCCAGTATGGACAGTGGTGACCACTTCAAGTTGCTTCTATATCTTTTTGACAAGTCCTTATTATTCCTTGAGCATTTTCTTAATTTGTAGCACAAAAGATGTCGAGAATCATGTTGTATTCTCAGTTTCAGTCCTGGAGGTGTCTATCTCTTCAAGGACTCATGGTTTCCTTTCCTGGAGAAAGGCCTTTAAACAGGATCTGGGCTCGAGGTGTGCTCACTGTTACTGAGGTGTAAACCCTTTGACAGACAACTAGAAAATATGTGTTCATATTCATGTTTCTATACTGATTGCCTATCATCTATCTATCTATTCACCTATCTATCTCTATCTAAATTGATTCTGTCCTAAAGATGCTACCAGAAAACTGCTAGAGCTAATAAATGAATTTGGTAAAGTAGTAGGATACAAAATTAATGCACAAAATCTCTTGCATTCCTATACACTAATGATGAAAAATCTGAAGGAGAAATTAAGGAAACACTCCCATTTACCACTGCAACAAAAAGAATAAAATGCCTAGGAATAAACCTACCTAAGGAGACAAAAGACCTGTATGCAGAAAACTATAAGACACTGATGAAAGAAATTAAAGATGATACAAACAGATGGAGAGTTATACTGTATTCATGGATTGGAAGAATCAACACTGTGAAAATAACTATACTATCCAAAGCAATCTACAGATTCAATTCAATCCCTATCAAACTACCAAAGGCATTTTTCACAGAACTAGAACAAAAAATTTCACAATTTGTATGGAAACACAAAAGACCCTGAATAGCCAAAGCAATCTTGAGAAAGAAAAACGGAGCTGGAGGAATCAGGCTCCCTGACTTCAGACTATACTACAAAGCTACAGTAATCAAAACAGTATGGTACTGCCACAAAAACAGAAATATGGATCAACGGAACAGAATAGAAAGCCCAGAATAAACCCACGCACATATGGTCACCTTATCTTTGATAAAAGAGGCAAGAATATACAATGGAGAAAAGACAGCCTCTTCAATAGTGGTGCTGGGAAAACTGGACAGCTACAGGTAAAAGAATGAAATTAGAACACTTCCTAACACCATACACAAAAATAAACTCAAAATGGATTAAAGACCTAAATGTAAGGCCGGACACTATAAAACTCTTAGAGGAAAACATAGGCAGAACATTCTATGACATGAATCACAGCAAGATCCTTTTTGACCCACCCCCTAGAGTAATGGAAATAAAACAGAAAATAAACAAGTGGGACCTAATGAAACTTAAAAGCTTTTGCACAGCAAAAGAAACCATAAACAAGACGAAAAGACAGCCCTCAGAATGGGAGAAAATATTTGCAAATGAATCAACGGACAAAGGATTCATCTCCAAAATATACAAACAGCGTATGCAGCTCAATATCAATAAAACAGACAACTCAATCTAAAAATGGGCAGAAGACCTAAATAGACATTTCTCCAAAGAAGACATAAAGATTGCCAACAAGCACATGAAAATATGCTAACATCACTAATCATTAGAGAAATGCAAATCAAAACCACGATGAGGTATCACCTCACACCGGTCAGAATGGCCACCATCAAAAAATCTACAAACAATAAATGCTGAAGAGAGTGTGTAAAAAAGGGAACCCTCTTGCACTGTTGGTGGGAATGTAAATTGATACAGCCACTATGGAGAACAGTATGGAGATTCCTTAAGAAACTAAAAATAGAATTACCATATCACCCAGCAATCCCACTACTGGTCATATATCCTGAGAAAACCGTAATTCAAAAAGAGACATGCACCACAATGTTCATTGCAGCACTGTTTACAATAGCCATGACATGGAAGCAACCTAAGTGTCTATCAACAGATGAACGGATAAAGAAGATGTGGCACATATATATATAATGGAATATTACTCAGCCATAAAAAGAAACGAAACTGAGTTATTTGTCCTGAGGTGATTGGACCTAGAGTCTGTCATACAGAGTGAAGTAAGTCAGAAAGAGAAAAACAAATACCGTATGCTAACACATATATATAGAATCTAAAAAAAATTGTTCTGAAAAACCTAGGGGCAGGACGGGAATAAAGTCTCAGATGTAGAAAATGGACTTGAGGACACGGGGAGGGGAAAGTTTAAGCTGGGACAAAGTGAGAGAGTAACACTGACAAATATACATTACCCAATCTAAAATAGATAGCTGGTGGTAAGCAGCTGCATAGCACAGGGAGATCAGCTCGGTGCTTTGTGACCACCTAGAGGGGTGGGAGGGAGATGCAAGAGGGAGGGGATATGGGGATATATGTATACGTATAGCTGATTCACTTTATTGTACAGTAGAAACTAACACAACATTGTAAAGCCATTATACTCCAATAAAGATGTAAAAAAAAAAAACTCTTGCTAAGAATGATGAGGGTTTTTTCCTCTCTTTTCTTTAAAAAAAAATAAATAAAATACAAATGATTGATTCTGTACATCTGAACCTGTTAACACCTTCATTTGAAATAGTGAAGATGGTCCTGACTTCGCAGGCCTTCTAAATCTATGTTTAAGATGATTTAACCTCCTTTTGTTAAAACTGCTCAACTTTAATATCCAGGGCACTCAGTGTGCCTTTCTGATTTTTGATTCTGGAGGTTAATACTAGTTAGTGATATCACAAGTTTAGGATTAGGAGTACAGGAAAGTTGAGTAATATTCCAAAGAAACCACATAGGAAATGATTAGAAAACCTACAGAGAGAATTACCACCTTCTCACTCTTTTAGGTTTCCAAATATACCAGTACCTTAATCAAACCCAGAGGTTTCAGAAGTACTGATTCCCTGGAGGCATAGATAGCTGAAGGGTAGTTTCAGGAATACTGAATTCTGTCACAGATCTGGCCTCAATTCCATTCTCAGTAGAGCTCTGTGCACTGGATTAGGGGGCAGCAAGTTACAGCCACACCCATTCATTTATATATTGTCTAAGGCTGCTTTTCTGCTACAATGGCAGATTTGAGTAGTTGCTACAGACGCTAGGGCTTGCAGAGCTCAGACTATCTACTATCTGGCCCTTTACTTGAAAAGGTTTGCCTATTCCTGTACTAGATCATTTTGAGCCCTGATGTTGATAATTTTTTGCCATATATATGTGTACACACACACACACACACACACCATTGTAAGACAATACTGTTAAGAGATATTTTATATATGATTGCTGGCTGAGGGGAAAAAGTCCTGCCAAGGGTTGGCACCATATAATATTGATGTAATTGCACTGGCATGAAGGCCTCTTTTTAGATTTCAAAGTCTGCTATACCCAGAGAGTTCATCAAATTAATCTGCTGTCCATTCTGTGTGGCATGCGATCTCTTTGACAATTGGGCAAAGAAACGTAACCTCCACTTCTGGCAGCTTGTGTCAATTTGTATGGCTTATCAGTCTGGCTTTTGAGTGTTCATATTTTTAAGAATATGTCTGCGTTTCTCATTAATTATTTTGAGATCTAAAAAGAAAGGGAGACATTCTTTGGAAAGACTACGGATACAATACCAAGTTAAAAGCTGTGTGGAATGGTGTGATGTCTGCTGGTAATGCCAAATTACTGCATGGTTGATCCACTGGCCAAAGTCAATAAGACTGCTAAAGCGATCCAAATCCCCCTTCATTCCACCCCTAGTCAGACATGTAGAGATATGGGTACCAGCCATGTGCACTGAACCCTGCTTTCCTCTGGCTTATTTTGGTTATTCAGAGAAGAAACTCTTGATGTTGACTTGTTTTTGCTTACAGCCTTTGAGCTTCTCTGACTCCTGTGTGTGACTCAGGGCCTTCTGAACATGCTACAGGTGCTATGCAATAGTTTTTCTGGAATCAAAATATTCAGTGTAAAAATCTCTCCTTCTTTGATTTCTGATGACTCAGGCTGCTACTTACTTTGTGCACCTATCAGACATATTATGTTTTTATGTCCACTTCTTTTCCCTGCCATAAAGCACTATCACGGTGCTGCTGGCTAAGCTTTTTGTCTTGGAGGTGGTGAGAAGGACACACACAAACACACGCACCAGTGTTAACTCTTTGATTGCTTGAAAGCAACCCTCTCTAGCCATGCCTGAGATTCAGGTTGAGAAACTGACTAAAGTTTAGTCTTACAATGCAAGACTCTTTAATCTGTCTTTTGGTCGTTTCCCAAGATCCATGAATTCCTTAGGTGAAACTTAGTTTCCTCATATTGTAAAATTATTACTGCTATAGGACTGCACCTTTTAAAGAACTAAAAGTAAACATCACAGGACCCTTGAAAGTAAGAATGCTGCTTTTCTCATAGAATAACAGAGGCAGTATTTCAAATCTGTCTTAGCATTTAGCTCTCTTTTTAATATCAATGATATTGCCCTCTCCCTGTGTACACTTTGAGCCCAGCAAACCTCAGTACAAAATGCACATCATTCATGTCACAAGTTTGTCTCTGTCTGAAAACTATAGTGCTGAGTGGCATTTAACACGGCTCTCCCATTCCCACTTCATATACTTGATACCCTTAATCATGTTCAATAATGAAATCTTTTTTAAAAAATGTTTTTTTATCTTAGAGTTTTGACATCTTCGCTCCACTATATCTAATCCAAAACTCGTGGGGCCAGATATTTTTCAGGATTTAGAATATTTTGGAGTTTAGAGAGATGTATACTGAATGTTACAACACCCCCAGTGGGGTCTGGGCCAGCTCCCTTTAATAAGGCATATCAGTATTTCTTCTGTAAATCATGCACATATTCCCAGTGGGATAAATAAAAGCTATAAATAGGCTCACATCAATTCAGGTAAGGTTGTGCCATGGCTACCAAAGGATTTCAGCCCAGTTCAGGTTTTTCTGCCAAAGTCATTTAAAAATATTTTAGATTTGAGATATTGCAAATATGGGATTGTTAATTTATACCAGGGGTTAGCAGAATTTTTCCATAAGGAGCCAGATGGTAAATATTTTAGGCTTTTCAAGGCTACACTGCCTCTGTCTCAACTACCACTCTCTGCTGTTTGGCCCTTAGAAAATACATAATTGGGTGTGGCTGAGTTCCAGTAAAACTATTTACAAAAACATGCTAATGACTAGATTTGACCGGTGGGTCAGAGTTTGCCAACCCCTGATCTATATTATCTTTGTTGTTTTAGAATTCTCTCCCTTGGGTGTCAGATCCACTGACTAGTTTGCAATAATTTCTTTGAATGGACGTTTTGAGAATGGGACAACTTCAAGAAGGGGAAGAGATCTCAGCTACTTGTCCCATCCATGTTGTTGCCTCCTCTTAATTTGACAACCCCCAAATGTATACAAAAATAGTACTTAGAGAGGCAAAGTCAAGATGGTGGTGTGGGAAGACGAGGAGTTAGCATCTCCCCACAACTAGGGCGCCTGCCGGCCACTGGTGGGGGACTGTGAAGCCCAAGGAGACGGGAGGAACCCCAAAATGAACCGGTAGCATGTAGGGGGACTGAGGGGGTAGGAGAAGTGGAGGCCAGACAGGATCGGCACCCCTGAGGCTGGGGAGATCAGGAGAGGCAGGCAAGAGGGGCCCTCCGGGAGGAGCAGGAGAGGAGAGGAGGGCAATTGTCCTGCATACCCGGGCACAGGGAGCCTGCTGAGCTCCGAGGCCCATTCCCTGCCCTCCAAGTCTCCCTCCTCCCCGCAGCTGCATTGGTCCTGGGGGCATAGGAGGGAGGCTGGGGAGATCAGGAGAGGCAGGCGGGAGGGGCCTTCCCAGACCGGAGGACCAGGAGAGGAGAGGAGTGCAATTTTACCAGCCCATTCTAGCCCAGGAAGCCTACTGGGCCCCAGGTGAGGTCCCCTGCCCTCTGAGACCAGGGGTGAGGGGCACGAATGGACCCCTTCTGTTCCTTGAGCCTAAGCCCAACCCCCCACAGCCCCCAGGGCCTTTTCCAGCCCTGTGGGTTGTGAGCATTGGCCCCACCCACTGCCCATACCTTGCCCTTGCTTAAGCCCCACCTTCTACAGCCAAAGCCTTTCCACCCTTTTTTTTTTTCCCCTCCTCCTCTTTTTTTTACTATTGTGGCACTGATGTACCTTCCGGTTGTTGATTCATCTATATTTTTATTTGTACATTCTTTCTAACATATCTGATAGTTTCCTAGTCTAATTTTATTGTTTACTTTGTTATTGTTCTTTTTCTTTTTGGGCTGTCCCACATGGCTTGCAGATCTTGGTTCTTGAGCCTGGGGTCGGGCCGAAGCTCCTGTGGTGGGAGCTCTGAGTCCAAACCACTGGACTAACAGAGAACCTCAGACCCAATGGAATAGTCCTTGGAGTAAATCCTCACAGACTTCCTCATTTCAGCACCAAGACCCAGCTCTACCCAATAGCCTACAAACTCCAGTGTTGGAAGCCTCAGGCCAAACAACCAGTAAGATGGGAACACAATCCCACTCATTAAAAAAAAGAGACAGCAGTGAGTCCCACTTCAGACTTAGGGACACATACAGACTGAAATTGAAGGGATGGAAAATGATATTCCATGCAATGGAAATCAAAAGAAAGCTGGAGTAGCAATACTCGTATCAGATAAAATAGACTTTAAAATAATGACTGTTACAAAAGATAAGGAGGGACACTACATAATGATCAAAGGATCAATCCAGAAAGAAGATATAACAATTATAAATGTTTATGCACCCAACATAGGAGCACCTCATTACATAAGGCAAACACTAACAACCATGAAAGGAGAAATCGACAGTAACACAATAATAGTAGGGGACTTTAACACCCCACTTACACCAATGGACAGATCATCCAAACAGAAAATAAATCAGGAAACACAAGCTTTAAATGACACAATAGACCAGATAGATCTAACTGATAATTATAGAACATTCCACCCAAAAGTGGCAGAATACACTTTCTTCTCAAGTGCACAGGGAACATTCTCCAGGATGGATCGCATCTTGGGTCACAAAACAAGCCTTGGAAGATTTAAGAAAATTGAAATTGTATCAAGCATCTTTTCTGACCACAACGCTATTAGATTGGAAATCAATTACAGGAAAAAAACTGTAAAAAAACACAAATACATGGAGGCTAACAGTGTGCTACTAAATAACCAAGAGATCACTGAAGAAATCAAAGAAGAAATTAAAAAAATACATGGAAACAAATGACAATGAAAACACGACAACCCAAAACCTGGAGGATGCAGCAAAAGCAGTTCTAAGAGGGAAGTTTATAGCAATTCAATCTCACCTCAAGAAACAAGAAAAATCTCAAATGAACAATCTAACCCTACACTTAAAACAACTAGAGAAAGAAAAACAAAGAAAACGCAAAGTCAGTAGAAGAAAAGAAGTTATAACGCTCAGAGCAGAAATAAATGAAATAGAGATGAAGAAAACAATAGCTAAGATCAATAAAACTAAAAGCTGGTTCTTAGAGAAGATAAACAAAATTGATAAACCCTTAGCTAGACTCATCAAGAAAAAAAGGGAGAGGACACAAATCAATAAAATTAGAAATGAAAAAGGAGAAATCATAACTGATACTGCAGAAATAAAAGGATTATAAGAGACTACCACAAACAACTATATGCCAGTAAAATGGACAACCATGAAGAAATGGACAAATTCTTGGAAAGGTGCAATTTTCAAAGTCTCAACCAGGAAAAAGTAGAAAATATAAACAGACCTATCACAAGTAATGAAATTGAAACTGTAATTAAAAATCTTCCAACAAACAAAAGTCCAGGACCAGATGGCTTCACAGGCGACTTCTATCAAACATTTAGAGAGGAGCTAACACCAATCCTTCTCAAACTCTTGCAAAAAATATCAGAGGGAGAAACATTCTCAAATTCATTCTACGAAGCCACCATCACCCTGATACCAAAACCAGAGAAAGATATCCCCAAAACAGAAAATTATAAACAAATATCACTGATGAACATAGATGCAAAAATCCTGAACAAAATACTAGCAAACACAATCCAACAGCACATTGAAAGGATCACACACCATGATCAAGTGGGATTTATCCCAGGGATGCAAGGATTCTTCAATACGCAAATCAATCAACGTGATACACCACATTAACAAATTAAGGAATAAAAACCATATGATCATCTCAATAGATGCAGAAAAAGCTTTTGGCAAAATTCAACACCCATTTATGATACAAACTCTCCAGAAAATGGGATAGAGAGAAACTACCTCAACATAATAAAGGCCATATCTGACAAACCCACAGCAAGCATCCTACTCAGTGGTGAAATTCTGAAAGCATTTCCTCTAAGATCAGGAACAAGACAAGGATGTACACTCTTGCCACTTTTATTCAACATAGTTTTGGAAGTCCTAGCCCCAGCAATCAGAGAAGAAAAAGAAATAAAAGGAATACAAATTGGAAAAGAAGAAGTAAAACTGTCACTGTTTGCCGATGACATGATATTACACATAGAAAATCCAAAAGATGCCACCAGAAAACTACTAGAACTAATAAGTGAATTTGGTAAGTTTGCAGGATACAAAATTAATGCACATAAATCTCTGGAATTCTTACACACCAACAATGAAAAATCAGAAAGAGAAATTAAGGAAACACTCCCATTTACCATTGCAAGGAAAAGAATAAAATACCTAGGAATAAACCTGCCTAAGGAGGTGAAAGACTTGTACTCAGAAAACTATAAAACACTGATGAAAGAAATCAAAGATGACATAAACAGATGGAGAAATATACCATGTTCTTGGATTGGAAGAATCAATATTGTGAAAATGACTATACTACCCAAAGCAACCTACAGATTCAATGCAATCCCTATCAAACTACCAATGGTATTCTTCACAGAATTAGAACAAAAAATCTTACAATTTGTATGGAAACACAAAAGACCCTGAATAGCCAAAGCAATCTTGAGAAAAAAAAACGGAGCTGGAGGAATCAGGCCCCCCAACTTCAAACTATACCACAGAGCTACAGTAATCAAGACAGTATGGTACTGGCACAAAAACAGAAATATAGATCAATGGTATACAATAGAATTCCCAGAGATAAACTGATGCACATATGGGCACCTAATTTACAACAAAGGAGGCAAGAACATACAATGGAGAAAAGACAGCCTCTTCAATAAGTGGTGCTGGGAAAACTGGACAGCTACATGTAAAAGAATGAAATTAGAACACTACCTAACACCATACACAAAAATAAACTCAAAATGGATTAAAGATTTAAATGTAAGGCCAGGCACTATAAAACTCTTAGAGGAAAACATAGGAAAAACACTCTTTGACATAAATCACAGCAAGATTTTTTTTGACCCACCTCCTAGAGTAACGGAAATAAAAACAAAAATAAACAAATGGGACTTAGTTAAACTTAAAAGCTTTTGCACAGCAAAGGAAACTATAAACAAGACAAAAAGACAACCCTCAGAACAGGAGAAAGTATTTGCCAATGAAAGAACAGAAAAAAGATTAATCTCCAAAATATACAAACAGCTGATGCAGCTCAATATCAAAAAAATAAACAATCCAGTTAAAAAATGGGCAGAAGACCTAAATAGACATTTCACCAAAGAAGACATACAGATCACCAAGAGGCACATGAAAAGATGCTCAGCATCACTAATTATCAGAGAAATGCAAATCAAAACTACAATGAGGTATCACCTCACGCCAGTCAGAAAGGCCATTATCAAAAAATCTAGAAACAATAAATGCTGGAAAGGGTGTGGTGAAAAGGGAACCCTCCTACACTGTTGGTGGGGATGTAAATTGATACAGCCACTATGGAGAACAGTATGGAGGTTCCTTCAAAAACTAAAAATAGAACTACCATACGACCCAGCAATCCTACTACTGGGCATATACCCTGAGAAAACCATAATTCAAACAGAGACATGTACCAAGGTGTTCATTGCAGCCCTATTTACAATAGCCAGGACATGGAAGCGACCTAAGTGTCCATCAACAGATGAATGGATAAAGATATGGCACATGTATACAATGGAATATTATTCAGCCATAAAAAGAAACGAAATTAAGTTATTTGTAGTGAGGTGGATGGACCTAGAGTCTGTCATGCAGAGTGAGAAAAACAGAAAGAGAAAAACAAATACCATATGTAATGCATATATATGGAATCTCAAAAAAAGAAAAAAAAATTGTACTGATGAACCTAATGCCAGGGCAGGAATAAAGAGGTAGACATAGTGAATGGACTTGAGGACATGCGGATGGAGGGCGAAGACGGGGTGAAGTGAGAGTAGCATTGACATATATACACTACCAAATGTAAAATAGTTGGTTGGTGGGAAGCAGCAGCATAGCACAGGGAGATTGGCTCAGTGCTTTGCGATGACCTGGAGGGGTGGGTTAGGGAGGGTGGGAGGGGGGCTCAAGAGGGAGGGGATATGGGGACATGTGTATGCCTATGGCTATTTTGCTTTGTTGTGCAACAGAAACTAACAGAGTATTGTGAAGCAATTATACTCCAATAAAGATCTATTTAAAAAAAGTAGTGCTTAGACCTAGAATAGTATTTGGTATCTATATCTGTGTGAACTCTAGAATATAAGTAGCCAATGACTTTGTCGTTACTATTATGGGATGTTAACATTTGAAAACAAGGAGTGGCTAGAACCTAGTGGTGCCAGTGATTGTCATGTTAGTGATGTTAAGGGGAAAAAACACAGTTTATTCAGGCTCAACTTTAACTTCTGGTATTCTGTGACTGAAAACATCAGATTGAGCATTTGTTCCCCTGTATCCTTCTTGCTTAGTTTTGTGTTTATTTAATTATAAATGAGACAAAAGTATACAGTTGGACTAAATCAGATGAACAATTTGTAAACTGTTCGTGGGAGTTTGCATTTTTCTCTGCTCAATATGGAGCAAGACTTTGATGGTTCAAGTTTGAAGGGCATCTTTGAATGGACTTGTTCTTTTAGTGAGTGTTGGTACCTCTGACCAAGAGAGAAAATAGAGAACAGAGCAGTATCCCCTATGCATGGCCTCCCAGAGCGCTGAGAAATTATGGGCTCTCAGTAGATGATTGACTGGTTACCTGAATGAGATTCAGTTTAAGGGACATGACAATACCTTTAGAAAATGGGAGGCAAAACTCTCAACGATTCTTAGCCATGAAAACCTGATTCTTTAGCTTGATTGTATGGAACGGATAATTGGGATGACCTTGAGGATGAGCTGACATTTTGGCCAATTATCTGCTAAGCTGAGTAGGGACCCACACTAGGTATGCCACGTATTTAGGCATCTTTTCCTAGCCTGTTGCATCTGCTTTCTTGATAACTCTTCGCCTCCTTTTGAGGAGCTGCCTTCATAATTGGTTTTAGGATTATCTGGACCAGATTATGTGGTTTGAGGGGCACTGGTTTTTTCTCTTCGTAGTTATAACCTTTCCAGACTTGACCTTCAGTCTTTAGGGTGCTGTTCAGAATTTTATTGTTCCCCTTGAAGATATTTTTTCATAGTGCTTCTCACGTGCTTCCTACATTGGTTTCCCTGCTATATGATGTGCTCCTTGAGAGTGGGAATAGGATTTCTGAATGTCTGTAATCTCAGCATCTCCGCTGGTACTTGACATATGTAGACACTAGGCTTCAGATTGAACAGACAAATATTCATTAATTTGCAAACATATTGTAATGACTGTTGAAAGTTAACGTGGATGAAGGTACTGAGAAATAATATTGGTACCGCTACTGGAAATGGTAGAAGGAAACAGAAGGGTAGGTTGGAAGGACAAACTTTGTTGCTATAAACAGAATTTGACTTGGCCAACTGTAAGGGCATCTACAACAAGAAAAAATGCTGATGGTAATAATTTCTGCTTAATTTCCCCTTGATTTATTAACCTGGTTACTAACTGATTTGGTTGTATGAGAGACAGTGAACTTACATCATCCATTTCTCTTTTAGGACTTTTCATTTAGCAAATAAGGAAAGAAATTGAGATTAGAAATCACTTGTTAAGTTATGAAGAGAAGCTGGGGCTAGGAGGACCAAACACAAATAAAAAAGACAGACATTTTTAAATCGTGTAATTATTGGTTGAATGAGTATTGTCTATTAAAATCCTACAGGTGTATATTGCAATATGTACCATTTCTCTTCTAGTCTGAATGTGTAGAGAAACAATCCGCCACCTCCTTTGAATCCCACCTAGCAATGAGGGCCATGGAGCAAGCAGGCAATGACATCTACCCAGCTGCCAGGATTGTGCAATAAATGAAGCAGCCCCTCAAAAAACTCTGAATGGATTGCCAATTTTTATTATGTTTAAGGCAGGCAGTAATTTCAGTTTTCAATTCCATTAAGTAATAATAGTTATTAATTAGTAAATTAGGCCACTGGGTTCTAGAGGTGAGCTAACAGAATGATTAAAAAGGAGAGCGCGAAAATTCACAGAAGTGCTCAGGTTTCGTAGAAGCCTGCCACGATTGAGAGTTTATGTTTGTACATCTCTTCAGAATGAATTGCTGCCCTTAAGAGCAACTTGCATTGCCTACAGTGCTGTCTGTTCAGTAATTGCAGCAAAGAGAGGTACTGCACCATACATTGTCGTAAAGATGTCAAGAAATGAAGGGAGATGGTCGAGGGCTCAGCTTCTAATACTTACATTTTAAATCTGGGGACATTAAATCCAGGGAGGAGAATTCTTGAGGTTCCCCCCCCCCCCCCCCCCCCCCCCGCACACCAACAAAGTGCTTAGACATTTCTTGAGTAAAGGCTCTGACATCATCTCCAGGGAGGATTTCTGGACTCCAGGTAGGTCTAATTCATTTTAGAGGCTAATTTTTTGAGCTTTATATTTCAAACATGATAGCCTTAATGGAGGTTTATGGACTGTGTTTAAAAGTACTTTTCATAGCTGTACCTGGATAATAACAAAATCCCTGAAATAGCATTGAAACTCCTTAAGAACTTGAAAGGCTAAAACTAAAGTTTATCTTGCAGGGTTCTAGATGGCAAAAAATGCAGGTAACGTACATTAAGGCTGTCAGAGTGTATTCCTGATATGAAAAGAAATAGTTGAAAAGTGGAAATATCAGTCAAGCTTATTCTTAAGATTCACAGTGTAGCTTTTTGCTGGTGTTCAACGTGATTTTTTTTTTTTTTTTTTTTTTTTTGCGGTACGTGGGCCTCTCACTGTTGTGGCCTCTCCCGTTGCGGAGCACAGGCTCCAGATGCGCAGGCTCAGCGGCCGTGGCTCACGGGCCCAGCCGCTCCGCAGCATGTGGGATCTTCCCAGACCGGGGCACGAACCCGTGTCCCCTGCATCGGCAGGCGGACTCTCAGCCATTGCGCCACCAGGGAAGCCCTAACGTGATTTTAAAAAAACAAATGGAGACGAACCAGATTTATGTATAAATATAGACTATATCTATAATGGCAAAGTTAATTAAAACATTAAGACAGATCCCAGACTCCTCTTTTTAAGAAAAATAGCATCTCTATTAAAATTAGCTCTTGCTTGTATTTTATTTAAATGAAAAACTGATAAATTTTACTTTTCTTATGTAGAAATAAGCATTACTTGAGACTTTAAGACAAATTTCCCTATCCAATTTTTCTTTCCATCTGAACACTCTCCCTGCCTTATCATTATTTTTGTTCCCTCCTTAGAGATTCATGTTGCAAGGTTTTTTCCCTCCATTTTTTCTTTTCTTTCTACTTTTCTTTTTTCCTTTTCTTAATATTTACCATTAGAGTCATCATGGTGTATTGGAAAGAGTGGTTTTTAGTCTGATAAACACTAGGTTAAACCCTTGACTCCACTTCTCACTAGTTATTTTTACCTTGAGAAAATTGATCAACCTCTCTGAGCTTCTGTTTCCTCCTCTGTAATGTGGGGCATATAAAACACTTACCTCACATAGTGGTTTCAAGTTTGCTGTCATGCAAAAATGCTTATTTTTGGACTAACGAAAGGAAAATCTTTGGAACTGTTTAGTTGGCCTATAGACAAAATTTTTTGTACAAGTACTTGTGTTAGACTGGATTAACTAAGACAATTATTTGAGAGGTAATAGACTTTGTAGGTATGAGCACTGAGACTGAGTATTTAACTGTGGTAGTTGACAGTTTGTGTGTACTTAATATATGTAA
Source organism: Leucopleurus acutus (assembly GCF_964270905.1). Lineage (NCBI taxonomy): Eukaryota > Metazoa > Chordata > Mammalia > Artiodactyla > Delphinidae > Leucopleurus > Leucopleurus acutus. The sequence continues at coordinate 77,905,569 of NC_139154.1, forward strand.
GTTCCTTTCCCACCTTCCTGACCCTATTCTCATACAGACCTCCAGCCTACACTTATCTACCTCTAGTTTCCACATAAGAGTGTAAATTTCCATATTATGTCATCTGGCTCCATTCCATTGTTTTCTTTTTAATGTTAATATATTAGGAAATCTCATCTGCCACGAGAATGAATGTCAGACCTGTCCACTGGGTTTTGTTATTTGGAACCCTCATCTAATTTTGAGTCTATAATGTAAAAATATATAACTTAATTTCCATTGGTGGAAGATTAAGCATATTTTTAGAAAGAATGTTGTAAAACACACTGGAAAGTGAGGAAGGAAGGATTGATAGAGTTAAACTGACACAAGAGTTTCAAATAAGATTGAAATAAGATCAAGTTCATCAATGTTCATTGTAAAAAGCCAACCTAATCTTGTCCTTAAATAACCCACCAACCAACCAATAAAACAAACAAACAAAACTCAGAATGATCAAGAAATTAGGTTTCATATTTGAATATCAACCCTTTTTTCATCAATCGATTAGGAAGGACAAATGTCTCCATCTGTATCTAAGGATGTGACAAGGATCTAAGGATGTGTAAGTTCCTATGGAGCTCACCCAAGGCTGTAAGGGAAGTTCAGCAAAGAAGCAGACTAGACTGAAAAAGCATTTGAAGGTTAAGATGCTCTCCAGGAATCTCTGCTTCAGTCATTACTATCACTGAACTTTTCTGCCTTTAAGGGTTTGTAATATCTAAATTCAAATTATTCCATCTGTATCTAAAGCTACTCTGTGATTGTTTTCGACCACCAGCATAATGCAGTTTTCTTTTTCCTGTCACCTCAAATCATCACCTATGACACAGCATTGTGCAGGGAGCACAAGCCCGGAGCTCTCATTCAAGGTCGCCTGAAGCCCTCCATAGTGAGACATTTTGAATGACTTAGAATGATTTTAACTAGATATGTTTGTAGCTGTCTGACTCCAACCCACATGGTTCAGGGAGGCTCAGTTTCTTTTCTATATTAATAGCTTATTGAGCAAATATACTATGCCAGACTACATACACGTGTGTTTTTTCTTTTTTTCAATGAACTCAGTTATCTTGAAAACCCAATGAAAAATGTTTCTATTATCTTTGCCTGTTTGCATTTCAAAAACTGTAAGAATGCATTGATTTTTGAGACAATTATTGGGGCTTATAGAACTTATCCTCCTGCTTGGATGTGTCTTTTAGAATTAAAGGGTTCATTAGATGTCCCAAGGGGACTTTTCATATTCCAGGACAGAAAAGAGATACCATGGGTTATGGAAATGGCTCTGTCAAATGTGATGTAAAATACTGGTGAAAATTGACAATTGCAGTGGAACATCTGAAGTTGTGACCTGTGTGAGATTATCTCTAAAACATTCAGGAATCCTAATAAGCTGCATTTTCAAAATTTCTTTACACATCATGGCTTATATTTGATACTTAATTGTACAGCAATTAAGCTATTGTGCCAAGTAGAACATGTACTCAACCCCTCCCAGGCACAGGGAGCAAAACAAAGACATTTTGAGGCATTTAGCTTGTATCTGATAAAATAAGCCTGACACAGATGAAACAATTAGAAAATTGTTGAACCACACAGTGAGTGACTAATCAGTATAGAAAGAGATAGATCAGTGTGGGATGTTAATAGTAGATGATGACTTCCTGAAGGAGAAAAAAATTAAAGTAAGTGTTGGCATTTAAATAGAGAGGAAAAGAGGTTTGGGGCATTTCACTGTGGGAAAATAGCATGAGCAGAAGCCTAGAAATAAAAATGGACAGTGTGAGCCAGCTTAACTAAGAGGGAAGTGAGAATTGAGAAACAGTAGAAATAATTTGAATGAAGTAAGAAGAAATCAATTTCTAGAAGGTCTTGTAAATCAGCCAGTGAAGTTTGAGACTGATACAATGGGTAATAGGAAGCTTGCCCAAAACATTTTTAGGAGTGATGCAGCATATATGACAGTGGTATTTCTGTAGTGTTACTATGATAGCGTATGCCAATGCATTGAGGTTCTCAGGTGTGTGGTTTTGAGTAACTATACAACAGCATAGAGAAAAAAAAACATAAAATGATTGTGGAACTCTCATTATTCTTTGGAGAATTTTGTGAAAAATGGGAATGGTATAAGAAGATAGGAAATAGGTAAATGTTCTGAGAACAAAAACTTAGGAAATGTGCATTCTGGAAACATGTTATTAAGTTCCATATCTTAGAAGTTTCAGAATTAATTTTTAAATTTCCATCTTGTGAAAAATAATCTTTAAAAAAGCTATCAGTATTGAAGCCTTCACGGGTTCACTAAAAACAAGTGATGACAGATGAGAGGTATTTTAGTTTTTGATAGCAATTCTATGCCACTAAGTGTTAATCTCGTGTTGTAGGAAAGGATCTGATACATGGTAGCAGCTTAATAAATGAATGTTACACTGTGGCTTAAATGAGTCTGAGGAACAGGTTTTTCTAAATCTAGATTTTTCAAGATCTCTGATTATATTCTACAGGGAAAAGACAAAGAAGTGTGTAGAAGACAGTTTTACCATTAGGTCAGCCCATTCCTTGTTGACTAGTCATAGTATTTTCATTAGTACATCAATTCGAGTGAGGAATGTCATATTCAGTGCCAAGAAACAGGTCGTGTTCTTGGTCCTGTCTCCCCAGCATTTCTATTAAGGGTTTCCATGTTGCAAAAAATGGAATGTGTATCACATTTGTATGGGTGACACCAAGTTGTAAGGTTTGGCTCTATATTTGTTGACAGATTCAAGGTAAGAAAAGATTTAAACAGGCTAGAGCGATAGCACCCCCAAATAGTTAAATGCATAACTTGAATCAAGGAGTGTGACTGGGCTGCAAGAACCAAGAGGGTAGAGAGAACTTTTTTTTTTTTTTGCAGTACGCGGGCCTCTCATTGTTGTGGCCTCTCCCGTTGCGGAGCACAGGCTCAGCGGCCATGGCTCACGGGCCCAGCCGCTCCGCGGCATGTGGGATCTTCCCGGACCGGGGCTCGAACCCACGTCCCCTGCATTGGCAGGCGGACTCTCAACCACTGTGCCACCAGGGAAGCCCCTAGAGAGAACTTCAGTGGCAGCATAAAGATCAGCCCAGGAATTTACCGCTCGAGTCAGGGATGGGCTCAGGAGACATGTCTGGTTTCACACAGAAGAGAGGAAGGTCCTCTGGAGAAAAGAGGTCCCAATTAATTATGTCACAACTTCTCTCTTCCTGGAGGTGGAGGTGGAGAACCCACAGTTGGCCTATGTTAAACTGGCACTGTGAGTTGTTGCCATAAGGTCCATTTTAGTCCCTGTTCATTTATTAAGTGGAGTTGCTCTCCACTCAGAGTTGATTACTATATAAATAATTGAAGCTCCCCCAATGTGATGATTAAGAGAAGGCAGCTCTAACGGGACCCCTTCCCATTAGCCACAGGAAGGCAGAAGACATGCGTTGATTGAATACAAATGAGAACCATTTGCATTGGTTCCAGCCACTCTTTTTCTATCCCTCTATGGACAAGGATTGGTTCCAGGCCACCCTTCAGCAGGAGAATGTCTGGTCATGACGGTCCAAGGAAACTTGTCTTTCCCTGGTGAGATAGCACTGGGTTATCCTCAGACCTTAAGCTCCAGACTGATAGCCCCTACTTATATTTTGTGCCAGGCAGTTTATTTGCATACTCTCCATTGCCTTGTGGTAGCTCTCCTCTTCATTCTTGGGATCTTTCCCCCAAACATACTTTCCTTCTAATTCCCTTTAGATATTCTGAGTCATGTAGTATTATGATCCATCTATACCTGTCCTTGAGAAACATCTCAGGCCTCTGCTCAGAAACTCATCCATTTATACCAAGTCTATCCATCTTGTCTCTCTCTCTCTCTGAGTTTTATGAGGTAAACAGTTGTCTAATTTAAATAAGTGAATTAATGAAATTCACCATTCCCCTCTCCCCATACCCACCTTTCCCAGCATTCTCTGCTTTAGGAGGAAAATGCTGCACCTCTGTGTGGCAGGACCCTCCTTTACATAGTCTTAAAGGGAGGACCTTGATACTGTAGCACCTTAATACACTATGAGGTGGGTCGGAGGGTGGGTGGCAGCAACTAGAACAGCTATGGCATGTGGTGAGCATTCAGTATATATTTATGAAGTAGATGAATTATGATATGACTCCCATTCTTTTCTGTCTTTTTACCTGTATGAACTGTGACTAATTTCCTCACTAGTTTTCCTAACAATCACCCACACCAAGATAAGATTTCTTTTTTCCAGAAAAAAAAATTGTCTCATAAGAGAGTTAGCAGGACGTTTATCTTGCCGGTGTTGAAACAATGACCTAGAAATAATTTTTCTAAAAATATCTGGCAATTTTCTGAGCGGAACTTGAATTTCAAGAGCTACAACACATTCTGGAGGGATGTCTCCCTCCCCGTGCCCCTAATGGAATGGGTGTTGAGGCTTCCAAACCATCCCACCAATCCAATAGGAGAAACCGTTTTCAAGGCTCTAGTATGTGCCAGTTACTTCACAAGGTGCTTTGCATGCACTATTGATTTAATCTTTAAAATAACCCAATTAGGTAGCTATTATTTTCATCCTGAAGATGAGAAAACGGGCTTATAAATACTGTGTCCTAGGTCACAAAACTAGGTAAGCAACGGAGCAGGGGTTACAAACAAGTGGTCTGACATTTTGATCTTTCCAGGAGAGCAGTGGAGCTGAGCCAGGGTGCCTGGATTCAGACCTGGCCCTGCCACTTACCATCTGTGAACTTAGTCAATGCGTGTAACCCCACTGCACTTCAATTTCGCTGTGAGAAAATTGTGGAAGGTAATATATTTATTCACAGGGTTATCCTAGGATTCAATTACTTAGTTCATGTAAAATATTTAGAATAATGCTTGGAACATAATAAGCACTTAATATATCTTAAAGATTATTATTCAAATTTATGTAGAACTAGCACTCAGTATCTTGTAATTTAGCAATAAATAATTTAATAATTCTTTGTTTTATTCTCTATGGTGTTATATCAGGAATTAGATGACTTCATGAAGGAGTCACTTAATAAATTGTAAACTCCTTAAGGACTGGGTCCTTTGTGCACTTGCAAAAACTAGAGGATTACTCAGTGAATATTAGACACACAATTAACACTTGTGGATAGGGATTTAAAAGCATGAATGATCCAATCTACTACCCTCCCCAAACAATGCCTTTCTTACATTCTAGTAGAATTTTATAGTTTACACTGTGATTCTCAGACTTCAAAAGAATTTCCACCGTCACCACTGCAAAGTATGTACCTGTATCCTCCATATCACAGACAGAACGCTAAACCTCAGGATGGCCACTGGATTTGCTTTTCTCACGTGATGAGGAATGCAGAACTTTGCAGTAACTGGCGTTGTCTTGCTGGCTTGACGAGGTTAGAGGTTAGATTTGTCTCTGTTGTCATTTTCTTGATTTGTCCTTCATGGTCACAATGTCGCAGCTCTACTTCTGGCCAGGATCCTAACATTTAAGGCGGTAGAAGGGGAAAGTTTCACATAAGCTTCATCGTTCGTTGTCCTTTTATATGAAGGAAGAAAAGTTTCTCTAGGGCCTCCTAACATCCCAGAAAAATTTCTTCACATGTCATGGGCAGCCCCTCATTTCAGGGAAACCTGGGGAAGGGAGATGCTTGGCTCTCTCACCTTTAGAGGGAGCAGTAGCAAGGTAGAGCTACCAATAGCTTTTGGTAGTTTCTGCCAATAATCTTTTTTTTTTTTTTTGCGGTACGCGGGCCTCTCACTGTAGTGGCCTCTCCCGTTGCGGAGCACAGGCTCCGGACGCGCAGGCCCAGCGGCCATGGCTCACGGGCCCAGCCGCTCCGCGGTATGTGGGATCTTCCCGGAGCGGGGCACGAACCCGTGTCCCCTGCATCGGCAGGCGCACTCTCAACCACTGCGCCACCAGGGAAGCCCCAATAATCATTTTTAATACTAACACTGCTACTCCTACAATTCCTACTTCTGCTGCTACTACTAAAGATTTTACCCTCACAAATGTTGTAGACTAATTTGCTGTCCCTTTAGTTCATCAAAAAATGAGAAATGACAAGATGTTTCCTGGCACTGGCGAAGATAAGTTGATATTTGAAGGTGAAAATAAGCATCCTCAACCCCACTGCTGCCCTTTGACAGAGGAAAACGCTAACTAACATCTGGGACCTTTAGAAACACTTCACTCCTAAGTTTGTATTCAGTTGGGAGCTGAGTGAGTCATGGCCTGTATGTTTATGAGCTACTGGTAATGTGATAATTGGAATTACCCCCAGTTTGAAATAAGAAGCTCAGACGAAGCTTGTGAGGATTTCTAAAAGATATAGTTTGACCTAGGTGGGCCTCAAACAGTACCTAAGAGGGAGAAGATGGAATAAATATGAACAGAGTTGAGGCACTACCAGTCACAGTTCTTTCACTCTGAAGTGGCTTCTGGGGAAGTGAGCAGAGCCCCTGGGGCCATTCTCACCAAATATAAATAGATTTCCAACTTCAACCCTGGAGGCAGGGCCCTACAAGTACGGAGGATGGAAACAAAATCTCTGTGTTTCACTAACACAATAACTTACATAGATGAATTGGATAAAACTACATTAGCATGTATTCAAAGGATGGGCTTGAGATAACTTTTCATTTTCATCCATCAGCCATTTCCCCTCACAAACCCTTCTTGCCCTCCGCATAGTTCCAGAAAGATGATCATATGGATGTGGTCTGTTTGGGGAAGTAAAGAATCCAGGACACAGGATAAGTCTGGAGGTTGAGGGGGAGGGATAAGATGGAACTGAATCGACTCTGGCTTCCTGCCCAAGCTGGCATAAGCTGGTAGCTCAGATCAGTTTGAATCCAATGTCCCCTAGGAATTCTGCAGCCACTCTAGTGTTTGTGTCCCAATGCATCAGCAGTTTTGGAAGTTAAGGCTGGATATTAGAAATGGGCAAGTAAAGAGAACTCATCTGTTTATTGAATATTTGGGAATGGGAAGAAAGCAAGAAAACACACACAATCACCCTATTATTTGGAAGCTGAGTGGCCAGTGGTGGTGTTCTTGCTTCACAGCTATGGTGCTAGCAGACCCAGCTGAGCTAGACCTGCTGTGTTTTGTCTTTCGCTTACATCTGAAAATATCTGCAAATGTTTGGCACTTGGGGAAATGCCTTTTGGCCAAGTACATTTTTTCTTAATATAAAATGAGAAAGAGAGAGAAGAAGAAGGGGTGAGGGAGGAAGGGGGGAAGGAAGGAAAAAGAGAGAAAGAGAAAAGAGCTTAATTCAGAGGAAGGTAAAAGGGAACTTAACTTGATCTGTCAGCTTCGTATATACTTAACTCATCACAATGGGTTAGTGTTGGGCCCTTTAAGGTCGAAAGGTCTAAAATACAGTGAGCTTCCATGGACGTTCCTTTTCCCAGAGAACAGGCCATCTGTGACAGGATGATGGTTCAGGATATTGGTCCCAAAGCTAAGATTCACCAAGTTTGGCTGAAGGCAAACCTCTTCTCTTCTGCTCATTATCAAACAGTTACACTGCATGCAGTTGGCCATTCAGTTGTCTCCTGACACCTTGCATTGCCATCTTATAAATGCTGCTGCTTTGTTGAAACACCTGTAGAGTTTCTTGGCTTCTGAACACCATTTGATCACACAGCAGGAGTAAGGAAGGCTCATCTGCCTCCTGGCAACATAGGTGAGGACATACTGAGCACTGGGTTACCCCTTCACTTAGCATGGCAGTCCTGTGGGTAAGGGTGCTTCCCTGCCCTGGACATAAAGAAGTGAGAATCAGCCGCTTGAAGCAAGAGGAAATCTATCACAGGCCTATACAGTCTTTCACTAGTAGACTAGTTACTAGTTTCAATAGTCTTTCCTTTTATCTTGTTGATGCTTCCCCTAGACATTGTTCTTCTTTCCCCTTGTTTGTCTCCTCATAATACTATTCATTCCAGAACAATTTAATTCTAAGTCAAAGGTAACTTTGTGATTTTAGCCAAGGTAAAGGGAAGAAAACATAAAGTTGGAAATAAATATGGTGTTTGTGTCCTAAAAAGACATTGCCAGGAGCCGTGGTTATTAAACTTTTTGGTCTCAGGACTCCTTTACATTCTGAAAAATTACTGAGGACCTCACAGAACTTTTGTTTGTGTGATTTTATATATATATATATATATATATATATATGCATATATATGTATATGTAGGCATGTGTATATCTGTATATCCGTAGCTGTATCTGTGTATCTTTATCAGTATTTATCAATAAGTAGAACGGGAAAATTTAGCGTATATTATTACAAAACAAGACCACAAAGTATACGAATTTCTTGTTGTGTTTTCAGACAATTAGATATCCCCAAAGAAAATTAATTTTTGGATTTCAAAATAATGATATCTTGGATTATATTAAGGCTCACCAATGCTATAGCTAGTCTAAACAAAGATGGTTAGTAAGAGCACAGACGTAGTAAGGAAAAATAACTGAGTTAATCCCTGAACACTCACATTTTTTAGAGCAGTTTTAAATTCATAGCAAAATTAAGAGGAAGGAAAAGAGATTTCCCATATACCCCCTGCTCTCATACGTGCCTAGCTTCCCCCATTATAAACATCTCTCACCAGAGTGGTACATTTGTTATAATTAATAAACTTACATTGACACGTGTAAGTTACAATCAGCATAATAGATGTTAAAATTTTTCTCATAATTAGTATAAGCAGTGTTCAGGACATACGGATTAGCTAGAAACACTCTACAGTATTTTCACACTTTCGTGAACAGAACGTAGAGTATAGACTCTAACCTCTAAGGCCTTCAGCCATTGTAATGGGACACTGAGACCATACAATAGTCTCTGACTGGAAGATTTTTGTTGTCTGTCTCCAACTAGAAATATAGCTGAATCCTGCCAACCAATCGATGTCTCATCTACATCTAGTGATCCTTTCAAGCAACCATATAAAGGAGACCATAGTCCTTCAGCTTGTAACACACATTGAATGACAGCTCTTGGCCTACTTGCTGATAAATGTTTAACTGGTCTGTGATTGGCTTTCCCTGTAACACACCATCTGTATAATACCACCCTGGAGGATGAAGACTGCCTTGGCTTTCTAGGGCTGCCAAAACAAAATACCACAGACTGGGTGGCTTAAATGACAGAAATCTATTTTCCAAAAGTTCTGGAGGCTAGAAGTCCAAGATGAAGGTGTTGGCAGGGAAGTTTTCTTCTGAGGCCTCTCTTCTTGGCTTGCAGATGGCTGCCTTCCTGCTGTGTCCTCACATGGTTTTTCCTCTATGTATGCATGTTGCTGGTGTCTGGAGAGGAGCTGCCCAGAGGACCCTTCAAAGAAGGACTTGCTGACCACTGCAGGGGGTACAGTGAGCAGACTGCTTAGCTGATGAGACCAACTTGTTGGATGTCCTGCCCCCGCTGGTGGCATCTCATACCACTGACCTAGTGAAGTGAGGGCATCAAGACCTGGCCATTTTGGCCCAGGGTGGAGACACTGACAGGCAAGTTTCTCTCCAGAACTCCTTCCTGGGGGAGCCATGGATTTGTTGGATCTGTAGAGCGGTTAGACTTCTTTCTCTGCCTAATTCTGCTTCTTACCCCCTTCTTTGATCCCTAACAAACATCTTACACCCAAACTTTGTTCAGGGTCCGCTTTGGGAGACCTTCACCTGTGTGAGGCTTCTCTTTCTATCCGATCATCTTATCTTTCTTTCCCACATTCCTTGAAGCAGTAGAAAGAGGATCTCTGGTAACAGCCTTCAAATTAATATCTAGTTTGCATAGAGTGTTTTAAACGTACACGACTTTTACATGTAACATTCTTTTTCATATTTATTCCGTCAACAAGCGCAGAGGTGTGAGAGACACTTTCTGTTGACAGAAAGCCAACACTCTTTGGTAGGCCAGTGCTGACATTTTATAGATTCTGGGGAATTTTTACCCCAAGACATCAAAGGGCAAGATCTAAGCTAGAGCCTGCTTTCTGCTTCTGAACCATGGTCAAAGAAGAAAAACTACTGAGAAGATTGTAAAGGAAGATAGGAGGTAGGTTGAGGGAAATGTACAGATAGTTTTTTGGGTTCTTCCTCCACTTTCCCAGGAGAAAAGGAACACTGAAATTCAAGCAACAGGAGACTTGTTTATGATGACAAAATGGCCTCTGAAGAAAAGTGCTGGTATATTTATTTAAGCAAAAGAAATATTTTCTTTCCATGGATATTCCTTCCTGCATTGGTCACCTACTGCCAGGCACCCTTCTGTGTTTTCAAGGCATTGTCACCGTTCAATGCTACCACATGTGTGAATCGCCATGCATGTGGGCTGAATCTGTTTTAAGAGACCAGGGCAATCTGACACGTATGAGGAAGTGACAGGCGTTTTACAAGAGGCTTAAATTCCTATGAAGGAATGAATGGCTTTGTCCTTGATCTGCTTGCTGAACTCTTTTTAATATTAATGTGCTACTTAAAAGTGCATCATTTGCCTCCAGAGCAGCTCTGTGGGCGGCATGAGAGCCCATGGGCAGGCTACGGAGTCCAGAGTGAAGCTGCTGATTGCTATTTATCACACATGACTGCGGACTCCCAAGGATCAAAACTTTAAGCACAACTTGGCAGGGAAGAGGGCTTTCCATCTATTCCCTGGCATTGAAACTCTAAGATTAGTGTGACCTAAGCCACCCCATTCTTGGAAAGATGCTAATATAATAACACTTTTTTTAAAGGTCAAAACTTCAGATTCCTTTCGTTAGCTCCATCTCATGTATCTCCAAGTAGAACGCAACTTTGTCGCTTCTTTTCAAACCATCGTAACCGTGTTTTATAGCAGGCTCAAAATACTCTTTTTATTTCTACAAAGGCAACATACTGAACGACATGTTTCCAGCCAAATTTACGGACTACTTCTATTCCCACCTTCTTTCCGTGCTGCTAAAAAATATAGGATTAGGCTAGAGCCAGACAGATGCGATAACTACTGTTGGAAAGAAATATAGATTTTTAGATGGGAAGCTATATAGACACCAAGATAGATCCATGAAAATGTGAGCTGAGTGGCTGAGCTTTAACTCAGCAGAAGTACTTGTTCTATTTAGTGTTTGTTGTTCTCATATGGTAAATCTTAGAGAAAACAGTGCTAGAGACGGTGAAACCAGAGGTTTGTTATGACAATGAGTGTAGAACTGAAGAAGTGTTACAAGTCCCATATAATTGCCTGAGGGGAGCAGAGCTAATCCAGTGAAGCATCAGTCTAAACTCCACGGTGGGTTCAACAATTTGATCTGTTACCTTCCCCTGAGTATTCTTTTACTGTTTTGTTGGGGTGTTTCCATCTTATTCTAACATAAATAGTGCCCAGGAATCACGTTGACTTACTAAGAATAGGAATTTTTCTGAAAGAGAAAACAAAACCTGTTTAGGAATAGAACATGGTTATCCTTCCTTATGTTTATAGACTAAAGTAAGCAGACTTTTTCCTCCAAAACGTAGCAAGATGCCCCAGCCTACTTTAGAGCAGGGCTGTTGTTCATGCATTCATTTATTCATTCATTCATGGATAAAGCGTTTATTAAGCCTGCATTACAGGGTCTGAGATTGGAGTAACACTGAGACTGAGTTCCTTAAAGTACCCCATTGCTTGTGCGAAAGCTTCAGTGGTTGATTAATTACTCCCATTATTTACTCCTCCCTGTAACTATGAACTTTCCATGTGACCTTGGAGTATTCTCCCACACTGACTGAGCCTAGCCATGTGACTTCTTTGGCCAAAAGGATAATCACAAATATAAAGCAAACAGAGGCTTGAGGGATTGGACTTGCTCACTCTTTTTTCCCCCAATTTTACTGAGGAAAAATCAACCAATTATACTTGTATATATTTAAATTATACAACATGATGATTTGATATGCATACACACTACAGAATGATTACCAAGATCAAGATAATCAACACATCCATCATCCCACATAGTTAACTCTTGTGTGTGAGGTGAGAATGCTTAAGACCTACTCCCAGCAACTTTCAAATATACAATACCATATTACTAACTATAGTCCCCATGCTGTACATTAGATCCTCAGAACTTATTCTTCTCACACTGAAAGTTTGTGCCCTTTGACCTACATCTCCCCATTTTCTTTTTACCCAGCTCCTGGCAACCGTCATCTACCTCTGTTTGTATGAAATCAGCTTTAAATTTTTTTTTTTTTTAGATTCCACAATATAAGTGATACCACACAGTATTTGTCTTTCTCTGTCTGGCTTATTTCATTTACCATAATGCCCTCCCGGCTCAGCTCATCCATGTTTCCACAAATGGCAGGATTTTCTTCTTTGCTTTGTCTTTATAATATTCCATTATGTATTCTTGGCTATTGTGAATAATGGAAGTACATATATATCTCCTTGATATCCTTTTTTTCTTCATTTCCTTTGGATATATATCAGGAAGTAGGATTGCTGGATCATGTGATAGTTCTATTTTTAATGTTTTGAGGAACTTCTATACCCTTTTCCATAATGGTTGTACCAATTTACATTCCCACCAACAGTGTATAACAGCGGTCCTCAACCTTTCTGGCACCAGGGGCCGGTTTTGTGCAGGACAATTTTTCCATGGACAGAGGGCGGTGGGGAGGTGGGCAGGGGCGATGGTTCAGGTGGTAATGGGAGGGATGGGGAGACATGGGGAGCGGCAGATGAAGCTTCGCTTGCTCGCCTGCCACTCACCTCCTGCTGTACGGCCTGGTTCCTAACAGGCCATGGACTGGTACCAGTCTGTGGCCCAGGGCTTGAGGATTCCTGGTGTATAAGGTTCCCTTTGCACCACATCCTCACCAAAATTTGTTTTCTCTTGTCTTTTTGATAATAGCCATCCTAACAGGTGTGAGGTGATTTTGGCTTTAATTTGCATTTCCTTAATGGTTAATGATGGTGAGCAACTTTTACGTCTTGGCCATTTGTATGTCTTCCTTGGAAAAATGTCTATTCAGGTTCTTTGCCCATCTTTAATTTGATCATTTGCTTTTTTCTTATTGGGTTGAATGGGTCATTATACGTTTGGATATTAAATTCTTAGCAGACGGATGGTTTGGAGAAATTTTCTCCCATTTTGTAGGTTGCCTTTCCAATTTTTTGATCGTTTCCTTTGCTAGACATAGTCCCTTGCTATAGTCCCTTATTTATTTTAGCTTTTGTTGCTGTGCTTTTGCTGTTTTTTCCAAGAAATCAGAATTTAACTAAAGAGGTGAAAGATCTGAAAACTATAAGACACTGATAAAAGAAACTGAAAAATACACAAATAAATGAAAAAATATCCCATGTTCTTGGATTGGAAGAATAGTATGAAAATGACCATACTACCCAAAGTGATATACAGGTTCAATGCAACCTCTATCAAAATTCCAATGGAATTATCACAGAAATAGAAAAAAACTATCCTAGAATTTGTATGGAACCACAAAAGTTTCCAAATAGCCAAAGAAATCTGGAGGAAAAAGAACAAAGCTGGATGCATCACATTTTCTGATATCAAAGTATATTATAAAGCTATGGCAATCAAAACATTATGGCACTGGAATAAAAAAATGGTAATCAAAACAGTATGCCACTGGAATAAAAAAGAAGAATAGAGAGCCCAGAAATAAACCTATGCATATACATGCAATTAATTGTTGATAGGGACTCCAAGAACACACAAAGGGGAAAGATAGTCTCTCCAATAAATCGTGTTGAAAAAACTGGATATCCACATACAAAAGAATGAAACTGGCCTCTTTTCTGACAGCACTCACAAAAATTAACTTGAAATGGATTAAAGACTTGAATGTAAGTCCTGAAACCATAAGACCCCTAGAAAAAAATATAGGGAAAAAGCTTCTTGACATTGGACTCGCTTATTTTTGTCCTCTGTCATCAGCAGGAGAACCTGCCATTCTGCTGTAGGATAAGACACATATGAAACAGTGCCATGTTGCTCCAGGCAATCATGTTGAGGAGATCCTAGACTAGTCAACGGCCAGCCTCTCCTGGACATGTAAGGAAGCTCAGCCAAGATCATCAGAACGACCCAGCTGACCCACGGACCTCTGCATATCCACAAGTGAACACAGTAAGATCAGCCATGCCCTATCCCGTTAAAAACTTAAAAATATGTCGTACCATTCAATTTCTTGCCTGTGCAATACTGGCATACCTTGGAGATATTGCAAGTTCGATTCCAGACCACCACAATAAAGCAAATATCACCATAAAGGGAGTCACATGAGTCTTCTGGTTTCCCAGTGCATATAAACGTTATGTTCAAGCTATACGGTAGTCTATTAAGTGTGCATTAGCATTACATTGAGAAAAACAAGTTACATACCTTAATTTTTTTTAATTTATTACTAAAAATGCTAACCATCATCTGAGCCTTCGGCAAGTCATAGTCGTAACACCAAAGATCACTGATCACAGATTACCATAGCAAATATAATAATAATGAAAAAGTTTAAAATATTGCAAGAATTACCAAAATGTGACACAGAGACATGAAGTGAGCAATTGCTGTTGGAAAAATGGCACCGATAGACTTGCCCGATACAGGGTTGCCACAAAATTGTAAAAAACCGAAATGTCTGTGAAGGGCAATAAAATGAGATATGTCTGTATCTGTGTGTGGTATTTTAATTTTTGACTGTTTAAAATTTTTCCTAGATAATCTATTTATCACCTTTGGGGGTTTAATAACTGCACACAGGAAGCAAAACGAAAAAATTGAAAGCCCAGCCGTTTCAGAAAAAGCCAGCTTCTAATTATGCCATAGCTACTTACTAGCTATGAGCTCCTATTGGCCAAATCACTTCACCTCTCTAAGCCTCGGTTGTCTCATCTATAAAGGGGGATGCTAATGCCTCGCTCCAAGATGAGAAATAAATGAGATAAATAGGTAGAGACCTTAGCACAGTGTCTGGCAAATAGCAGACTCTCAAAAGATGCTAGCTATGTTAACTCTCTCCACTCCCTGCTTACACTTTAGTGATAGTGAGTCCAAGGTGGGCTGGAGAGGACCTTTGGCAAATCCTAAGGACCATGACATTAAAATTTGTAAAACTGGCCTCCTGGCAAACAACCTAAGAGCAAAGACAGCAAAATTGTAACCCCAGCTTCTCACATAAGACCTTATCACCACGTTAGAAAAGGATGTCGGGAAAGAGGCTTCATTGTGAGTTAAGATGCTACAGGAAAGGTGTTGGAGGCATGAAGAGTTTCAGTATCTGTTCTACAGAAAACGGCTTACTTTTTAAAAACATATATATGTCTGTATATACCTTGAAACCGTCAGAAGATAGCTTCAGATTCTTCTTCTTCACCTTAGGCATTTTTACTCAAAAGCGGGGAGGAGGTTATGCATATTATAAATGTGTGTGTTTAAGAAGTTATAATGGGAGTACAATCCGGGAAGGTGACTTGGTCAGAACTGGGCTCAAAATTATGATGTGGAGATGGAGAAATTCTGGCAAGAACCGAAATCAGTTTTTCATCCTAAGGGTTCTTCGTGATTTGTGGGTACAGGCTAACATTTAGCCAATTAGACTGGGCCATAAAATTTTATTTCAAATATCATACAAAAAGTAGTAGCACACAAATCTGAAATCCAAAGCTTGTAGTTACTTTTTTAAATTGGTGTTTCATAATTTCTATTTTTGAAACAAAATGCAATTAATTAATAATTTTTTAATTGGAGGGAGTCAAGCAATTCAAGTTTATTATTTATTCAATGAAAGCAAAAACAGAAATGACCCCAGCTCTTGGTTGCCTGTTAATATTGTTCTTATCAAACTGCATGGGGACAGTTATCTTAAGAAATTAAAATAACCACTAAGAAGTGACACAATGCTAGTATTCAGAGTTTATTTCAATAACTGTAATATATTACAGTTAACTGTATTATTTACCTGGGTCTGCAGTAACAGATTACTACAAACGTGATGGCTAAAACAACGAAAGTTTATTATCTCACAGTTCTAGGGGCCAGAAGTCCTAAATCAAGGGGTCAGCAGGGTTATCTTCCTCTAAAGCCTCTAGGGAAGAATCCTTCTTTGCATCTTCTAGCTTCTAGTGGTTGCTGGAAATCATTAGCATTCCTTCTCTCATAGCTACGTGACTCCAATTTCCACCTCCATCTTCATATGGCTGTCTTCTCTGTGTGTGTGTGTCTCTGGATCTGGGTGTTCTCCCTTCTTCTTATAAGGACACCAGTCATATTGGATTTAGGGACCACTCTAATCCAGTATGATCTCATCTTAATTTAATTAATTACCTCTACAAAGACCCTATTTCCAAACAAGGGCACATTCCGAGGTTCTGGTGGACATGAGTTTTGGGGAACACTATTCAACCCAGTGCAGACACCAAAATCAAGACAATACATAGCTGTCTGTCTTGTCTAGAAACAGCAAGGAAGCCAGTCAATATTTCTTAAGTGCCCTGCATTTTTTTTTTTTTTTTTTTTTTTTTTTTTTTTTGCGGTACGCGCGCCTCTCCCGCTGCGGAGCACAGCCTCCGGACGTGCAGTCTCAGCGGCCATGGCTCATGGGCCCAGCCGCTCCGCGGCATGTGGGATCTTCCCAGACCGGGGCACGAACCCGTGTCCCCTGCATCGGCAGGCGGACTCTCAACCACTGCGCCACCAGGGAAGCCCTCCCTGCATTTATCTGCAGCATAATTTGTTAGATGGAAGAGCCAAGGGTGGTGTTGGTGGATATGAAATTTGCCTCTTGTTTGCTTTTCTGTCCTTGTTATTTTTCCCCTTCTCCTTTTAAAATTTAATTTTTTTGGTAAACATCATTCAACTTTTAAGCTGATGGGAAGAAAAAGAAAAACCAAAAACATATTTAGCGAAAGATATATTTACTGCTTATTATGTCTCAAAATAACAGCCAAAGCAAAGTTTTAGTGAGAACACATGTAACAGATGCTTTACTCATTGCTTCAGTTCATCATGTTGCTACATTAATTTTATTATCAAAGAATTTGCCAGATGATGGAGAGAAGAGAGACAGGGGAAAGACTGGAGTAAACAGAGGTAACTCAAAAGATGAAAAAAAAAATGTTTAAACCACATGTGTACATATATACGTATACACATACAGCCTATTTGGTGGAGTTATTTGATAGAAAGTAATATGTACCAAATATATCTGCTTCCTTCCCACGTCTGGTCCAGAAATCAGAAGTCCTGAGTTTGATTCTCAGCTTCACCACTGTATGACCATGATTTATCAATCTTTCCAGACCTCTAAAATGGGGATAATTATACTTGTCCTGGCCACTTTCAAATTCATTGTGAGGATTAAATATGATAATGGAAATGAAGAGACTTTAAATTCTAAAGAAAAATGTTCTCAGAATAACAAAAATTAGTATTTGTTGCACTTGAAGACAAAATGATCTATTGTCTCCTCCAGCTCTATTACAGGAGTGGCCACTATTTATTGAACAGCTACTACAAAACACTCTGTGAATTGCTTTATATAAGTTATTCCTGATGCTCAAATGACTCAGAAAAATAGACTTTATTATCCCTATTTGACAGAAAAGTAATTGAAGAGAAAAAGGATCAAGTGAGTTCTACTTGGTTACTCAAACTTGAGCCTCAAAGTCACACAACTTGCAAATGGCAGGGCCAGCGTTCTCTGCCAAAGTCAAGTTAGTTTTCCTTTCTTTCCCCGCCACTAAGATTCCCCTGGGATTTTTCCTACACACATACACACACACACACACACACACACACACACACACACACACACACACACACTCATCTGCTTGGCCTTCCCTCTCTTCCATACCAAGGGTGTTGAGCAAATTAGTCATTTGGTTTTAAAAAAAATCAATCTCAACCATTATTAGATGGCACTTGGGCTTAATCAAAAAGAATTATTTGGGAGAATTTTTTCATTTTTATCTGGTTTTTAGTGGGCTCTTTGTTTCTGTGCTTCTGTGCAGATGGAATTAAAATGAACCAACAGTATTCTCTATGCAGTTTTGCAAATCTAGGTGCAGCCATCTTCCCACTTAATCCTCAGCTTAGTGCTGGTGTTCTGTGATGGCAAACAAGGGTTTCCCACTTGCTTCTCTGTTCCAGTCCACCTGAAAGCCAGACCACTCAGGAACAGCTGGGGCCCTGCCAAGTTCACCTGCCTCACCACTGTCGAGAGTGGAGTGTGCTGATCTCAGTCTACAAAGAAGATGGAGTTCAGGAAGACAGCACTGATTTCTGTCTACTTTTTAGCCTTTCCTTTAAATTTGTCTGTTTTGCTAATGCTTTATAATATATCTAATTTATTAGTACAGTGTAGACATATTGGAAGTGTGCACTCAAAAATATGTTGCTAATAGGGGATATGATAAAAAATGTTTGGAAACCACTGAACCAGAACAATTGAGGCATTTAGCCCCATCATTTGCTAGGTTCTGAGTTTTTACAATCCCTGGTATGTCCTGTTTTCCTAATAACCTCTATGAGAGTGATAGTTCTTTGAGTAAGTAAGATGAGAATGACAATGACACTTTTTCCCTACTGACTCCATATAAGGTTTTAGCCATGAAAATGAATTAATGTATTTGTTCTAAACACCCCATTCTTCATGGCTCACCCCAGTTGTAACTGTGCAAGTGGGCTATATCTAAACGGTTGGGAGAATTGACAACAATCAAAAAGCAGCTCAGGGACTTCTCTGGTGGTGCAGTGCTTAAGAATCTGCCTGCCAATGCAGGGGACACAGGTTTGCTCCCTGGTCCGGGAAGATCCCACATGCCATGGAGCAACTAAGCCCGTGCACCACAACTACTGAGCCTGCACTCTCAGCCCACACTCTGCAAATACTGAGCCCGCGTGCTGCAACTACTGAAGCCCACGGGCCTAGAGCCCCGTGCTCTGCAACAAGAGAAGCCACCGCAATGAGAAGCCCACGCACCGCAACAAAGAATAGCCCCTGCTCGCCACAACTAGAGAAAGCCCGCGTGCAGCAACGATGACCCAATACAGCCAAAAACAAAAAATAAATAAACAGGAGAACATTTTCATTAAAAAAAAAGCAGCTCAGCTTTAACTCTCCCGCAGTAACCAGAATCACAGCACAGAATCACAGAAGCTTAGAGCCCGATAATAACCAGACAACACCAAAAAATTCACTTCAGCAATTATTTTTGATTAAGCCTATATGATACCTATAAAGATTGAGATGAACTTATTTAAACCAAATGACTAATTTTTAATGCTCACTTTTCCAGGTAGTGACTGTTGTGGCTCCTGATGTGACCCTAAGTCACCCTGAATTCACCTTAAGTTCCTAAACAGGCATGCATATTCCGTTCATTATGCACCAAGCTCGTTTTGCGGTGGTGAGCATTGTCTCACCTCCTCTTGACTTTTGTTAATCTGACAGCCACACAGTCCTGTCCTGGGGAATATTGCAGAGCATCTCCAATTCAATAGCATTTCTGTGGTCGAGGGGTTTTATGTAACTACAGAAGTTCTGTAGTTGATTTGAATGTTATATCCCTGTAGTAGAATTATGTTTGGACTTTATCCTAAAGAACCGGGAAGAGACTGTGTTTGTTTTGTTTGAACATTTCTTATCGCAGAACTATGCTGGAGACAAGCCCCAATGACACAAACATTCAAACAGCACCTTCAGATGTAATATTGATTTATAAAACAGCAGTGTACAGCTGCCAAGCTTCACTCTCAAATACAGAAGGTCTTCAATTCCCAACAAATTACTGGCATTTCTACCAATTTACAAATTAGTGTTTCCTCGAGTATCACATAGTTCTTAATATTCCAGTCACCTTCCTCTCTAGCCTTCCCTCTTGAAATCTGTGTGTGGGGAGGAGGGGGGAGTAAGAAAGTAGAGCATATGTAAAATTGGAGTTAAAAAAATCTAGATCAACTTTTATCCTTAGGCAAATTATGAACAGAGTTAAATTAAACCACTATATGTACTTGTAGATGGAAGAATCAGAGGTGGAGGAGGGGTCAGAGACACGGAGATCAAAGTTTCTGTTCTTTGAACAAAATCCCTTTGAAAAGCCCCCATGCCACCTATTCTGCTTGTTAATGTTTTGACTGGGAGCATCTAGTGGTGTCATCAGCAGCAGAATATTTTTAATATATTTTTTAAAATTTTCTGTGTGCAGCTAGCTCTACTTAGCAAAGCACCAGATCCTTTGCCAGCTCTGTTACATGTCTCTTAAGGGAATATTTTTGTTAATTGCAAATATTTGATTGACAAACATAGGATGCAATTAGTAGTCAGGCACAGTAGGAATGTGCAGTGAACTGGATCCCTGAACCAAAGGATCTCAACTCTCTCAGCTTGATCTGAAATCGACTAGAGCATTTCAGCCATATGTTTGCCTCAAACTTCCTCTTTCCTGTGAACGTTGCTTATTTCCCCAAACTAGAGTCTTTTCAGGTTGGTTCACCGAGGGAGCTAATTCCTCTATGATCAAGCCAAATAAAAAATTCACAACCTTCAGTCTGGTGGGGCTCTTTGACCATGGCGGTAAAAATTAATATGGACAAGATTACAAACGTGGGTTGTTTCTTTCCAAAGCTCTGGGTGAAAAAAAAATTTTGAACTGCTTTTGAACGCACACATTTTCTTTTTAGCAACTATTTAAAACAATCCAGCACCATCTGATTATCTTTATCAATTGCATTTTGCTTCATTATACCTACAGTAAGATAAGCCCTTTGTTCTGTTCTTACTGCAGTACGTGAAATAGATTTCTGTTTTTAAAATATACCAGTCATTTTTAAAGGTATTCTTTATACAACAAATCAGTTGGAGGTACTGGAGTCTAATATTATCAGATATTCTGTATCTCCCTTCCCCTCAGGGAATTAATTAAAACTCATAGAATTTGGGGGGAAAGAGAGAACCTCAAATCCTTACATACTGGTCTTAACAAGTCTTAAGAAAATTTAAGCTGTTTTCCTACCTATATGGTATAAAACGCAGAAAGTTGAAAAACTGAAAAAATAATCGAGTCAAACTGGCTTTCTGGCACTAAAACAACCAGTTGTCGACTTTTTTGCACCGATTGATGCAATTCACATGTTATTTGGGGGGGATGAAATATACAATGTGAGTTGCTCTTTCTAAATGATAAGCAAATAGATATCAACATTGTGGATAAAGAGATAAGAAATCTCTCAGGGCAATAGGACAGCGTATTGCATGCTTAGAAACATCTTGCAAGCAAGAGGCAAATGATGTGGGGCCTTCAGTGAAGATGGGGAACCTGAAACCCAGGGAGATTTTAAATTAGTTCAAGGACACACTGGCAGTGCTCGGTGATATGGAAATATAGGGCAGGAATCCTGACATGCAGCCCATGAAACCAGAATGCTTGTCAAGTCTGTCAATTATCATGCGCCACATTGCAAATAAAGCTTTAAAAATGGACATCTTAAGGCTGCAAGGCGCCACTGTGGTTCATCTTGACCATCCTCCTTCCTCTAGAAAAGCTGTGATTAATTTTTTAAAAGTAGCCATCTGCCCCAAACATACAAATAAACGGTGTTCTTTGTGCTTGGAATATAAATACAAACACGGAAGTGCAAAGTAAGAATCTGGACAAATAAGAAGCAATCTCATGCTCTCTTGCTCTTCCCTTTTTTCCCTTCTTGGAATGATGGTCCCAAGCTCAGTGACCATGAAAATATTTGGGATGAATCTGGTTTACTGCTTAGAGCATGGACACAACAGGCTCATTGGGTGCCTATGTACGCTGTGGCTTTTGCCATTAGTCAAATCAGTGTCTCAGCTGATCACACCAGCCAGAGTCCCCCAGATCACGCAAGCTCACTGTTTGTCTGGGTGTCACAGATCCTTAGAATCAGAAAAATTTAGATGTGGAAGGATATCCACCCATTTAACAGGTGGCACATCAGAGGCTCAGAGACCTGGTGACTGCTTTGAAAAACTGGAAGTGATTGCCAAAATCTAACTCTGAATGGTTTGGTGATTTTAGCCCCATGGTTCAGGAAGGATAGGGGAGAAAAGGAGAAATCAAGAGAAAGAAAACTACAGTGAGGTATCACCTCACACCCGTCAGAATAGCCATCAGCACAAAATCTACAAACAACAAATGCTGGAGAGGGTGTGGAGAAAAGGGAACCCTCCAACACTGTTGGTGGGAATGTAAATTGGTACAGCCACTATGGAGAACAGTATGGAGGTTCCTTCAAAAACTAAAACTAGAGCTACCGTCTGACCCAGCAATCGCAATACTGGGCATATACCCAGAGAAAACCATAATTCAAAAATACACATGCACCCTAGTGTTCACTGCAGCACTATTTACAATAGCCAGGACATGGAAACAACCTAAATGTCCATCAACAGAGGAATGGATAAAGAATATGTGGTACATATATATGATGGAATATTACTCAGCCATAAAAATGAACGAAACTGGGTCATTTGTAGAGATGTGGTTGGACCTAGAGACTGTCATACAGAGTGAAGTATGCCAGAAAGAGAAAAACAAATATCATATATTAACACATATATGTGGAATCTGAAAAAATTGGTATAGACTGTCTTATTTAAAAAGCAGAAGCAGAGACACAGACATAGAGAACAAACATATGGATACCAAGGGGGAAAGGTGGGGTGGGATGAATTGGGAGATCGGAATTGACATATATACACTATTGATACTATGTATAAAATAGATAACTAATGAGAACCTACCGTATAGTGCAGGAATCTCTACTCAGTGCTCTGTGGTGACCTAAATGGGAAGGAAATCCAAAAAAGAGGGGATATACATATACATATAGCTGATTCACTTTGTTGTACAGTAGAAACTAACACAACATTGTAAAGCAACTATACTCCAATAAAAAAATTGTTTTAAATTACAGCAGTTACTAGACCTACTACATTGTGATTACTGGATTTCAATTAAAAACTGTTACATATATGTTAAAAAAAAAGAATACATCAAAGCAGCTACACAGGTAGATTGGCTGATTGGGTGACAGCTTCCTGAGATGAATATTTTGTGAGTAGGGGAGGGGCGGCTGGCAAGGGAAAGGGGCTGTATGCTTTTCAGATTAGAATGAGATTACACCTCAGGTGGTGTACCCATAGCCAGAAGTTTTCTGAAAGAAAATCAAATAATGCCCCTGGTAGGATTGCTACTTTTGTAAGGCACTATCTACCTCTGTGCTATCTCCAGGGAAGACCACTTGCCCTCAGGGAATCAGGTCTCTTTTCAGAGTTTTCTCATTTC
This sequence comes from Leucopleurus acutus, assembly GCF_964270905.1. NCBI lineage: Eukaryota > Metazoa > Chordata > Mammalia > Artiodactyla > Delphinidae > Leucopleurus > Leucopleurus acutus. The sequence continues at coordinate 77,928,935 of NC_139154.1, forward strand.
TCTCCATTTACAGTTTGTTTGCTGATGTCCTGTTCTCTACAGTAGTTACACCTAAGATTTTAAAGGTCTTGTGAGCAGGGACCCTTCTCTTTCTTTACAAACCTCTTATCATTCTTAGTTGGGGCTCTCTGCCATTCTACCAGAGCTTCTCAAACTTAAGCCTACATCAGAATCACCTTCAAGGTCTGTTAAAATGTAGATTGCTGGGGCTTCCCTGGTGGCGCAGTGGTTGAGAGTCCACCTGCCGATGCAGGGGACACGGGTCTTCCCGCCCCGGTCCGGGAAGATGCCACGTGCCGCGGAGCGGCTGGGCCCATGAGCCGTGGCCTCTGAACCTGCGCGTCCGGAGCCTGTGCTCCGTGATGGGAGGGGCCACAGCAGTGAGAGGCCCGCGTACCGCCAAAAAAAAAAAAAAAAATTTGGATTGCTGGGCTTCGCCCCCACGTTTCTAATTCAGCAGGCTTGTGGTGGGGACCTCGAATGTGCATTCCCAACAAGTTCACAGATGCTGCTGATACTGCTAGTCCGGGAACCACACTATGAGAACCATTGCTCTCTATGTAGAAGCGGATGTTCCGTGTATGTTATTGACAAAATATTCTTAACTTCAACTGCATAGAAATAGATAACAGAAGAGTCAGAGAATGAAATAGCCCCTGGCATATACTAGCTGCTCAATAAACACCTTTGACTGATTGTGTTGAGGCTTGATGTCACACTCTACCTATATCAGCCTCACACCACAATTTATGGAGTTGAACAGGTTCCAAAACATTTTTCTTTTGTCCACACCCAGGCTGGATTCAAATCCCATTTGTGGCACTTTCGAGCTTTGTGAAATTGGTCAGCTTTTCCATTATCTAACATTTCTAAATCTTAGTTTCCTCAGTAGTAAAATTGGAGGAAATGGGAACATTGTGAGGATTAAATAAAATAACTACTCTTACAGTTCTTCTGAGTGTTGTGCCAGAGTGCAAAAATATTCCTTTATCTTATTTAACTATTGGTGACAATAAATTTTCCATAAGTAACAGAAGCCAATAGGAGGCATTCTTTAAAATATGAAGCATATCTTAAATTATGCCTCAGTAACCAATTCTCTAAGTGCAGAAAATCTGCACACAGTCTGTATATCAGTGTGACTCCAATGTGGAAAAGAGCATAGAAATCCTCTGTACTGAAAAATAGTTTTTATTAGAACACTTGATGCAAGTAATCAGTTTGTTTTAATTTATGAGGGATCACTAAATGGTTTAATGGGCTAGCACATAACAAATAAATAATAGGAAACCTTAAAAACCAGTGCACTTAGTGGCCCCGATGTTCATTAGCTGTTTAGAAGCATTCACACCTGTGGCTTGGGATTAAAAAGCAAAGAACATTTCATACAGCTTTGTTAGTTTCCTTTCAGAAATATATTTTTTAAATCTTAAAAAGCAAAAGTATAAAAAATCAGAAAAGGTTTATGGTTAGGTTTTATACTTTTGATATTCTTTGGGTCAGATATTTAAACCTTTGACTCTTTATATAAATATGAAAAAAGGACTCATTTTCTAAACGAGTTCCTATCATTGAATGAAATTGGAAGTATAAGTAGATCCCTCAATTCTATATAACAAGTATATTAATTACGTATCTATTTTAATTTAACTTACATTAAAAGCATATATTATGGTTCTTACTATATTCCAGGCATTATTTTAAGTGCTTTATAAGTATGAACTCATTTAATTGTCAAAATAACCCTATGAGGTAGATATAATTAACATCATCTCCATTGAACGGATGAGGAAAGTACAGCAACAATAAATTAAGAAAATTGCCCAAAGTCATGTAACTAGTAAACGGGGTAGCAAGGACTCGAACCTAGGCAATCTGGTTTTGAGTCCCTGCTCTTGGTACACTACCTTCCAATCACCCACCATATGATCAACACTGGGCTGCATGATGCATAAGTGACCCTGCCTTCATGGAATTTACAACCTCACTGGGATGAAGGATGCTACAGGAATTCATTAAGTGACAAGTGCCAATATTTATGGTGTATAGACAGAGGCCACAAACTGTAGAACCATAGATCAAATATGGCTTGTGGATATGCTTTATTTGGCTCATGTAATATTTTGAAATTTTTGAGCTAATAGTTTAAAATGGAAATTTTTGTATTAATATTCCAGATTTTCAGCTGTTAAAAAAAAAAACAACAAAACACTTACTCTAGAAGCATTGTGCCCAAATTCCTTCATCAACAATCAGATGGCACTAAATTCTCTTCTGTTTGCTTCAGTACCTGGCAGACATTCACATAAGACATTCACACATGTGCATTTTTATCAGATGCACATCACTCACTTATGTTACTTGCTTAGCCCCTAAGTTGAGAGTGTATGTCCAAAGAAAGGGGTGTGGAGAGCCCTGGAATATTTGTGGAATCCCCAGGAAACAAAATGTTATTTGCTCTGAATTGCAAAAGAGGAGGCCAGGTGGTGGTAACAAGACTGTGGTGAGCCATCTGATTCCTTCTGATACCCTAGAACGTATCCAAACCAAATATCTCCTCTAAATTCAACCAAATTTTGAGTCGACGTTACAGTTTCTGACACTCATTTTTGTGGTGAATACCATTTGACTAGAATCAAAATATTCTTGCTGGAGTAGTGGATGTTGTTTATTCATTGAGTATTATTAATCTCACTTCTCCGAACTAGAAAGAAAGCTTCTAAAATACACACCACAGCAGATCTAAATAGACATTTCTCCAAAGACATAGAGACGTCCAACAGGCACAGGAAAAATTGCTCAACATCACTAATAATTAGAGAAAGGCAAATCAAAACTACAACGAGGTATCACCTCACACCAGGACGCGCATGCACGCGCGCGCGCGCGCGCACACACACACACACACACATATATGCACAATGGAATATTACTCAACCATGAAAAAGATAATGTCATTTGCAGCAATATGGATGGACTTAGAGGTTAAATGAAGAGGTTTAGAGGTTAAATGAAGGAAGTCAGACAGAGAAAGACAAATATCATATGATATTGCTTATATGTGGAATCACAAAAATGATACTTATTTACAAAACAGAAATAGTCTCAAAGACATAGAAAACAAAGTTATGGTAACCAAAGGGGAAGGTGAGAGGAGGGATTAATTAGGAGTTTGGGATTACAATATACACACTACTATATATATAAATAGATAAATAATAAGGACCTACTGTATAGCACAGGGAACTATCCTCAGTATCTTGTAATAACCTACATACATAACTGAATCACTTTGCTATACACCTGAAACTAGCACAACATTGTATATCAACTATATGTCAACAAAAATTTAAAAAGTACATACTACGGGAAGACAGGGATCCATTTGTTCTGATCAGTGTTTTGTTTCTAGAATGTAATACTGTGCCTGGAATATTGTAAGAAATCTATAACGAGAGAGAGAGAGAGAGAAAGGGAGATAGAGAGAGAGACAGAGAAAGGGAGATAGAGAGAGAAACCATGGCATCTGATGGATCACTTCCCTCAGAGCCTTCTCCCTCACTGCTGAACGTGAGTAATAATAGCTGCTGACCACATCCAAGAATAGTACAAGAATTTAGCGGGAATTGTAAGACTATAAACTCCGTCCTTGTTTAGTAAAGGTCAAAAAAATTTTTTTTAGCTATGTAGGAACATTTTTGTAAAATATATGAATAGAGACTGAAAGAAACACAGAGAAATAAAAATAGCTTCATTATATTGGTGGAGATATAAGAATTTTTTCTTTTCAAAATTTTATAATGTATTCCTTTAATAAGATGCCTTTTTCTCTTCTTTTCCTTTTGTTTTTCCTCCTCAAGAGTAATTAATGCTTATGACAAAAAGTTTAGGGAATAAAGAATTGTGGAAAAGAAGAAGTAAAAATTCTCAAATTCAGTTTTCACTCACATTAACGAACATATATTTCTCCATATTATAGGAAGATGAATCCAGATCCCAGTTTGAGGCAGTTATGGGATTATTGAAGATTCCAATCTTGATTCCTTTCTTTTCTCGCAAGAGAGAGGAGATATGGGGATATATGTATGTGTATAGCTGATTCACTTTGTTATAAAGCAGAAACTAACACACCATTGTAGAGCAATTATACTCCCGTAAAGATGTTAAAAAAAAACAAACAAAACATGGTAGTTGAAGTCATTGTATGATATCAGCCAGAAAGAGAGACTGGACTGAGAAGAGGTCAAATTTGCAACTTGTTTTAAGAATCAGGCAGAGCCATGATTTCTCAAGTTGTGGTCCCTAGATTGCCCACACCCAAATGGAGCACTTGCTAGAAATGTAGACTCCCATGGCCCACCCCAGATCTAATGGCACACCGGAACTGTCATTTATTCATGCCAGGTAAGTTCTTAACACACTAAACTTTGCACACCAAATGTTCATAGAACCACTATTCAGTGGTGAAGAGGATTTAGCAGCCTGTGTTTTGAACCTAGAATCGCAAGATTCACATAGTCCAATTCAAATTTTTTGAGGTGGAAATTAAATAATGGGTTTTGAATAGATGTTAGATCAATCTGACACTTCCTGGTTAAGCTGTTTTTACCTGGCTAGTGAGTGCTTTGTTTTACCGGCTTATGTGTTACCATGTGACATAGGCTCAAGTGTGATTAACATTCTTCAGACTCAGGACTAGTGAATTGGTTGCTTTATTTATTCATTTGCTATTTCTATTGGTTTTACTTAACTAGGAAGCACACTTTACTACAGAAGTTGCAAATTTGTGTTTTGTTTGGCTGATGTTAATGGCTTAAAAATAGTTTGGCTACAGACTCCATCACTTCCCATTATATTTCAGCAGGCTCTTTCACACACTTAGGCATAACTCTACTCAACGTGGCATCCTAAATCCAACCCCCACTACTACCACACTAGCCCAAGCCATTATTATGTCTCCCCTAAATTATTGCTATAATCTAACTACTGGTCTCTCTGTTTCCCTCTTGCCACCTTAACTCTATATTCTTCATGCAAAGGTCAGGTGATCCTGTAAAAACAGTTCATCAGCCTCTTATAACTTCCCATCTCACTGGAATAAAACTCAATATTCTTACCACAGGATTCATTAATGTTCTTCCCTTACTGGACACGTGGTAGAACTGTGCTTCCTTCCCACCAGTGTCTCTTTTTCCTACCTGCACCATCATTGAATGTTGACTAGATCTGGCCGGTGTGTTACTTCCACTCTGGGACATTAATTGCTAATAGGAGACCCTTCGGAGCTTTTTCCCCCTGCCACTATGACCAGCAATGTTCCTGATAGTGGCTGCTCCATCCTCCTGGTTCTCAGGATGAGGCTGACACACTGCAGAGCCTCCAACCTAACTGGGGTAGACACGGTGTGAGCAAGAAAGTTGTCCTCAGCGCCAGGGATTTGGGGATTGTTTGTTACCAAGCATGATCTTGCATAACCTGACTGTTATTCTGACCTTCATCTGGAAGGCCCTAAATGATCTAACTAGCACCTACCTCTCTGACCCCTTTTTCCCATTCTTACTCTCGTCTGCTATACTTGCTGTCCTATAGCACACCAGCTTTATTCCCAACTCAGGGTCTTTGCACTGTGTAAAATGCTTTATGGCTACATCTTTACATCCTCCTCACTTCATCCAGATCTTTGGGCAAATGTCTCCTTCTTAGGGAGGATGTCCCTGACTATACGTCAAAAAGAGTATCTCTTATTACCCTTTCTATTCTTACCCTTTTCATTTTTCTCTGTACCTTAAACAATGTCTCCATATCATTGTCCTTTCTATCTCTAAAGCTAAAATGTAAACTCCTTGAGGGCAGAGACATTATTTTGTTCACAGATGTTTTCCCAGCACCTTGAGCTGTGCCTGGAGTAGAGTAGGTGATTGCTAAACATTAATATTTGTTGAATGAATGAATTTATTTGGGCATATCTCCTAACCATCAGTTTTCTCCTCTAAAAGTATAAATTAACAGGTCCTTCAACCTACTCTATAAGGTTATGTTATACTTTTAAAAGTATACAGCATAATGTGTTTAATTTTCTCATCACAATGACAGGTTAATTCACTTAATTATTCCTGTCCAAAGTGTTAAGGGACATCCTAACAAGTGATGCATTTGGGATCAGTGGGCTTGGCTTTCTTGGTTACTTTGGTGTTTTACAGCTTCAGTCTTGTTTCTCATGTTGAAATAATTTCAGGAGGAACTCGCATTCACTGGAAATCTGCAAGGGAAGTTGAAGTCCTTCATTCTCCTCCAAGGAGGACCTGTTTATCACTTATCTTGAAGGCACCGACAGAGTTTTGCTTTGTCATACAAAGTTTGTTGATTCTTTTGTAGCAGCCTTGTTTGAAAATTAATTTGGAATTTAAGCTATGACCTCTTTGAGAAATAGTGAACATTTAATTTTTTATGCTGAGCTTTCTGAACGTTTAGTAATGGGGTATGAGTCACACTGAAATAGAAGCTTCATTTTCCACTCTGAATTTTACACAATATGATTTTACCTATAAAAGACAGCACATCTCAGTAAACTCAGGAAATATAAATTTATAATTTCCCCCTTCTTAGAATCGGCCATACAATACAATTACCATAAGAAGATTGCTTTAAACATGCAATTATAAATATGGCATGATTCTATAAATTATCTGTAATTTATTTATAAATCTTCTGCAAGGGCTAATGTTTAACACATGCACATTTTTTTTATATTCTCTTTCCCTTCAGTTCTGTCATATCATTAGATAAATATACTTAATGAGGGTTTATTATGGAAATAAAATAATCTAAAGAGTATTGTATGGTCTACTGTATTATGAAAGAGTTATTTTTAAAGCCTATTAAGGTTCCTGCTTGGGCTTGTCCAAGTTCGTGTGAGTGACGAACGATAACCTAGAAGAAAATTCCCAGTTTGATTATTCAGTCAAATACATTCTCCTGTATTAGTCAGTCAAATCAGTTCTTTTCTCTTTCTGCTACTCCTTGTCCATAAGTTACAGTCAGATAAAACTGTAAGTCAAGAGAATAATTTCTTCTTCACGACACTGTCAGAGGTATTAAAAAAAGACCAGGCTGTGAGTCAACTTTTTCATGCACTAAAAAAGCAGAAAAAAAAAACCCAAAAAACTATTTCTTCTACAAAAAAAAAAAAAAAAAAAAGTTCTAACGTCTAAGCATCAGTTGTTTTAAAAAAGAAACATGTTAGAATTTGTAGCTAGATTTTGCAAGTTGTGTATATCACAGGCAAATTTGATATGGCATTGTAATCAAAGAGGTATGTTTTAAACTTACTGACAACGGGGTGCTTCAGTTTTCATTCCTAAAATGGGATTCCCCCAATAAATGAGGCAGAGGACCATTTATGACATTTTTGAATCACAGAAAGGGCTTACATGCCCAATCGCAATATATTTTACATACCTTACCTACCCTAGTATGCTTTCCAAATAAAACAAAAATCAAACTAACCCCATGACTTGAGTTCTGGGATCTTATCCTAATCATCTCTGTATCCTTAGCATCTAAGTGCACCCTTCATCTACCAGCTGTTATTTGTGGTACTGTGTACAGAAAGGTATACAAGTGACTTATGGTCAGAAAGGCACTAAAACAAACCTGAAGGAAGACTCGAAGCAATTCTACTGTTTCGTAGAAACCACACACATGTATGTGCCTACATATACAAATAGAGATGGTCACTGACAAGGAAGGAACAGGCAATGTTAGAAATGTTTTAGCTTTATAACATAAATGATGCTTATATGTGTTTAATTCACAAAGCATTAGGCATCTAATACAGACAGCATCTGTACAGGTGACTGTGTTTTTTCCGTTACTTTTCACACAGTCTTTTAAGAACAATCTAGAACAATGATCTTCAAGAAAATTCTCTCCTTCCTTTTTAAAAAAATCTTTTTTTAAAGCAAATGTTGCATTACCTCTCTTGAAATAAAATCTTACTCAAAATTTCAACAACCCCAACATATAAAAAGACAAAAGCACAGGTAGAAGACAACTCTGCTGGTTTCTCCTTACTCACCACATATGGTACCCCCATGGTAGTGCCCAAGGCCATTACAGAGAACTCTAGGGCTCTAGTTAGAAAAGCAGTGACTCAGATACATAGGAAATGGATAGTTTTCAACTGTACCCAACAGATGTATCTATATCAGTGTTGCATGCACTAAACAGATAAAGTTGTAAATGCTATATATGTATGTAGTTTATAATATGTAAGTTTAATATTTTAAAGTTTAATATGAATACACACATGTCCAGATCTATCCAAATCATCATTCTTAAACTGGCTGGTAAGGACACGTAAAAAAGATAGAAACCATAATTTTGTTCCATATTGTGATTGTGTAAAACAGGGGGTGATATATTTTTCCTCTATTGGACATATTTTCAGAATCATGCGTGGGGATTTATATGCATACCCTGCGCCATTTATAACAGGGCTACAAATAACTAGGAGTATGCTCATTAGCAAACATTGCTACTTTTCTGAAGGGGATGCCAGGCAGACATGGCTGAAAGGAAAGTCTTTTTTAGACAGAAGAGACAAACCTGGAAATAGGCATCTATATGTTGGTCCTGTGACTGTTTAATGCAGTGTTTCACGAGCGAGTGAGAGAGAGAGAGAGAGAGAGAGAACTGATGCTTTGTATAGTATCTTACAAAGAAATCGGATGTTCATCTTCCAGACACAGCTATGATCTTGCCATCTAGTTTCTCAGAAATATTCATCATAGCTGAAGAACTTTCCACGCTAAGGCCCACATGTGACAGAAGGAAGGAAGGAGAGAACCAAACGGCTCTTTTAAAAAAAATCTTTTATCTCTACCACTAAGTTTGGACACGTAATTGACATGAAGGAAAGAGAGCTTTGTACAAGTAATTAAAACTTAGTTGTCAAGTTGCCCTTCAATTTTCCTCTATCCCCATCTTACCCCGTTTTCTCATCTGTATAGCTTGTGTTGTTGTGCTTGTAGTTGTTTTTCTTAAGGATAATTTTTGCCTCTAAATACTGAGAAAGAATTATCAGGTGCTTGAGAATGGGTGTCTCTGTTCATCTCCCCACACGTGACCGCTTTCTGTCTGGTGCTTTGTCATGGTGCCTCCAGAGCAGACTTCCTCTGCTTCCTTTGTTATCCCCGCCTGATAAATAAACAGCACAAAATTACAGAACTTATTATGGTAATCGAGAGAAGGAAAGGAACGCTGAGCCTGCCCCCCCATCTATTACACTACCGCTGCAAAGTTGGCTAGACCTGTGCTAAACCTCAGATGCTACTGTAACATCAGCCCCTCTCCTGCACCCCCTTTTATTCCCACAGCCCTCCACCCTCCGTGATGATTGTTTTCTGTCCATCTTGAGCTGGGTGTCAGTTCATTTAGATTTACATCAAGTAGTAAATTAAAATAATCACTCAGCAAACACTCTGAGCTCAGTTTTCCCTTTCAGTCAGGAGTTGCGCGAGCTGCTTGAAGCATTCAAGCAGAAAATATTGCTGTCTAGATATTTGTCCTCTGGGTGATAAAGGAGGCATTGTCTTGGGACCCACTCAGGCCTCGGAGCCGATCGTCGCTGTGCATCACAGCTGTGAAGTGCGCTTTGTTATGTGTCTGAGGACTCGGGTTCAAGACCTTGTTTTTCTTGAAATACCAGACTGATCAGAGCTGCATATGTTCGGGGGAAAGCAGGGGTCGGTGGTTCTCTGTCCACATTTTTACTAGATTATTCTTGGACAGAACTCTGGGAAAATACCCTGCAGCCTAAACCAGCCCAAGAGTTTTGCTTTGTTTTAATTCATTTTCTTTCTTTCTCTTTCTTGCATCGTCTTTCTTTCTTTCTTTTTTTTTTTTTTTTTCTCCTTCATATTCTGCATTGTTACAGTGCTAGAAAATGCTGGAGTTTATCTGCATGAGTCAGAAACAAAGGCTTACAGCACTGCTTTGAACCTGCTGCCATAATGTACCAAGTTACAAACCTGTCTCTTTGTGTTCTTATTACAGTACATCTATCTGCTCATTTGGAAATCAAAATGCAGAGTTCAGTCATCTGGGATGAAATATAGAATGGGCTAAAGAGGTTTTTCACCATTTGTGAATGATCAGTGGAATTTGAAACAAGGAGTTGATAGAGGTAAATGAATCAGAATTTTTGCTTGGAATGAGAATTTTTTTAAAAAAGATAAAAATTATCTTTTGTAACTCTCTAAGCCATTGTGTTTTTATTGCAGATTTTGTGTAGGTATGTTATTGCTAAGAGTGTTTGAAAGAGTAAAATATCTGTTGCTTTAATTAGTGAAAGAAAAACATCAAATGATAAGGAGTGTAGTGGTAGGCAGCTAAATGAAAATTGGAATTTTTAATCAATTCTCTGAATTTTTCCAAATAGTTCCACATGCTTGGCTAATTGACTGTTATTATCAATTTTCAGCCAGATATTTGGCATTGTGCTGTATTTGTATGTAAGCCAAGGTATCTATAGCAAATGTGGTAGTTGATATATTCCTTATGTCTATGTATGGCTAAATATATACCTTCAATTATAAAATTCTCTATTCTCACATGAAAAAGGAAGTACTAAAATAAGTAAAAAAACAATATGAAAGAAATAGGATAGGCACACACATTTACATACACATACATACGTCACACACGTGACTTCCTTGTGAATAAATGATTTCATATTCTTGAATAAAAACGCATTGCTTTTGGGGGTGTTTTCATTCAGTGCCAATCGAAGCCGTGGCTCCGCCCCCGTGACCCCGCCACAACCAGCTGCAAAGCTCACCCTGTAGATCATACGAATCTTTCCAGTAGGAATGTATCTTCAAGAACCAGAGGTGTCAATGCACTGGCGATGCTAAGCCTTCAGATCGTGCCAAGGCATGTGGAAATAAATGGAAACAATCACCGGACAGAGTGTGAAATCACACATCATTTCCAGTCATATATTATGGTTTGTGAGGTTTTGTGTCCGGTAAGTTCCAATTTAGTTCAGAAATGCAGGTTGAAGGAACCAAACCAGAATCTTTGGTTCTGATTTGCTTGGGCTCCAGAGTCAGAGAGCCTTATTTGATGCCCTGTTTTCCCAATGATAGCTGAGTCACCTTGAACAAATTACCTAATCACTGTTGGGGCTCAGTTTCTCCATTTGTACAGTGGGAATATTATCTTTATGTACCTCATGTGGTTGTTACAATTATTTAATGAGTAATGCACATTCAGTGCTTAGAACAGTGTCTAGCATATACCTAATTTTCAACACATATTTCATTAGTGATAGCGGTGATGGTGGGAATAATCCTCACGACAAGTATAAGGTTAGCCTAAATCCAGGAAATACAACTTGGGTTGGAGAGCTTGGTCCTAGTGTTTCTATGGTTGCTGTATATATACATCAGCATTAGGTTGTCTGAGTCAGAATCTCCATTCAGTCATTGACTAACTGTATGCATGGGCAAATTACTTAACTTCCCTAGGTTTTATTTTCTATGTAATAAGGTAATAACTGTCTCATAGAGCTGTTCTAAATATGAAAATAGGTGCTGCCCATAAGTTGCTTAGAGCAGTACATGACCAAACAGGGCTGCCCCTAAGATATGCAGGACCCTAGGTCAAAACAAACAAACAAAAATCTCTTTCTATATAACCATTTAAATTGTATTACAAAATTCAAGAGCCAATCACTGAAGATTTAGAAAAATGGGTAGAGAAGAAAACGTAGGCATTTTTTATTGTGTAATTGATGTATATGAAAATCCTTCAGTGTCTGAGCACCATTTCTTCCTGTTCAGTTATAGGAAACTTCTCTTCATGTTTTCTTTCTTTAATTTTTTAATTTTAAGGTTTATTGTTTCCGACTAAAATCACAACTCCCACAATGAGAAAAAGATAGTAATGCTGTTATTTCTTATAATGTCATGAGTCTTTGGGATCCGTATCTATTGAAATAATATTGATCTTCTTGCTTCGGCAGTTCTCTTGTACCATTTTTAAATGCTGATTATAACATTCCTTACATCATCTCATCAACCACTGTGCTGCCCACAAATACTGGTTTCCAATAATTATCTCAGAGGTTGTTTCTGTGCTTCCTTGATGACAACCACAGATGTAAGTCTTGCCTAGAGTATGCAAGAAGATGTGAAAAATAACTTGTTTCCTGATTATGTTAGGTTTACAGTTCAGAAGTCTGTAGTGCACACATAGAGCAACACATCGTCCGACCGAGTTTTCTCTTGAACTCATTAGGCTGTGGTCATTGCATTCCTTGAATGAGATCTCTTTCAATGTTGTCTGCCTTCCACACACCTCCACCAGCAGGGAGGGTAAACAACTGACAAGAGATTGAGAAAGAATGATCCGTTTGCATAAGAAATGTCTGTCCTTGGATCAGCCTGGCTTAAACCTACTGGGTGATTTGACATGATGTGAACATATCAATTAACCAATTAATCAAAACATTAATGGGAAGGACCTATTGGCATTATGGAGCAATGATCTTGGAAGTCTTCAGAGGAGATAGTTGTGACCACCTAGAGTACTGACTGGCACATGCCACAGAGCCTGTGGAAGGGATGGGCTGACTTATCTGAATGCCAACAGCAGTGACACACTGGAAAAGTGACATCTGTACCCCCATCACCCTCAGCTACTGCAGACTGAAGGTGGTACTATGGTTGGTTGGAACATAGATGGATGAGATATAACACATTGGTTACATACGTGGCTCAAGCCAAAGATTGGCAGAGGACTGTTGGTAGCCTAAGCTCCTCCTGTGTCTGACTTTAGAGTCATACCATTCTGACACGACACTCCAAAAGAAATACTGGACTGATGACCAGGAGAAATCCATTCACCAGTCCACCCTCCTGGCAGTGGCTGGCCATGCGGTCCCAGGGCAGACCAGAATGACCCCGGAGCTTCTGGGGCATCCAGTTGACCCCATGATTACAGAGACTGTCATAGCACTGCAAAGGGGAAAAACAGGTCAGGACTCAAAAGGATCCTGGTCTGGGCTCAGGTAGACCTACTAAAATGGCCAGAGAGAGACTAACAAAAATTTGAAGAAGTCACTTTGTGGCTGGAATGGGAGTTTCTTGTTGGGTAGGGAAGGAGAAGGAGCGGGGGAAATGGGTATCGGAAGCAGAGGCGACAGCCCTAGCAAAAGAAAGAGACAGAAATACGAATGGCCTCGTTGTTGAAAGAATTGCAGGGAGTAAGGTGTGGGCTTGTGCAGGGGCTGTTGGGGGCACTGAAGGAGATGTAGACAGAGACTAGAGATCAACCTGAAATGTTCGGTTGAGGCCAAGTTTTGAAGAGTTCTGAGTACAAATTATATCTCTATATATTTTAGGGACCTATTTAATGCTAGGATCTGGGCATTGGAGACACTATTCCAAGTTTGGAAGAAGTAGGGTGGATTGTTGTTCAAGCAATGGAGTGATTTGTGTTTCCTAAATAATCCTCTGGTAGAACTTTAGGGGTTAGATACCAGTGGGGGAGGCCATAGAGAAGAAGGTGAATTAAGGAGCTATGTACTTACTTCAGGGCAGAGATGAAGGGCACCTCGGTTAGGAGAGCAGAATGAGAACGGAGAGGAGAGCTCAACCCAAGATTCTTATAGAGTTAAGGTCAGCAGACTTTGAGGACTAACCCGATGGAGGCTGGAGGAATAGACTGGCCATCTGGTGTTACAACAGCTAAGAGATTTATTCACCCAGTCCATGACATTTTGTTGAGTGTGTGTCCCCCAAGTGCCCAGCCCTGTGCAAGCAATGCAGGAGAAGGAGCAGGTCTGGTGGTGATGGGCTTTCAGAGGGTAAGAATCATCTGTATGTTACATATGCAGACTGCCAGGCCTCTCTTAGTAAGCGTGGGTTCTAGAGCCCAGGGATCTGTATTTTTAACAATTACCCTAGGTAACACTTTCCATCAGGAAAATCTGGGAAATACTGTATGAAATAATACATTTGATTCTGGATAGGAGGAGATGACCTATATAGAGAGAAATTACATGAATGCATATACAGGGCATTCTGCTACATTTACAGGGGCATCAGAGGCAGAAGATGTTAAGAGGAGGTTTGCTAAGCTACGCTATGGGGAAAAAACAAGCACACAGAAGAAGCTAAAACAATAAGAAATGAACTCTCCAGAGAACACCTCTCTCTGGATCAGAGAAATAGAACTGGAAACCTCTGCGAATAGAAATGTCTCCTTTGCTGACTGAAAGATTTGCTCAGCCTCCCATCCAAATCCGGATTCAGGCTCTAGCATTGATTATGGTGATTGATGTTGCAATTCTTCGTTTTTCAGTGGGGTCCTCGCCTAGTGAAGCCCACACTATGCTTGTTATCTGCTGCTCCACTGGAAAGCCAATACCAAAGAAGGCAAAGGACCTTCCGGTTGGAGGGTGGAAAAGCGAGAGACCAGAGGGTTTTATGTTTACTGCAATGCCCTTCGTCCTCATCAGAACTGTGAAGCAGGTGGAATTTGGTTTTGGTGCACTCCTTAACCGCGATGCTTGTGTTATCCGTGCAATCCCCCACCGCTATGAAACACAGCATACACACACTGCCCCACGTAGGCTAGAACCCAATGTACCTGAATGGTTCCTGGTTTCGACATCTAAGATCTATCAATAGCTTTCTCCCAGAGCCCCGTTTATCTTTTCTCTCCCAAAGGCAACGCCGTTTTAATCTGACTACTTGATTTCTGTCAAAGTTTTAGTGCGTTGTAGTGGCTTAGTGTGTTATCTGACCCAGGTAATGAACACTTTAATAGAAGACTTTCGCAGAGAGTGTCTTAAACTAAAAGGATGACTTTAATGATGAAATTTCAGGTAAGAAGAGATATTTTGTTTAGATGGAGAGAAACTAATTAACCAGGACAAGCCGAGGATGAATACAATTTAGGGAACAGTTTTTTTTATAATTAAAATTTAAAAATTTTAATTATAAATTCCAGATATCAATTCAGGCAATAACAACTCCTTTATGAACAATTTAGGACATTTAAATGAGGTAACATATATAAAGCCCCAGCTGTAGGACTTGGAATTCAATAAATATAATTTTTTCCTAACACCCTTATCTCCATCTGGGTAGCTGTGGGTTGCCCTGTGATCACTTGCTGTGTATTTCTTCCAGTTTATTCAGCTAATAATTCTATTTAATTCTGAAGAGGGAAGGGTGTCAAGAAGGAACTTGAGTGTCAAGCCTTAGAGCTGGGGAGAGTATATATATATATATATATATATTTTAAATATTGGCAAACAGTCCTATAAAGAAGTTATAAAAATTCAGTCAAAGCAGTCGCTGTATGGTATAATTATGATGGTATGATGGGGATTCTGCAACCGTCATCTCTGGAGGAAGACTGCACTGTTCCTGTGATAATTAAGCAACTTAGTGCAAGAAAGGCTTAGAAGCAATAGGCTTAGCTTGACTTACGTTTTGCTATCTAGAGAACCTTAAAAATTGTGGAAATTTTCACCTCACTGGCACCCTATTTTGCCATACGCCGCGTGAAATATACGAGGAAGAAAATGCTCAAGTTGTAGAGCAGGGATGCTATGATATCGCTCTGGCTGCTCAGACGCCTCTCTCCCTCTTTAACTTTCTGTTCCTCAGGAGTGTTCGGAGTAGGGGAGGGTTGCCAAAGAACCGTGTGCTGGTAGAAGAAAGTGACGCTACCGTGCTTTCCTATTCAATACTGACTCAAAGTGAATGCATATGCTCTGCATTGGAAATGCTGTCAGCAGTGTCCTGGCCGTTTGTAGGTACTCAAATCACTAACCTTGCCAAAGAATAAGTTTGTGAACCTCCTTTCAGAGGTTCTGTCTCTGATATTTCAGAAGCATTCAATTATAATTCTGAGGCTTCCTTTTATGTGGCAGTCATGGGTTGTCAGCAAGGATAGAATTAAGAGAGGCACGTGAAGTGTGCTACTGCGCCTCATGCCTAAGGATTTCTCTTTCTTTTGTTCATGGTGACAAATGACAGCCTTAAAGATATTTGTCCTGATTCCTCACTGTCCCTATGCAGGTAAAAACTTCCATTGAAGTCAAACAAGCTTCATTGAAGTTAATGGGAAGTAATGCCCTTGAAGGGAAGGGAGAACTAGGGTGATTAATTTTAATTAGCCAAACATAAACAAGCATGTGTCTACAAGTAGTGACAGGAAAGTGGATGTTTGTAACTGTTAACTTAGCTTTAGGGGTCTTGGTAAGGCGATTTTCTAAAGAATCGGATAGAACTATTTCAACCCAGAAATGTAAGAATATCCATAAATAATAAAATCCATTCTCCAGTAAGTAAGTATGTATCTGAGATATTCCCCCAAAACATTAATTCAACAAAAAGCTACTGATATATGACCACATGCCAAACACTTTCCGGGCCTTGGGGATAGAAAGGTGCGTACCGCCAGCTACCCATGTTGAGCTAACATTCAGTCTGTGGAAACAACTCAGCGAACAATTTTGTTACAAGTTATTAATTTGTGTCTCCATCATTCACTTATTCATGTATTGATTTATTCAAGAAATACTCAGTAAATGCCTTCTAAGTTTTTTTGCACCATTCCTATAACAGGAATGTGCAAAGTCCTATCGGAATCCAGTGGAATAAGAATTTGATCCAGCATGGAAGGCTGAGTTACAATCATGGAAGTCTTCTCAGAGAGAGTGTCATTTGAGCTCAGTTTCACAAGAATAATGTTTAGTTAGGCAAAGAAGAGAAAAACATAGGACATAGAAACTATATAAGGAGAGGTATGGAAGCACATAAACTCAGGGTATGTTCAGAAAAAATAGGAACTTCACCAGGGCTCTGATGTGCGGTCAGCAAACTGCAGCCTACTAGCCAAATCTGGATCACCATATATATTTGTACAGGCCATGAGTTAAGAATGTTTTTAAATGGTTGAAAAAATCAAAAGAAAACTATTTCGTGACATGTGAAAATTATGTGAAATTCGAATTTCATTTTCTGTGAATGAAGTTTTATTGGAAAACAATAACACACAGTCATTTCATGTTGTCTATGGCTGCCTTTGCTCCACCCGGCAGCGTGAGATGGTAGCTACGAGACTGTATGACCCACACAGCCTAAAATATTTACTGTCTCACTCTTTGTGGACAAAGCCTACCAACACCCACTCTAGTATATAAGATGCTGATAGATTGAGACCAAATTGTGGTGAAATTTTTTTGTTGTTTTTTTTTTGCGGTATGCGGGCCTCTCACTGTTGCGGCCTCTCCCGTTGCGGAGCACAGGCTCCGGACGCGCAGGCTCAGCGGCCATGGCTCACGGCCCCAGCCACTCCGCGGCATGTGGGCACGAACTCCCAGACCGGGGCACGAACCCGCGTCCCCTGCATCGGCAGGCAGACTCTCAACCACTGCGCCACCAGGGAAGCCCCAAATTGTGGTGAAATTTAAATAGTATTTGAAAGAATATGAACTTCATCTTCTGGGAACTGGTGAATACAAAAGCTTAGGGGTTTATTTTTATGTTGTAAAAATGACATTTTGATGAATTTAGCATTCATTAAGTTGACAGAAACTTCCATTCACACCTAACAGGACACCTAACAAATCTTTACAGTTCCTAAAGATAATTAAGAGGTAGTTCAGATGTGTCAAGGGTTATGGGTCAAAGAGGAAAAAAGAAAATGATTTTTATGTTTATAAAGTCCCCAAAGTGACTATTTGGCAGAGACAGTTTCCTGTGGAAGGAAGTCAGGAATGCACCTAATTTATGGTATAATGACTAAAGACTGAAAAAAGAGTGTCATTTCATTTAAGCTATTGTTTCCAATATTTTAGAACAAAAAGAATAGCTTCTTTAATGTCAAAAAGTCACAGGTCATTTTGCATGACAACAGTTTATACATATAAGAAAATGCATAATGAAGTCATATATTTTACACTTTAAATTTATTTAAATGAACTTATTTATGAAACAGAAATAGACTCATAAACGTAGAAAACAAACTTACAGTTACCAAAGGGGAAAGGGGGAGAGGGATAAATTAGGAGTTTAGGATTAACATATATGCACTACTATATATAAAACAGATAACCAAAAAACAAGGACCTACTGTATAACATAGGGAACTGTACTCAATATTTTGTAATAATCTATAAGGGAAAAGAAACTGGAAAAGAATATAGATATAGATATAGATAACTGAGTCACTTTGCTATACACCTGAAACTAACACAACATTGTAAATCAACTATACTTCAGTTGAAAACAATTTAAGCTGCATTTGTAGACACAAAAATAGTAGTACAAACTTACGTAAACTTTATTCAATCTTTTGAATACTATTGGGTATATGTGGTTTCAGGGATCTCAAAAAACTATGGGGATTTAAATGTTTATGGTAAAAAGGCAAGGAGTCAACTGATGTGTATAATTTCATGGAATAATTTTGACTGAACTACTTAAAAATTATTTTGACTGAACTGCTTAATAAATTAACTGCTTTACATTATGCTTGTGAGATTTCCTATAGTCGTCACATTAAAAAAAAGCCAAAGAAAATGTTTGGTTAAAAAAATTATCAAAACCAAACAATTTGGTTAACCATGTACTATGTAACTTAAACCTGATTAGCCAGTTTCTTCCAACAGCTAATCCCTTCAACAGTTAATCGATTTGTCCTCAAAAACACAGAGAAAATTTAGGCTAAAAATTCACCCATACCACCCCCTCTATTTGGGTTCTAGTTCTAACCTCTTCACTTACTTTTTTTATCTAGATAAATTCGAAAATTGGCTTAGAGGTCACTTGCAGAACAGACCCCATAATACTAATCTTTTGCAATTCAATCAAAAGTAGATAGCTTATTCCTAACAGTTTAGGAGATACCTGGAAAATGAAGGATGAAATAAATCTTGGCAGTAGACTGATAAATTGATGATATGGTCAAAGTTAATCACGCCAAAGGAGCCTTCAACCACAGAATTAAAGAACAACCCCTGCAAATACAATACTCTGGCTTTCTCTTCAGCAAACTCAGCTGAATCCAGCTTAAAACTGCATTCAGTGAATCCTCTAACATTTTGACTGAGGGGTGATGTGCAGGTCAACTTTGAGGTCAACAGTAGGGCAATGTGATGAAACTTCCATTTCATTGTCAATCATGCATTTGAATGAAGTTCTTTTTTATAGACAGAGTAAGAGCGAAAGGCCAGTACAGATACCCTCCCTTGTCAATTACTGCATGTTTTACGTCTTGAGTCACTGGCCCTAGAACCTGAAGAACTCTTTCTGTCTATTTGTTTGTTAAGAATTGACCCAAGATTCTTACTTTAACCCCAGAATATGTAGTAAACTTCAGGGTTACTATTTTTGTTGTAGTCATGATTACTGCTCCCAACGTCATTCTGTTTACGTAATGCTTTTGACATTTTTATTACTATCACCTCTAATCTCATTTGATTTTCTACAATAGTCTTGTATCAGTATTTCCACTTGACACATGAAAAACATACTTGGTCATTTATTTTAAAAACTGCAAGTCAGACATTTTGTCTATTTTAATACAGGAAATTTCTGAGAGTTCAAGAAAACCCAACTATTCTTCTTAATTATATCTCCCCCACTATACATCCTATAGCCAAATCAGTTAGGTCATGCTTCTATCTGATCACCATACTCCCAGCTGAATATTAAGGCAAAGATGGATTCATAACAGTTTGGTTGGTTAATAGCCAATTTAGCCCAGAGAAATTAATATAGTTTATAGCTAGTCAAATGAATTACAGATAACACGGGGCTAGGAACCTGAACCAAACACATCAAATTAGAAATTCAATAAATATCCATTAAGGTCTTTCTATGGACAAGGCATTGTGTTAGGCCCTGAAAGATTGATAATAAATAAGATAGTGCTTTTATCTTCAAGATGTTTTATAAACTCATTGAAAGGAATTATTAATTTATTGAAGCTCATGTAGAACTTTTTCACTGAAACTCCATTCTAATGTAAGCATTTTCAGGAAAAATAAAAGTAAAAGAGGGGACTTCCCTGGTGGTCCAGTGGCTAAGACTCCACACTCCCAGTGCAGGGGGCCTGGGTTCGATCCCTGGTCAGGGAACTAGATCTCACATACCGCAACTAGAGATCCCATACACAGCAACAAAGATCCCTCGTGCTGCAACTAAGACCCTCCCTGTGCAGCCAAATAAATAAATAAATATTAGAAAAAGAAAAGGAAAAGAGATTACTACGTTCAAAGTTGAACGGAGTCTACATAATTACTATAAGTATGTAGTTATAATATTCTCTAAGTTAAACCTTAACTGAACAATTTACATGCCTACAAAGGACCCAGGACTTGATCATAAAAGATTTAGGGACCCCCATAAAGAGGTTTAAATGTAATTTGCATAAAAAATTCAATTCAAGACAATATTGTGGAATGAGAACTAGTTTTTCAAGCAGAATACTTGGATCTAATCCTGTCCTTGCCATGAACTACTTCGATCTTTTGATCTTGATGAAGTTACTTAACCAATTATCTTTAAAATGGTGGTGGAGTTTGGATAGATACTGAACTAAGACTTATTTCACCTTAAACCTTCATTACTTTAAAAGTATATTGAATTACTAACAGTAAGTAATCTACCAGATCTAGTATACCCTAGTCCCACCCATGGTAAATGACAGCCCCACTAGTCACTTTCCACTGTAGGAGGCGAAGAGCATGAAACTTTCCTAGAACTATGGCTTGGTTTCTGTAGGCTTGCTGAGAGTTCTTTTATATTCTGGTAATAGGTATGAGTGACTGGTTTTCGTTATTGCATGGATTAGAATAGATGATACTAGAAATGTTGAAAACCATAGCAGGGTGGAGGAATGTAGAGAAATGAAGACACTTATAGAAAGGCTTTATTTTTTAACTCATAATGAGATAATTTTAGCCGCTTTACTGGGCCTTTTGCATTAAGCTCCTCAAAGCAGAGTAACAAATGCATATGTCCTCATGGAAAATTTCCTGTTCAGAGAAAATCCACTACATTATTTCATTGAAATAGAAATATGAAAATAGATAACGGTTCAATAAATTAGGACACCATCCTAATGAATATTTACTAAAGATTCATAAAGTATTGCATCAGTTTCTAAGAAGACTAATAGGGATTTTCACTTTGCTCAGCTTAGTTCTTGTTAGAGGCAAATGGTAGTGGAATATCAGCAAGAACTGTAACCCTTGGAGCTGGAAGGAGTCTTTATATCAGTGGCTTTTCAACGGAGTTAGACGTGCCCATCCAGAGGAAGCAAGGTGAAGGATCTTGTGTGGATTGACTGTTGGGGAGCTGACTGATAATTCCTACTGTGATACACTTCAGTGCCAGCCCACAACAAGAAGCTGGGATTGGATTGAGAGCCAGTGTAAGCTCTAAATGGAGTTTTACTGTGAAACAAAACACCTGTCTTTCATCCCAAGCTAAATTGACAAGTAATAATTTAGTTGTCTAAACTGAGAGCTTTCAGGATTCCAAACTGCATAATGTCAAAAGACAATGTATGAAGTTGCATTTGGAAGGTTCAAAGGTAGAATGCCATGTAGGCAAAACATATAAAATGACTGGTCTTTTCCCCTCTCTGTCTGGTTCTTTCTTCTGTTCTCTCTCCTTTCCTTTGCTACTTTTTCTGTTTTTCTGTGTGTGTTGGGGACGGGGGATGAGAGAGGTGGGGTTGGGTGGAAAGGTTGTAGCTAACTATAGAAATTGGATGGATGTGGAACAGAGGAAATCCTAAATCTAAAAAAAACATTTCCCTTTCTTGTGCTTTCCACTAGGTCAGCATTTCCAATGATCAGCTGAACTAATCAGATATTAAAGGGCAGAAAAGAAATAAAAAGTATTCGGGCCCTTCAAAAAAAAAAAAAGAATATTTGGATGAGATTACTAAATTCCTACACAGCTCCCTACATAAATGCACGACAATATAGCCAGGATTTTGTAGTAACTTTTTCCATAAAACTATTCTGATTTCTCTATCTTCTACTTCAGTTGTATTTGTTAAAAATCTGAGTACCTGGCATCAGAGCATCCAAATGTAGACCCCTACACTTGACTAAATTTCACACTTCTCCCACAAAAATTTTAGGATAAGTAGCAAAAATAACTATGGCCTTTGTTTCCTACAAACTAAGAGCACGTATACACAAACCCTGAGCATTTCTTTTTCTTTTATTTTGCAGACTCACATACTATCTCGTCTTCTGTTCTCTTTTCCAGAAGAGCAAATTAAAGAAGCAGGGTCGGTTAGCAAAACGAAGCAGATGCTGCAAAAGTAGCCAGTTAGTTCTGCAGAAATATCTGATTGGACTCTGCCATCTGTCAATTAGCATTTCTGTGTTTTGTTGATGAAGTGATATTTACTTTTCTGGACTGCCATTGGCTGAGATGTTTAGTGTAATGAATGCTGAACTGAGCCTAGATAATTTTTTAAATCATAGCTTGGGGGCTTAACAGCCCTTTAAATGAATTGTATAAACAAGATAGCTGTTAATTCTCAATCAATGTATCATTAATCATCAAATAGTATTAAAAAATAGGAACTGTCCTTAAAAAGCTCAGTAAACTCTATTAAAGTTACCAAATTATCCATTCAGGGCTGTTTTCATTCAGAGAGTGTCAAAATTTTAACAGATTTATATTTGAAGATACATATTTCTGTGAGCTAGTAACTGAGACATACATATATATATATATATATATATATATATATATATATATAATTTGTCTTCATAAATTAACATGGCCTCAAGAAATTAGTAACTACTATAACCTTAAATCTGTAGTCATTAATAAAAATGGAAAATATATCCCACAGTGAGTCCCATGTGTCTTTAGATTGCCAACACCCACTAGCAAGCTTTGCACCAAACTCATGTTAGGAGATTTAAGTACGGCAAAATACAAAAATATATGTGTAAGCTATTCTTTCCTGTAACATACATGCAGCAATTTAGAATTTCATCTACAATTGTATAGACTCAACCCTTGGGGAGCAGCCTGGTGATTCTAACTTACCTCATCTCTTCCACTGGACTACAGTTCTGCCTCACATGTTCATGGGATCCTAGAACAGTGTCTGGCATATAGTAAGCAATAAATACTTGTTTTATAAATGAACAAGTGAAGGTAGAGGTTGTAAAGTGATGTCAAGGTAAATGACATTTATTAACTTTCTTTTTCTCAGCATTAAGCTGTATTCTTTGTACCTATTAACTTATGTAACCCTTATAAAAATTTTATTAGGTGGGTGGTATTCTCAAATGTAATATTTATTTTTATATCAATTTATATACAAATAAAGATTTAATATTATTTATGCATTAAATTAAATTCATATAATCAATATATATAATGATATTTAAGATATTATGACCATTATCTTAAGAATTCCGATAATGACAAAAAACTTACAATGACAGCTGTTTTTCTCTCTGAGGTCATTTCCTCCAGGGGAGCAATTCTTCAGCCTCTTTTTTTTTTTTTAATTCTTTTTCTTTTTTTTTTAAACCCCACATTTGTTTATTTATTTATTTTTTTGGCTGTCTTGGGTCTTCGTTTCTGTGCGAGGGCTTTCTCTAGTTGTGGCAAGCCGGGGCCACTCTTCATTGTGGTGCGCGGGCCTCTCACTGTCGCGGCCTCTCTTGTTGCGGAGCACAGGCTCCAGACGCGCGGGCTCAGTAGTTGTGGCTCACGGGCCTAGTTGCTCTGCGGCATGTGGGATCTTCCCAGACCAGGGCTCGAACCCGTGTCCCCTACATTAGCAGGCAGACTCTCAACCACTGCGCCACCAGGGAAGCCCCTTCAGTCTCTTTTCTGAGGATATTGTGATGCTTGGATACCATGCAAAGGAGTGACAAATTCAGTCTGTGGCTTCAGAATGGAAGTAATAGTAAGAGGAATGTTGAAGGGTAAGTAAGACAACCAGCTGGATTGGGATAGAGAGGACAGTATTCTAAGTTAAAGGAGAAGCAAGTACAAGGCTTGGAAGTTGCTGGTACAAAGCAAGAAGTTGCTGGTGTGTTTGTGTAGCTGAGAGCATAATGTGCCTGTGTGTATTTGAGAAGATGGAGAAATATAGGCATCAGGAAGCTGGAAATATAAGCTTAGGCTGTTGCATAGAGGACTTGCAGTGCTATGCTGATGAATTTGCATTTTGTCGTGTATGTAGAAAGACAAGCAAAAGCTTAAGGAGGCATCAAGTCTGTATTTTAGAAAGACCTGGCAACATTATAGAGAATGGATTGGGGAGGAAAGGAAGCAGAGTTAAGCCCACTAGTTCAGAGGCTATTGTGGTCACCCATACAAGAAACAACGAAGACCTGAATTGCAACTATGTACTTATTGGGGTCACTGTTGATGACCTGCCAAAAAGCCCAACTCTTACTTCTTCATCCGTAATGAAATTCCAGTTGTGTTTGTGCACCCCCTTCTCGGTGAGGCACCCCCAACCCCAATTCGGGAATAAATCCTGATTAGTCTAAGGCATCTTAGTGGAAAATTCACTTAATTTGCTAGTGATTGGCTAAGGATGTGCTGTGTGACGTGATCTGAACAGTGGGATGCAAAGAGAATTTACTAGGAGCTTTTGAAAAACTGTTTTCCTTTTGTAAAGAGGAACTGGGCTGGACAGCTCCTTCCACTGGATATTTTCATGCTCAGATGTAATGTTGCAAAACATCTGACCACGTGGGAGAGCAGAAAGAAAGAACCTGGGCTTTTTATGACACTGTTGAACTGCTGAGTTAATTAATTCTTATTCTTGCTATTGTAAGAAATAATAAATTTTCACTTATCCAAATTAGTACAGCACTTACCCTCCCCTTCCTCCTCCTGCTACTGCTGCAAATAATACCATGTGTTTGGGAAGATTACCACATACCAAACACCATCTAAAACAACACCCCTACAAAATAGATTCCATCGTTATTCCCATTCTACAGATGAGGACGCAAGTTCAGTTGAGTGAGGTTAAGTCGTTTTCTGAAGGTCACACAGCTATTGAGGTGTAGAGCCAGGCAGACTTTGAATCCACATTTATATCCAGACTATAAACTTTTAACCTCAGTATCACCTTGCCTCTCAAGGTAATAGTCAAGAATGGCAGGGTGGAATTTTGAAAAATATACCAGAGGTTATACCTATATCCATAAGCTTAGGGACTTGATATATTGGATGACAACAGACAAGGTATCAAAGATAATTACGAGAATTTTATTTTTTAAATGAGTGACTTGGTGAACACTGTTAAGATGAACTGAGGCTGGGACTAAGAACAGAGGTTTAGGGTTAGGAATTAGAAATGAAATGTAGCTGAGTTGGGGACCTGTAAAAAGAATAGTGTTGGAATATGTTCCATAGGCAGTTGGGAATGGGACCAGTATTTTTAGTTACTATTGCATTGTCTTGTCTGGGGGAGGGAGGATTAGCAGATGCTTGTGTAAGAAAAGCAATTAATACGTAAACCACTTTTGAGTATGTGCATAAACACGCCCTTTCCCCTGCTTCCATCTTCCACCACCTCACTCAGATTGACACGTAATCGAACATTAATGTAACAAGGAAAGAGAGAGCATAAAATATCTCTGCGGGAGCATGCTTAGTCTTACGCACATGTAGCAATAAATAACAATGATGAAACCCTTTATTTCCAAAAGACTCATTGGTTATATTTTTTACCTGTACATTTTCAACTACAAATTCAAAGTCAAATACACATCATAAATATTTTTATTCCTTTACTGGCATTTTCAGTTATCTAACTAACAATTAGATCATCAACACAAGGTAGTTTTTCAAGTGCTTTGTGTATGTATTTTTTCCCTGAAAGCATGAACAGCAAAGGTCAACAGCCCTATGATGCTTCTGGAATGACAACCAAGTGACAACACATTGCAGTGAGACTTCTGTTGCCATCCATGTGTTTTAGGTGCATGTGGCAGAGACGTCAGTGAGACAACCAAGCGCTGTGCTCTTAGACAGGAAAGTGTTTTCTTTCAGTGAGCTAATTTTTTGCAGTAGTAGAGTCAAATCGAGGGGGAAATCGCTTGTTTTAGCAATGAGATGCTTACCCAAGCCTCAAGGGTGACAGCACAGTGAGAATCAACTGCTGATAATAAAATCCAGTCAGCCAGCTGCTTTGCCCATTTATTAATTTATTCCAGTTATGTCTTTAGTCCTGCACTGTTTATTGATTATCTCCAAGGTGCTGGGCACTCTACCTATGCACATGTTTGTTTCCGCTGCTAGACTGGGAAGACAGGGAACTTGAAGACAGGGAAAGTCTCCGGGTCAGTTTTACATCCTCAAGGCAGAGAAAAGATGGTTCTTTGAGCTGACGTGAACTACACTAGACCCAGATAACAGAAGGATGTCGAAAGCAAACATGGTCCATGGGATTCCAGTCTTGCAGTGTACACAGTCTACATGGAAATGGCACCTTAGTTGAACAGCCAGGTGGCTTTGATGAACTTGGCCTTCAATGGTGTTCATAGTTTATTCAGGTAATCAGTAAATAAATGAGATATCCGACCACTGGTTTGACAGTCATTTCATTCAACTGATTTGTTTTAAATATGGCAGATATCTTTGTGGTAAGAAAGACCTGGATTCAAATCCTGAAGGTGCCACTTTCCAAATGGACGTTGGTGGTTCAAACAGCTATTACTTTTAAGCTTTATTTCTTTTCTTTTAAAATAGTGATTGATATAACAATCACCTAAAGTGATGTTCAAATCAGATAGTGAATGTAAATTGCTAAGCGTGGCATGGGGTACAGGGTGGGTACTCAACTAAAGGTGATGCGTGTAATGAGTTCTTTTTGTTGATGCCATCTAATCTAAACATTGCATATGGAGCATCTGACCAGGGGTTCCTGGTGGCAGCTTACTTTTGTTTTCCTTTTACCTTAGAGTGTACTTACAGTTAGGTATTACCAGTGATATGGCTTTCCATCTTTGCTTTTCAGCTATTATTCTAAACAGGGAAGTACTCCGAGGCGAAAAGCAGGAAATTATCGATTAGTACAAGTAAATCCTAGGCGATGAGATGCATTTGGTGGATACAACCTTTGCTCTGTTCCACAGCCACAGACAAGACCAGGAGCCCAATGCCTCAGTTAAGAAGTATTCAACAGCAAATAAACAAACAAACAAGCAACAAAACCTGGCAGCAGATTTAGGTAGTCTAAGTTTAGTGCAGTGACTCAAAAATGTCATAAGGGGCATCGTGTCTCTTTGTGCTCTGTCATCTTCTGTCCGCTGGCTTTGGGACTTGTGT
The DNA here is from genome assembly GCF_964270905.1 of Leucopleurus acutus. Lineage (NCBI taxonomy): Eukaryota > Metazoa > Chordata > Mammalia > Artiodactyla > Delphinidae > Leucopleurus > Leucopleurus acutus. The sequence continues at coordinate 77,956,309 of NC_139154.1, forward strand.
CCTATGGTTGTTACTTTATGATCCTAATATGGCTGCTGCAGCTCCAAGCCTTACCTCTGCTCTCCGGACAGAAGGCTGGCAAAGGTCTCATCCTTTTGAAGCTTTGTGTTTTTATTCCAGGAGTATTGTCCTCCTCAGCAGGCTTCCAACTCTATCTTGTAGGACAGAAGTGAGTTAGTTATATGCCCATCTTTAGATCATTTGCTGGCAAAAGTAATGAGATTTCAATGATTAATTTAGATCTAGAAGATAGATAGGGACATACCTAGTTTTCACCCCTTCTCTGAACTCACAGGGAAGAAAAACAACAAAATTGGGAACGGAACAGGGCCTTCCACACTCCTAGTACCTTGGGAGAAATTGTATTGGGTTAAAATTAAGGACAATTAGGACATTTACATTACAAACACGGTGACCTTGGGCAAGGTATGGAGCTCTGAGAGCATTAGTGAAAATGGGGAAAATAAAATCAATCTGAGAGGTTTGAAAGCTTCTGGCGCAGTCCCTGGTTGCTAGTAGCGTCTCAGTAAATGTTGGTCTCTCACTGTGAGATGACTGAGTTTACCATAAAACTGTAAAACTCAGCTTCTTCATCAGTAATATGGGCACGATAATAGTGAGTTAATTCTTGCAAAGCAGGCAACGTAGCTTCAAAATGGGCTCAGTGATTGTTGATGAAGATAATGGATGACAATAAAGATGTTGTAGACTGCTTAGTCTATTTGGGTAATGTTCAGAGTACATATATATATATATATATATATATATATATATATATACACACACGTATGTATGTATATACACATATATATACACATAGGCTGAAAATAACTCTTGAAGCTCTACTCTAAAAGGGAGATTCCTTTGGGCCTTGAGGGACCCTCTGTCATTGAGAATTTCTTCATTTAAATTCTAAAGTAGGACTGAAGGTAGGCAGTCCTTAATTTTATTAGCTCTTATCAGCTAACCCTTTAGAAAGGATGAGTGAGAAGTGTCTGAGTCTTTTCTATAACTATTTATTTACTGGCTTGGTAAGGACAGATAGGAAATATCCTTTTTTCTCCCCCTTCCTCTGCCTCTAGATTAAAAAAACTCATTACAGGAATTAAAAATTCATTTACAGGAGCTCCAAGTCTTGCCAAACAGACTCCCCCAAATCCAATTTCTCTCTGACGATTTAAAAAAATTTGTTTCAGTATGTCCAGCAAGACTGGCTTCTGCCTTAGGCTAGACAAGCCCACCCAGGAATGGTCACAGGTTAAGCTCTGGACTGCAGACTCTACCGAGGGGGAGTTCAGCAAAGAGGGATAAAAGTCTTTGCCTCTTATGCGAGACTATGAGAATTCCTCTCCTCTCTCTTCCCAGGAAGTTCTGGAGAGTGTTTTGTTTCCTTCCTTTTTCTCCCTTCTCCCTTTCCTCGCCTCCTAACAATTATGCCACGTTTTAAATATTCCAAATGAAAAGACCTTTCTCATTCCTTTCAGGGAGATAGGTTATCTTGCCTTCTTCATGCTTGCTGAAGGATTTCTCTAAGTAAAATGTAAGAATCAGGAGAGATCCCTCAAACTCCTAGACTTCTAAAATAGGAAGAAGAAGAACCAGACCGGGGGAGAAAAAAAAAAAAAAAGGAAAAACGTAGCAAGAAAGTTAAGATAGTTGGGCTTTCTAATGCCTTAAATCTCCTTCTTGTCTTGTGTCCCCTATTTTGTTTTCCCTACTCTTCAACCCTCTCCAAGCCTACAACCCACTGGATTTCCAAGTATGTCAGTTTCATCCTAGAAGAACCTCTCTCAAACCCGATAGTTTTGCTTCCTGGCTGCCCCTACTTTAGTTCAGGTATGAAGAGAACGATGGCAGCAGCCCATACCACCACCAGCCCTCTGCTGTCCCCTGACGCCATGTTGTTAGAAGGCATTGTCCTACAACAGCAGTCAGGGAGTCTCCTGCCTGTGGTGCTTCAGCGGTTCCTCACTGCCTGTACAACTAAAGCCCAAGTCGCTGAGCTCCGCATGTAAGGTATATTATGATATAGATATGGCCCTATTCTGCTTCTCCTAGTTTGCTCATATCCTGCTCTTTCTCCATCTGTGACATTGTGGTTTATAAAAAGATGTATATATTTGGTTTTTGTCCCCATTTCTGGCACAGAACTCCTAAGATCCTTGGAATTTCCTAAGTGATAAGAAGAATAAAGTTGTCTTTTGATATTCATAACAAACTCCCTTCCACCACACCTGTGTTTATGTTAATGTGATGACTTCTGGAAGGACCTAAATGGGGGTCAGTTGCCAGAGGAGCTAACCACATGATTAGAGGTTTGGAACTTTTAGCCCCACACCTCTGATCTTCAGGGTGGGGAGAGGGGCTGGAGATTGAGTTCCATCACTAATGGCCAATTATTTAATCAATCATGCCTATGTAATGAAGCCTGCATAAAGAAACCAAAAGATAGGGCTTCAGAGAGCTTCCAGGTTGGTGAACATGGAGATGCTGGGAGACCAGGTTGCTTGGAGAGGTCATGGAAGCTCCTGTCCCTTTCCTCATACTTGTGCTATGCTTCTCTTCCATCTTGCTACTCCTGACTTATATCACTTTATAATAAACTGGTAATCTAGGAAGTGAACGGTTTTCCTGAGTTCTGTGAGCCACTCTAACAAATTAATTGAACTCCAAGAGAGGGATGTTGGAAGCTCCAGTCTATAGTCAGTTGGTTAGAAGCATAGGGGACAACCTGGACTTGCAATTGGCTTCTGAATTATGTGTATGCGTCAGGGGATGGGAGGCCAGTCGATAGGTTGTAGTCTTGTAGGACTGAACCCTTAACCTGTGGGATCTGATGCTATTTCCAGGTAGAGAGTATCAGAATTGAGTTAAGTTGTAGGACACCTAGCTGGTGTCACAGAATTGCTTGATGTGAAAACCTCACACATCTGATCCGGTGTCAGAAGTGAGGTAGCATAGTAGAGGAGTGTGATGATAAAGGAGAGACAGACAGGAGTGTGCTTTTCCCTTATACCATCTTCCTCCTGGCTGCAGCCACACTCCTCATCTATCTTACTTCCTGCCATCTAGGATGGGTCTAAGACGGCCCTCTGCCCTAGGTCTAGGCAGCCGCTTGTTCACTTGTCAGAGCCGTGTGGCTCTGTTGGCCTCTTGCTCTGTTGGCCTCTTGCTTCCAGTGCTCACTGACTCAATTTGGGAGTCATTCTGGGCTCCTCTCTTTAACTCTCCACATCCAGTCCATTAGGAAACATGCGATTTTCCTTCGAAATATGTCCGGTATCTGAACTCTTCTCAGCACCTTCACTTGCTTCATCCTGGTCTTAGCCACCATCACTTCTGACCTGGATTATTGCAAAATTTGCCCAACAAGTCTCCCCACTTCCAGGTTTGTCTTCTGTAGTCTGTTTTCAGTACAGCAGCCAGAGCAATCCGTTAAAAATGTCTGTCAGATCGTGTCATGCTCTGTTCGTCTCCCAAAAGGGCTGTAATGATTCCTTATCCGCGCTGGGTAAAATCCAGAGATTTCATAGTGGCCTCCTTCTCTCCCTTTCCTCTCTCCATCACCCCAGCCACACTGGCCTCCTTGCTGTTGTTTCAACAGCCTAGACCCCATCCATCCATCTTAGAGCTAGCCTATCATCTGCTTCCTCCCCAACCCCATCCTCATCCCACACATACAACCCAAATCTGCTTTGCTCCCTCCTGCACCTCCTTTCACAGTTTGATCTAAAGTCTCCTTCTCAATGAGCCCAGCCTGATGGTCTCATTTAAAATTGCAACTCTGTTCCTGCCCTACATTCCTGGGCCCCTTACCCTACTCTACATGTTCTTGTTTCCATAGCACTTATATAACTACTTGTTTATTATGTTTGCTGTTTGTTGCCTATCTCCTTACCTCCCACCTCTCATGACCCCAACCTTGGGAGACTATAAAGTTTTTGAGGTTGGGGATCTCTGTGTGGACCTACTGAAGGATTGTGAGAAGAGAGATGACCTGTTCATTTATTTATCTGCACATTCTTCTATGATGCTTACCACATGCCGAACTTAACTTATTTAACCTAATAGCAAACCCATAAAAAAAGGTCTGTTATTATCCCCACCATACAGGTGAGGAAACCAAGGCATGGAGAGGTAAATATTTTGCCAGGACACCTGGCCAGCCAGTGGCACAGCCAGGATGCAAACACAGGCAGTCGGGCTCCTGAGTTCTTGCTTTTCACTGTACTGTACCATACGACCACTTGTTATGCTATGCCAAATATATTAATCAATGGGTGCTTTCAGACTCAGCTCCAATTCTAAACTGCTAAAGCACTGTCCACTACTCTTTTCTTTTCCAGGAAGAATTAGCTGCTCTGCCTTAGTACTGACTATACTATATTGTAATGCCCCTCCACCTGTAGGCTGTAAGCCCCTGGAGAGTGAGGATCTAGCTTAGAAGCTGGTCCACCAGAGGACACCCATCAACATCTGCTGGTCCAAGTGGAGTTGAAAGAGAAAAGAGTCATGAATTGTTGGTAGGGTGGATGTTAAAGACTATGGAATCCAAAATACTCCAAACATTAGAATCAGCCATTTGGAAAGACAAGAGTTTTGCTGGTACTAGAGGAATGACCTTTCTTTGGCTGACTGACCATTTTGTAGACAGACATCCTAAACACATTTTTATCATGTTTATGGTCCTAAACTCAAGTTTGTTGAAACTTGGAGACACCTAAATAATGGCATTGTCACTGATTAAAGAGATAAGATGGGGAAAAAAACCCAGAACAAATCTCTCCAATAGTACACACCTTTAATTTTTCTTTTTGTATGTCTTTAGCCATATTAAGTATGTATTTGATATTATAAAGAAACATAATCAACAGGGCCTAAACATGGAATGTACCATGCTCATTCAATTTTTTTTTTTCACATTCTCAGCCACCCAAGGCTCTGTGAGGAGTACAAAGAAGGTTATGAGACTATATTTAAACAGTTAACCCTTTAATGGGGAAGGTGGAAATAATAGGCATTAAATGGAGAGAGGAAATTCTAGTATAATATCAATAACAAAATTAATATTAGCAGTCACTGCAGTAATAACAGTTCAAAACTCTTCCAATTTATCGGGCATTGTGCTAAAAATTTATACATATTTTTCCGTTTAATTTTCATAGTGATCCAACAAAGAGCCTATTAGTGGCCCCATTTTATAGATGAAGAGACTGAGGTTCTATAGAACTTAAGCAATGCAAACAGTCACACAATTTGTGCCAGAGCTGGAAATTGACACCAAATCTATTGGACACTGGAGTCTACATTCTAAGATTAAATCTAATGATGGAAAATTCTGGAGCTGGAAGGGGGAGAGGAGTAGTTGCTAGGTCATCCAATATATCTCAAATCTAGGCATTGATAATAGCCATTAAGGGAATTAGTAGTAATATTCTGCAATTATTATTATCATTATTAATTACATATTCATGCTGGTGATAATGTTGAAATAGTGAACCAGGATTTCTTATATATTTACCTTCATGAAGGAAAGGTGTTTAGTGTCATAGCTGTAGATTATTCTTTTAGATCCTTTTTTATCCTTTCTCTGCAACTTTCTTCTTTCCTTCCCTTTTGTGTCTGATATTGATGTATCGCACTTCCATATCAGATCAAAAGCATATGGGATTTTGAATTTATTGACACTGTTCTGTTAAAAATTACATTTAGAAGCATGTTAAAAGGTCACCTCTCTGCTTACTTATTTCTTGACACTTTGCTAGCACAGACTGTAGTCTTGGTTCATTAGTCAAGGATATTAACAGCCAGGGTTCGGCTTTCTGAGATCATGTGGTACAGTCTGGGCCCACACATATTTCTCAGGCTTGTTAGAGTCTTTATTCTTTAAGAATTTCCCATTAATCTCTGCCCAAGAAGTGCAATAACAGGTTAGTTAGTCATCAGATACAAATCAGAACCATTTCCAGAAGTATCTTTAATAGCATTCATTAGTTCTGTGCTTATGTTTTAAGGGAATGAAGAGGGGCAGGAAAATGCCCCTTCTTCAACACAGAACCTTTCCCATCTTCAAGAGCATCTCATTTGGGAATCATTGAAATTAAGACGCTGCGAATGGGCCAAATCAAATGCAGACAATGTGCTTTTCCTGGGGAAATGAGGGCTCCTACAATCCTGACTTTTTTTTCCCACATAGAGGCATCATCTTTGATCATGATCAGATTTTACAACTCATTGTTCCCTTCCAGTCCTCGGGGTGAGAGGATCATGTAAACGGACAGGCAAACATTTGGATTATAGAAGGCATCCGGTATTAATAACAGCAATAAAAAATGTTTACCTAACTTGGATAGATTGTGTGTATAGATAGGATTTGTGTGTGTGTGTGTGTGTGTGTGTGTGCGCGCGCGCGCGCGTGTGTTCCCCCCTCTTACTCAGAAAGGAAATATCAGATCAGGAAATGCATTATGGAGTTTTGTATGCAGTATTAGTCTATTTCTTGGCAGAGACCCAAATCTATTGTGGCGAGAAAGTAATAGATGAACTAACTAGGGACTCAGACATACTGGCTAGTGTCCAAGAAACATTAAAAAATTGAGTACTGAACATAACAAGTAGGATGGTGCATGTAAATTTAGATGTCTTATTGAAAATAGCACATTTATTAATATATTAGACTTGTAGACATGAGAGTGTTTTAATACCTACTCAGAAATTACTCATGGGTCGGCTTCACAGAAATATCACTTGCATAAGTGTGAGCTTCCTGAAATGGTGCCAGGCATGAGTGATCGTGGCTGGACTATTCTAAAGAAAACTGGGAAATAGGCAAAATATGTTATTGTCGTGATTGAGGCATCACCTTTCTTCTTAATTAACTCAGTACTAATTTGTTGAATGCCTACTAGGTGTCTGGCCCTATTCTAAAATGCTGGGAATGCCCAGATTAAAAAAAAAAGTTAAAATATTATCATACAGGAATGTTTTTAGAAGTCCCAGTTTATGAAAATAGAGTTTATATGCAGTAACATTTACCGTTTTTAAGGGTTCAGTTTGATGAGCTTTGACAAAAGTGTACAGGCATATAACCACCATCACAACTAATGTAAAGAACATTTCTGTCTTCCCAGAAAGTTCCCTGTTGATCCTTTGTAGTCAATGTCCTAGTCTGAGCCCCATCCCCAGGCAAACATTAATCTAATTTTTGGCCCTCTAGTTTTACGTTTTCCAAAATGTCACATAAATATTGATAGAATCATACAAATTATAACCCTTTGAGTCTGGCTTCTTTCACTTAGCATAATGCTTCTCAGATTCATTCTTGTTTCATGTATGATTAGTACATATCTTTTTTTTTCTTTTTATTTTTTTTGCGGTACACGGGCCTCTCACTGTTGGGGCCTCTCCCGTTGCGGAGCACAGGCTCCGGACGCGCAGGCTCAGCGGCCATGGCTCACGGGCCCAGCCGCTCCGCAGCGTATGGGATCTTCCCGGACCAGGGCACGAACCCGCGTCCCCTGCATCGGCAGGCGGACTCTCAACCACTGCGCCACCAGGGAAACCCAGTACATATCTTTTTAATTGCTGAGTAGTATACCGTTTGTTTATATATTTACCAGTTGATGGATTTTTGAATTGCTTCCAGTTTTGATGATTTTGAATAAAGCCACTACAAATATTTGTATACAGGCATTGCCCATTGTGTGGGCATATATTTTCATTTTTCTTGCATAATTAACTAAGAGTGTAATTGCTGGGTCCTATGGTAAGTGTATGTCTAACTTCAAAAGAAACTGCCAAAGAATTTTTGAAATGATTGTACCATATTTTTTTCCCACCACAACGTATGAGATTTTTAGTTGATTCACATTCTTGTCAGCACTGGGTGTCATCAGCCATTTTAAGTTGTCATTCTAGTAGCTGTGTAGTGGTATTTCGGTTTATATGTGCATTTCACTAATGACTAACAGTGTTGAGCATCTTTGCAGGTGCTTATTTGCCACCCACATCTTTTAAGTAAAGTGCGTATTCAAATCTTTTGTCCATTTTTTTAACTTTTTATTTTATATTGCAGTATAGCGATTAACAATGTTGTGATAGTTTCAGGCGCACAGTAAAGTGATTCAGTTATACATATACATGTATCCACTCCTTTTCAAATTATTTTCCCATTTAGATTGTTACATAATATTGAGCAGAGTTCCCTGTGCTATATACAGTAAGTCCTTGTTGGTTATCCATTTTAAATATAGCAGTATGTACATGTCAAATCCAAAACTCCCTAACTATCCCTTCCCCCCCTTCCCCCCCACCCCTCGCTAACTATAAGTTCGTTCTCTAAGTCGGTTTCTGTTTTGTACATAAGTTCATTGTATCATTTCTTTTTAGATTCTGCATATAAGCAATATCACACAATATTTCTCTTTCTCTGTCTGACTTACTTCACTCAGTATGACAATCTCTAGTTTTTGTCCTTTTCTTATGGAGTTGTTCTGTGAATTTAAACATTCAGTTTCCTCATCTGTTAAATGGAGAACATGCCCACCTCACTGTATTTTCATGAAGTAAATAAAATAGTGTACATAAAAATGTTTAGCATAGTGCCTAATATATTGTAGACAAATAACTATTACCCTATTACTATCATTGTAAACACAATTCCTATCCTAAGGTGCTTACCATTTAGTTAAAATCAGTGTCTTTCACTTTCTTCTAGGTAACACCCTATCTCATCCTATTCATCATCTCACCTGAGCCTCAACTGATGTCACATAAAATACTAAATAATAACTAGGACATAACATGGTAATGGTAATGGATAATTATATAATCCTCTAGGGTTGTCTTCATTGCTTAAAGATAGAAAAGTCATCTAAAACTTAGAGGAGTGGGGCCATGTTGGTGGAATGACAGGTTGGTTGATTGACAGCTTGGTGGACTTCTTTTGTGGTACCATGACAGTTGACTAAATTGTTTGGCTTTCAACCCTAGAGAAGTAATGCCTTTGATGACCAGAAATTGAGAAGACAGGGCCCAAGACTTTTGTAGGATTCTTGTGGTGGTCCATGGAGACTAAGGCAAGGCAACTTCATTTCTATGAACGTTATTGAATATAAGGCTAGAATGAAAAGGGAAGCCTTATTCACCACTGAACAGATAGGGGAAAAAATGCTCCATGCCAGTAGTGATTAGCAAATTAAACAATAAGGAAATGCCATTTAAAAATTCTCAGGCAAAAGCTGAAATCCTATAACATCAAGGATCTTGACAATGTAAGAAATGATTAAAACCATTTTGAGAGAAATTTGGCAATGATGAGAGACATTGAAGATGTCCATTTCCCACCATCCAGCAATGTCACTTCCATGTGTCTACCTTAGAGAAATGTTCTCATGCTATAAAGAGAAATGTTCAAGGGTGTTTGTTGTAGCATTATTAACATGCTAAATCATTCACCAGTTTTTTTACTACTAATCAATATTTATGTAAACAATTTCTTATCTCTAATTAGACATTTAGCCTTTCCTTTTGCTAGGAGTTTCTGGCAAAATCTTTCTCCAGAAAATGTGTCATGATGCTGTGATGAACTGGCATTTTTATCTCTCATGTGTTGGGAGCACTGGAATCACAGAGGAGTTTCTACTACCTGCGTAAATTCAGTGATGTGCACAAGACAGTCTGCACTCTACAGGCAAATTTGAGAAGAGGCTGCAAGAAGTCTTTAAGGAGCAAACTGGGAAATTTAGATAATTTCTTGCTGAAGTGCTTAATATCCGGCAATATGAGTACTTGAAATGTCTTTGAGATGCCAGTTGGGAAAGGAAAAAAAATTGCATTTTCTAGAGTAAGACCTTGATTTGCTAGAGCCCTCAAACAAGAAGTTTGCACCCTCTGGTTTTCTCTCAGAAAGGGGGAAATAACCACACCATAAGTTCATATCAAGTACAAGTCAAAATATAAATCAAAATACCTTCAGAAACATCTTCTGTACGTTCTACACTTCAACCTGGAGTCTTAGATGACTATAGGCATTTAGTGATTTAACAGTAAGCTTGAGGTCTTGGAAACACCTTAAAGATTAAAAAGATTTGGTTTTGCTCAAAGTACTGTCTAATTTAGAAGAAGAATCAAGTTTCTGAATAATATGATTTTAAACAATTCTGGATTTGGGAGCATAAACTCTAAGGTATCAAGAAAATGTATATGTTTTACTCATATCCATTTAGCACAACTTCAAAAATTTAAGTAGTATGCATCAGAGACAAGGCTGTCAAACAAATCTACTAAACATGGTTAGGACCAAAATACACTGAAATATTGTTACCATGTAGGGGGAAAAGAACATGTTACTTCACTCAGTAATTCTACTTCTATGGCAAAAAAGTGGACAAGCTGTATTCTTCAAAGATGTTTATTGCAATACTACATTAGATAACAAAACATTATAAAGATTATAGTACCCCCAAAATGGGATTGAGTTATTGAGCACATCCAACTATTTGAATATTATGCAGCTATTCAGTATGACAAATTGAAAACAGTACCTCGACAAAAATGAAAGACATGATATATATATAAATGTGATTTCTATACTATGATTACACTTATGCCAAATTTGTGAGTTTACATGGACAGGAATTTGAAGGAAGATGGCAAATAGTCATTTGCTTTGTCAGTATTTGGGGGTCATAGATGAAATACAGTTTATCACTTTTACTTTTTTCTTGTTATTCTAAAAGAAAAAACATTAAAATAACACTCCATTCCTTAAATACGTTGACTTATTTAGAGCTTTGCCTCACCCCTATAGACAATGGCTAACATTTACATGAATTTTCTGAAGATATTTAAATTAAAATGAATCCACATTCTTTGCAAAGTGGCAACAGTTTTCTTATGTAAGTCACATATTTTTTCAAAAAGAAAGAATATTTTCCTTCTTTTCCTTTGGGCTCCAGCAAGTAGGATCACCTACATAAGATGTATCTGCAGTAAGTTATTCCCCTATTGCTTCAGCTAAGCTTTCTCTGAATTTGTGTAATCAGAACAACCTTAAAAAAACAACTAAATAAAAATCAGAAAAAGTGGACTTCTGAGCTGGAAGAGTTTTCTTAAGCTCTCATGGCTCTAATTGTTACATGCAAATTGTTCAATAAATAACGCTGGCCATAAAAAGGAAAGATATTAATTAAGCACAGGATTTAGGCTGACTCAGTCTCATACATGAGACAAAAGGTTAAGTAAATGCCAAGGCCGCTGTGCCTCTTCAAACAATGAATATTAGTTTTAGAATCATTAATGTCTGCTTAGGAAACAGAGTCATATTGGAGACTTGTATGCCAAAATAACGAAGGCCAGAGCTGTTTCTTTTCAATCTGAAGCAAAAGTATTCTACAGTTGAGGGCTAAATGTACGCAATTAAGAGTGCTAGGTAAGACAATAGAGACTGGCACTGTTAATCTGTAGCCAAATTGAGATCATGTTTTTCCTTGAATATAGTAACTTGTGCCATTAATATGTATCAGCAAGGTCATCTAGATCAACTTTGCCGAGGAAAAGCAGGGTTGCTGGTTGTGGGAAGCCATTCCAGTCTCTGAAGAGGTTGCAGCGAAATCCCAAGAGCAGGTCATTAAGGGACAGGAGTGAAGATATGGTTGGGACAGCTATCTGCCTATGGCCATGCATGCTACCTCTAAGAGCAAAAATAGGTGTCTTCAAAGCCATATAGTTTGCAGACTCACCTCAGTATCCCCAAGTGGTTGAGCCTTTGATACTTCCTGTGGCAATCTGGAAAATCTGCAAGCTAAACTTCATTTCGTAGTGAATTGTTTCACTAGGGCTATTCTTTAGTCACTCTGTACCTTCTTGCCAGATAGGTACTCTGTCGAAATTACGGTGAGCGGGAAGGAGAGCTTTTGGCGCCCTTTGTTTTGGTGTAGAATTTATAAATATACTTTATATTTCTTCTATTTTATTGAGTTTTCCAAATACCTGGTGGATACCAATGCCTCTATTAAGCCAAAATGTCTCTTAACATGAATACTTCCAAACACAGGCATAAATGATTCATATTTACACATCTCAGGAAGTGAAGTATGATACTCAAATTCTAAAATTTAGAGGGTTTTTTTGGTGGTAAATTATTTTATAATTACTGCTAATGTTGATTTGTATGGAAAATATATTCAGTATGTAATGTAAAAATTCCTCTTAAATTCCTGCTGTGTAAAGTATCTGTGGTATTGAAAACAATAGGGCTTCCACAAATGCCTTGCGCATCAACTCCTATTTTGCTGAATGTTTAAGCGTATGTATTTAAAACACAATTCAATCCATTATATCTAATGCATTCATCTTTGTAATTTTGGCTTCTAAATCAGATTTTTGTTTAGCTAAACATGGAAAATAAAGACCTGTAATTCCAGCCTGATCCCAAAATGGATACTGAAATATACAGTTTTGAGTTAGGGTGATTCCTAAACTGGGGCAAGAAATATGGATGAAAAGTGATGTGAGAGGAGAAGAAGGGCCATTGGTTAGGTGTCAGCTCCTCTCCTGTTTGATAGAGCAAGTTGAGCAGGTAGTTTCACCAGGTCCTGCCCTAGTTTCTCCACTTGGAAAATTAGATAATACAACCTGCCTTCATTCTGCCCTTCTAATACTTTTCTCAGTTCACAGGAATATTTTATGAGGTTAAAGAAAATGTATAAAGAAACAAAGCAACAATAAAAGAGTCAGTTGGTAGAGATAAAATAATTTAATGGAAGGTGGCTTAAACATCTTTAAAGTATGATAAAACTTCAGAGCATTGTTAGTTTTTATTCTCTAAATAGCTAATCATGACTTTGATAGAGACTATTTGTATTTGTCATTATAAAGCCCTCACTGAACGCTTAACTCAATTACCATAATTTCAACTACAAGAAACATATACGTAAACATTATGTAAACAATACAAATATATGTTATATACGTGTGTGTATTATGTATATAATATATATACATATGGATATTCAATATATATATATGTATATATACTTTAGATATGTGTGTTTATATATGTGTGCCTGTGTATATGTGTGTGTGTGTGTGTGTGTGTGTGCACTTATACAAATACATGCATGGATGGAGAGTGTAGTCCCATGCTGTGTATATGTATGTACGCATGTGTGCATGTTTGTACACGTGTGTGTGTGTACATTGCAGACACTGTAGGACTAAAGGGAAGAATCTTTCCTCTGAAGATGTCTCCAGAGGCAGCTGGCAAACCATGAATCTATGTCATAGACAGTACAGCCCAACATTGCGATTCTTTTGTTAAACTCCTCTGGGTTGAAATTCAAAACAAATTGTTCCTGCACTGAATTGTCTTTGCAAAAAGTGCAGCAGGGAGGTAGACCTGGCTTTAGAGGTGGTAGATGGTGGGAACCTTGCATCTGACAGAAGGTCCTATGCCCTGGATAGAGACAAGTGTGTAAAAGGTGACGTCTCCAGTCAGACGTCCTCTGTGCTGAAAGGGGTGAGAGGGTTTATGTGGATATGGCTATAGAAGCAGAAAGGTAACATATCAGGATGGGTGAAGGGAGTGGCACAGAATGGGAAAGAGCAAGTGAAGTGCAGAGAGGAAAAAATAAAAATGGAGATAGTACGTACGTAGAGTGAAATAAATAATGGAAGCACAGAAGGTGACAGATGCAGAGGCAGAAACAAACAAAACTAGGGACTCCAATTAAGGAGACAAATGGGATAAAGTATAAAAATATAGAAGAAGTGGGAACTGAGCCAAAGTTAGAGACTGTGAACTAGGGCGGGGAAGGGAAATACAGAAAGCAGGGAATGACTGGCTTAAGGTAAAGATGAGCATAAAGAAACCAGAGCGAGTGAGACAATAAGGATGGAAGTAACTCTGAGAGGGGACCAGGGTCTGGAGTATCGGCAAAGCCATAAACAAAGACACAAAGGCATGGTGAAAGGAGGGAAGAAGAGAAGTAACTAAAAGAATAAGAAATTCTATTTTCAAAACAGGCAAAAATAATTGTATTAGAAGCCCCTTTGGCCAAGGAAGCACAGGTGCCCAGAATGGGGTGGAGGTGAAGGGAAAAAAATAATGGCTATCATATTTCTTTCCCATTAGGGGAAGTGAAAAACACTAAGCACAGAAACACCTGTGTAATACACAATAGTGTAATACACTATTAGTGTAATACACAATAGTGTAATACACTATTGAGCAAAATGAGGACATTATATTTAAGTACTAAGCATGTGGTAGGGATGGTCAATGTTATAGGAGTTTGGAGGCAAAGAAGGCCAAGGGACGCTGGTAAATTTTTCATTTAAAAAGCCTTGAACTAGGGATCAAAGGGGAAGCAATTTTCCACAGTAGCTGAGACATGTAGAGAACTGTAGAGGTGGCTGTCTATTCTTGGTCCCTCTAACCCTCTTCGTGGATTTGACCTTAGTGAGGGAAGTTTTGGGGCCCAGACCACCATCACATATAATGCCTTACATTGCTCTTCTTGGACCTGGTCCTGGCATCAGAAGATGCCACCTAAACCCCAAATGTATCATTTTTAGTGTTCAGGGCAATAATGGTACTTCCTACGTCTGGGTAATCCATTCTGTTCTACCCCAAGGCATCTTCATCCATAAATCATCCACATAGCCTTCTAGGCCTAAGTCAAACACCACCTGCTGCTCCTCTAACTAAATGAAACTAATTAAAGTGTGGCACTTAAAGTTTCTGGGCCATTTTCTCAACATGGAAGTCCACAAATCGTTGTTAGTTTCCAATTCTCTGGAAGATACAGAGGGTTGGGACATTCAGCCTTTGTTTCATCGTTCTTCTATTTGAAAAGGTTAGAAAACTAAAACTATTTTCCCAGGTTCCCTTGCAGCAGTCAAATTTATACCTGTGAGATTTAGAAGGAGGGAAGAGGTGAAGGCCCTGAAAACACCAGGCACTGCTTTTCAGTTTTCCAGTTTCCTGAATATTTTGACAGGCAATGGGGTATTTACAGTGGTACCTTCTTAATCCCAGTTCCTTCTTTTAGCTCTACTGGCAGCGTTAGAGGGTGTAGCTGCTCTAGAGAGCCCAAGTCATTCTGAGAGATATTCCTGAAAACTCAGTCTAGAACGTGAGCTTTGACTCTTCTGCTATTTTTTTTAGTACCTAATTTCCTGCATTAAATTCTGCTTAAAATATTTTGATTATCCTCTCTTTCCTCACTGATATACATTCTGATACAAACATCTATAGCAGTTTGGAAACTCACTTGTAAGCGAATGACAATATACTGCTGTATGCCATAGCTAATTACACATGGGCTGCGTGTGTTTTCTTGCCTTTGGTGTTGTAAGTTCATCAGTACACCATACCATATAGGACGGAGCCAAAAATACAAAGCAGGGTAGCCACAAAAATGGGTTAAATGACTGTATTCAGTTCTCAAAATAGGGTCCCAGGCAATACGAAAATTACCTAAACTGTTTACTTCTTGTTCTTCTCATGGACCATTCTTTCTCTACTCTTCAACCAACAATTAGATAGGGGAACTAAATATTCTGATGCATCATACCATTTCCAATTTGTTCATTTTGTTCCTTATTTACATGCTTTGTTAAGGTTAGGGGTGGGGTGGAGGGAGGAGAAGCCTCGCTTTGGTGTGTATTTATGGGTTTCTATTATCCCTGAGATCTTTATTCCAATGACCACAGTTACCTGAGAATGGGGTTTCATATACCAGTTTGTTGGTGGAGAAGCCTTTATGCTGATATGAAATAGGTAAACAAGGATCGGGCTGGTACTTTGATAGTAGTGCCAGCGCATAACGTAATAAAAACGATGCCAAAGGGTTTTATTGTTATTGGCTATTTCTGCAAGTCTCATCATAATTCCTGCAATTAACATTTTTGTATTTGTAAAATATAAACCAGAACTAAAAGGAGATCATAAGCTTGAGTTTTGTAAGCTGCTTCTACCCACAAGCCTTGGGAATTTTGAGACATTTTAGCTATTTTGTGATGCAGTTATTATCCTCTTCAGGCTTCAGCTCACAAATATGGAGCTCATGTCTGGTTTTGTTACCCAATTTGCAAATTATCTTGCTCTTAATCATTATCAATTAGCAAAGAAACCAGCAAAATATTTTTGTTAGTATTAATTTTCTTTCCCCTGTATTACACAATTCCTTGTTCATTCCAAGTATTTGCCTAAGATATGCAAAAATAAAGTAATGAACCTTGAGAAAGTTAAAAACAACCCGTATACCAATTCACTGTTGAAGACCAGTCCTAGTCTAAAACAAAAACAAGAAACATCACAGTGTATAAAAATGCCACTCTTCAGTCCTGTATGTGGTTTTCAAATTGTATGACCAAGAAACATTTTTCATACCCCTCCATTCCTCTACCTCCCACTTAGTCCCACTCTGCAGAGGTCCACATACCGTTATTCCAGCACTTAAACACCCGCCTGGCGAATTTATATTTGATTTTTCCCCAAATGCCCATACACCCATGCCATGTAGATGCAGCTGTTACCGGAAGAAGGTGTGTATTGCAGTAAATGCCTGGATGGTCTATGTGGACATGTGCTCTTGATGTCGTCATTACTTAACTGCGTTCTCCTTTAGCTCAGGACTAATTTCTTGACCTTGTTCTTTAGTGAGGGTATTACTGAAATACACAAGTCTTGCATCCTTTCATTTAGTGAGAAACTACTGTATTTGCTGGAGAGGGTGTGGAGAAAAGGGAACCCTCTTACACTGTTGGTGGGAATGTAAATTGATACAGCCACTGTGGAGAACAGTATGGAGGTTCCTTAAAAAGCTACAACTAGAACTACCATATGACCCAGCAATCCCACTACTGGGCATATACCCTGAGAAAACCATAATTCAAAAAGAGTCATGTACCAAAATGTTCATTGCAGCTCTATTTACAATAGCCCAGAGATGGAAACAACCTAAGTGTCCATCATCGGATGAATGGATAAAGAAGATGTGGCACATATATACAATGGAATATTACTCAGCCATAAAAAGAGACGAAATTGAGCTATTTGTAATGAGGTGGATAGACCTAGAGTCTGTCATACAGAGTGAAGTAAGTCAGAAAGAGAGAGACAAATACCGTATGCTAACACATATATATGGAATTAAAAAAAAAATGTCATGAAAAACCTAGGGGTGAAACAGGAATAAAGACACAGACTTACTAGAGAATGGACTTGAGGCTATGGGGAGGGGGAAGGGTAAACGGTGACAAAGCGATAAAGAGGCATGGACATATATACACTACCAAATGTAAGGTAGATAACTAGTGGGAAGCAGCCGCATAGCACAGGGAGATCAGCTCGTGCTTCGTGACCGCCTGGAGGGGTGGGATAGGGAGGGTGGGAGGGAGGGAGACGCAAGCGGGAAGAGATATGGGAATATATGTATATATATAACTGATTCATTTTGTTGTGAAGCTGAAACTAACATACCATTGTAAAGCAATTATACTCCAATAAAGATGTTAAAAAAAAAAAAGAAAGAAACAGGAAAGCATCAGGAGGAGGCAACCATTTCCAGTTGCCTTGTGTTTCTCTCAGAAAGGGGCTGAGCCCATCAAAGTGAAGCCAGATTTTTAACCAAGAGGGCCCCCACCCTACAGACAAATGAAATACGCATTTCAATCCTTAATTGATTCTTTAACTTCCTGCGTGCTAACCACAAGGATTATGGAGATGAAGAAGTATAGTTCCAACCTTCAAGACCTCACAGTCTCCTGGGGGAAACAGATACATCAATACATCTGCCCTGCTCTGTGATACTTCCTGCCTCACAGGCACCCGCAGTGCACTCTGGGAGGATCGAGCAGGTGCAACCAGAAGACGAGCCTTGAACATGTTCTCAGTAAATATGTGAACTTCTCTCAAAATGTGTTGCAGTGGCAGTGGAGGACAAGTTGATGTCATTATATTCCTTTTAGAGAGGGAAAAAAAAAATCCTGAGATTCAGAAAAAAAAAAAAAATGGAAGTAAACTTTTCCACAGCCATCATATAGAGCTGAGATTAGAACCGTTTCTGAAGGCACAGTGACTCAGCCCAGCAAAATAGATGTGCTGTTCCAGCATTGCTTGGCAAAAAGCCCTCCTTGCCATGAGTAGAAAAGATGCTACATCTTGTTTCATATTCAAATTATGTTATATAACCCAGTTGGAATTCACTGAAACTATGTTCTCATTTCAATCCAGACCCTTTAGGGACACCTGGAAGTGAACTGTGGGCAATGGACCACCTGTGTTTGCGTTTGGCGTTTCCTTTCCAAAGGCAGCTCTTCCTTTTGACTCCCCTATTTGTGTTAAGGGGGCTACCATTTCCTGCTATACAGAAGCAAAAGGTCAGAATCAACTGTGAGGCTTTTTCTTTATTCCTCCTACTCCTGTCTACTCATAACCTAAGTTTTACTCATTCTTTCTGAGTGTCACACACCCAGAAATACACTTATCTTCTTTTCTATCTCCTGCCCCACCATTCACATAACATCCTGACTCTACCAATGGCATCCCTCCTACTTGCCCATCTCCATGCTTTCCTGATTTACACTGTCTGATTTGTCTTCCTACATTTTTTCCTGTCATCAATTAATCATCCACCTCATGCCAAAATCTTAAACTCTCTCTTCTTCCTAAAAGAAAATAATCTTAGCCCAATCCCTACCAGCTTTCCAGGCTCATGTCCGCTGGTCCCCTTCTCAATTCCTGACCCAGTCATTTCCTCATTCTTGTCCATATTCACCTGGAGTTCCCACAGTTCCATTGTGATCATGCCACTGGCCCTTCCTGGATTACTTTACATCTACCTTTTCAAATCCGTCTCTTTGACTCCACCTCAGCCTCTTGAAACCTCTCCTGATTGCTCCAGCTAATCACATTTTTCTTCTACTCTGAACTCTCAAATACCTTAGAAGCCATACCCTTAATTTGTACCTCACCTTAGCAAGCTTGGTTGGGAAATACTATCTCTTTACACCTATATGTCAAATATTCCCAAGTATTTATTGAGGGCTTCATACATGCCAGTCATCGTGAGAAAATGTCTTTCTTACTTATTATCTTAATAAAATCTTGCAAAAATCTCATGAGTATCCCATTTTCAGATGAGAAAACCAAGGTTGAGAGGAAATAGATAAATCCCTGCAGGACTTAGAGCCACACGGCTAGTTAGCAGTGAATCTGGACTGGGAGTTCAGGTCTATCAGACGGCAGTTCCATGCAGTCTCCCTTGTGGTTTTATACTGTAAGCTCTTTGATAAAAAACAAACAAAAAACCCAAAAAGCCCCACTATGCCTAGGACCTCTTTAGAACTCATCAGCAGTTAACATAGAACAAATCCTTAATGGATATACATTAATTAATTGTGTCATTTTAAGGATGCTCTGTAACCTCAATTTTTTATTAACATCCTTGCATTTTTTAATTGAAATATACTTGATGTACAATATTATGTGAGTTTCAGGTGTACTGCATAGTGAAATGATCATCGCATACATTACAAAATTGTCACCACAATAAGTCCAGTAACCATTGGTCCCCATACAAAGTTACTAAAATGTTATTGGTCAAATTCCTTATACTGTATATTACATCCCTGTGTCTCATTTACTTTATAACTGGAGGTTTGTACAACCTAATCCCCTTCACGTGTTTCAGTCCCACTCTACACCTCTTTTTCACAGCTGCCCATTTTTTCACTGTATCTATGAGTCTGGCTTTGTTTTTTTCTTTTGTTTTGTTTTTTAGATTCTCCACATAAGTGAGATGATACAATATCTGTCTTTCTCTGTCCGACATACTTCACTTAGCATAATACCCTCTAGATCCATCCATGTTTTCACAAATGGCAAGATTTCATTTTTTATGGCTGAATAATATTCCATTGTGTGTGTATATATATATATATATATACACACACCACATTTTTTATCCATTCATCTACTGATAGACACATTTGGATTGCTTCCAAATTGACTACTTTAAAGAATGCTTCTAGAAACATGGGGTTGCATATATCATTTCAAATTAGTGTTTCTGTAACCTCAATTTTAAGAGAAAGAATAACAGTGGCGTTTAAGGCAACTACAGGCTCTAAATGTCCAGCTACATCTAGAGTCTGCAAGAGTACACACCTGTATTCATTCCTAAGAGAAGTGTAAGAATGCAGATTTGTCCATTGTTGGGAGAGGGAAGATCTTAGAAACCACTTCTGTAAGTGAGCAAAGAGAAGCCTCAATGTGTGTCTCCCAGCCCTTTCCTCCTTGCCATTAGATTTAAGGTTAGGGTGTTGGCACACATCCTTCAGTTTACGCTTTGACATAGAGGATAGTGACACCAAGACTGTGAATTTATATAGAACAGCTCTTTGCAAATTGCTTCTCTGCAAAAACCTTCTGCCATTTTTCTCCAAAGCAATTAAGCCATCCCAAGTGGCCCCAGTGAGAAGTAGTGACCTATTATGTGGTCATTGTGCCAGAGAGGAGTGGGAAATCCCTCTTGAGACAAATCTCCTTTATCTGTAGAAAATTCTTCATTATCCCAGGTTAGAAATAGGAGCATCAAGCATCTGGGGTTCCTCAAAACACTGAAGAGAAATATGACTTGCTTCAAGTCTGAAAAGTTCATGTCTGCACAGCCAGTGATTAAGGAAATTTTCTGTAAAACTCAGAGGTTCTGTGAAGATTCTGGGTACTAAGAATGTCAGTCTCTGTGATGAAAGATAACTAGAGTCAAGTTAAAGAATAATGTTTGCATCTTTACTGTGTGGGTGCAAGAAGCTATACCCCAGTAGAGTTAGCTAATATTATGCAGGCTTTGAAAAGAGACGTTTTTGTGACTAGGATAACCTAGGGAGAATAAAAAAGTCTGATTTGATGAAAAGCCTCTGGTAAAATTAGAACCTGTTTCTATGCTTTATTCACGGAAAATAGAAAGTAATGAAAATTGAAAGAGTGGCAGAGGAATCTTGCAAAAATCTTGACAAGATGGTAATCTAGAATTCAATAGAGCTGATTTTGTCTTTCTCTGTGGTTTCATCAATTTTTCCCTCATCCTTTCCATTTCTTTTTCTTTCTGTCTCTCTCAAATCGAGACACATTTCTTAGTACATTCATTATATGCATAAAAGCAGTATTTTCAGGGAGTGCACGTAAGCTTTTAAAGAAGAGACTCTTGCATTGAACAATGGGCAGACTATGCTCATCAACAACCCATCAACAAACAGTTACTATCTGGTGCGAACTCTTAATTCAAGGAGCAGAGTAAGGTTCTACAGAGAGGGGAAGTGGTTCATTTTAGGAAAGCTTCAAGGACCTAGCCTGGCAGATGGCATTTGTCTGGGTATCATGATTTAGAAATGGTTTATTATATCAAGAGCCAGGTATAGAACCTGGACACCAGCGTGTTTAACATGGGGGGTGCTAAGAAGGGACTGAAGCCAGAGCACAAAGCCAGACTGGAGTGTGTTACCTACAGAGGACAGTTGTCAATGTCAGGAGCCATGGAATTACCCATTTGAATCAGCACAGCATTCATTCATTGGTTCAACTAATGGGTGCCTTATTCTCTGTGCTCCACAGGCTTCAGAGTGTAAATACGGGCTAGACCAGACTCGGTAGACCAAACCAGACTCTAAAGTCAAAGCTGGGGGTACAAAATAAAAAATCAAGAGAGAAAAGTGAGCTGCAGAAGTCTTAATCCCAGGGCCCTCAGAAAAACACCTGGAGGTTGCTGTTGACTCAACCACACTATTAAGTGGTCTGCTTATTTTAGAGGATGAGTGTCTGATCACCGGGCAGGTTTGGGACAGGCCAGGGGTTCAGTCTGATTCTGAAGCTAGGAGCAACCCAGGTCACTGAGGACCTTTCCTCTTGTTGCCCAGTCTAGCATAAGAGAAGAAATAGTATCATGGAAATGTGTGGAACTTCTCGCAGTGGTGTTGTAAGGGGTAGTGGTAATTATAGACTTGAGGCATCTAGTACAGTGCCTGTTGAATAGTAAAGTACTCAGATATTCCAAATATGCATGGATGTCGAAGGAAGACCTGTTTTACGTTAGACCCTTGGGTCCCTATTTTAGTCTCCATCCCCAATTCATCTTCACTCTTCACTTATGCTACATGGCTTTTGTTTTATAACAACGTATATATGGCTTTGCAGGTGAGGTTAGATAATATTTTTAAGTTAATGTTTTATCTCTTTCATGGTCATAAATGTGCAAGGAAGAGCATGCCCTGATGAAATGCTTGTTTTCCAGAAGAAAGTCTTATGTTCCAATTACTTTCTTCACTCTCAGGGTAGTTTGGGAGAGTACCCTGTTTCTCAGGTGGTCTGAGTCTGGACATACTCTCCTTGAGCCCATCTGACGCTTCCTCACACAGCCTGGGGGTCTTGTGCATGAGCCCGTGGCAGGTGTAACAGATCCTGGAATTCTATCACAGGCCAGGTTTTCTTGGCCACAGTGTAAGCACCTGTGTGTTCATCTAGAGGAATAAGAGTAGTGCATTGTCATTGTTACTTACAGGTGTATTTTCCTCCTATGGGCTACCATGCGACCTTTTGCCTAGAAGCACAATTAATGTCTCCTTACAGATGTATGGAATAGGCCTTTCACCCATCATTTGTCCTCAAGATAAACTCTTCTTTTTTGAAAATTGAGTTGCTGTTTCAGAGATATCCTTCTGTATCATCTTTGGTATAATATTTAACCTCTTTGAGTCACAGTGTCTTCATCTGTAAACCTGGCAAAATAGTACCTTCCTAATAAGTTTTTTTTCAGACTCACAAGTATATATAAGTTGTTTTTAAAAATCAAGGGATCCGAGGGTGCCAAGACCATTAAATGGGGAAAGGACAGTTTTCAACAAATGGTGCTGGGAAAACTGAATATCCCCATGAAAAGGAATGAACTTGGTCCCTTATCTAACACCATACACAAAAATTAACTCAAAATGGATCAAAACTCAAAATGTAGGACCAAAAACTATAAAACTCTTAGAAGAAAATATGGGACAAAATTTCATGACAACATTGGATTTGGCAATTATTTCTTGGATATGATGCCCAAAACACAGGTAGCAAAAGAAAAATTGACACACTGAATTTCATGAAAATTTAAAAATTTTGTGCATCAAAACACACTATCAGGGCTTCCCTGGTGGCGCAGCGGTTGGGAGTCCGCCTACCAATGCAGGGGACACGGGTTCGTGCCCCGGTCCGGGAGGATCCCACCCACGTGCCGCGGAGCGGCTGGGCCCGTGAGCCATGGCCGCTGAGCCTGCGCGTCCGGAGCCTGTGCAAAAACAAACACAAAAAAACACACTATCAGCAAAATTAAAATTAAACACACAGATTGGAAGAAAATTTTGCAAACCATATGTCTGACGAAGATTAATATCCAGAATATACTTAGAATCCCTCAAACTCAACAACAAAAACAATCCAATTCATAAATGAGCAAAGCACTCAAATAGACATTTCTCCAAAGAAGATATATAAATGGCCAATAAGCACATGAAAAGATCCTCAACATAACTAATCATTAGGAAATGCAAATCAAAATTACAATGAGATAATAAATCACATTCATATGGCTACTATCAAAAAAAGAAAACAATAAACAAGTGTTGGCCAGGCTGTGAAAAAAAACTGGAACCCTTGGACACTGTGGGTGGGAGTGTAAAATGGTACTGTTACTGTACAAAAAAAGAAGTACAGCAGTTCCTCAACAAATTAAAAATAGAATTACCATATGATCTAGCAATTCAACTTCTGGGCCTACACCCCACAGAATCGCAAGCAGGGTCTTGAAGAGATATTTTTACACCCTTGTTCATAGCAGCATTAACAGTATCTAAGATGTAGAAGCAATGGAAGTATCCATCAATGGAAGAATGGAAAAGCAACATGTGGTATGTACACATGTAATTGAATATTATTCAGTCTTAAATACAGAAGGAAATTCTGACATATGCTTCAACATGGAAGAAACTTGAGGACATGCTAAGTGAAATAAGCCTGTCACAAAACAGACAAATCTGCCACTCTTATATGAGGTACTTAAAATAGAGACAGAAAGTAGAACGGTGGTTACCAGGGGTCGGGAAGAGGAGGAAATGGGAAGTTATTGTTCAATGGATAGGGAGTTTCAGTTTTACAAGCTGAAAAGTGTTCTGAAGATGGATGGTGGTGACAGTTGCACAACTTTATGAATGTACTTAACAGCACTGAACTGTACGCTTAAAAACAGTTGAGATGTAAGTTTTGTGTTACCACAATAAGAAAAAATTTTAAGCCCAAGGGATCCATGAAGTAGAAAGCCATCTCGCTTGGAATAATCTGGAGACTTGAGGATTGACTGGAGGTATGAGGTTGAGTCTTGGAACTCTGTAGAAGAACCAGAGTCCCTTTGTCTCCAGTGACTACTTGAGTAACCCTTGTCCTATGTCTTACGTTACCTAGAAAAACAGAATTGCAGCATTTAGTCTCTGTGTAAGGTATGCAACTAGCCTAAAACATGGCTCTTGGCCTCAAGAAGGTCATAGCTCAGTTGAGGAGAGAAAATCATACTTTCTTTCCTAGTTCCCTTCAGCTCTTCTGTCTTGTTTGGCTGCCTTAAAGAAAGTCTCAAGCCTTGTAAAGTTTGACCTATTTTTCATAGGAAGAAGCCTGCAGATCACTGGTAGCAACTATTACTCTTGCTAAAATTTCTCAAATAATGGAGGAAAATGTAGAGTGTGAAGTAAAACAAAACCCAAGCTAAATGGGGAGCCCCAAAGCCAGGCCATGTATAAGCTCATCCTTTAGGGCTGAGTTCTCAGTCTCCTGGACCGACTCACCAAAAGGGTCTTGTCATAAAATGAGGCATCTTTCCTTTTCCAGTAATGAACTTTTAAAATCTTCCATTCCCCCGCTCCCTCTTTTTTTTTTTCTACCTAAAACCCTTATTTCCAAAGCTTTGTTGAGGCTCTGGAAAAATTGATGTCAGTAGTTTAGGGACCCAGTGTTTAGTGCTTCTTTCTTTCCTTTGATTCTCCCTTAATCTAAATAAGAAACAGGAAATTTACCTGTAGGAAAGTCAGCACCAAGAACATTGCTGTGCGAGCTTCTCTTTGCATCCTTTCAAAGAAGGGACTTCACAACATCATATATCAAACTTAAGAGAAATCAAAAGCAAATGAACTGGGTATACAAACTGTGGAGGCTTTAAATTTTGAGGGTCTCTGATTTGGAGATCTCAAGCCTAGATTAATTAAAACCGTGGAGCATTTGTGGAACCATCAGGGTAGTTTACATAGGGAGGGGAATGGACAAGAATGGGAGCTGGGGAATATACTTTTTCTATTGCCCAGCTCCACAGCTTTTTCTAATTTAATAATCCAGTTATGTTAACTTTCAGTGGCTTTCTTTTCCCACCGCACCACTTCTCTTCTTTCCCTTCGCTCCCCCTTCTTTCTTTCTCTTCGGGTTGTTTCCATCTGTAACACCGGCAATAATCACCGTGGTATTGTTGGCTTAGGCAGTTTTGAAGAGTCAGAAGTGTGCTGTAATTGAAGAGTTCATTACCAAGATCAGCTGGTTTCCTGATTACAGTGGCAAGGTGAAATATTTATCCTCACCAAAAAGCTCTCGCGCAACCATTTCCAAAGTCACCCACTTTTCACTCTTTTCTCATTCGAACCCTGATGAGCTTGTCAGCAAAATTAAAGGTATGTCATTCACATCGTGCCTGCATTGCAAAGGACTATAAACCTGCCAACCTCTTTGATGAAATAAAAGGGTTTTATTTATGATTCATGTAGGAATATGAGGTTATTTTTATTCCGTCAGTACACTAATAATCAGACGAGGGCTTGGGAGATGAGGATCCCAACTGACAGGGAAGGTTCTGATGAAGGGGAGCCCTCTGGGGTGTTTGCCCCTCTTTGTAATCTCCTTTCTAGTGTGAGGTTATGAGCGTGGCAGAGTGTGAGCCAGCTATAAGGCTTGGCTGCAGGAACAAAGACAGTTGCAATCCAGCAGGACTGGGGTTGCCATTCGATGAAGGGGAGGAAGAAAAAAAAAAAAAAAGAAACGCAGTCCCTTCAATGAAAAAAAGTTTTTCTCCGGCCTCAGGTTAGCAATTTGGAGCCTCCCCAGGTTCCTGTGATGTCTCCAGTTCAAAAGATAGCCGATCTTCCAGTCTGCACTCCTACTGGGCATTCTAGCCAAAGTTAAAAAAAATAATAATAATATAAAAAGAGAAGTAAAAGAAAGAGAGAGGAAGAAAAGCCAGTTGGCCAGGTTCCTTCCACAAGCATTAACCATTTGTTCCTGCCACCCTATGTCCTTGGCTAAGGTGATCTGACTTAAAGGCAAACAAATGTGGCTGAGTATATTTCAAAGGACACCCTTGCCTTGTTATTTCAAACACTCCCATAATTTGAGGTCCCTTTCATCTTTGTTCCTGCTCTAGGAAGTGCTTGGAAGTTATTTTAATTCAAGTTCGGGGTAAATTCTCATTCCTACCCATTTCTCCCATTGAGATGACCTCAAGCAATTCTGAATAAAAAGTTATCACTGCATGAACTGGGCAGCATTGAGACCTGTGATTTGCTCAACAGTGACATCTCGTCAGAGAACACAAAGGATACGATGAAGTACAAGAAAGTTCACTGGAGGAAG
The DNA here is from genome assembly GCF_964270905.1 of Leucopleurus acutus. Classification (NCBI taxonomy): domain Eukaryota; kingdom Metazoa; phylum Chordata; class Mammalia; order Artiodactyla; family Delphinidae; genus Leucopleurus; species Leucopleurus acutus. Next base: position 77,983,013 of record NC_139154.1, read on the forward strand.
GAAAATAATACGAATCCTTTATTCAATAAGCAGTCAGGAAAATGAGGTGCTTTTTCTTAAAGGTTAAGTAAGTGAAAAGTAAATTTAAAATGGCAGGATCTGTTCAGATGAGGTAAGGGTGGCTGCCTGAGGGGACCCACCGAAAGAGTAGTTTTTATGACAAAGTGCCAATCAGTGTTATCTGCAGGTATTTATGTATATGTGTGTGTGTCTTTCTAGAGAAGTTACACCAGCAGGGGCACTGGTTTGGAAAGCAAGGGTCCTGGCTGTTCCTTCAGGTCTGAGATTTCGGTTCTCCGGGGTTTGTCTTCCTCGCTCTATAGGAAAGGGCACCTTTTCCAAGGATTTGTTTGCAGCATGGTTTGAAAGACACCAGAACATTCTTCCAGGGCAGCCGATTATCTGGAAGTGTTCTCTCCAAAAGTAAACCCGTGGCTGCACCCCAAAGTAATCACGGCCTGAGCTGTACATCCTGTGAGAAGGCATAAATGATGCCTCAGCCCAGGATGCCTGCTTGACCACTTGGGACACATGGTTGAAGTTTCACCTGTTACCCTGGGATATTAGGAAAATCGGAGAAAAATGTTTTTCTTGGGAACTATCTAGTTAAAATCATTAATCTCTTCAGAGAGCCAATTTTTTCTTTCAATTTTCAACATGTACGTTAATAAGGGAACCCCTTAGTTTGAGAGAAATGGCATGTTTGAAGGAGACTTTGCTGAAAGCCCAGGAATCCTGTATCCTAGTTCTTGTTCCACAGCTCAGCTTCTGTGTGTGCCCCACTTACAGCATCTCTAGAACAAGATTCTCCTAGCCCCTCGCTTGTCTGTTTAAGTGGCAAACGAGATTTTGGGTGTGAGTGTTTGGGAAAGGATAAAGCTTGATACAGAGTCGAGCTGTTTTAAGTGTGAATCTCTACGCTCAAAAATGGGCTCTGTAGTAGTGTGTGCCAACCAGTCTTAGGTCTGGGCTCTAGAAAGGGTTTCTCATCTAAGATAGGAGCTGTCATTTCTCTTGCTGACTTTGGATGGGGAAGGACTGTGGGAATGGTGAGGCCCAGACAGGCAATTGTTACATTTTCCTCAGCATCCCTCACAGGCTTATGTTAGAGAAAACAGCAGCCAGGTGGTCACAGTCCGAACAAAGCAGGAGAATTCCTGAACCCCAAAATATTCTAGAATGATCTAGTTCGCGGGGTCCAGAGATTCCAAGGCCTTATTTATTTTCATAAAATTTACACAAAAATCAGGCGTCCTTCATCTTGTTAGCACTAGAGAACTGACAAAGTAATTGCTATGGAAGTAGTTAAGAAATTATAGCACTTCTCCAGTCCCAAATAGTGATCATTAAATCCAGCCTCTTTCACCATGGCAGAGAAAAGCCTGAGATATGAGAGGAGGTGGCCCTATACCTTCATTTCCCACAGCCAGGAAGCACACCTGCCCCACTGCCAGGAGGTAGAGCAGGTAACTCCTCCGTCAGCCCTAGATTTCATTTTCATGGAGCAGGGAGGTTCATTATACTCCCTTTATCAGCAGTGAGGTTTACAGCTGAATCCATAAGAGATATCCGTGTGAAACACGAGCTGAGAGAGAAGCACTGCGTCTCACCATTAATAAGCCCTCTTCTGGGATCCGGCATTAGCGAGATTCAGCGGATCATGGAGCACAGGGGTATCATTTTTACATGATTACTCTAAATTCTTAAACCAGAGGCTTAAGAGAGAGGCTTCTCACAAAAGCAGCCATGGGAATTGTTGAGTGATTGGTACAACACTTGCAGTGGGTTAAACCACTTCAGGTAGCTCCACTTGTGGGACTCACAGCCAGGTATTTGGCACCCTGCTTTCCGAGGGAAGGAACGAGGGAGCAGAAGCAAGTAAAGGGATATCACGGGGGAAGGGGCAAGGTTTACTCCGTTAGCCGTGGTGGGCTCCTGCTTCACTAGCCGCACCCGCAGCCCTGCACGCCCTCCTACCAGCCCTGCTGTATGTGCCTGGTTTCTCACCAGTTCCGTGTTTGGGATTATCTGCTTTTCGATCACTAACGCCACTCCTTGTCTTTAAAGAGGCTGACACTTGTCTCCAGATACACTCACCTTCTTCCTTCTCTGAGAAATGAGAGGCCTGGTTAGAATGACTGGTTCAGACAACCTGGAAACTGCCCTCTTGGCATGCAGGCTTCCATTTTCTAAAATAACATGGATTTTCAGAAAAGAAAAGCCTGAGGCTACTTCCTTTCTTTTATTGGTCCCAAACACCAATGACTCCTGTAATCCACTGAGAAAATCTTCTCTGAGGTAATGTGCCGAATATACTAGATGATACTCCACTTAGCCTCTCTGTCCGTGCATCGACTGAAGTTAGATTCCACCAGCTCGGAACGAGAGCTACCTGCCTCCGTTCAGAAGAAGCCAACGCTCAAAACAACGGCATTTTCTCAGAGGAAATGGGATGCATCCTTCTGCTTTGCCTTTGAATGTAGGAAGGCCCAGGGACCAGACCAAAGGCTCACCACACCTTCAGTGTTTGAACTCTAAAGATGCGTTTTGTATCTGACTGCCTGGTACAATTATTTGAAGCCTCATTTTGCTCTTAATCACAGTGGGTTGTGTGCTATTCTCTCATTGTTTCAAAGGTCGGTGTCACCTCCCACGCTGAGAGACTAAGCTGTTGAAGGGTAGAGACTGTGCTGTACACTTCTCTGGAACACCTGGAGGCTTCTAGCCTGGCCATATCCGACATGCTAAAAACAGACTGACTGACTTCAATGGAAATGCGATCTGCATTTTTAGGCTCCTTCTCCCAAAGCCACTGACACCTATTTGAAGAGTGTTTTCAAAATGTTTACATCTGTCTGAGATCTAGATATCCACACTGTTATGGACTGAATCGTGTCCTCCCCAAATCTGCAAGTTTAAGCCTTAACCCCAATGTGACTGTATTTGGAGATAGGGCATTTAAGGAGGTAAATAAAGTTAGTGAGGTCATATGGGTGGGACTCTAATCCAATAGGACAAGGTGTGGTCTTAAAAAGAGAAAGAGACACCAGAGACCTCTCTCTCTGTGCACGTGCTCAGGGGAAATGCCAAGTGAGGATATAGCAAGAAGCTGGCTTACTGCAAGCCAGGAAGAGAGACCTGAGCAGAAGCCAACTCTGCTGTTACCTTGATCTTGAACTTCTATTCTCCAGAACTGTGGGAAGATACATTTCTGTTGTTTAAGCCACCCAGTCGATGATATCTTGTTATGGCAGCCCAAGCAGACTAAAGCACACACCTACCCATTTTACAAAAGATTCAGAAAGCTGAGTGGTCACACAGTGACAAAGCCAGGGTCAAAATACACATCTGCTCTCACATTGTGCTCCCTTCACTCTCTCATGTTGCAGTTGAGGAGTGTGGAAAATACTGGGAGAGAATGGAAGGGAATTGAAGTGTACAAATGAAATCTTGATATTAAACCATACTGGGTTTCTTTTGTTATCGTCTCCTTTGCTTGTCGATTGATCTGAGATACAGCAGCCTTTGGAAACCTACTGACCTGCAGATAGTGGGAAGGGAAGGGAAGGCTCATGGCTTCTTCTGGAAGTCATATAGCTTAGCAAGTCTCAAAATCAACTGCAAGAGAAAGTTTTCCATGAGCTCCTGTAAGGAAGCACTCGCTAAAGAGATACTTTGTTCTGTTTTCTCCCAGACCATGCATGTGTATATAACTGAGACAGCTGTTCAGAACTTTTCTCTCATAAAAAATAGGAGGACTGCCAGCTATTAGGACAATAGACTGACAATATGGAAAATAAAATTAATCTTTATACCAAGAAAATTTTCAGATGGATTAAAGACCTACATATAAAAATAAACTATAAATATACTGGAAGAAAACTTAAGTCAATCTTGGTATAATTTTGAAGTAGGAGAGGTCTTTCCACATATGAAGTTGAAGATAGAAATTCCGAAATAAAGTACACATTTTTACCTCTTAAAAATCAATGTCTGTATGATAAAAAAGCAAACTAATTAAAATATCATAAACACAATGTTTTAATAAATATATGGGAACATATTTGAAATATGTAGCCGTAAAGAGTTAATATATTTATTATGTGAGCAGTTCTTCCTAGTTAATAAGAAAAAGAGGAATGTTACAAGAATATAGTGGGCAGAGAATGTGAATAAGTAATTCATAAAATGGGAACTTTAAATGGCGAGCATATAGTTAAGGAAAGGTTCATCTTCTCTATAAATCAAATAAATGCACAATTAAAAACTAAAAATATTTTTATATCAGAGCATATGGGTAATAGTTTTCTAATTATAATATCTGGGTGGCAAGGGTGTGTTTCCTCACTTTTATAAAGTACTGCTGAGAGGGTAAGTCAAGAAACATTTTTGGGGGGACATTTAGCAACTTATCAAAAGCCTTAAAATCTATTATCCTTTGACTTGACATTTCTACCACAGAAATGTTCATCACAGGTTTGTTTATAAGGGTAGAACTCTTTGGGAAAACCTAAATATTCAACATTAAAGCACTGGGTAAATAATCATACGTATGTTTAATACAATAGCCATTAAAATGGTGATGAAGATGTTATGGATTTGTCAACATGCAAAGACGTTTCTGATGTATTGATAATTGAACAAAACAACCTACAAAGTATATATATATATATATATATATATATATATATATTATGTGTGTGTGTATACAAAAATTCTAGAAGAATACACAAGCAAGGTTAACAGTTTAACATGAGTTATCTCTCTGGGTATGAGTTTAGATTATGCTATTTAATTTTTCTTTTTATTCTTCTGTATTTTCTAATTTTCTAAAAGTAATCCCTCTTTTCTTGCAAAACAGCCACAATGAAGAGCATGGGACAAAAGAACAGAGGATATACCTGGAGAAACAATTTTTGAAATGGAAGCAATGAGAGAACTTTTTACTCTATTGGCTGCGTTTCTGAAACCAGTGTTTCTGAAACTGGTCTGAGCATCAGGACCATTGGGAGGCCTCGTGAGAAGTGCAAATTCCAGAGCCCTACTCAGACTTATTAAATCTGGATCTCCGGGACAAGGCCCAGGTATCTACCAATTTAACAAGCTCCCCAGCTGGTGTTTTGGTTTGTTTGTTTTTTTTTATTGCTGAGAACTTTGTTTTTTATTATTATTATTTTATTTATTTATTTTTTTGGCCTCACTGCACAGCCTGTGGGATCTTAGTTCCCTGACCAGGGATTGAACCTGGGCCCTTGGCAGTGAGAAAACAGAGTCCTAACCACTGGATCGCCAGGGAATTCCCCCAAGCCTTGTTATGGAACCTCCCTGCTTGTATCTCGCTTCCTTCCTGCTGGCCTCCAACCTTGGATCCTCCCACAGTCTGTTCCCACACATGCGGCCTGCTCCTGGGGCGTATTGCCCAGCTCTGGATGGACACAGACTGTCAGAGATACATGGCCTTTAATATGAGATCCCAGATGGTTTTTTTGTAGTATAAGAGTTGAGAACTATGGCTGCAGAAATCACCTGGATCCTTTAAGTCTCAGAGTTACTGAATAGCGGCCAGTCATATTGAGTGACAATTACATGCTAAGTAGCTTCTAGTAGCTTCCTTATCAGTGCAGTGACTGCTGGATGTTCACTAAGGCAGGGAGGGGTGCAGCTCAGAGCATCCTGTATGCAAGGAGAAAAACCCCACTCTAGCTTGCACCGATCCTTCCTCTCCCCAGAGCTTCCCTCTTCCATGATTTGTAGACCATAGAAATTATCCGGGTCTCTGAGTCTCTGCATGTATCGAATGCCTCAGAGCACTTTCAGCTAACAACAAAGTAGCCATTATTCTTTGGGAAAGAGCTGCAAGGGCTGGAGAAGAAAGAGGCCACTTAGGAACCTGCCAAGGAGGCAAAGTTGGAGTAGAGTGAAAGGAGAGGCATCCAAAAACCTGAAGGTCTCCCAAGGCTGAGGTTCGGTTGGAGTGGATTGAGGGAAAGAGGAGAAAAGGTTCTTTTTAAAATCAGCCAGTTTTCCAGGGGTGTGAGATGCCAAAACTAAGTTTTCCATAAGTTTAAGCACAGGCTCAGCATCTGTCAGCCCTCCAGACTCTGATGATAAAATGATACCCAAAGAGTGTGGTTGTTCCCAAATGCCACAGTGAGTGAGTGTGTCAGTCCATGTCTGGCATTTAATTGCTTTCCTAAATTACCAGCAGGTGGTGCAAGAGTTTCCAAGTCCATGAACTTCCCCTTCACATGGCTTCTGCTCTGGGGAGTCTCTGTCAATAGCCTACCCCTCCTTCTTGTGAGTTTCTCTCATAATCCTTACATGGTTCCTCCGTACTCGAATAATCACAAGGGAACAAGAAGCATCTTTAAAACGCATTTTGTACCTTTTAAAATGTGTTAAATATAAATGTAGAATCAAAGAAACATGCATTAATTATAGAACTGTGTTAAGGAAAAGAGGGGAAAAAAATCCCATCACTAGCAAACCCAGCAGAAACACATAGCTTCCTCCTGCTAACAAAAGAGGAATGAAGAAATTTAACAGAAACCTTTAGGATTTAATGCCCTTTACCTACCACTAAGAAGACTGTGAATAGGGATTTGGGAAGGGGGCTGGTGTTGGGGAGGGGATTAAATTAGCCCACTGGGAAAATCTAAAGGAAAGAGAGAATGCAAAAATGGCCACTGTCTGAATTGCAGTGGAAGCTTCACTGGTTAATATAATTGAGGGAAATTTTCTGATTGGGAATTCCCGGAAGTGTTGTTTTGGAATATTTCAGGCCAAGGAAGAGTGATGAAAGACTGTTTTCGAAAGCATCAGGCAGTTAGGGGGAGATTCAGCAGTGCCTAGGGTCTGTGCTAAGACAGAGCTGGGAGCGTAAACGACTAAGGCTTGAGTTTGCTTGTAGTGGGATGGAAACCAACATTCTCTAACTGAGAGGGAAACTTTGACAAAGTCTCAGGTCAGGGATGCTGTGGCGTTCCAGGATCTCAGGCACCTATAGGAGAGGGCAGAGTTAGAAAGAGAATGGTAGTGAAGTTGGGACTTTGAATGTCCACACATCACATACAAGAATTCAGACGTGAAGATAGTTATCACCATCTTGTGCTTTCAGTTCATGGATTCAAATGGGGAATCAAATAGACATGAGATTAATGCAGTTGAGAACATTTGTATATCTCCGAGCTTGAAAATGACAGTAGGGTCTCGGACAAACAGAATTCTGAAGGAAAAAGCAGGAAAATGATAGTTTAGCTCATAAGGCAGAATGTAGCTCATGTGAATGAATCTGCTTTTTCTGGAGGTCTTTGCATTTTCAGGGACCTTCTTCACAGACCCTTTCCAGGACAGCCTTATTGTTTCTGAAATTGCTAACGGCTCTAGAAAACCCATCTCTCAAGACCCTGATCGAGACCTTGATATGTTGGGTGGCTTTGGGCAAGCTATTGAAACTATATGAGCCATTATGTTTGAGGCTACAAATGTAGACAGAGTCTCCCACCCATTATGAAAAATTGGACGTTACTCTGCAAACAATGGTTAAAAGGAATAGACCATATCCAAATATGGAGAGGGGCATGAAATCAATTCTATTATATTCGATTCATTTGCTGAAACGATATCGTGTACATAAACTTGTTTGAAAATGCAACTGAAACATTGTTCACTACTTGAAATTAGTGCTTGTGACAATTCAGGATATGCTGATTGTCACTGAAGATGACTGTGGGAACATAAGGAAGTAAAATGTGCTAGTTGATAGGTAGGTGCAGGTGACGTATGGCAGCTAATGAGACAATAGAATGTGTAATTGGAAAATGTACTACCCTGGTAACGGAATTACATCACCGTCCATAATGAAGGGACCAAGATTGTACATCAATAGTTAGTCTTCCAACATGTGTTAATTCCTGCACAAATATACTGATGGAAGTAGGAGCCCAGCAAAATGTTGACAAACATATGCTAAGAGAAGTATTAAGCAAAAACAGAGATAAAAGGCCATTTTCTTGTACCAAATGACTTCCTTGTCCCAATGCTCTCTCCATTTAAGAGTGGTCTCTCTAGCTTCATCTCATATTGTTACCTTTTTCCTTAGAGGGAGAGGTATTTCTCCTCCTCAAAAGACTGAATGTTACTTGAGAATATTTCTCCTCCATAGCACATATCAGCATCTAACAAATTACATATTGTGCTTCTTTACATATTTCCTGTCTCTTCCCACTAGAATGTAAATCACAAGAAGCAAAGGTCTTTGCATATTTTCTCATCACTGTGTCTCTAGTGCTGAAAACAGTATCAGATACATAGTACATGCTCAATAAATAATTTTTATACTACCTCTCTGAATCTTTAGACTTCCCTCTTTCTAAAGATAGCTTAAGTATTTATATTAAATGAATAATTCTCTCCCAAAGCTGTATTGAAAATCCCTCTTCCTTCTTTTCTCTACCTCACTAAAGTGATCTGCTCTTGACCAACCTCCCCACTCCCACCATCGAAGCTGTTTTACTCATTGCACTTCACTCAAAGAGCTTTCTCAAATCTGACTTACAAGGTCAAGAGGCCTTTCTGTAGCCAATAGCCTATGCAACCCCTCTGCCACATGTGGCCCTGTTGATTACTGCCTTCTTCTTGAAATTTCCTTTCTTTCTTGTCTTCTATGGCTCTGCATTATCTTGTTGCTTTCCTATTTCTTCAAAGGATCTCTCCCCCCATCTCCATAAACCAAACTGTGCGTATTTAATGATGGCTTGAATGTGTGGTGCGGAGTGTGGGGCAGTGATGGTGTTTGCTCCCTCTTTATGTCTCTTATTCTTCCTTCGTCTAAGTGCTGCCTCCTCCACTGTTGGGCACAGTAAAAGGAGACCTCTCTCTATATATTCTCCATCGCTTTTGTTATCTATTTGGAGGGAAGTGGGAAATGGCTGATAGCTGATAGTTCATATGGGAGTATACTACTAGTTATTTGATTGTGGCCCCTGTAGGATTTGTGCTGTTTGATTAAGAGTATAAGATACTTGATACCTCACTTTTTTATCTGCTGCCAATTCAAGAACAGGAATCCAAACTCTCAATATTGTTCAAATGATGCACCCAAATTCTCACAGTCATAAGGTAGTAAGACAAAACTTTGTTGGAGTGTATAGAACTGTGCTGCTATTAAACATTCAGATCAATATATTTTCCGTGTCCTGATAGCCTTCTCAACAGTACACCTTTTGAATATGGTGTTTCCTTTATAGCTCTGCCTATCGGAAGAGTATGGGTCATTCAAGACAATAGAAATATTCCTTTTTGTGTGTGACATCTACAGTTCTCATTGAAAACTGAGAACTCTATTTTCTTCATCAGATTCTGTGAGCTTAGGTAATGCAACCCTCTCCCTGAGAGATGGATGCATTCTTTAAGTGCTGATGATATAAACATTTCAAGCTTGCAAGGCTGAACACCAGATTTTAGAACTGTGGTGACTTCCCAAAGTAAGAAGAACTGTGTGATGCTTCTTGGTAATGCCAACTCACAAAGCAAACAAACCATACAGCATCGCAGTCTCAAGATATTCACAACTAAGATCAATAATTGTGCAGATTTACCAGGATATGATTAACAGCAATTCAAGTAATGTGTATTTTGCATACCATATACCTGTCTGAGAAGAGCAAACTCTATTCTGTTTTGTTGATTAACTTATTGCTTAAAGGATCCCTTTAATGAAGTGTTTTCTGTGGTATAAATATCTTTATTGATATATTTGCAAATTATGTCCTTAATTATCAATATTTATTTGTAATAAAAATGTGTTCACTGAACCCCTGCCAGGTGACAGTAATCTCTGAAGTAATCTTTCATTAAGATCGTTACTGAATTTTAGCACACACAGGTGTCATGTTGGAAAAAGAATGTTCTGATACCTGTTACATACATCTTTTTAAACACAGCGTGTCACCAAAAAATAATCCTCAGACTGCTATGAACTTCTTGATAAGTACCTATGTATTATTATAATTCATTAAAATCATGTTAGCTCTTTTGGTGCTGGTCAAAATGGAGTAAACCTACTATAACTATCACTTCCACTGATTGCAGCCAAAAACTCTAGACTTTGGTGTCATAGACAGGAAATCATCACAAGACCTGTGTCCCGAGTTTTTACCCTACGTTTTCTTCTAGGAGTTTTACAGTTTCAAGTCTTACATTTGCCTTTAATCCAGTTTGAGTCAATTTCTGTGTGTAGTATAAGATACGGTTCCAATATCATTCTTTGTATATGCATATCTAGTTTTCTAAACATCATTTATTGAAAAGACTATCGTTTTCCCATTGTGTATTCTTGATGCCCTTGGTGAGAATTAGTTGATCATGTGTGCTTTGGTTTATTTCTGGGCTCTCTATTTTGTTCCATTGTTCTATGTATCTATACAAGTATCATACTGTCCTGATTACAATAGCTTTGTAATTTATAACTTGAAATCAGAAAGTGTAATACCTCCAACTCTATTCTTCTCTCTCAAGATCGCTTTGACAGTTTGGGATCTTCTGAGATTCCATACTAATTTTAGAATTGCTTTTACTGTTTCTATGAAAATGCCATTACAGTTTTGATAGGGATTGCATTAGATCTGCATATCAGTTTGCTAGTATTTTATTGAGTATTTTTGCATCCATGTTCATCAGATATATTGGCCTGTAGTTTTCTTTTCTTGCAGCGTCTTTGGCTTTGGAATCAGGGAGACACTTGCCTATAAAATTAGTTTGAAGGTATTCTTTCTACTTCTATTCTTTGCAAGAGTTTAAGAGGATTGGAATTACTTCTCTGAATTTTGGTAGAATTCACCAGTGAAGCCATCTGGTTCCGGACATTTCTTTGTAGAAAAGTTTTTATTATTATTATTACTTCAATCTCCTTTTTTTCAGATTGGTCTATTGAGATTTTCTATTTTTTCTTGATTTAGTCTTGGCAAGTTGTATGTTTCTAGGGATTTATCCATTTCTTCTAGGTTATTTATCCAATTTGCTCACAAATAATTATTCATAAGAGTCCATTATGATCTATTTTATTTCTGAGATGTCTGTTGTAATGTCTCCTTTTTCATTTCAGATTTTATTTATTTGAGTCTTCTCTCTTTTATTTTAGTTAACCTAGCTAAGGGTTTGTTGATTGTTTTTTATTAAAAAAAAAAACCTCTAACTTTTGTTGATTTTTTTCTATTTTTTTCGATTCTCTTTTTGATATATTTTAGCTCTGATATTTATTTTCTTCCTTATGCCAACTTTGGGTTTAGTTTGTTCTTCTTTTTCTGGTTCCTGAGGTGTAAAGTTAGGTTGTTTGTTTGAGACATTTCTCCCTTTTTACTTAGGCTTTCTCAAAAGGAGCATATCTTATAAGAGCATGAAAATAATTTTCTATCATTCCTTCCTCTTTCAGAGATCATAAAATAAGGAAGAAAATATGAAGTAAGGTTGGACAATCCTCTGTTTAGAAGAGCACATTCATGACTCTTAAATATGCAAAACCTGGAAACAGAGATTTGGTGCCTATAGAGATCTTCGGAAACTAGACAATCTATAAGGGTGGGTGTTCAAAATGGGGGCCAGAGAAAAAGCCCCAGCCAGAGAGGACTTGGACATAAATCCTCAATATCAAAGGGTGGGGAGCACCTGAGGTTGATTGTTTAATGGCCACAAATACTTCCAAATCCAATATGCGCAACTCTTTGCAACATGACATTGGCATGCCTCCCATCCGCGGTTAGAATCTATTTCTCTATCCTTTTGAAACTGAGTTGGCCTTCTGACCTGCTTTGTCCAATAACGTGGTAGAAATCACTTTGTGCAAGTTTTGGATTTTTGTGTGCATGCATCTTCCATGTTCAACATATTGGAACATTGCCTTGAGAGTGTCACAGAGGAAACCAGTCTTGCCTATTGGAGGATAAGAGGCCTACTGGAGGAGGATAAAGATGCTTCAGACTATGGTCAGGACCAACATATGAGTGAGTCCTTATTAGAATTTTCAACCCAGCCAGCCTCCCAGCTCTATGCAATTACATGAGTGGATCTAGGCTAAACCAGAAGGGCAGCCATCAGTTAACTCACTGAGAAACAACTGTTTCTCAAAACTCATGTGAAAAACAATGAATTGCTGTTTCAAAATACTAAGTTTGGGGGTTCTTTGTGATGCAGCAAAAGACAACATAGATCATAGTAAAACAGAAATATTTAAATTTTGGGGTTGAACAAAAAATGCAAAGGCCCACTTGGGATCTCTGAAACTGTTTCCTAAACACTGAGGGCTTAGAAATTGGATAATTGAATAGAATTTGGATAATTGAATAGAAGAAATAAAGGTGTTCCAGGCAGGTAAAACAACATGAGCACAGGCAAGAGAGGCAGGACAAGGAAATAAAAAGATTCCTTCTTTCATAAATTTTTCTTTTCAGGAGAAGTAGTTCTGTGTTGCTTTCTAAATCTTTCAAGATTTTCTTCTATTGGGGATATATATATTTTGTGTTCATCTAGAAGAATAGAATTAGATTATAAGTTCATAGGGGAAGAGAAATAAAAAGGAAACCAACAGTGAGCATTTACTATGTACCAAGAACTTGATATTGATTAATCTCATTTAATCATCACAACATTCCTGTGCCGTAGGTATTTTTCCCTATTTCACAGAAAAGGAAACTATGGCTCAGGGAGATTAAGTAGCTTTCCCAAGTTCCCTGATCTAGTAAGTGGTATTGTTTTGTTTGTTTCTATTCCAAAACCCATACCATTTCTTCAACCACATACCACCTCCCAGACTCTGTTGTATTAATCTTGCTATCAGCAATGCTTAGTTTATTTCCTAGAACAATCTAGGTACTCAAAAGTGTCTCCTTGAGGAAATTTAGAGGAATAAATCTCACGTGACAGGAATCTCATTAATCTTTTACTCATAAGATTATTAACATAATTTATTAACATAAATACTTCTTTGTGGGCAGCCCACTTACTTTATGTGTTCATTAATTCACAGCTGAGACATTCATTCATTCATGTAACAAACAGGTACTGAGCACCTCATAAGTCCAGCTTTCTGGGCACTAGGAACCCAATAATGAGAGGACACACGCACACACACACACTCATACTCTCAAAGGCTCTGACTTCCGAATGGTGAGTTTTGGTCACTTCTGTGTCTTCCCCAGAGATATGGTGGGTAAAGTCCTTACATCACCAACTAAACTGGCTTCTCACTCATGTATTTCTATCTCTGCTTGGCCTCCTGATAAAACAATGAAGGTAACTAATATAATTATTCACATTTCTTTGATCCTCCACAATGAGTAACAATAGAGTGCCCCTTTCCAGAAAGGGGAGGAGAATTTACTAATGACTCCTTGTTTACCTTTAGCGGTTACAATGGTTAGAAGATGTATTTGTTACCTGTGAAAAATTTATAGTCTGGTTAGAATGGTTTGACATAATCTTAAAAATTAAATTATTCTATAACACATATCAAAGCCTCTGGCACTTTAACTTAACTGAAATGTGCCTCTAAGTCAGACCACAGTCTCCTGAAGTTTCTATGGCAAATTTGTCAGAAGTTGGAGAATGTCATTTATTCCCAGCTGTTTCTAAGGTTCACAACTTCCACCCCCCCCATACGTTGTCTGAGATTCTTGGCTGAGAGAGCTGTTTGTTTCTTTATTTAGCAAAAACTAGCACAGCTCTGCTTAGCAGAGGGACAAGCTGGAATTTGCAAGTCTCTGCGATATCACTCAGGCAATTGCCAACTTGTCACAGGTGTACACGACAAGAGCAGTGGGAAGGAGAAAGCCATGGACTAGTGTGGACCTGGAGGCTGGGGCTCCATCCAAAATATCCCACATTTATTCCTGCATCTGTTAGGGAAAATCAGCGTTCAGTGATGGGCAGAGGTGAGGGGTGCAGGTCCGACTTGCAATTTACAAGATATTTTGACTCAGCAATTATAAGCAGAGCTGGTGACAGAATGCTGCCTGATTATTAAGCCATGAAGGAAGGAATGGCAAGAGTAACTTGGAAAAGAAAGAAATAAAAAACAGTGAGTTTTCTGAGAAGCAGAGAATAAGACTGAGAGATTAGTTTTATTTTTAAAAGCTGCTGAGTTGGTCTCACTTCTTTGCTAAGTCTCTTGATTTTTTTTTCCCCAGAAGACTTGAATACCTGACCTGAACTGAAGGGGAAATGAAGAGGCTCAGCTTACCGACAGGTGGACGGGTGGCTAAACAGGTATGGCATTTCTGTTTCAGGTCAGCTTTATATGGGACTTAATTGAATAATATCACCTCTCACTTTTTTTTCTTCCCCCTCATTGATCAAGCTGCTTTTGAGAAAAGTGATACTTTGCATATCTGGCTAAGTGCTGTTAACAGCCTCTGCCTGCGGTTTGTTAAAATTAAAAAAAAAAAAAAAAAAAAAAAAGTGTGATCTTGCCGGAGAAGTAATTTGCTTCTCTCCAACCAATGATGGCTTGTACTTTATGCAAATTGGTATCTAGGGACAACAAATCCCATTTAATACATATGCATAGTTCATAAAAAAAAACGACGTGAGAGAAAGAGGAAAAAAGATAAAGCAACGAGTCAGCAAAAGAACAGGTTCCGAGGAAATTTATTGTCCCAAATTGGACATTTGTAACAGATGATGTGAACAAGTGTTAACTTTGTTTTCAGCAGCTCTTCACGTACATTCACTAGACATCACACAGATTATGTTTTAAGGATCTGAACTGTAATAAAAAAAAAAGTGTCTATGGGCTTTAGAGTGTTGTGTTCCATATGGTTAGGGAAGTACGGAGTTATTGCGACAAGCATCTTGTGAAGCTCATTACGCACAGTGGTGTTAGATTCGAATTGCAACGCATAGCTATAGGGTACGTACATGACATCCCACAGTCAGCAGATAGCAACTGGAAATGAAAGATATGAAGGCACAGAGTACAGCTTCAGGGAACATGTTAGACAAAACATCTGCTGGTATCAGAACACTGCATTATCAGATCATTGTGGCCATGAATTTTTTATAAAGACACTTTTTTCCCCCAAAACCTCAACTTTGAAAGTGACATTTTGTGCAAAAAGTTTTTGATTGAAGTGTGATGTCGGGAGGAAGTCCAGTGAAGTGATTCATTGTGGAGAGAGCCCACACTGGCTGCCCAGGAAAACTCCTCTTTGCAAACGGGGATGATGTTCACTAGCAAAATCCATGCTGTAGGGGCTTCCCTGGTGGCGCAGTGGTTGAGAGTCCGCCTGCCGATGCAGGAGAAGCGGGTTCGTGCCCCGGTCCGGGAAGATCTCCCATGCCGCGGAGCGGCTGGGCCCCTGAGCCATGGCCGCTCTGTGCTCCGCAACGGGAGAGGCCACAACAGTGAGAGGCCCGCGTACCGCAAAAAAAAAAAAAAAAAGAAAATCCATGCTGTAGTGCGTGCACATGGGAATACCTAAGCAAGAAAGTTTTCTAAGCAGAAACGTGACTGAGGGGCTTTGGCCTTTCTTACCACTCAGTGTGTGGAATGATCCACATTCTAGACATCCACTTAACACTCTCTTTTCTCATGTGGACAGTGTCAGTTACCAGCTCCCATTAAGTAAGGAGGTCATATTCCATCCACTCACCTCTTGGGCTCTGCTTGTTAACGGCAGCCATTAACAAGCCATTTCTTGTCCCAAGAAATTTTGCCATTTCTGCTCCCGATGGCTCTTGTAAGATCTTCCCTCATTGCAGGAAACACGCATGGATGAAAAACTAGTCAAGTTCTGATCTTTGGGAGTAGTGTGTACATTAGTGCCCCACAGTCCTAGGGAGAGTGTGAGATGATGGGCTGGAGAGAAGGAGGGCATGAGGAGATGGTGCTCACTTTGAGAAGAGTCAAAGGTCCTGATACTTCGGTCCCATTACAGGATATCACATATTTCATCTTGGGAGATAACAAAGTGCTTGTAAAGCATTATGACTTATGGAAGAACCAGACTATCTACATCCACCTTTCTGTTAATGTAGCTCTGAGAAATGGCATAATTTCACTGATTCAGACCACCCAGGCTGTGGGGTAGAGGGAGAAACATACTTCTCTTGAAAGAGCTAACGCAAAAGAGGGAACAGAATTCAAAGACTAGTAGTCGGTCCCTGGAATGGATTCTGAAGAACCCAGAGGAAGTCTTTTCCTCCACTGTGCAAACTATCTTCAATTTAACTTTTTTTCAGTAAACCACTGAGTTCCTCTTCTAGCCCATTAGAGTGGTGACACTGGATGAGATCAGTGTGAGGTTGGGAAACTCTCAAAAGTCAGAATATAGTCATAGGAGTAGATATGTAGGAATATGTGTAGAATAATTGGCAATAATTCCAGATATAAAAGAGTAATGTAAGAAGTACTCATGAGTGAGTAAACACCAACTACAGAGGCCTATACTTAGAGTTCCAACTCCGAGCTGTTCTCTGATCATCCTATTATTTTTCCCCCTTTTCTCTTCCTCTTGTTTCTTCTTTCTTCTTCTTTTTTATCAAAGTTTAGGTTGGGAAAGAGGATTCCTCTTTCCTTCATAATTCCTGTTGTGCATTGCCTTATGGAAGAGATATTGATACACAAAAATATCCTCTGGGAAAAGGCTTTATTTTCTACCTTTCCCTATGAAAGTTTGGATGAACCATCAATAGTACACAGGAGGACCTGAAAAGTCATTCGTTCATTGATTCACCAAATATTTTTTGAGCACCCGTTATCATGAATGACCCTTCTGCTGAAAACAACTAAATTGTTGTACATCTATATTCATCTTGAAAAATATTTACAGGTAACAAGTTAGTAAATAATACTCAGAACAAAGGAAGCACAAAGAGAGTTAAGTAACCCTGAACCTGTCTTTGTTTTGAGAAATTTGCCGTTCTATGTAAATTCGGCTTTTCTTTCTTGATCTTTGAGGGTATGGGGGAGACAAAGTCTAGGGGTCACCCTAAGTGGGAAATCTATTGTATGAGACACTCCTGCATAGAACTAATCCCTCTGAGGGCCACATATTTAGTGTAATATAAAACACAAGTAAACACATCCCAATCAGCAGTGCATCGCCAGCCCAAAATCCTTGCGAAAGGAAGGCAGATAAAACTGTATCTCTGGAAACTCTGCCTGAGATGGGGAGGGATATCTGTTATTAAAATTCATAACTGCAAACCAATTATGATATGATTATAGCAGTTAAAAGTCATACTATATCGGTGTCCGACACAGGCAGACACACACACCATGCACACACACAGGCACAAAGAATTTGGTAAAAATTCCAGGCCAGTGGCAGAAACAGGACAGTTTTTTCTAGCAGGACACATCTTTCAAATAGGCCTCCAGGCATCCTTACAAATAAATTTTTGAGAAATATGTACAAAATGCACAAGAAAATAAGATACCATAAGTGAGGATCATTAAACCTTTTGGACAACATAATCAGATAAAATCTTCAGAAAGTAAATAAATCAGATATTGAATATAAAAGAAATTTTTGTAATAAATTCTAAGAAAGCAAATAGGAGACTGAAATTATCAAAAAGGTAAAGATTATAAAAATATGAAAAGCAGCACATTTGAAAAAGAAACTAATTGAACTTCTAGAAAAACATATAGTTCAATGGATAGATTTAAAATTATATTAGATATAAAGAAAGAAAAATTTTGTGACCTGGAAGATATAGCTGAATAGAAGAAAAGAGATACAAAATACTTTAAAAGTTAAATCAACATGAGGGAGCACAAAGTTCTAATGTATGCCTAATTAAGTTTCGGAAAGGAAGAAGAGAGAAGGGGGCTGGGGCAGTACTCAAAACCATAGTGCTTGAGAATTCTCCAGAACTTAGTTTTTAAAAATACTGATTCTTGTATTCATGGCCTAAATGAATCCTAACCAGGAAAATAAGTACCTAGACACATGAAACTGCAGAACACAAAACACATAAATATATTAAAATAACAAGAGAAAAACGAGAACCTTCAATGGTTTGATGAACTGACAGCTAACTCCTCAAAAGCGACAGTGAAAGCCAGAACAAGGTGTGATAATATCTTCAATGTACTCAGAGAAAATAACTGTCAACCATGATTGTATGTTAATCAAAGTAATTTTCGGGTTTTTTTACAGCTTTGAGATATAATTGACATATAATGTTGTGTAAGTTTAAGGTGTATAATGTGATGATTTGATATACGTATATATTGTGAAATAATTACCACAATTAAGTTAGTTAACACATCTATCACCTCACATAGTTACAATTTTTGTGAAGCTGTTGAGAACTTTTAAGATGTACTCTCTTAGCAACTTTCATATATACAGCACAGTATTGTTAACTATAGTCACTATGCTGTACATTACATCCCAGAACTTATTTATGTTACCAGAAGTTTGTACGTCATGACCACCTTCACCCATTCCTCCACCATGCCCCTCTGGTGCCTGGCAACCACCAATCTAGTTTGTTTTTATAAGATGAGTTTTTTAGTTTGCACATATAAGTGAGATCATATATAGTATTTGTCTTTCTCTGTCTGACTTATTTCACTTAGCATAATACCCTCAAGGTCCATCCATCTTGTCACAAATGGGAGAACTTCCTCTTTTTATGGCTGCATAACATTCCCCTGTACATATATACCACACTTTCTTTATCCATTCATCCACTGATGGACACATAGGTTGTCTCCTTGTCTTGGCTATTGTAAATAATGTTGTAATGAACATGGAGGTACAGCTGTCTCTTCAAGATAGTGTTTTTATTTCCTTCAAATACATTATTCCAGAAAGGAAATTGCTGGATCATATAGATCATAGTAGTTCTATTTATAATTTTTTGAGGAATCTCCATAATGTTTTCCATAGTGGCTGCACCAATTTACATTCCCACCAACAATGCACAAGTGTTCCAATTTATTCTCATCCTTGTCATCATTTATCTCTTGTCTTTTGATAACAGTCATTCTAACAGGTGTGAGGTGACAGCTCATTGTGGTTTTGATTTACATCCCTAATGATTAGTTATGATGAGCATCTTTTCGTGGACCTGTTGGCTATCCATATGTTTTCTTTAGAAAAATATCTATTCAAGTTCTCTGCCCATTTTTTAATCAGATTACAGTTGACTCTTTAACCATGTGGAGGTTAGGGGTGCCAACCCTCACCTCCCACCACATAGCTGAAAATTCCCTTATAACTTTACAGTTGGCCCTCCATATCTGTGCTTCCACATCTGTGGATTCAACCAGTGCTATTATAGTAGCACTGTAATATGTATGGATTGAAAAAAACCCTGTATAAGTGAACATGTGTAAGTTCGAGGGTCAATTGTATTTGACTTTTTTTGCTATTGCATTGTATGAGTTCCTTATATATTTTAGATACTAACTTCTTATTAGATATGTGGTTTGAAAATATTTTTTTCATTCCATAGATCGTCTTTTCATTTTATTGGTCATTTCTTTTCTGTACAGAAACTTTTTAATTTCATGTAGTCCCACTTGTTTATTTTTGCTTCTTTTTCTTGTGCTTTGGGTGTCATATTCAAAAAATCACTGCCAAATCCAATGTCAAGATGTCTCCCTAGGCTTTCTCTTAGGATTTTTATGATTTCATGTCTTTATATTAAGTCTTTAATTCATTTTGAGTTAATTTTTGTGAGCGGTGTAGGACAGAGATCCATTTTCATTCTTTTACATGTAAATATCCAGTTTTCCTGGCACCATTTATTGAAGAGGCTATCTTTTGCCCATTGAGTATTCTTGGCTCTCTTGTCAAATATTAATTGACCATATATGCATAGATTTATTTTGATTACTATAATAATATAGTTGTAATGTAGTTTGAAATCAAGAAGTATGATGCCTCCAGAAGTTTCTTCTTTCTTAGGATTGTTTTGGCTCTTCAGGGTCCTTTGTGGTTCCATACAAATTTTAGGATCATTGTTTTCTATTTCTGTTAAAAAATGCCATTGGAATCTTTATAGTGATTTTATTGAATCTATAGATAGCATTGGGTAGTCTGGACATTTTAATAGTATTAATTCCTCCAATTCATGAACACAGGATATCTTTCCATTCATTTGTGTCTTCAGTTTCTTTCATCAATATTTATAGTTTTCAGTGTATAGGTCTTTTACCCCCTTGGTCAAATTTATTTCTACGTATATTATTCCTTTTGATGCTATTGTATGTGAGATTGTTTTCTGACAGTTTATTATTAGTGTATAGGAATGCAACTGATATTTGTATGTTGACTTTTTATCCTGAAACTTTACTGAATTTCTTTATTTCTACAGAAAAATCCTGCCAGCCTGACATAAGTCTTGCACATATCTTTTAAAGCTTATTCCTATGTATTTACCACATATGTTGCTATTATAAGTGGGGGCTTACTTTTATGTTTTCTAATGGATTGCCTTTTTTACATCTGAAATGTATACATTCTGAATATTAATATCCTGCCATTCTATCTACTAAATACTCTTTATCTGGAGTATATTTTCACTTGCTTGTTTTTAATTGTGGGATGTGCAAACATATTATCTGCAAACTTAAATAGTTTACCTCCTCCTCTCTAGTTTTATACAGTTAATTTATTTTTCTTATTTGATTGCATTGCCTAGTTTTTCAAGTTTAGTGTTAGATAATTTTGATAAAAATGAGAATTTTTATGTTTTTATCTTGATAGAGACACTTCTGGTACCTACCCACTAGGGGTCATAATTACATTTGGGTAGAGATAGGTACATTTTTATCATTTTAAGGTAGTATCAACAAATTTCTATTTTAGTAAACTTTCTCCTAGAAATGTTGAATTTTATCAAAATATCCTTTATAATCTGTAGAGGTGATCATATGGGTTTTCTCCTTATTATTTATTAATTTGATAAATTATAGAAATAGATTTCTTGATATGAAACTCTCTGTTTTCCTAGCATAAGATCCACCTAGTTATGAAGTATTCTTTTTCTTTTTTTTTTTTTTTTGCGGTACGCGGGCCTCTCACTGTTGTGGCCTCTCCCGTTGCGGAGCACAGGCTCCGGATGCGCAGGCTCAGTGGCCATGGTTCACGGGCCCAGCCGCTCCACAGCATGTGGGATCTTCCCGGAACAGGGAACAAACCCGCGTCCCCTGCATCAGCAGGCTGACTCTCAACCACTGTGCCACCAGGGAAGCCCCATGAAGTATTCTTTTTGAATTTTATTCTTCAGTCTTTACTGTGAAATTTTATTTAGGATCTTTGCATTGATATTCATGACATATTGGTCTGTAGTCTCCTTTTTACATGAAATCATTTTCAGCTTTTGGTATTAATGTTATACTCAATATATAAGAAGAATGTGGAAATATTGGAGTTATCCACTCCTGAAAGCTTTTACTTGTGGACATGTCTAGATCTGGTGCTTTATGGAGAACAATAACAAGAGAACTATGGGACATGGGCAAATGTGGAAAGAAGACAGACGTTTCATTTTTCGTTTTTATTTTTTAACAGCTTTGTTGAGATAACAATGTACATAACATTCTCCCCCTTACTGTGTACAATTCAATTCAACATCTACAGAGTTGTGCAACCATCACCATAATCTAATTTTAGAACATTTTCATTATCCCCTCCGCCTCAAAAAACTCAAATCAATTAGTAGTCACTACCCCATTCCACCTTTTGCCCACCCCACCAGTCCTGGGCAACCACTTATCTACTTTCTCTCTCTTTAGATTTGCCTGTTCTGGACATTTTTAAAAATGTTTCATACAACATGTAGTGTTTCTTTCACGGCATAATGTTTTTGAGGTTCATTCATGCTGTAGCGTACATCAGTACTTCATTTCTTAGTATCGCCAAATTATATCATATTGTATAGATATACCACATTTTATTTACCCATTCAGCAGTTAGTGGGCATTTGAGTTGTTTCCACTTTTGACTATCATGAATAATATTACTATGAATATTTGTGTACAAATTTTTGTGGACGTATGTTTTCAATTTTTCTTGGGTATATACTTAGGTAGATGTAGAGAATTTGTAAGCCTTGGTGGAGGTCCAATTGGAATTTTAAAATCTGAGATACTCTGGGGAAGGGCTAAAGAATTGGGAGCTATTTAATATCAAAAACATTTTGACAGTACATCAGAAAGACATCAGATGGATTACCTGGGCTATATTGTAACTCTATGTTTAACATTCTGAGGAACTCCTGAACTGTTTTCCAAAGCAGCTGCACCATTTCATATTCCCTTCAGCAGTGTATGAGGGCTCCAACTTCCCCATATCCTCATCAATACTTGTTATTGTTCATCATTTTGATTACATCCCTTCTGATGGATATGAAGTGGCATCTCATTGTGGGTTTGATTTGCCATTTCCCTAATAACTAATGATGTTGAGCATCTCTTCACGTGTTTATTAGCCATTCATGTATCTTCTCTGGAGAAATGTCAATTCAGATCCTTTGCCCATGTTTAAATTCTGTTATTTGTTCTTAATTATTGACTTGTAAATGTCCTTTATACATTCTGTATACAAGTCCCAGATCAGATACATTATTTACAAATATTTTCTCTCATTATGTACATTATCTTTTCACTTCTTGATGTTGTCCTTTGAAGCAAAAAGTTTTTAATTTTGAGAACGTTCCACTTGCCAATCTTCTGTTTTATCACTTATGCATTTGGTATATCTAAGAAACAATTTTTAAACTCAACATCATAATGGTTTATGCCTATATTTTCTTCTAAGAGTTTTATAGTTTTAACTCATATCTATTTCTGTGATCCACTTTGAGTTAATTTTTATGTAATGATGTGATGTAGTGGTCCAAATTTATTGTTTTGCACGTGGATATCCATTTGTCCCAAAAATAAACTTTTTTATTTTGTTTTTACTTAAACTATGTAAATGTATTCAGAAAAATACTTGGATAAGTGAAAAGAGGAAAATCTTCCACAAAACAAAACACAGAGAATGTTATTATCATAGGAGAATAGATATGACATGGTTTTCCAGAAGTAGATGCCATTTTATTTTTTTTCAAATTCCTCAAACTATCCATAGAAGAAGAATTATCTGGTAATGTAATTTTTGAAAATAGCTCACAATATGTCTGTATAATAGAATATTCTATAATCATTAAGAAAAAGGAGATGTTTTCACATGCACAAATATGAAAATGCTCCAAAATGCATTGTGATAAAAGTTGCAGAGAAGTGTTTATATCATGCAAATGTTAGTGTGAAAATATATACAACACATGCATGCAAATGTATAGAACATTTCTGTAAGGATTTATCTAGAATAATAGTTATGAAATTGGCAAAATGCATGCCCTGGATAGAATAGTAGGTGTCTGGGGAGTCTAGAGAGATGAAAGCTTACTTTTTGCTCGATGCCATTTTGCCCTTTGTGAATTTGGAACAATGCGTATGGCTTACATACTTAAAACTTAATAAAAGTTAATAAAATTGGCTTATTAGCTTTATTTAATTTTAATAGAGAACATCTTTCCCAAAGTTTTCTCTGAAATATTGATTGTAGAACTCTAAAATATTTCCTATTCAATGATATAACTATACAAATAATTCAGAAAAAGTTATCAATGCAAATTCCTTGAACTTCCTAACACTGCAGCCAGAACCCACTCAGTACTGAACAAAATTTAAAAAATACCCAAAGAGAATACATACCCTTCTTAAAAGGAACCTGATGCATTAGCAAACACTTGTTTACAAATCTCAGAACATTCAAACAAAACCTCACCTTGCATTTTGAGAGAGGTACAATTTTACATGGTGTGTAGTAAACTCATAGAGGCCAAGGAGTCAAAAATCATTCTCTTCAAGAAGACAATAGATAAAGTTATGGACTTCAGTGAAGGGAAGACATGGATGTTTGGAAAAGCATTTTCTAACATTCTTTTGAAGCTAATGCCAGAGAGTGAAAACATTTATTACCAATACTACGCTTCTCACCTAATACTATGCCTTTTAGCCAGCTGTTCGAATGGACCCATGGATCTGATCTGACATGACAGCCTCTGATGTTCTCAAACCAGTTTACAGATCGTGTCTAAATATTCTCTCAAACATGGTCATTTCCCATGATGCCTCTGTTACTACAAAAGAAAAGAATGTGTAAATATACAGATATATATGTATATGTTTATTACAATGTTTTGATTATCCCAAGAGTTTTAGTCTTTCTGACTTACTGTACACTTGAGAACCACTATTTTCTAGTCTGAATTTTATTTTTATGTTTATTTAAAAAGTAAAGATAAAAGCTTGCTGTGAATGAAGTATGCTTGGCTGTATTCTTATGTCTTGTTATCAGTTTGCTCCAAAGTCCAGAAATGCTTACATGTAGCAGTGGATACTTAACAACAAATGGCTTATTCCTTTCAGTCAGACAGCTGAGCTCCTCAAGTGCAGGGTTTGGGAACTTAGGCAGTTAGTTTTAAAGACTCAAAGAAATTTACAAATGCAGTTACCTGTTGGTAAGTTCCATGATTGGGAACAAAGAGAGGACTTCTTTACATGTTATTCACCCCACTGCTGAGTCTGTCCATCTAAAAGCTGTGATTGACGATGTCACCAAAACAAAGGAGTCTAATAAGACAACTTGAAGAGACATTGAAAGGTTGAAATTATGTATGGCAGAAGACAATTATGCAAGCTAAATGATTCTTTAATTAATAATGAGATCCCTCACAGGCAAAAGAGAAAGACTTACAGGATGGAAAGCCTTGTGATTTACTCTGTGTGTGTCCATATGCAGTGTATATATTTTGGGATATAAATGATATATGCACAGTGCGAGTGCCATGACATGTGAATCTGTGAGCTCATGACTGAGCTCATGACTCATTCATCCACTGGGTGGGTGAATATCTAGAATGTAAGATTTTTTCTTAAGAGATAGAATGCATTGCCTGGTGCCTGAAGCCATATGGTTTTCTTATTAGAAAAAACAAAACTGAATTTAATTGATTTACAATCTATGTTCCCTTATTTTCATATACAACTAGTTGCTTTATACTGGCCAGATTTAATTTTTTTTAATATTAAATTAAAACATGGAATTACATAAATGTCTTCAGTATGTAAGTCCATACCCATACATCAATATCAATGTAAATGCATAAACTAACAAAATACTATTTAGTCAACTTTTAAATGTTTCCCAGTCTCTGGATGAACAACTGATTTTAACTAACTAGTTACATTTGTTTCCAAATTTTACATCTTTTAGACCACAGTGGGTTTCAAACTATGTTTCATTAAACAGGTGTTCAATATGACTCTTCCTTCTTCCTCCCGGACTCTTCTTAGCTGCTACAAAGGGTGGGAGGTAAGGGAAACAAGGAGGCAGAGCCCCAACCCAAAGAGCTGCAGCTTTTTTGGGGTTAAGGGTTTCTTTTATGTCTTTGCTTAACCAAAAGTGTTCTATGGTTATAAATCATTTTAAACCACCATTAAGAAAAAATCTGAAATAAAACTAAAGTTGCTTTCTTAACTCATATAATATACAAACAAAACAAAACAAACAAACAAAAAACACACATAAAACCTGTGCTATGGAAGTACAAGAAAGAAACCTTTGGATAATTTAAAAAATATCTTTGAGTTACTAAAATAAAGCCTATATCAGAAAAAGATGGCAAATTTAAAAATATATTAAACTTCTACATATACAAAAAACATTTAAAAATTTTGAATGTTAAAAGAAAAAAACACAGTAGGAAGAAATATTTTAACATTCATAACAGACAACAGATTACCATCCACAGTAAATAAAGACCTCTTAAACATGTATTCAAGAGCAAGTAACTAGATTTAAAACAGCAAAAGATATTAACAAGAAATTTACCAGAGAATGAAATCACACTTCCTGACTTAAAAATATTACAAAGCTGAAATGATTAAAACAATATGATATTGGCACCAAAACAGACATACAGACCAGTGGAACAGAATGAAGAGCCCAGAAATAAACCCACTCTTACAAGACCAACTGATCTCAACAAAGGTGCCAAAAAGACACACAGGGAAAGAACAGTGTCTTCAACAAACGGTGTTGGGAAAACTGGATATCCACCGGCAAACATTATACCACTTTATACGGTATACCAAAAAAAAGAAAAAAAATCATTTCGAAATGGAGTAAGACTTAAACATAAGATCTGCATCTATAAAACTCCTAGAAGACAACATACAGGAAAAGCTCTTTGACATTGGTCTTGGACATGATTTCTTGGCTATGACGCTGAAAGCACAGACAATAAAAGAAAAAATAAGACAGGTGGAACTACACCAAACTAAGAATCTGCACAGCAAAGGAAACAATCAAGAGTCAAAAGACAACCTACAGAATGGAAGAAAATATTTGCAAACCACATGCCTAAAAAGGAGTTAATATTCAAAATATATAAGAAACGCCTACAACTCAAAAGCAAACAAACAAACTAACAACACTGATTTAAAAATGAGCAAAGGACTTGAATATATCTTTCTCCAAAGAAGACAAACAAATGGCCAGCATGTATATAAAAAGGTGTTCAACACCACTAATCATCAGGGAAATGCAAATTAAAAGCACAGTGAGATACCATCCCACACATTGGGACGGCTGTTATCAAAAAGCAAAACAAAACAAAAGGTAATGAATGTTCATGAGGATATAGAGAAAAGGGAACCCTTGTGCACTATTGTTGGGAATGTAAAATGGTGAGGAAGCTATGGAAAACAGTGTGGAGTTTCCTCAAAGCTCATTAATATAACTACCATGTGATTCCGCAATTTCCCTTTTGTGTATATATCCAAAATAATTGAAATCAGGGTCTCACATCGTTGCCTGCATTCCCATATTCATTGCAGCATTATTCACAGCAGCCAAGATATGAAAACTATCCAGATGCCCATCAGCAGATGAATAGATCAAGAAAATGTGGTATACACATACAATGGAATATAATTCAGCCTTAAAAAAAGAAGGAAATACTACCATTTGCAACAACATGGATGAACCTGGAAGACATTATGCTAAGTGAAATAAACCAGTATCAGAAAGACAAATGCAGTAGGATTCCACTTATGTGCAGTATCTAAAATAGTCAAACTCATGAAAGCAGAGAACAGAATGATGATTGCCATTGGCTGGAAGCAAAGGGGAAATGGGAGGTTTTCAATGAGTATAAAGTTTCATTTATACAAGATGAATAAGTTCTAGAGATCTGATGTACAACAAAGTGCCTATACCTAACAACACAGCATCATGCACATGAAATTTTGTTAAGAGGATAGATCTCAGGTGAAACATTCTTATTATAAAAGAGGTGGGGGGGGAAGGGAACACAAGGAAACTTTTGGTGGTGACGGATGTTTTTATTACCTTGATTGTGGTGACAGCATCATGGGTATATGCGTATATCCAAACTCATCAAATTGTGTACATTAAACATATGCAGGGTTTTTGTTGTTGTTGTTTCTGTATATCAATTATATCTAAACAAAGTCATAAAAAAATTGTGGTGGTAGTGATGCTAGGCAACTTCCCAGGCTAGGTCACAGAAAACGTAGCTTCAGGTTTTTGCTCTCATGGATTGCTCATCTTGGGGAAGCTGGCTGCCATATTATGAGGATACTCAAGTAGCCTATGAAAAAGCCCATATGAAGGAGAATAGAGGTCTCCCGATAACAACCAACACCAACCTGCCAACCATGTGAATGAGCCACTTAGATCCTTCAGTCCCAGTCCAGACCTCAGATTTCCACCAACATCTTGACTACACTCTAGTGAGGGACACCAAGCCAGAACCAGCCAGCTAAGATGCTCCTAGATTTCTGACCAACGAAAACTATGAGCTAATGAAGGTTTGTGGCTGTTTGAGGCCACTCACTTTAATAATAATTTGTAATATGGAAGTAGAAATAATACACAATATTTTATGGTAGCAATATTTGTAATAGTGAAAAATCAGAAAAAATGTATATTTCTATCAATACGGATATGGTTGAATAAATTGTGATTAATCCATATTATGAAGCATTATGTAATTATTAAATTAACAAGGTAGTTCTATATCTTCTAAAATGCAATATCTTTAGGAGATATTAAAGATAAGACCAAACAACATGTATTATATTAATTTTTTTAGTAAAATACATTTGGATATTTATAATTTAGATATACACCTACATACGGATGTCTGTATTTGTATATGCTTTCAGAAATCTTTGGAATAGAGGATTGGACTGAAGGAGGTAGCAAGCAAGGAAGGAGAATTAATTTTATGCACTTCTACATATTTGGAATTTTTTAATAACAAACATGTTTTATGCATCTATGTTTCCTTTTATGACTTTATTTTAAAAACTAAACTGATGAAAAACAAATGAAGTAGTATACTTTTCTTTTAGGAGCTTTCATTGTTGATATTAACTAATTACCAAGACGTACAAGACAAGAAAATAAGGTGAAGTCAAAATGCATAATTTACTTCAATAGCTTTTTGGCTATGAAAAAGCAAGTGAAATGATTGTTTCAATTACAAGCCAGGTAGTTTTATGCCATTCTATGGTTACTGCTTACCTGTCTGTCAAATGGGATCGTGGGTCTCAAGAGATGACCTTGGCGAAAAATGAGGATGACTTGGCCCAAATACACCACTGATGCTGGACCAAGTCCAGAATCCACACCAAATGCCAGATGGACTGTGGGTCGATAGTGACATCTTCATGTACAAAGGACAGCACATTAAAGAAGGGGATGAAATAGATGTCTGCCTGTGGGAGTTATTGACTGGGTTTAATGCTAAGGCTTTTATCCTGTTATGCTGCATGTAATATGCTGAGGATTTCAGAAAAAAAATAATGCATGGGCTGTCCCAAGAACTAGAGGTCAAAAGGGAGTGGATAATAGAATTTGAATAAAAAGGAAAAATTGATTAGCTGATAGTGATTATTAGGCAAGGTTACAGAAGGCAATATTACGACTAGTGGAGCATTGCTAAAGGACACCCACCCCTTAATACAACGCCACCTGAATCAACCTGAAGTATAAATATGAAGACTCAAGTGGCCAAGGCAAATTTTAATTGGGATTACAAATATTATTTTGCAAAACATGGCTAAAAATGTTCCCTGAGAATGTTTATGTAAAATGTTATGTCTTTCTTTCAAAGATTCCTTACAAGTCGTTCTAAAAAAAATTCTTTAATTCCAGTTTATAGATTTCCCTTATTTTAATGTTCTCCTCTCTGGTGTAGGCATATTATAAATGGAATTAACTATGTTACTAATGCTTTTAATCTGATTTTACTGGTGCCTAGGGCTGATGACTAGGAATCAGCATGTGTGTCGTTAAAAGAAAAATACAGTTATATAGAAACTAAATTACATGTCTAAATAAACACATTTATCCATGTGCCTTATTTGTTATCCCAACTAGCCAAAGCAGAAGGGCCTGACTGCACTTCTTCAAAAATAAGGTAGCTAGAAGGCAGTTTCTCTGGCCACTGGAATTTTCTTGATGAAAGAACGGGCAAGAACAGCCTGCAATTTGATGTATTCTTTGTATATAATTCCTGAATTTTAGGCTGGAACTACATATTTTGGGGGCACTATATATATATTTTATGACTCTTCATATGTAAGAAATAATTGACGGTTTTTAATTCACTCGAGTCAACTGCTGACAATCACTTGGATTGCTGCAGTCGATCTCATCTGGCGATTCAAGACAAGCGAAGTATCAATACTCACTGGACGCTGTTGATTGAAAGTCCTCTGTCTGAGGCCACAACTTTGAACCTGATGACACATGAGGAAAGAAATGGGAGAGCATAAGCTGAGATTTTTAAAAGAAACGATTAAAGGGAGAGGATGGCAGAGTCCAAAATATAAGAACCAGTTCCTGAAACCACAGTGGACTCTTGCCTCAACTTGCCTTTGCTTATATTTACTTTGGAATAGTTCCAAATTCTGTGCTGTGTCCATCGTAAATCATTGGATCACGAGTGGCCACCTCCTCTTCCCCATCATCTGTCAAATCTCTTCATCAACTTTGGCACGCCAGTGACCTGCACTGACTACCTCTACATGAGGGATTCTGATTGTCTCCTGCCCTCTGATTGCAATACTTTCTGAGCTATTCAGTGGGCAGCAACTCTTTTCTTGGCGGTCGTACCTCTTGTTATCTTGGATTATTATTTACATTTTTGTGTTATCATTTGACTTTTTTACATCACGCATTATCCCAAGTACATGGAAGCTTATGGAGTGCAAATGATTGTGCTTTATCTTTTCTTTTCTTGCATTTTTTTGCCCATTCCCACTTCCCCACAACCACTGAGCCTGTCACAGTGCCTTAGACCAGGAGATCCTCATTACACATTTGTTGTTTTGTAAAGTCGGCCCTTCGGGAACTTCACAGCTTCATTGAGACAGGACAATATTTGCACCCCCAAAAAAGCACCATTATAAAGGCAAAGGCAAAAGAAGGGGAAATATGTTTAATTAACAACAAGAATATTTTCATAATACAATTTAATCTTCCCAGTATGCTTACGAAGATATGGGTATTATTGTTTTTTCTACTTTACAGATGAGGAAACCAGGCTAAGAGAGGCCAAACAATCTGCCTAAACTTGAAATGATTTTAACTGGTTGGGATGATTCAAACCCAGGTCAGTAGCCTCTGGGCCAGTTCAACAGTAAGTAACATTAAAGAGACTGCATTACCAGCCTGCAAAGCAAGACAACCTTTGAGGGACTGAGGAGCAATGAAAGCATATGGAAATGGGTCATGAATCGGGAAAGGCTTCCTGAATAAGGGAACATGAAAAGGAGGAAAAGAGGGGGATTACAGCCCTGAAAAATAGAGGATCATGTAAGTGGAGCAAAGTAATAAAGAAAAGAAAAAGCACTTGCCACTAAGTCTGTAGAAATATTTACAGTTGGTTTCCAGTCTCCTCATATTTTCTATCTAGCCAAACAGCAATAAAGGTATGTGGAAAAAACATATATATTAAATTACTAGGTGTCAGATTTCTGATTTGATAACACTTGGTATAAAAATAAGTTATTAAAAAACAGTTATTATTACCCTTCATTTATCTAGCTCTGAGAGTGTATACAGCACAGTATAATAAGTGGAATTTATCAGAGGAGGGACAAAATTTGTGCCCCAAGGGCTTTGCTGAGTAGAGCCTCAAGTGGAAACCATGTGACACCGAAAATCAGGGCACTGCCATTGCTGTACATCTAGAATCACCTTCTCTCTTGGGCTGTGGTTGAAGATATGGGGGCCTATTGCAAGAGGCATTTTTCTTTTTTTTTTTTTCACATCTTTATTGGAGTATAATTGCTTTACAATGGTGTGTTAGTTGCTGCTGTATAACAAAGTGAATCAGCTATACGTATACATATATCGCCATATCTCCTGCCTCTGCGTCTCTTTTGTGGGAGGATATAGAAGGAGATTTTCATGTCCAACTTTTAGAAAGATGTTAATTGGGGTCTTTTTCTAAC
Organism: Leucopleurus acutus; assembly: GCF_964270905.1. NCBI lineage: Eukaryota > Metazoa > Chordata > Mammalia > Artiodactyla > Delphinidae > Leucopleurus > Leucopleurus acutus. The sequence continues at coordinate 78,014,574 of NC_139154.1, forward strand.
ATTACGTACCCCATTACCACACACAAAAACACCCCCAAAGCAAAAACTGTCTCTTGTGTAATAGGAAAGGTTCAGTCATCATCCAGGGAAATCCAAAATCTGGGAACAAGGGGGGATGGGCAACCTTCTCCTCAGGGTCCCAGAAACACAAGTTCAGGCTCATAACAGTTAAATGTATTAGTTACAGCGTATCCATCAATGCTAGCAAATATAGACACAAAAATGCTCTGCCTTGGCATTGTGGCTCTGATATCCAGAATACAACCAATAGACAGCAACTTAGCAAAATCACATTCCTTCACTCAAATCAGAGCACAGGCCCTCAATCATAGATTATGAACTTTCATCCTGGACACAGCTTAATAAACTTGGTTTTACAGTTTCCTAGCTCCAGTTATTTAGCAGGAGCAAATGAAAAGGGTGAGGGAAGGCAGAGAGCTGGACAACAAGGGAGGAGATCAAAAATCTGAAAAATGTAGCCAGGTTTGGGGTAGGATGAAGTGACCAGGGCACAGAACAAACAAACCTGCAAATCACTGGTCCCTGAGGACATCGGTATTTGCACAGGGTTGTAACCCAGTGCTCAATTTGTGCTTGTTTCAGCTGCTGTATGTTATATATTATCCATAATAAGATAATTATATTTTAATTAAAAAAAGAATTATGACACTCTGCAAAAACGAACACTAAGTCAACAACTCCAATTGAAAGAAAAAAATAATTGGAAAAAAGAATTTAAAAATAGGGAACTCATGATGTAGGATAAAAGCAATAAGTAACATTTGAATTTAAGTCTAAAAAACCCACTATTAATTGTTATGAAAATTTGTAAAACAAAAATACTTAAATTGAGCCATAATATAAAATGCTAATGATCAATTAGAAAAAACAATCCAGGTTATTTCAGATAATTTATGAGATGAACAATGTTAGAGAGAAACTAAACTAAAATCATGTAAAAGTTTGTTAAACATTGAATAAGTATTATATTTATTGAACCCCTATTATGTGTCTGGAGCTATACTAGGTGCTAGGGCTTTAGCAAAAAACAGTGCAATCTAATTCATGCCCAAATTACAACCCAGCATGTGAACAGTAAGTACACAAATATATAATATAATTTCTGTATGCATGCAAAAAAGAAAAATAAACCAGGGTAAGAGTGTCAGGGGGAGGGTCAAAGGGAGGGATTGCTACTACTTTAGATATGGTGTTCTTGGAAATCCTTAGGAGATCACATTTACACAGCGCCTCTGAAAACAATATGGCCGTTTAGAGGAAAAACCTTCCAGGAAGTGCTAGGTGAATGCAAAGGCCTCAGGCAGGATTGGCTTTGGTATATTTGAGGAACAGTGAGAAACAGAATGAGAGAGAGAGAGAAGGCAGATGAATTTGAAGACATAGGTAGTACCCTAGAGGAACAAGACCTAATGTTGAATTGGATGTGGGATCAAAGAGAGATTATAGTACCCCACACCCACCTACCCTCTCCCTATCACGGTGACCTTGAGATACTTGGGTAAATGGTAGAACCAGTTACTCTGATGAGAAAAACTGGAAAAGAAGCACACGTGTGAGGGAGTTGAGAGTAGAGAGGCGATGAGAGTTAGGTGACGATTCTGCTGGAGATCTGGAGAGGTTGGACTGATGATCAATGATTTGGATCCATCAGAATATAGAGGGTACAAAGCTAGGGGACTGACTAAGGGATCCCAGGCAGTGGGTGTAGATACAGGAGACAGGAGGTCCAAAGACTGGCTCTTGACACATGCCAGCATTTATAAATGGAATACAGAAGGAGGACTACACGGAGGAGAAAGGGGTTCACAAGTCCGAGAAAGCCACAGAGAGTAGAGTCCTGAAAGCGAAAAAAAAGAAAAACCTCAAGGGTGAGTGAGCAGCTGAGTAATCTCCTGAGAGGTTAGGTAAGTCAGATAAGCACTGAGAACCCAGCATTAGATATGATGATCAGTGGGTCATTGACAACCTAGATGAATTTATACATTTACAGACAATTTAAATTCTTGACAACGACAGAGAAATACACAAAGGTAAAGCAAAGTCCTAATATAAAAACATGCCAGAGAGGGATCACTACTTCTACCCCACCCCTCCCTGGCCCCTGACCCCTGCCTGGTGACCCCTGTTTCTGAAAGAAGTGTGTTACATCTTTTGATGGAGTGGGGCACAGAGCACAAGATGGAATCATTCATTTTTGTATAGTGTGTCACACCCAGGAGATAAGTCAACCCATGATTAGAGGAGGGCTAATCCAAACAATCTAAACAAAGGGAAAACTTGAGACTCTCACAGTGAGTCTATGAGATGGAGTGAAAAGGGGCAGATGATTGTGGAGGGAGGGGTGGCCCTCAGCAGTCCAGCAACGACCTGACTTAGAGAAAACTAATTCTAATAAATAAGTGTTTTTCATTTTATTGCTTGGTTTGTGTGTTTTCCTTTTCTTCTTCATCAAGTGAAATCAAATAACAGAGAAGCTACATTTGCTAACTATTTGGAATTTTGAAGGAAAAAAGAAGAATGGGATACGGTGCTTGTGGACTAAGGAATGGAGTGGGGACAGCTCCTACACAGGGAATAATATTTCCTCTGCAGTTATAAAAATTTGATGTAATTGCTCATTGGGAGAAAATATAACCATCAGCACCATATTTTTTCCCTTATAACCACCTATATTTTATTGTATATGGTTGTAGAATTGATGTATGGTAATATTCCTTTTTCTTTTTTAAGCACTTCACGAAGGAAAGAAAGAAAAATTCCATTGTGATAGTGCAGCAGCCAAGATTTAAAGTTGTGCTGGACTTACAATTGAAATGCAAATCACTCTTTGCAAACAGCTTCCCACTGAGACCCAAATTTTTACAGATCAGGTTCTGCTGTCCTGATGAGGGATCATTGAACGGCATTTCCCAGGATTCACAAATTAGTTGCCGTCTAAGGTATCATTTTCTGTGTTATAATTGTAACTTACCAGAGGAAACTTTGTCACAAAAGACAGTACCCTGTGCTTCCATTATTCTTCCAGCTGCACCCGCCACTAAGGATTCTTTCACACACAATAAAAATACACATCATGACCTCCCTCTCTGAAATACACACTCCTTGAATATAAACATTTTGAGAATGTTGGTGTGCTTTTCTTCCCCTTCTTTTTCAGATGTGCAGGTGGTAAAATACTGGCTGCCATGAACTGAAGACAATAAATAGAAATTACCAGCTTCTTACGGCTGCCTGATAGAAACATGCCAGCTTGGGAAAGCCTGATTCTCCAGGCACAATGATCCTCCGGGCAAAGAAATCCCTGGATGTTCAGGTCCACTTGCTGGCTACTCCTTAATGTGCAGGTAAGGCTGTCCACTTCAGACATGCTTAGCTGCCCTCAGATACAAGGAGGCTGCTTAGAACCCTGGAAGGTTACCTCTCTTTCCCCAAGTTAAAAGAGCTAAAGCTCTGAGAGAGGCAGCATTGCACACAGGACAGAGAACGCAAAAGGCTGAGGGTTTAAAAGCTGAAGTTGAGGCACAGAAATAATTTCAAAAATTATGGTTGTATAGTGGGACCATCACTAGCTAGTACCTTTAAACTTGGTCTTGTCACAGAACTTTGCTAGCTGAGTTATCTGAGACAGATACAGCATGTCTGTGGATGTCCATCTCCACATTTGCCAATGTTCTGGATCAGAAATTTCTCAAAGAGAATTCTGAGAATCACCTGATCCCAGAAGCACGCAGGGAGCTAGTTCTACAAGGAGCATCTGGAGACTCATCCCCAGAGATTCTGATTTATTTTACCCAGGATAGGTTCCAAGAATCTGCAATTTTAACAAGTTCCCCAAGATGCTTTTTATGCACACTGAATTTGGGAACCACTGCAGTAGATGAACCCTGAGATTCCTCCAAACTTAAGGGTTGAAAAATCAATAGGTTAGTCAAGCATACCCACCTTGAAGCCTGGGTCCCTTAACCAGGAAAATATATTTATCAAGAGAAATTGGAGGCAAAAGCCTCCTCCGCATGAGGTTGGTATCTACGTGTAGACAGAAGCTGCTAGAGGCCCCATTCCTTAAGTATATTTTCAGCAGCCCTACTGGGAGGGCTAGCTATAAACGTGTTGAAATCCCAGGATTCACCTTCCATATCTCCTGGCCACTGAAAAGAGATGATTCTCATAGCTGCCATCTTCCTGCCAGAGCAGGAGCGGCTCCTGGGGAAGGCTGAGGAATAGAGGGAGAGCATGGTCCTGTCTCCAGCCCCTGCGGTTTGAGGAGGAGGGGAAGCTGAGGAATGTGGACAGGAGAACCCTTCCATTACCTCAGCTTCCTAGATAAAGTAGGAGGCAGAGAAACGTGTGAGTGAGAAGAGAAGGTGTTGACAAGGACTGAAAAGAATTATGACGGATTGGAACTCTTATTGAGGAGAATGGGTGCGAAATCTAAGCAAAGTCAAGGAATTCCTTAAGTCTCGACTAGGGTGAAGTCTCTGGAATTTTATTATTGTTAATCATGTTGATTGTGAAATTATTCGTATCAACGTTTAATTCTTTGAAAACCAGGGATACTGGATATATTTTCACATCTCTATTGGTTTTATGTGGCGAATTATCTATTCATAATCTTTGTTCATGTATTTTATTATTTCTTCTTTGACCATTTTTGTGTTTATTATAATAATTGTTCAACGTATGTGCTGCAAATAATTTTCTTCATTTTTTGTGTTTATCTTTATGTCTTTTCAATGCACACAAATGTTCATTTGTATGTATCCAAATCTACTGAATTTTCTCATCTATTCTTCCATATCTATTAAATAGTCTATGCTGTCGAAGAGACTCAAATATTTCCAAGAGTCTCCTTTTTGCCTTGTAATTTTTCCTCCACCTGATTTTTTTTTCTGCAGTGCCAATTTTAGTCTTTAGTCTTTTCAAATGGCTAACAAATTGTGTAGTCAACTTTCAATTATTGCAAGTTAGGAAGGCTGGCATAACATGCATGGTTATAATGCTACTAATAACTCCCCCGATGAATATATCAAATAATCTTTTTCCCCCATAAGGTTTTTATTTCAGTAAACTCTATTCAAAGCATCAGCTCCTAATGATAACACTTGTTTTCACAAAAAGATAAACCTGGTTTCTTTAAGTGACTCTATTTTACTGGGCCTTAGTCTCCTTACCTACAATACATTTGTTTCAGGTGATTCTCAAAGGCTTTCTCCACTTTGAAATTGTATTATTTTAACGAGCACAGTGTACATCTGTCATTGTGCTAACTAGACCTGTCTTCCTTAGAGTAGGGGCTCAACGCTACAGCCCTCAGGCCATATCTGGCCAGCGGCCAGTTTTTATAAGGCACTTGAGCTAAGAATGGTTTTCATATTTTTAAAGAGTTGTTAAACAACAACAACAATAGGAATATTTGACAGAGACCCACAGATCTTCCGAGGCCCTCAAAGCCTAAAATAGTTCCGAGGTGGCCCTCTAGAGAATCGGCTTACTGACTCCTGCTATAGTATCAGCAGGCAGATCTTCTGTTATCACGGACACCTCTCCAAAAGTACCATTGGCAGACAACACAACAAGTACCATGTTTCCTTTTCTTCGGGGCACAAATGTAGAACACATTTCCCAGTCTCCCTGCAGTTAGCGCTGACCATTAATTGAGTCTTACAGAACGGGGTATGGGCAGATGTGATATACACCACTTCCAGACCCCTGCTACATCTGTCCCATGCTGGAGCTCCATTTCTCTCTTGTGTACACCAGTTGGATGTAGAGACTCCAGCAGAAGACACCAGCACTTTAGGAGATGATGCAGCCATACAGTGAAGGGAGCCCAAGTCCCCAACTGACCTGGTGGTAGGCTACACGTCAGCAAAGAACATCACATTGAACTTCATCTGAGTAAAACATACACTTGGTGTTGGTTAGGACAATAAATGGGGGAATTCATTACGGCTGCTAGAATCTATCCCAACTAAAGCTCTGCTTCTCCTCCGCAGCTCAGCTAGCATGTTGCTTCTGTCCTCTTTGAGCTAGGAAACCAGAGGACCAACACTGTTAAAAAACAAAATAGTGACACTGAGGAAATAGCGACTCAAAATAGTGACTCAGTTTCTCAGTGAAAGGAAAAGTTCTATAACGTCAATTTAGAGCAGAGATTTTGGTAGATCAGTGACCTTTGTCCCTTTGTTAGTTAGGTTTGGACCATTTTTTCTGAGAGACAACTCCACTCAAACAAGTGGAGTGTCAGACCATCAATAATTAGCCGTACTGAGTCTTCCTTTGTTCTATCTGAGGGCTGGGGCTAATGGGAATCGAATGGCTTAAGGTGAGTATAAGTGTATTTTAATTAACCAGTCACAAGATTTAGTTCTGAAGATGCGTGAAGAAGAATTATATTCTTTGGATGTTCATATTGCCTGGGAAAAATCACAGAAAAAATCTTAGTAAGTTTCTAAATCAGAGACCCTTCAGCGACCAGCATGGGAAATGCTATGTCCAGAGTACATATAGCAACAACACAAAATTAAAATTAACAAGTAGATGTCACTATTAAGACAAAACTGCCATATAGTGGAAGAGTTAAGGGCATGACTGAATTTAGTAAGCCTGAGTATGAATGCTTGCTGCACCGGTTATTAGCTGTTTGACTTTTTATGACCTCAATCTTTCTGTTATTCTGTACCCTCATTTATAAATGGGGGGAAATGATACCTGCTCTTTAGGGTTGTAACAAAGATTAAATGAATTATTATCTTTAACTTAAAAGAGTGTGACACATAATATGGGTCGACTCATTCTAATTATTACATGATTCAAAATAAGGGAATTCACCCGATATGCGAGGTCTAATGTCACACTTCGAAAATCTCCATTCCCTCTCCTCTCATTCGTGCATTTCTGTAAACACCTTCCTAGTATTTCACTTTCGTCTCAGTTATTTAGTTATTCCTTCTTAGCTAAATTTTGATATTACGGTTGAGTTATAGATAAGTTGCAACAAGTAAACAGAATGTGATGGCAGTCCACTGAGATGTAATAACAGGAGAAAGATATAGAGGTAGGAAAAGATGGGGTATATTTGGTTAGCTAAATTCTCTTGGCAGTCCTATGTTCTAAAACTGAGACTTAAAGACAAAAGCATCTTCTTGTCTTCTTTAGAGAAAAGAAACAGCTGTCTTTTCTTTGAAAACATTGTAAGCTCTAGGTACATATGAGACCTCTTTCTATTTTGAGTTGGAAGAAAAGAAGCAATAAGAAAATTCATAATCAGAAGAAAACCCACAGTCCATTTTGTAGAAAATCTTAAAGTTGCTATTGGATATATATATATATATATATATATATATTAATTGCATACATAGGAACAAAACTCTGCAGTTTGGATTATCCTTAGCATCTGGATCTTTGCACATTTTATTTTTTATCAGTATGCCTGGTTTTCCTTTGTTAAACTGTATAGTTTCTCAGAGCAAAGCATAAGGAACTATATTCTTATTCAGTGCAGTTTGAAAGCTTGCTTTGTTTTCTTCGAGGAGGAAGAGATACTTTTGTCATAAGGTTTGTAGTCACCTTGTCTGCAATCTCTTAAACAAGCGATACTTTATCATAGAGAAAAATAAATTCACATACCACATGCAATATGAACACACTAGTTCTGCTGCTAATTCAGAATTCTTAGTCCATCCCGCATGTTTTCTGACCTAACATAGTGATATGAAAGGAATTTTATACATGTTAGTTCTGTCCCTCTGCTGGCAGTGGAAGTAAATCCCAAAGTATTTCAGCAGGTGCTATTAATATGCAAATAACAGAGAATACACTGTTTCTAATAGACCTCCCAACTGCATGGGAGGCATCGCTGTTGGAGCAAATTAGCTTTCTGTAATTTGCATGCTTTTCACAACCTCCTGGGATTATATTTTAGATCAGAGACAATAAAAGCATATGCAGTTAGTTTAAAATGTAACTAATTTTAGACTTTGAAACAATTTTAACCTAACTTCTTTGTGGTGTTAAACAGCTATTTTGCAAAAAAACTTTCATAACAGTCTGTAATTTTCATAGCATTGATTTGCCATTAATGGCTCCATCTCTTTATAGCGTGAAAATAAATGTGGGAACAGACCAGGTGTATGGGTTTCCCAACTGACTAAAAAGACACAATGGTGGGGGTGAGGGGGTGGGGGGGTGGGGGGTGAACTGGAGGCCTGGGAGTATGCATTGTTTGGGCAATTACAAAGGATAGTATGGGTCAAGGGAAAACATAAAATTGGCCCAAATGGAGTGATTAGCCAACATGATTCATGACCAGAGGAACCAGCCAGAAAGATAAAGTGAAATTATTTAGCTCACCATGTAAGCCTTATAATATCTAAATATCTAAATAAATAAAATGGTATCTAAATAAATGAATAAATAATATTGAATTAACTGATTTTAACTATTCCAACTTATATCTTATAAATAATGTGTTTTTAGAATTATTATTCCATGTCCTAGAAATTAGGAAATTTTCTCGAAAAATATGTATCCAGTCTGGCAGCAACTAAGGTCATATGTGATTGGGAATTTAACATAATTTATGTTTTTTGTTGATCTATCAGTGAGAAGTTGAAAATTGAGCCAACCTGTGCATCTTTCATTGAGAAAATAAATTATTTTGATCCCTTCCTGGACTGGATAAGGTAGGGATTTTGAAAAAATTATTTAGATAATTTTCTAGCTTTTGCTGTCTTAAATCCACACATGAAAATTAAGTTGAAGAAATGACATAGCTAGATGTTTGAAGTTTAAATGTCGCCTTTGAATATGTGGTTTTGACTTGGATCCCAAATTAACTGATGACTGAATTATTCTGCATTTCCTTTTGTTTCTATAGACACGGCTGCATCATAAGTTTAAAAAATATCACATGAGAAAATGTCATAAATGAGAGTTCTTTAAGATTTACTGGCTAAACGTGTCTCTTATACATTAGTTCAGTAACCAGCAGCTGACCATAGGTAAAATAGATGACTTGGAGGAAAAGAAGAAAAGTAAAAGATAACTTTGCTATAAACAAAGAATATGATTATGTAATGGCCATTCCAATATTTCTGGTTACATTATGGACAGATTTCAAGTCAAGTAATTTCTGCCTCATGAATCTTGCTGAAATGTGTGAATCAACTTGCAATAAATAATTTGGCCATTTGACATACCTTGGATCTGGAGGGATAAGTAATTAATTTAAATATCATAAATTCAGCTAAATCAATAATCAGGCATATGTATATATTTATATGTGGATATAATGACATTTTTGTTTATCTATGATTTCAAGCTTTAAAGATAAAATTTTTACTCAGTGATCACACTTTGAAAAATTAGTCTTATATGTCAGATGGAAAGAGAACACATTTATGGCATATACAAGTAAAGCTAGACACTATGGAAAGAACATTTTGAACATAAAAAATGATATTGAGGGCTTCCCTGGTGGCACAGTGGTTGAGAGTCCGCCTGCCGATGCAGGGGACGCGGGTTCGTGCCCCCATCCGGGAAGATCCCACATGCCGCGGAGCGGCTGGGCCCGTGAGCCATGGCCGCTGAGCCTGCGCGTCCGGAGTCTGTGCTCTGCAACGGGAGAGGCCACAACAGTGAGAGGCCCACGTACCGCAAAAAAAAAAAAAAAAAAAAACCAAAAAAAAAAAAAAGATACTGAAAATGATGATAATTTTGTAACAAATTTGAGGTCATCTATGCCAAGTAAATATAAATGGCATAATATTATATATAAATAATTTAAAATATATCATAAATTTATATAACTACTCTCAACTATAGCACAGCCTATATTTGATATACCATTTCTTCTTCAATACCTTCCCTTCCATACCAACCCCCATAGAGTTTTGTCCTCTGTCCATCTTCTTTTTTCTTCCTTTTCTAATAATATAACCCAATGCATGGCTGTCGTTTTACTTCTCTGCTACAATTCCCAAGCAATGTTTTCTGTTCTGTTGATTTTGTTTTTTCTCTTAAGCTGAGGATCTAAATTCAGCCCACCCCATGCATCCTTCAAAGTCCAGTTCAAACATGGGCTCCACCGTGAAAGCTTCAATGATGCTTCTGGCTCAGACCCATCTCTCTTTTCTCAGAAGTCCCATTGCCTTCAGATCATCTTATTCTTAAAATATGGCACTTTCTACGTTTTTAAATTATATTGGAAATGTCCTATTTCCTCTGACTAAACTGTGTGCTTCCTGGGAACAAGGTTTGTTATTGCCTGCTGAGACCAATTCCTTTAATATAGCAGGTACTTCAGAAATAGTTATTGAATATTAATAAAGTTTCTATAAGCATTATTTTCTCATATATTCTGTTAGATATGGGAAGAACCTTATCTTTTGTTTCCCTTTGCCCACTTCTTAAACAGGTATTTACTCTTCTCACTCAGAGTGATTATGGAAACCCACAATACATTTTCAGACTAAACCGGTTTTGCACTGCTTTTATGTGGCCTTAGGTACCTCATTTATCTCCACTGTATCTCAGCCTTTTCTATCTGTAAAATATTAAAGGCTCAATCTCTCAACTCTTCAGAGTTGCTGTGAGGATTATCCAGTGTAACACACTTTGCATGAACATGTTCTGAAGGCAGGTTTTTATGCACAGACACTGGCAGCTCTTGCTATTCCAGTTCTGGCCAGCGTTGCTCTGAGCCTTGCAGTGCCTTAGAGTCGCTGAGGGGCCCTGGACATTCATTCAACATCGGAATGTCCTCCTCTTTAGTTATTTGGCTGGCACCTTCATGAAAAAGAAAAAAACCTTTATGCTTTCTGTTTTTCTCATGGCCTGGGTGTTTGGACATGATCTCCCTACTGGCTGACTTCAAGTCAAGGAGAACTTTTCTGGCAGCTGACGTGAAACAAATTCTGGTCGGACGTGTTTAGGGCCTCAAGTCACAGACCTGTGTTTATTTTCATTGAGAAAGAGCAGAGCAGGGAGACATGGCCCCATGGCCTTTATTTGAGAAGCACACAATAGCAGAGCTCCAAGTCCAGCCGTTTCTCCAGAGAGAAAGTGGTTTCAAATATTTTAACCAAAGACTACATGATTATTAGTTTTTATTCTGGGCAAATAAAGTTTGCTCTTCTAGGTATATCCCACAAATAAAAGCCAGAGAAGAGATTTCTTTTCCAAGAAAATGCAACATTTGTTACTCATAAAAATATCCCAGACACTTCCCAGTTTAAATAATCACAACAGTTTTGCCTTTCTCTAGAAAACATTGACTGTACCCCTTCCCCGCCATGCCCCATTCTTAACACCAGAACTTCTTTCTTTCTGATGATATTTTGAGAGATGATAGTGCTGAATATAGGTTCCTTTAGTGAACTTCCCAGACCTTTTTTCCCCATGTATCTTCTTGGACTAAATTTGATACCTCTGATTAATATTGGAAATTCCCTTCTTTGTCGTAAGAAATGAGTCCTCTTAACTTCCCTAAGGCCCTGTGCATGCACTGAACATTCTTAATTGTCCCACAAAGGATCACGATTTGCATGTAGAACATCGTCTGTGAAGTAGCCACTGTGCTAGGGGTTTTATATTGTTTCCCTTGATCTTCACAACTATCCTTAGAAGTAGATAACATTATGCTCATCTTAAAGATGAGAAAATTGGGTCTCCAAAGGACCCAATGTAAAACTGCTAGATAATGGCAGAGCCAATATTTACATTCAGGGCAGGCTGATTGCAGTTTCCATATTCTTTCCATCGTACAACTAAAAATGAATAAATCGATACATAAGTAAATATAACTACACACACATACGTATACCTATACACAGAATACTTGTTGCTGGCGCTCCACAACACCCAAACAATCTTTAGTGTTAGACAAAAACCAATTAGTCATTTCAGTAATAAATAGCTGAACTAGGTACTATCAAAAGAGTATGTTTGTCACATTATAAGTAGTTGTTTTAGAATGTTATAGGCACAGATTCACATGTAGAAATATTTCCATGTCTCCTATGTACACAAGAAGACTTGGTGAGCTGAATTAACTCTTTTCCCAAATCAGTCTGTTGATTTAATCTCATCCTTTCATAACTACCTATGATCCTGAACATGTTGCCTCTGTAGTAGAAGGGCAGGCTGACAGACGCTCAATGGACATAGGTATTTCAGCTGGAAGAGGGTTGAGCAGGCATTTGGAATGAAGGTGGGGTGACATGTAGTTACCACCTGCAAAAGAAGAAGATAAAGACACCGATTCTGGGTGTGGGGACCTGGTTCAGAGCAGAACTAGCGGTCAGCCTGATCTGAAGCTCAGCTTCTGATGGACTGGCCCTTGGTACCAATTAGCCCTAAACACAGAAGGTATTGTTTCTGCAGTTTGCAGCAGAACCTAACCTAGAGATGGTTAAATGCTCACAGCTTTGAAGATTAGAGGACTTAACGAAACAGGGAGCTACCCAAGTCACCCCAATTCTTTTCTTTCCTATCTGTGTCTTAGCCTTCTTTTTTAAGCTTTCTAGAGCATGATTACTCTTCAGCAGACCATGGTAATGTGTGTCGGGAAAAAATGAAATTAAACTGGTGCTTCAGGAATTCTTTCATAATGTAATCTGAACCAGTCCTTATTAATGAGGCCAAAGTATTTCCCATCCAAGTGCAGTCCTGCAATTATTTAAATGTGTAAGTGAAACCATTCTTTATACCTTCATTCACAGTCCATTTAAGTCAGAAACTGAGTTTACTGGGTTTACTAACTGGGCATTAAGCACCATTTGAACGGTTTAAGAGCTATCAACAGTTGCAATGGCCCATAATAAATATATATACAATTATTTCTATATAGATTGTCCTTTATAGTTGAAAATGACATTGCAAATAGTTACGAATTATATGCCTGTCACTACACAGCTAGTATTTCAGTGTATATTTGCATAGGGATTTTCCATGTATAGAATACTCACATTATTTATTTATCAGTATAACCTAATATATTATTATTAGTATTACTAATTTATCATTAAGGAAATAAAATTCATAGTTGTTGGATAACCCAAGATGGATAAAACCGGGAAGTGGAACACCAAAGTGCTTAGCATACTGTGTCCCTGTATATCATAAATAAGTGTGATTTTTCTTTGACAGTTGCTATCCAAAATTCTGTGTTGCCTGTTATACTTAAATATTGCTCATTTATATGAAATACAAAGCCCATTTATAAGGAAGAATATTAATTTATTTAAACGCATTTGTGGTTAAATCTTATCTTCTTTCAGTAATTCCTTCATTGGGGTATTTCAATTACTTACTTGGAACATTCAAATTAGTTATATTTGCAAATAGAATTTTGCAGCAAAGAGCCTGAAAATAATATTCTCCAAGACAAATTCTATTTAGAATTTTTAGTTATAAATATAATCATACATTTAATTTAAAAACATACCATATACAGCACACATACATTGACAGATTTTTCAATTCTCAATATATTAAAAGTCAGCAGTTTAAGTACAGCTGACCCTTGAAGAGCACAAGTTTAAGCTGTGTGTGTCCCCTTGTGTGTGGATTTCTTCAATAAATACATTGGAAAAATTTTTGAAGATTTGCAACAGTTTGAAAGAACTTGCATATGAACCATGTAGCCTAGAAATATTGAAAAAGTTAAGAATAAGTTAGGTATTCATGAATGAATGAAATATATGTAGATATACATGTAACATACAAAATATGTGTTAATAGACTACTTACGTTATTGGTAAGGCTTCTGGTAAATTGTAGGCTATTAGTAGTTAAATTTGGGGAGACGCAAAAGTTATAAGGGGATTTTTGACTACATGGGGGTCAGTGCTCCTAACCCCTGTATTGTTCAAGGGTCAATTGTATATTCTTAGAGTTTGGGAAAAAGACTGGAAACATTTAACAATATAATTTCATACTTTGGAGGCTTGTTTTGTTTATTTGATTTTCACTAGTATGAGATAAAGCTCATGAAAATTACTTGGTTGTGTCATTTTGGGAAGAGAAGAAAAAAGGATTTTATTGATCATTAGTTTCAAATCAGTTTGCACTGAAAATATTCCTTGAAGGATTGCTCAGAATAATTAATATGGGGAAAGAGTCGTAGTGTCTGACTAGATTTTCCTAATGCAGCCTCTCCCAGTAAGTATCCATGAAGGTCCACAAAAAGTTGAAAACGTCACAAAAACTTCAATAAGTGACAATGAACCTACTGCCAAAAAGTTGGGAAAATATCACCCTATCTACCAAATCTTTTGGGTCTGGCCTCTTTTGCTAAGCATCTGTTTTTGAAATTCATCCGTGTTGTTGCATCTGTCGGTAATGTGTTCTTATTTATTTCTGAATAGTATTCCATTGCACAGGTATACCGTAACTTGTTTATCCATTCTCCTGTTGATGGACATTTGAATGCGTGTTTTAGGGCTCTGAATATATAAAGCTTCTATGTAAGGATGTGAAAACATTGTTATTTTCAGAGGAGTGGGATAAGTCAGCTGTTGGATTATGGATGAAGTGTATGTTTCCCAGTCATTCTTTTCCTGGCCACATGTGGTTTCACAGTATGTATGTGCAGATTAGTTTTCAGCCGATGACTGATAGGGACCCCAAGCCATTGGGGGAATCCCCTGTTTTGACAAGTTCCCTTCTTTCCAGTAATTTTCCTTTCAAATTCTAGATAACTCCATCTTCCTAAATACCAATCTGTCTTCTCAATGCAATGAGACCTCTGGGCACTATTGGGAGATCTTCCCCATGCTCAAGTCTGGGAATTGGCTTCAGGCAGAAATCTGGGGCAATCTTCTTCCTAAACCCATTTGTTTACCTTCTTCCTTGGATCACAGTCCTACTCTGCTTTTATGAAAACAGTTACTTTACATATTTTGTCTAGTTCTTTGTTTACTATGGGAAGTTAAGTTTGGACTTTGTTAATCTCTTAAATCAGAAATCAGAAGTTGATATTGATTAATTTTTAGTTGAATAGAGAATATAATTATTTATAAATTTAGGGAAGCAACTATTATAATAAAATGGAAAATAGAATTTCCAAAGTACTAGAAGAAATAAAATAGAAAAGAAAAAAGAAAAAATGCAACAAAATTAGAAGTAATCATGAAATACAAACAACAAAATAAGTAGACAAAAGTAGCTATCACAATAAATGTGGAATGAATGAATTGAATTATCTGGGACAAGACAAAATTCTGAAACTGGGTTTAAAAATCCAACTGCATGCTCTTTATATCATAGATATAATTAAAATATTAATTAAACAATTTGGAAATAAATGGTGAGATAGCATCATTCCTGGTTTTGCTACTTAGAAAATATAGTTTAATGTTATTTAAAAAACAAACATTAAATTGAACAAAACTCAAGGTAAAACAAATAGTATTATTGGAGAAGAGAAAAAGCAAATGAAAGAGTTCTCATAATAAAATAAGATTCATCTCTGTAAAATAAAGGAAAAATATTTATTAAATTAAGAAATATTAAGGGCTTCCCTGGTGGCGCAGTGGTTGAGAGTCTGCCTGCCGATGCAGGGGACACGGGTTCGTGCCCCGGTCCGGGAGGATCCCACATGCCGCAGAGCGGCTGGGCCCGTGAGCCATGGCCACTGAGCCTGCGCGTCCGGAGCCTGTGCTCTGCAACGGGGGAGGCCACAACAGTGAGAGGCCCGCATACTGCCAAAAAAAAAAAAAAAAAGAAATATTAAGAGTTATAGGAAGAATATGAAACACACCAATTATCAAAATCAATGTAAATGGATAAAACTCAAAACATCTCTGGTTGGCACTATCAAAAAGCCATGTATATACTACCTCCCCCTAAAAAGATGTCATAGTAATTAAAGAGCATAAAAAGAATATTGGGTAAAGATATATCAGGCAAACTATAAGTCTTAAATGGCAATATCAGAAATATAGAATTTTAGAAAAAAAGTCAGGATAATGATGACGATTTTGCGTTGAGAATAGATATTCAGTGTTGTATTGCAGGTCAGGGGAGTCAGTTACATGCATCTATTCTTAACTTCACATTCAGTAATGTCACACAGGTTGCTTGAAATTGGCCATGGTAGTAGTATTTAATCCTTAGAATTTGGTAAATGTTTCAAATCAGCCCCTCTCTCCCCTCCCCTCCCCACTGCCAGAGACCTGGTTGTTAAACATTTGCCAGCACACGACTGACCATAATCCAAAATGAACATGTAATAGTCCTGACACTGTAGGACCCAATAGCATAGCTTAGAAATGTAGGGCACAAACCTATGAGAAATTCAAAGACAAAATGACAGAAGCTCCATATTTGTGGGAGAGATTAATACACCTCTGCCAGCCTTTGATGACTCAAGTAAGCACACACACAAAATGCAGTGACATAGGTGATTTGGATTATATCATTAATAAGATTAATTGAAATATGGATTGCAACCACCCAGCAAAGAACATATTTTATTTTGTTGTATATATGAAACCCTTTAGAAGCATACGACGACAGGCAGAAAATCTCAATAATTGCCAAAACATTTAAATAATGAAGTGCACAGTCTTGGGCCTCAATGTCCTTTAGTAGTTAACAGAAAGTTTACCATGACTGCACAACGAAATTTCCTCCCTCCCTCCAACAAACAAAACATTCTAAATAACTAAGGTGAATTTGGAATCAGTTATATAATTGAACCTAATTTCAAAAATAATAAAGTATGGCCTTTGCATTAAAAATATTAAAACTATAAATTCATGATATTTTCTGATTGAAACATAAACTTAGTGAAAACCAGAGGAAAGCAAAATAAGGCATTGCAAAAAATCAACAAGTTACCTAATAGCTGTACTGTAAGTTTCTAAGTTACTAATAAGATAAAGAGTTTACTCTTTATAGAGTGGGTGAGACACACAAAATCAAAATACACAAAACACGATATTTAGCTTCTAACAAATTTGTTGTAAGAGTGAGAATAAAAACTTTATGTATGATGAAAGGGATGTTTTCAAATAAAGGACCTTTTAAGTGTGAAAATACTATGTAAAATGACCTCCTATAAATATGGGGATTTTAGAAATTGTTAATAGTAACTAACGTATTTTGAGTGCTTAGCTAGTGCCAGGCAGTGTTCTAAGACCTTTAAAATCCACTAAACTAGGGCTTCCCTGGTGGCGCAGTGGTCGAGAGTCCGCCTGCCGATGCAGGGGACGCGGGTTCGTGCCCCAGTCCGGGAAGATCCCACATGCTGCGGAGCGGCTGGGCCCGTGAGCCATGGCCGCTGAGCCTGCGCGTCCAGAGCCTGTGCTCCGCGACGGGAGAGGCCACAGCAGTGAGAGGCCTGCGTACCGCAAAAAAAAAAAAAAAAATCCACTAAACTATTTAATTCTCGGATAAAACTATATGATAAACAGGGTAGTTCACATATAAGGAAAGTGAGACATTGAGATGTTAAGTAATTTACCCACGGTTAAACAGCTGGGAAATGGCAGACCTGGGATTAGAAGAAAACAAATCTGGCTCCACAGTCCCTACTCCTTCCATCCGCAACGCACTACCTCTCAGAAGATTTTCTGTAAAAACTAAGTGAAATGAAAAATAGAAAAAATCCAATTGCATAGAAAAAAATGTGAAATCATCATGGGTTAACCTTCAAGAAAGAGTTAAAAATCAGACATCTTTTACAAATGATATATTTTCAAACATTCAAAACATCACTGTCATGTGATTGGAAATTAAACTAGCAACCAGAGAAAAACGGCACTATGTTAGGAGGAAGGAAGGCAAGGAGGGAGGAGACAGGGAAGAGGAAAGAAGGGGAGGGAGGAAGGAGGGAGGGAGGGAAGGAGGAAAGGAAGGAAGGGAAGGAAGAGAGGGAGGGAAGGAGGAAGAGTGGGAGGGAAGGAGGAAGCAAAGGAGGAAGGAGGGAGGGAGGAAGCAAAGGAGGAAGGAAGGAAGGAGGGAGGGAGGGAATGAAGGAGGGAAGAAGGGAAGAAAGGAAGGAGGGAAGGAAGTCAGAGAGAGAGAGAGGAAGACAAGATCGCTAATTTTTAGTGGCTATAGACTTTGTTCCTGAAACAGTGGGGGTTAAAAATGATAAACGTTATGGAAATGTATAAGAAATACATTAATGATGCAATAAGAAAATAATTTTACCAGAACAAAAGACAGATATAACCAATGTCAGAATTTTGTCAGCGATGTTTACGTTTTATAAGTATATATTTATAATCATATAACTATTATGAATAATCCTTCAGGGTAGAAAACATTAGTTTAACTCTGAAAATTGTTTAGCCACTGACTACTGATTTTCTGTGGAAATAACTGAATCTATGGAATCGTGTTTTTTTCTTTTTTTCTGCAGATTTCCTGTTCTCAGAGCTCTCATTATTACTCTCTGGGTCCATTTTTCTCAGAGATAGGCAGTGTGCTTTGCTTCTTATATTCCCAGAAACATTGGGCTTAACTGCAGGTGTTGTGGGAATACATTTAAGAAATTTAGAGAAAGACCATAAGGGAAATTGACTTACTTGGTAGAAATCCATGTCAATAGTGTATCTGGAATGATCCACGTTACTAGCTTGGAGTACAAACACAATCACCTTACTTTTATTTATGCAGTTTATTGCTTGAACACTTACCTGCCCTCAGTGGTGGGAAGTCCCCTTATTCCCCAAGGCCTCCCCCATCCACCCTCCTTAGGCAGGAACACTAGGGACTTAGTTCAAAGAAGATCGGTCCTGCTGCAAGAAGCCAGGAAGAGAGAGAAAACCAGGAAGTGTGACCAGTCCACTAATGCTGTGGCTTGGGTCTCTGCCGCATGAGTTTACAGATGGTCCTGCACATATTCTGATGGCAGGAAATCTGTTCATGGTTGCTACCATACTCCTATTGCTTCAGCTCTTTTCTTCCCATCACCCCAGCAGCATCCCCCTGAGCTCTGAGGACGCTTCTCTTTTGGATCACACTCACGTGCTCAGCCTTTCCCCCCTAATGCTTAGCACAGGGCCAGGTGGGCCACACTAGAGAAGAACACAGCTCCAGCCTCCTGAGGTGCTGGACGAAGTCTTCCCCATGGAGCATGGTTCGCACCCCCTGCATGGGACCAACTTGGCACATCCCAACGTGGGATGTCCCCATTGCAGGTAAAGAGGAAAGGCAAATGTTAAAACGACAAACACACAGCCCTTTCACATACCTATACCTACACCTACATGCAGACTTGCACTGGCAAGGATTGCCTGTTTGCCTTCACTTTTCATAACTTAGAGGGCCTTTTAAATCCTTCTCTACAATGAAGCAATATCCCCCAAGGGACTGTCCTTCACTATACACTGGAAGTGGCACCTTATTCCAATACTAATTTTTCATAAAGAAAAGTCTGCTCCAGCACTATGGCTATGGAATGAGGCCAAGTAAATACTAATTTTTTCTTAAAGAAAAGTCTGCCCCAAGACTATGGCTATGGAGTGAGGCCAAGTAATCCTATTCAGGGCTTGAATGTTTATGGGGGGAGAGTTTATCAGCCATTTGCATCTCCCCCAGCATCTGGTAGTTTTATCCAGCATTACACTTTTTTTTTTTTCATTTGTAACACTTGTAACTGCAAAGGATTAATCTCCAAAATATATAAAGAACGCCAATGGCCAAGAAAGAAACAGTGTGGTAGAAAAACAGGCATTTCGCACCAAGGAAATCTAAATGTCTAATAAGCCTTGTTAGTAACCTTGGAAATTCCCATGAAAACTATGCGATCCATTTCACGCCCACCAAAGGGGTTAAAAATAGAAAGTGCCGATGGGATGTGGCGGAAAGGAGATGCCCGTGGGAGAGTTAGTCACCTGAGCTCCCTGGGAAGACAGTGGCACTCACTGGGCACCGCAGTGTTCAAACAGCCCCACGTGTTGGCGGGTCTGTGAGTCGTGGTACGTTCATCCAGCGGGCGTCTGCGGCAGGGGATGAGCGAGGCCTTTCCAGGACTGGCTGGGGCGAGCAGCTAATTGCCCTGAAGGAGGCCCCATGCCGCCAACACCGACGAACCTCAAAAAACTTCCCAGCTCCCATGCATCACGGGTGTGAGCTCGGGGAGAAGCTAGTGCCTCCCCGACCTTAATGCGTATGGTCGGCAGCGTCACATTGGCCCCAATGAGCCTGCCCATTGGCAGTCACGGCCCTGATCATCCCTCCCAGCCCGAATGAGGCAACCCTGTGTAATGACACAGGTGACATTGGAGGCACTGGGACTTCCTCCTGGCTCTCTTGGACCACTTGCTGTGGGGCCCCAGCTGCCATGTTGTAAGGGCAGTCGAGCTGTCTCTTGGGGTGGAGAGGCCCCGTGATGAGGAGCCACACCTGTTTTAACTGGCTAGGCAGGGAGTGGGCCCTTTGGCCCCAGGCAAGCCTTGGCCAAATCATCCTGCAGCCGGCGGAAGGACTGAGCCGGAGCCATCCAGTGAAGCTTCTCTCTGACCCTCAGAAACAGTGTGATATCACAGATATTTACTGTTTCTAGCATCTACGTTTTGGAGTGATGTGTTATGTAGCCCTGGATAATTGAGAAACTTTGCCCAATGCAGATTCTCTAACGCTGCTGCAGCTGCCGAAGGTCTAGGGGTCAGCGCTTTAACAAGATCCAGGTGATTCCAATGGGCCCGTGGCCCGAGAGGGGGAGGATTCGGCTCCCGCCCCCGCTTCGGGGAGAGGCAGTCACATAAAACAGCGCCCACCGCAGCGGCCTTAGTTCCACCGCGGCCGCCGCAGGGGTCGGAGTAGCCAGGCAGCGAGGACGGGTGAGGACAGCCCAGCACAGCGGCGGTGACCGACCGCGAGCACCAGGCCTGCCCGGGGAAGGGTGCGTGGTGGACTCCTGAAGGCTCTGTGAACCTGCAGCCTCCCGGTAAGCTCTGGTTCCATTTAATTCAGAGATGGCTGTGTGGACTCCGGAAGGTTGTGTGAGCTCTGATTCCGTTCAATTCAGAGTTGTCTGTGTGGGGTCTGGAAGATTCTGTGAGTTCGGGTTCCATTTAATTCTGAGTTTGCGGCTTGGACTCTGGAAGTTTCTGTGAGCTCTGGTTCCGGTTAATTCAGAGTTTGCTGTGTGGCTCCAGGAGGTTCTGTGAGCTCTGATTCCATTTAATTCTGAGTTGGCTTTGTGGACTTCAGAAGGTTCTGTGAGCCCGGAGCCTCACGGCGAGTTGTTTTCATTTAATTCAGAGTTTGCTCTGTGGAGTCCAGGAGGTTCTGTGAGCTCTGATTCCATTCAATTCAGAGTTGGCTGTGTGGAGTCCGGAAGATTCTGTGAGTTCTGGTTCCGTTTAATTCTGAGTTTGCTGTGTAGACTCTGGAAGGTTCTGTGAGCTCTGGTTCCGGTTCTGAGTTTGCTGTGTAGACTCTGGAAGGTTCTGTGAATTCTGCTTCTATTTAATTCCGAGTTTGTTCCATGGACTTCAGAAAGTTCTGTGAGTTCTGGTTCTGTTTAATTCAGAGTTTGAAATCATAATATTTCTTAGGAAGGCAACTGTATTATTGCAGAACAGAGTATATAGGCGTTTAACGCAAATAAGTATCTCTGTCTGAAACTGACAGCATAGTACTGATGAATGAATACCAAATAAATTCATCAGAAGGTTTAGTTGGGGAAAAAAGAAAAGAAAGAGTGGACCGCTGCTGCCACTATTATTTATGTTTTTCTGAGCATTATGGGCAATGCAAGAAAATTAGAAACAGGTGTAATCAATGATAGAACACAAAATTACGTTTCTACATTATTCACTGATGTCATCCCTATGACATAGAAAAACCAATAAAAGCAAATGAAAGTTTCTTATGTAAGAAAATGGCCAGATAAGAGAGAAACACACATAGGAAGATTCCCAGTAACCAGTTGGAAGAGATAAGAAGTTTTTTCCACAAAGAAAAAACTTTTTTCCACAAAGAAAAACCATTTCTGTGTATGTATATATTTCTATGTATGAATGCTTGTCTGTGTTTGGGTGTATGTATTCAGAAATAATGTTTAAATAAAATTTCTTTCCCCACAATCACTTTTTAGCCCCTTACCTTTTTTTAAAGTACCTGATGTATGATTATAAAAAACATTATAATCTCTGCTCCCCCCCCCCAAGACTGATGAGAGCAGGGTACTGTTTTTTCACTGCTGCTCTTAGTGGCTGCCACACAGTGAACACAATATATGATTGTGGTGGTAGTTGTTATAGAAGGGGGAAATCTGACAAATGAAAAGGGATTTGTTCATCATTATCTTAGTTGAATAACCTGCATATTGCAAAGATGCCAATCTAATATATTTAAAGCATAATTTATTCAAGTCCCAATGGATATGTAGTTTTGCAAACTAATAAAAAATATTTGATATTACAATTAGAAAAGGAAGCAGGAAGGAATTACTAAGAATGATTTGTAAGGTAACGTTTTCATTTGTGCCAAAATTAGCAGGTGCATCTATGGGACCTAATAAACAGTCCTAAAACTGATCTTAGTCAAAATAAGAATTTGGCTGATGAGAAAAGAAACATCACAGAATAATAAGGGCAGAACTGCTTAGTCAATAAATTGGATTAGAAAAAATGGATATTAGGGAAAATATGTGTAAAAAAAAAAATAAATCCTGGATATCCTGAGAAATTAAACATAGACATTATTACCACATAAGAGAAGATAGATGAATGTTTAACTACTTGTGGTTTAGGAAAATGCACATTCAACAAGGCAGAAACTTTATATCAAAAATACATACATGTTAAGCAACAAAGAGTAAACTGGTAGAAATATGTTTTCATCAAATATTAAGCAAGCATTACTATCCTCAATATTAAAAAAAAGCTCTTACAAATTAATAAAATAAGCATTATAACCCCAATAAAAATATGAATCCATAGAAGCAAATAATTCGCACACAGAAAAGAAATTCAAATATCCAATAAGTATATGAAAAATTGCTCAGCAATAACATGCTACTTTCAATTTGCCAAAGAATAAATGATTTTTAGAATTATTAATACTCAGTGATACTGAGGTGTCGAGTGTGGGAAGCGGTGGTGGCATGCTTGTAAATGTTTAGCAGCTGGCTCTCTGGATGTAGTTCTCACATGAGTATTAGCTGATATTTGTTGATATTTAAATTTAATGTTAGGACAAAAGTAAAAAAAGAAAAAAAAAGGACAAAAGTCAGAATGTCACTCATTCTTCAGTTAAGATGGGCAAATTCCTTGGAAATAAATAGGACAATTGACTTCTTGAGTAGTGGAAGAATTATTTCCTCAATGTTTATCACCATTCATAATGTAAACGTTATAAGCATGGTATATTTTAAAGTAAACCTGCATTATTAATATTTTACCCATTGCTTCATTAACTCTTGAAAAGAAACAAGACAATAATTCAGGCACTGGTTTGTCGTATTTTTTCAGTGCCGTGATGAAATAATCCCACCAAACTGATATCAAGCTTTAAAAATAGGATTGCTAAGAGATACACAGTAGCACATCATTATATAGTATTTCCACCAAACAGATACAATAATACAAATATTAGAAAGAGATGAGTTCATACCATGTTATGGGAAAAACTATGTTGTATATAAATTATAGAAAAATTATGTATTCTGATATTTGTAAAATCTGTTGTGTTTATGAATGCATGTGTTTATGTGCATTTTAGGTATATATAAATGTTTATATTTGTTTTATCTGGGTAGTACAGTTATAGATAATTTGTTTTATGTTATTTCCATTTTTCTCTTTTCCAAATTTTCTACATTTAACATGCACTTTTCAGTCATACTTTCTTGCAGCTCTTCCAGTGGAAGCAAGAAAGTGTTCCTGTTAGACAATATTCTGCTTCATGTCTTCCAGGATTTAAAAGGGAGAGAATAAAGGAAGGTACAAAAACAAAAAAAGAAAAAAAATAGGTGGTTGTTCAAAAGATCAAGTCCTGTAGAATTTGTACATTGTAGCTTAATTTCACAAACCCTGAACAGATTATAAATTCAATTTAGATAGCATTCCACGTGCAGTGTAGGCTCTAAATTCTTCAAAACCATGTTTTTAGCTCCCCTACCAAATTAGAAATGTCCTTGAGCTGCCAAATTGAGGTTCTTTCTCCATTAAACTGAACACTGCCCAACACATCATTATCCCCCAAAATGATGCAGTGTGTATTCTGAAGTTGTATTTTTATATACATTTTCCATATCATTGATCATACAGAATGTAATAAGTTCCATTTTGATTCACTAGTTCAGTCAAAGAGATGTTCAGAATTATTCCATATAATTCACAGCACTTAAGAAAGCATATATTTTCATAATACTCTAAATCTGTTGCTCATGGTAGTAACTCAAACGTATTATGACCAGTTTGCCATAGCACTGTCATTTAAAAATGGTGGTGGGGGCTTCCCTGGTGGCGCAGTGGTTGAGAGTCCGCCTGCTAATGCAGGGGACACAGGTTCGTGCCCCGGTCCGGGAAGATCCCACATGCTGCGGAGCGGCTAGGCCCGTGAGCCATGGCCGCTGAGCCTGCACATCCGGAGCCTGTGCTCCGCAACGGGAGAGGCCACAGCAGTGAGAGGCCCGCGTACCTCAAAAAAAAAAAATAAAAAATTTAAAAAATGGTGGTGGTGCTGTTCCTTCATTGTAACTTACCAACATAAGAAATGAGTTAGAATAACATTTTTATTGAGCACCTAATATACAATCTTGTGGTTGTTTGACCTGCAATAATAGTTGACAAGCTGTAGTAGTAGAGGTATCAGTACTTTTTTTTTAATTGGAGTATAATTGCTTTACAATGGTGTGTTACTTTCTGCTTTATAACAAAGTGAATCAGTTATACATATACATATGTTCCCATATCTTTTCCCTCTTGCATCTCCCTCCCTCCCACCCTCCCTATCCCACCCCTCCAGGCAGTCACAAAGCACCGAGCTGATCTCCCTGTGCTATGCGGCTGCTTCCCACTAGCTATCTATCTACTTTTATATAAAGTATAACTTGAACTATATTTTTAAGTTAAAAGCTGTCAACCTAAAAACACACATAAATCAGTATCATAAATCAGTATCAGTGTGTGTGTCTATGTATCATGTATGTGTTCTTTTACATAATTAATTTTACCAAATAGCAGAACTCAGGTTTTGTTTATTTTTAAAAGGGAAAGAGGTGGAACCTGTTTTTTCAAAATGGGTAAATACTCCACTTCTCCACAAGCAGATGAATTTCCAGACCTCCTATGATTATTTTACTACTATATTGTCAAAATTGCTGGAAATACAAGATCTTCAATTCATTATCACTGACAACTAGTTAGTTCCTCTGATATTTAATAATAAACAGGAAGTTGTTGATAAATATATTGCTGTCATACCTGTTCCTTGAGGAGGTCCTATTATAATCAGAATTGTCCATTTTAGAATCATAAGTCAACACCCATTACATTTTTAAAAATAGCTCTTTCACTAGAGTTGCTCTGTCCTCAAAACTCAAATTTGGTTGGCTCATGCTGTCTTAGAGAACTACAGACTAACTAGAGTATTCTTGGACATTGTCTAGCCCTCTTTAGTTATCTCTGTTTGATCAATATGTATTATTTTCATATTCTCTTCTAGAGTTCAGTATATCAGAAAGATTTATTCAGGAATAACCTACTCTGTTATTTGATATTTATATTTTACCTCTAGATGTGCTTTTTACATTAACTCTGCAAGAGCAAGTGATGGAGAACTGTGACAGATAAGATTTCTACAAAATGACAAATATGGGGGGAATGTCCCAAACATAAAATTAGGCAAGATCATTCGAATCATGTCTTTCTACACTAAACCTTAGATACCCGCTGATGTTGGACAAAGGCTCTGCCTACCTAAAAACTAGGTTAATTTTGTCAAAAGTTAATAGAATTTTTTTAAAAGTCAGGTTTGGTTATTTGGAACTAAATAAGTAAAACAGAGTAAAATAGACAAAACTCAATACCGTGGCCAGAACTAATGGTTTCCATGAAGGTTTAACATTCCCAGTGAAAACTAAATGTTCCTGGCAGCTCTGAGGTTTGAATCATCCAGTTAATTCCATACCAGTTATTTATTTCATAGCATTTTATAGCAGTGAAATTATGTGTTGACCACTAAATGTATGACCAAAAGTTCATTAACTATGTTTTCAAGTTAAGAGATGGCGGAAAAGTCAAAATAAACTGAAAAGGCAGAAAGTTTAATTTAGTACTGGACATTTAATTGAGTAACGTCTATGGGTGAGAAATTTGTTTTTTTATGGATATTCATTTTTAAACTCCTGGTAACAGAGAGACATCTAATTTACTAAATGTAAAGTAATCACATTTTAGCTTATGCTGCCTTTTGAAGTGGCAGCCTGAATTATTCCATTATTGTTTAGCTCAGGTTTGAGATAAAGAAAAAGGGTGGGGTATAAAGAGTCTAGGATGTGACCCACCTCCCAGTTTTCATATTGTACCAAAATAGAATGGAAACAAAATGAAGAAATACTTGGAGAGGAAATGAGCGTTTGACCAAACAACCAAAGTTTGTGTTTTAAGGAAAAGCAGGAAAGGAATAGGATTAAAAGAAAGTTTTTTTAATGTAAAAAAAATCCTTCATAGGTAAAAGAGCAAAGAAGCACCAGGTTAGAGAATAAAAAAGTAAAAGGATAAATTCAAATCGATAAATGACAAATTTGAAGTGCCAATGGCATGTTGCAGTAGCAAATGTGTAGAAAGTAGCTGACAATTTGAGAGAGAAACTTGGGCAGATTCTAGAGTACAAGATATAAATAAGGGGTGAATCCAGATAGCAGAGATAAATTGAAGTCTGTAGCTTTCTTAAGAGTGATAAGGTAAAGCTTATAAAAGAAGAGAGTCATTGCCCCAACCATTCCACTTCCAAGAACTTCTAGGCTCACCCCTACATGTCCAAATTGACACATATTGTCAACTACAGTGATACTTTTAACAACAATAGATGGAAAACAAAGCAAGTGTTCATCAGGAGGTGAATGGCTACGCAAACTAGGGTATATCAACAAGATGAAATGTTACATAATTGTTGAAAAACTGTAGTAATATGCAAAGATTAAGAATATGTAGTTAAGTAAAAACCACATGGTGCAGAATGGTGTAAAGTATGCCACCCTTTGTGTAAAAACGTTTGGAAAAGTAGAACATACATTTTACTTATTTGAATATAAAAAAACACTAAAAATATTCAAAACTAATAAAGGTGGTCATCTATGGTGGCAAGGATAAACAAGGAAAGTAAGGACCAGGTGGAATGGAATCTTGTCAGTATATACCTTGTGATAGTGTTCTGATTTTTGAATCATGAGAATGTGTTAACTATTCAAAACAAATAAAAAAGTTGTCTTAAACTCGTTAAAACAGAGAGGACATGGAGAAGGCAAGGGTAGATTCTTCTTGGATGAAAAACAAAGATTAAAAAAAAGCATGGAGACAAGATGCAGAGATAAGCTACACACAAAGCTAAGAGGTAAGGAAATGAAATGTCAACAAGGTAGGTGGAGAATGTCAAGGAGGAGAAGGTGGGCAACATCTTCAAATGCTGCCAAAGGGTGTAGATGATGAGACCTAAATAGAGCAAGTAAGAAAGTCCCCAATGACAAGCATTTTTCTTCCTGTAGATAACACTGCTGGCACCCTGTACAGTGCATCTAGTCTCTGTGTTGTTTTTAACAGGTGAATGTTTAAGACATAGAAAGGCTTCTTTAGAACTATGACTGGCCTCTGACCTCCCCACTTTTGTTTTAATTAAAAATACCCATTTCAAAGCTATAAAACCAAAGAATAAAACTGACAGATTAGAAAATTATCCTCATAAATAATAAGATCTAGCATTCACTTTAACCTTTTTTTTTTTTTTTTTTTTTGGAACGCGGGCCTCTCACTGTTGTGGCCCCTCCCGTTGCGGAGCACAGGCTCCAAACGCGCAGGCTCAGCGGCTCACGGGCCCAGCGCTCCGCTGCATGTAGGATCTTCCCGGACCGGGGCACGTACCTGTGTCCCCTGCATCGGCAGGCGGACTCTCGACCACTGCGCCACCAGGGAAGCCCCACTTTAACCTTTTTTTAAAAGAAATAAAGAACAGATGTGTGTTTGATTAAAGAAAAAATGTTTTAAATGGATTTTTCCCCTGAAAAGGGTGCAGTTTTTTTTAGGAATAAAAAATATATATATATTTGGGTGGACTGTTGAGGTCTGAAAGTTGAAACAGTAATTTTAAGGTGGAATTACCCTTGGAAAAGTGAATATTATGGTGCAACGGCGATTAAAACAGGAGAGAGGAATTGCTGGAGAATTGATGAAGCTTTGGATTTTTAAATGGGTAAACTAAGAAAAGTAGGCAGTGAGTTAAACTTGTTTTGTTTTTCTTTTTTCTAAAAAATTCTTGGAAAATGCAAGTCTCCAAAAATCGAGATTATGATCCCTCAATTGAATGATCTACGATTTTCTTTTTCAGCGATTTTCTTTTTTTTTAACTTTCATTCTTTACATCTTTTTCAAGTTTTCTTGTGGGCAGAGTTTCCTTTTGAAATTGCAGATTTCCTTCAATGCATGCTTCCTCTCCAGCATGTTTTGTAAGTGGTGAAGACATTCACTAACCAGGAAAAGTACTACATAAAGGATTTTTTAATAAAATTTTCTGGATAATCTTCCTTTTACACCAAAATAGCTAGTACAATTCCAAACTTTACCTCCAAAGGCAGGGAGTTAAGAGACCAGGAAAGTATTTGCATAATACTTACATTTATATTGTTAAGTTGCTTTTAATTATATTTTTAAAACTCAAGTTAAAACATTCATTTGGGTTCCATTATAATTTCTGCATTTTAAAAAATGGCTTGTTAGGCCTGTTCTCCACTTAAATTCCCTGGTTCAAAACTGTTTAGCAGAACTGGGTAAGGTTATAGAAGCTCCAGGTATATCCTGTAATAATTCTGGTTTGCTGTTTCTGCCTTTCTTGTAGTGTCTCCTCTGTATAATGATCATTTATTTATTCAACAAGTAGGTAGGTAGATGTGCTATGAAATTTGTGGACATTTTCTTGTAATTTCTCAGTGAAATTGGATATATGGTTATCCGTGAAGATGGGGGAGAGCTGGTATAGATTTACAGAGAGAGAGGTCTGAAATAGTCATCTAGAGAGTAGAAAAATGAAGGATCTAAGGAAATGTAGTAGCATGAAGGGCCCACCTGAGGTTAGTGACAAATAGAGACCCCTCTTTGATTCCTCTGCCAATCTCTGCACACCACCTCTCAGCTGCACAGTGTCTTTGCATTTGTCCCAAGTGCCCTAGAACTTACCATTAGGGTTCTTCCCATGAAGGCCTCTAGTCCTCTTTCCACAACCTAAACTCAGGTTTTATGATTTCTTTGTTCTAAGTTCTAAAGAGCAAATTAACTGATTAATTGAATAGTCCTCAGATATGAGTAGGTTTTAGTGGCTGAACTCTTAACGTTTTCCAAAGTAGCTGCTGCATTGTTCACATGACAGAAAAGAAAAAAAAATTAACGTTTGGAAGATTCAGGTATCATATGAGAGCCTGACAGGGAGATAACATCCGGGAAATAGGCTTTAATTCACAACTGTGGGAAGTCATGCTTAAGTCTAGGTCTTGGGATGATATTAAAGCAGCATCTGGTACATCTTCAGCTTCAGGGAAGTAGACACATTTTTCCTTATTCTTCCCACTAAAAGCAGTTCAAGCCAGGATAATATATATAAAACAAACATTAAAAGACTCTTAGAGAAGAAGGAAGACATAATAAACCATGGCCTCATCCCATCCATGTCAGCAGTAGCCAAGTTGGGAACGCAGACTTTCGCCCCTTTGGGGTAGTTACAACCCCCCACCAAAGTGATATCAGTGGAGACCACATGGTCTAGAATTCCATACCTACTTGAAAATAAGGAGACATCCAACCACTCCTCATTTCCCCAATGGAGAGATGTCAGAGCAGACATAGTGGAAAGTCATGACTTTTATCAAGCAATAATGAGTTCCCTTCCCCCACTACCCACTCTGAGTCAGTGGAAGCCATGTGGGAGGCAGGATGAGGCACTCCAACCCGCCCAGCCAGGAAGTTAACAGCGAAGGCCTGGTGGAGAGCCAGAACTCCTACCCACACACAGCCCACTTGGGTGTCAAAGAAAGGCGAGCAGTGAACCTGAATTTCTATCCAAGCCTAACAGCAATGAGATGCCACTCTCATTCCCCTGCTCGAGGAGTGCCAGAGGAAGTCGGCTAAAAGAGAAGTTTTAAATAAAATGTAGACTGTCAGAATATAATAACCAAAATGTCAAAGATTCCACTGAAAATCACTCATCATATCAAGAACCTAGAGGATATCAAATTAGATAAAAAGACTATGAATAGATGCCAACACAGTGATGATGGAGACTTTAGAATTATTTGACAAAGCAATCATCATAAAAATGCTTCAATGAGCAATTACAAACAAACAACAACCAAAAACACAATGAAAATATACAGACACAGCAAATTATCAGAAAGTCTTGGCCAAAAATAAAAGATATGAAGAAGAATCAGATGAAAATTTTAAAACTAAAAAATATGGTAACTGAAATAAAAATCTCAGTGATGGACTCAACAATAGAATGGAAGGAACAGAGTAAAGAATCACTGAACTTAAAGATAGCACAATACAGATGACTCAGTCTGAACAGAGAGAAAGTAAACTGAAATTTTAAAATGAATAGAGCCTCAGGGACCTGTAGGACTATAACAAAATATCTTAACATTCATGTCATCAGATTTCCAGAAGGAGAGGAGAAAGAGAGTAGGGCTAAAAACTTCTCAAAGAATTAATAACTAAAGATTTCACAAATTTGGCAAAAGATGTACACCTGCAGATTTAAAAAACAGCAAATTTCACATAGGATAAACCCAAGGGATCTCACATCAAAATATGTGATAATGAAACTTCTGAAAACTAAGGACAAAGGAAAAAGCTTGAAAGTATCAGAAGAAAAATGACAGCTTACCTACACAGTAATGTATATTCTTGTGACAGGATTTACCATCAAAAACCAGAGGCCAGGAGGAAGTTGCCCAGATAGAACCACTAAAACATTTTTTTAAGAATATAGTGCAAGAAATTACTCTGCCTGAAAGAAATTACTCTGCCTCATTTCAAGACTTATTATACGGCTACAGTATTCAAGACTTAGAGCATTGGCAGAAGGTTAGACAGAGATCAGTGGACCAAAATAGATAACCAAGAAATAGACCTACACAAATATACTCAACTAATTTTTTCTAGGTTTATTTTATTTTATTTTTAAATTAATAAACTTTATTTTCTATGGCAGTTCTAGGTTCACAGAAAATTGAGCAGAAAGTATGGAGTCCCCATATATCCTCTGTCTCCACACATGCATAACCACCCCATATAGACATCCTTGAGAATATGCCATGTGTGCTTGAGAAGAATGTGTATTCTGTTGCTTTGGATGGAATGTTCTGAATGTGTCTCTTAGTCATACTTGATCTAAAGTTCACATCCAACATTTCCTTGTTGGTTTTCTGTCTGGATGATGTACGCATTGTTGAAAGTGTGGTATTGAACTCTCCCCTACTATTATTGTATTGTCTATTTCTTCCTTCAGATCTGTGAGTATTTGTTCAAAATATTTAGATGTTACGGAGGGTACATATGTATTTACGATTGTTACATCTTCCTAATTAATCGACCCAGTTATTATATAATGACCATCTTTGTCTCTTGTTATCGTTTTTGGCTCAAAGTCCATTTTGTCTGATATAAGCATATCTATCACTGCCCTCTTTTGGTTTCTACTTGCGTAGAATATCTTTTGCCCTCTGTTCATTTTGAGCCTATGTGTGTCCTGAAAGCTAAAGTGAGTCTCTTGTAGGCTGCATATAGTTGGGCCTTTTTTTTTCTTGTAATCCATCTAGCCACTCTATACCTTTTGACTGGAAAATTCAATCCATTAACATTAAGTAATTATTGATATGTAAGGACTTACTAATAATAATACCATCTTACTCTGGATATTTGTAGTTCCACTTTTGTTTTCTTCCTTTCTTGCTGCCTTCCTTTATAAATTGATGATTTTCTGTAGTGATATGCTTTGATTCCGTGCTGCTTTTCCTCTGTGTATCTATTGTAGATTTTTGCTTTGTGGCTCCCATGAGGCTTACATAAAATGTCTTAGATATGTAGCATCTATTTTGCACTGGTAACAACTTAACTTCAATCACATATAAAAACTCTATCCTTTTATTCCCCCCTTTTATGCTTTTTATGTCACCAGTTACATCTTTTAATGTTGTGTATCCATTAACAAATTGTTGAAGCTAGAGCTAGTTTTAATACTTCCAATTTTTTTTAACTTTTACACGAGGGTTAAGAAATTAACACATCATTATATTACAATATTAATGTATTATGTGATTATTCTCAGTGGGTTTTTTTTTTTTTTCTGTTGTTCCATGGTGTTGCTAAAACTTCCTAAGTGGATTCTAGAGGTCTCCTAGAGATGTTTTTGTTCATGGATAGCTGTTCAATCATTGACCTTTGTGGTGAGATGGAGAAACAGGGTTCTCCTACCTCCCCATTCTTCCACAATCTGGAAGTTCCTATTGTCATATCTTCAAGCTCAGACTCTTTCCTCAGACATGTCTCGTCTGCTAATGAGCCCATCGAAGGCATTCTTCATTTCTGTTGACAGTGTTTTCTTATCTCTAGCATTTCTTCTTCCTTCTCTCTTAGAATTTTCATCTCTCTGTTTATGTTGTCCATCAGTTCTTGAATGTTGTCTACCTTTTTCACTAAAGCCATTAGTATATTAATTATAGTTTTAAAAAAATTCTGGTCTGATAATTCCAACATTTCTGCCATATCTGACTTTGGTTCTGATGCTCATTCAGTCTCTTCAAACTGTGGTTTTTGCCTTTTAGCATGCCTTGTAATTTTTAATTGAAAAGTGGACATGATATACTGGGTCAAAGAAACTGCAGTGAATAGGCCTTTAGTAATGTAGTGGTACGGTGGGTGGGGGAAGAGTGCTATTGGTCTATGATTAGGTATCAGTCTTTTGTAAGACTATGCTCCTGGACTGTCAGTTTCACCAGTTCTTTTCAGTTTTTTTGTTTTTGTTATTTTGGGTTTTTTTTTTCTTTTCTTTTTTTTTTCTTCTCTCCTTACATGGCACAGTATGGCTAGGAGGAGGCTGAATTAGGTATTTCCCTTTCCCCACATGGAAAACTAGAGAGCTGGACCTGGGTATTTCCCTTCCCTGTGGTCTGGTAAGCTCAGATAGAACCCCAATAGTATCTGATAAAATAGTTTCTTCTGAAGGTAGGCTGTCCAGAAGAGCAGAATGCTTTGATACATTTCAAAGGTTCCTTTTCCTTCCTCTGCCCCTTCTGGAAACTTGAGAGGGTTTTTCTCTGAGATTTACTAGGACTAGTAGAGGCCTTGAAGGCAAAACTCACAAATGTGTGGAGCTCCCCCATGACTGGGTCTCCCTGGAGTTTTTAACTCTCAGATTTGTCCACAATGAGCTTCCAGCAAATGGTCAATTACAGTTTAGATTGTCCTACGCTGGCACTGGCTCCCACAGAGGTTTCTGCTTAGAGTTTCTGTTCCGGTAAATTGTGATTTTTCTGTATCTGCTTTCTGTCTCTCCAATTTGGGGAGTAGACATTTGCCCTGTAACCTCACTTTTCTGATGAATCTAAGTTATTGATTTTCGGTTTGTTCAGATTCGTTAGGATGGAGTGGAGACTTTTAAGTTCCTTATAGAATGCATGGAACCTGGAAGTCCCAGCTGATTTTTCACAAAGGTGCAAAAGCCTTCAACAGGAGCAAGATAGACTTTTCAACAAATGGTGCCGAGGCAATTGAACAATCATTGTCAGAAACATTGCCTTAACCTAAGTCTCACATCTAACATAAAAATAACAGAAAATGGGTCACAGAATTTTATTTAAAATAATAAAAATTTAGAAAAAACATGGCAGAAAATCTTCAGAATCTGGGAACAAGTAAAGAGTTTTTTGACTTGATAGCAAAATCACTTAACCACATAAGCAAAAATCAACTAATTAGACTTTATAGAAATGAAAACTTCTGTGAAAGATCTTTTAAAAGGATGAAAAGACAAGCTACAGATAAGGAGAAAAATTTTGCAAACAACCTAAATGACAAAAGACTAATATCTAGAATATTTAGCGAACTCTCAAAATTCAACATTAAAAAATTCTATTAGAAAATGGGAAAAAACAGAAGAAAAGAGTATACAGATGACAGGTAAACACAGGAAAAGATGTTCAACATCATTAGCCATTAAAGAAATGCAAATTAAACCACAACAAGATACTGCTCTACACTTACCAGAGTAGCTGAAACAAAAAATAGTGACAACACCAAATGCCGGAGAGGATATGGAGAAATCAGATCACTCATACACTGCTGGTAGAAATGAATAGTGGTACAGTCACAGTGAAAAATATTTTGGAAGTTTCTTAAAAAACTAAGCATGCAACTACCATATGACCCAGCAATTACACTTCTGGAAATTTATCCCAGAGAAATGAAAACTTATGTTCACTCAGAAATCTATACAGAAATATTTATAGTCATGTTATTTGTAATAGCCCCAAACTGGGCACATCCTTGATATCCTTCATCAGGTGAACGGTTAAACAAATTGTGGTACATCCATACTATTCCATTACTCAGCAGTGGAAAAGAACAAACTATTGCTCTTAAACAAACATCCCCAGATGAATCTCCAGAAAATTATTCTGAATGGAAAAACCCAATCCCGTGATTCCACATATGTAACATTCTTGAAATCACAGAATCAGAGAAATGGAAAAGATTAGTATTTCCAGGGGCTAAGGAGGGGTAGGGATGGAAAGTAAGTGTGTGGGTAATCTGAGGGATCTGCTGGGAAAACAAGGGAAGGCTTCCCTTGTTAATCTGAGGGCAATCTGAGGGATCCTGTGTTGATGGAAACATCTATGTCTTTCCTAAATCAGTGTCAATATTCTGGCTATCATATTGTACTGTAGTTTTGCAAGACACAGCTATTGGAGAAATCTGGTTCAGGAGTGTATGTATCTTCTTATATGATTTCTTAAGCTACATGTGAATCTATAGTCATCTCAAAATAAAAAGTTTACTTAAAGAAAGGGAGGAAAGCATACTAAAGAAACAAAGACAAAACAAAAAACAGAGCAGAAAAGGTTTCCTAAGAGACTTCCAGTTTGGAAAATACTAAAACACTTCATCCGTTGCATTCTGATCCTGATTTCTGTGTGCAGGTCATGTAGAATTCAGATACCCCTGGCAAGACTTATATTCTTTCCTTTTAGGATTGTGCTGCCTCACCCCGAGATGGCACTCATTGAGTTCGTTTCGGGTTAACAGTTTTTCTAGATTCAGATTTTGACATGTCCCTTTAGGACTCTGAGCAGGCTACTTGGGCTTCCTGCTACTCCAGCATCTCACTTGTAAAACAGACAGCAACATGCCCAAATCTACTGAGAGCATGCCCTTGTCAACTTCCCAAGTTTATTGATATTTACATTTATGATACAAACACGTTTTTCGAGAGCCTCCTTTTCTGCCGCGGGGTGTTTGCTTTCATAGGAGAAAGGCCAAACAATTGAGAGGCAAGGAGGCAGCACTTGTGCTGGATTTATTGGCACGGCACACTGAAGAGCAAAGCACACCGCCAAATAGAGGATATTGATAAGGAGGCTAAGTTCATTTGAAATCACTATAACTCAGTTAGGGGCATATTGTATTAAGTGAAATGCCATTACTGAAGGGCCCAGGGGAAGACCGTATGCCAAGTCATGAGAGCTTTTCAGCTCACTGGAAGGCTGCCATTGCACCCACGCACTATATTTGATGGTTTGGAAGTAGAGATAATTTCTGCATAGATCATAAAGGGAGTTGAAAATAGCTCAGTCCCTAGGAGCACAGGCAAGAGCTGAATTGTCCCTGAGTGAGAGCATGTAAGAGAGGATCCCTGTGCAGTAAAAAAAAAAAAAAAAAAAAATACACTAAGCCAGTACGAATCCTAACTTTCCATAAAGGCTTTCTTTCATCCTGATTGTGGTACATTAGCGTATTTTTAAAACCCCACACTGGGGACCATCATTTGCTTCTGTGATGATTTCTTGCAAAGCATCTTACTCTTTCTAGAGAAAATGGCAGCAGAACTCTGGTTTATTTAATATAGTTTAACCATTTTTACAGCTGCAATAAGTTCCCTACTCAGGTCATAACAGCAGCTTGGGGTCTATTCTTGGTGCAGGAACGAGCTTGCTGCCTGCCACTAGTCAAAGAGAAGATTCAGAAAATCTGTTTTCTTCTGAGCAGCTTCCTAGCACTTCCTGGAAGGTTGTTTGAGGTTTCCTTGCTTGATGTCTCTCACACTGCCCTTGCACTGTTAATCCTGGGGAGCAAGGGCATGCTGTAAACACAAGTCCATTTCAGTGATGTGTATAAATCTTGTTCAGGTTATTCAGACGAAGGCAGCTCCTTATCTAACAAGCACCAGAGCAGACTTTTGAAAACACTTTTCGCCTGTGACAACAGCGGCCCAGTTTTGTCCTCTCCAACAATGGAATAAATGCAATATCTCATGTCAGCTAACTCCATGTCTTATTTATGCCAGATTCTTCTGGGTTCAGCATTTTAAGACAGGCTTTACATTAGGATTGTATTACAGTACAGGCTCCTAGAATAGCATTGCTCTGAAAAGAGAGGAGACATTTTTCTTTTAAGTAAAATTCTATAGTGACCAGAGTAGAAATGAATCGTCTTTGCTGTGCTTTTCCACCTTAACTGTACTGTATGTTAATCTGGAGAAATCGTGCTTTGAAGCTATGATAATAAGTATGTTGAAAACTACCAGAACTGTGCCAAAACACTATGAGATGATTCAGGTAGTCAGCAAACAGGACTAATTGCTGGCTAGAGAAAGATCAAGGGTTATTTACTGCCCACTGAGTGCTTCCGCCTAAAAATAAGCTTCTTTTTGAGTGTACGCATGCTTATGTGGGGTCCTAATAGAATTACGAAGACGCTAGAGTATGCTCATATCCCTTCTCTATGGCCACAAATGCACGTGCCTGGTCTTTTGGCAGCGTGATCATATTTTTTTCCTTGATACCTCTGAAGCACCAGAAAGAGCTTTATTCTACTGAACTGATCTGCCTCTTTCAAAATAGATTACAATTTACAGATGTTTGTAAAATTATCAGACACCTGATTTGCAAGTAGGTGTTTTAGTATATCAAATTATAGCAAATGTATCAATTTTGAAAAATCCACATTCATTAATTATGGAACTGTATTTTAAGGAAGAAGGTGAAAGTCCTGGAAAAAAGAAAAAAAGGGGAAAAAAGCCTAGAACATCAATTGTATTTATCCGTCTAATTTATGCTCTACATAACATCTAAGTGGTCTTTCACCATTGAGATCTGATCATATTACTCTCCTGGCAAAACTCTTCAATTGTTGCCCACTTCCTTCAGGACTAAAGCTAATCTCCTTTGAATGGTAACCTTGCATACCTGTTAGGGTCTGGTTTCTGTCTAACTTGCCACCTCTTTTCTAGATCTTTCCCTAGATGATCCAGCAACACTGAACTATCAGTCTAGAGACATGCCATGTCTTCCTTGGCCTTTGTGTTTTTGCATTTGTCTAGAAGGCCTTCCCATTACTCAGTGGAAAAACTTCTATTTATTCTTTTAAGCTTGAGTGTAAATATAGTCTCCCTCTGGAAACCTTCCCTTGTTTTCCCAGCAGACTCTCCTTCAACCATGATGTAACCCCACTGCATTTTGTACATACACATATGTCATTACAAATACTTGTGGATATACCTGTTTCCCAACTAGATTATAAACTTCCTGAGGGCAGGAGCCAGGTCTTCTCATTCTTGTTTCTTCTGCACTTAGTACCATGTCTGGTATATACAAGTTCTCAAAAATTTTTTTGAATGTATGAATGAATAAATAAATCAATGACAGTAGCTGTAGAGAGAATAAATTTGTAGTTTTAAACACAAAGCAGCAAACTATAAATAGAGATGAAGATAAAAGAAGGCAAGTGCCTAATTTCCTCTTTCAGTGACTTGCTGTGTAGTTTAGGGAGGCTTAGAGCCAATTCCCAGAGCCGCTGATGTGACGCTCTTCCTCGACACTGTGAACCATGCTTAAATTTTCTCAGAGGTACAATGGTATCATCATCATCATCCTCCTCATCATCACTATGTCATCAACATTATACTCTTCTTTAGTTCAGACTCTGCCTACTCACTAAGAGAAAGTAAGAGAAACTTTTATACAAGTAAGTTCATGACTCAAAGAAAACCATTTTTCCCCAGTTCTCAAGGAGAACCAGCTTGCAGAAGCAAAATAAATGAGTCTTTTGGCAGAGCCAAAGAAATCTGCATGTCCAAATACATGCTTTCGTCAGCCTTTAAAAATAAAGTACTATTTCAACATGATGGCTTGATGTTTGAGTCCCTTAGATTACATCCTTTGAAGAGAACTGTGTCTGACCTAGGCAGTGTGATCTATAGCAAGATGATCGGAAGATATCAGTGCGTCCTAATGCCCTTTTGGCATTCTCATAGTCAGATTATTCATGGTCCTCATTTTGAAAGAGGATTGATTTAAATAGCTGTTTAATGGCAGTACCCTCAGACGCAGTTTTCACACCTACCTCACAGTAATATTGGTAGATATGTAAAACCGCTATTTATAAAGGCTCTGATTTCTTTCTCTGAAAATTTTTAACACAAATTGTTCTCTGTTGAAGATATGGTTGAGCCACATTGTATTAACAGTTGGAGTACTCAGAGTAAAGTATGCTGGATGCTCAGATTTTCTGGTTAAGTGTTGTGATTTCCAAGAGAGCAGTGATTAGGAGAGTGGACCTGGGAGTTAGACTGCTTGGGTTCAAAAACGGGCTCTGCCACTTCCTCGCTGTGTGAGCTTGGACAACTGTATTAACCTCTCTGTAACTTCAGAGTCTTCATTTTAAAAAGAAGATAATGAACCTCTATCTCCATTGTGGCACCTGTAATATGACAGCCTGAAACAAAAAACAAAACCATGTGCCTTTATATATACTTATAAACTAGCCTCCCATATTTTGAACCAAGTGGAAAATTCAACAGATGAATGGGTAAAGAAGATGTGGTATATATATATACAATGGAGTGCTACTCAGCCATTAAAAAAATTTTTTTTTTGCTCTTTGCAACAAGATGGATGGACTTGGAGGGTATTATGCTATGTGAAATAAGTCTGACAGAGAAAGATAAATACTGTATGATATCACATGTGGAATCTAAAAAATTAAACTAGTAAATACAACAGAAAAGAAACAGACTCACAGATATAGAGAACAAACTTGTGGTTACCAGTGGGGACAGGGAAGGGGGAAGGGGCAAGATAGTGGTAGGGGACTAAGAGGTACAAACTACTATGTACAAAATAAATAAGCGACAAGGATATATTATATAACACAGGGAATATAGACAGTCTCTTGTAGTAACTATTTATGGAACGTAACCTTTAAAATTTGTG
This sequence comes from Leucopleurus acutus, assembly GCF_964270905.1. Classification (NCBI taxonomy): domain Eukaryota; kingdom Metazoa; phylum Chordata; class Mammalia; order Artiodactyla; family Delphinidae; genus Leucopleurus; species Leucopleurus acutus. The sequence goes on from NC_139154.1 coordinate 78,054,256, forward strand.
AATCACTGTGTTGTACACTTGTAGCTTGTGTAATATTGTACAACTATACTTCAGTTTTAAAAAAGGAAAAAAACAAAAGCATGATGATATTTAAAGCTCCAAGTCATCCAGTCTGTTAGCTCACCATTGTCAACCCTCAGAAACCCACCCAGGGGAGAACACATTGGCCTCACAGCCCCAGAACCTCAGGCTGATTGGAAATTACTGTTCCCATCACCCATAATGCAGGGTCATAAAACAACAAACAGAAGACTGTATTTAAAATTTTGATACTTTGCTCATCATGGATTTTTTGCATTAATTTTTATTTTAAAAAATATTTCATTAAAATGCTATTTATCTTGATGACTGATTTTATGCACCCACCTCTCAATCCTGTCTCATATGTTACCCTGAGAATGAAATGAAATAATTAATGTCAAGCCCTTAGAACCGTGCCTGACACTTACTTAATGCTCAGTAGTGTTATTAAAATTGTTTTAAATACAGTCAAAGGCATATGGACCATAGATTTTTAACCCTTTGGTTTTAGGCCTTTGTGAGGTAATCTTCAATATGCTGGTATTATTCCTTAATTCTCCTTAGTTCTGTTGATTTATAAGCACCAAACCAACAATATCAATTTATTGTAGGACCCATTATATATCCATTAAATAGAATCATTGTACAAATATCTTAATTTCTACTTTTCGTCTTTCTGAACAGACCTGCGATTTCAATTGAAGAGGCGGGTTGGTTTCGTCCAACGCTCAAGCTCATGCTTTCTCACTGAATTGATCATTTGTTTGAACCAATTGACCTGCCAATTCAGTCATAACAGTCGAGCCAGGTGTTCGTGCAGATTCCGCGCTGAGGCTGACGCCTGTGTTGTGAGGCTTAGTGAGGGGGGTGCCACTAGAAAATGTAGCCAGTTGAAGACTGGTCTCTCCAATCACATTGCTCTTTGTGCCTTTGCAAAGTGATGTCTGTGACGGCTCTGCCCGGACTTGAATGTCCCTGACCCCTGTAAGCAATGTGCCCTGCTGCCTCCTGAAGCCTCCTGAAACCAACCTACCCAACCATACTACAATGTTGATTATACCTGGGAATGTGACACGTGAGGTATTTCAAAAGTGTTTCCAATAGCAACCTTGTCTAAATATTTTTGCACTCTGATAAAAGCCATACAGCAACTGCATGGCTGGTTCCAACATACACAAAGCACATGATAAATAAGCAAAAAAGCAAACAAACTCAAAAGAAAACTTAGCTGATGTTATTTTAAGTCGAGCGATATTTTGGGAGGGTTAAGCATTCCTACAACTAATATACTGCTGAGAAGACTCAATTTTAGTAACTGCGTGAGAATATTATAAACCAAGCCCACACAATATTAAAATAAGTTAAAAGATATGCAAAATTTATGAGAGAATGTCAGGTGTAATGCTTGATAAAGTAAGCTTAATGCTTAAGAAATTTATCTTCTGGCTTAAAAGCCAACTCTTGCAATTCTGAGTTCGAGTATAATTTTAGAAACTCTGTAAAGTCATTCTTTTATTAATGAGATCAACTCTAGGTGAGCTCAAAGAGGTAACTTCCTAAAACATCCATGAGGACAAACAAGCTCCTCAAAAGCACCAGAAATCAGCATGTCACGTTAAAAAAAAAAAATACTGAGAGGCAGATTCATACTATTCTTTCCTGAGGAAAGAGGTGAAAAATCAGTCCTCCAAAAAACCTTCTGATTCGTATTCATTCAGTCCTTTTTTTTCTTCTTTTCTCCTTCCCCCTGTTTGAAACATTGTGAAACTTGCAAATAAGTAGTTTAGAGCTGATGGAAGAGGTTCATTACTTCATAGCTTCTCCTTTACTCTGGGTGTGTCATGTTGTTACATTGTGCAATGTCCTTATTATCAGCCTGGACTTCAGTAACAACCTACCTCCAGGGAGTCCAGAGAGCAGATTTCCATTGGCTAACTGGTCACATACTGCAGCTCCCAGCTGAAATAATGCTGCAGATCAGCGAGGCAATGAATGAAGAGAAAACCTGCATCTCACGCAGTCCCTCTGCAGTATGACTCAGCCTGTATCTCATTTGTAACCCAAATATTCTTCCAAAAATCCACAAAGCAATATGGTAAGAACTCAGTCAGCCAGGGTAAACTACTGACTGCTGAATGGCTGAATCGTCCAGCAAAAATTAAAAAGCAACATACATGTTTAAACTTTTGAAATCACATCGTTTTTAGGATCACTAGTAATTTTTAGATGACCTTAAGATCTAGGCTTTCGGCACACTGTTCAAAAGCTGGGGTGTGGCATGTACCTCTTCCTCATGGACCTGAGTGGGTGAAAAGGTTTCAGGAATTCGGGGCTTTCATGAACCATGCATTTGAAAAGTCACCAAATCCCAATTCCTCATTTTTTTCTGAACAAGCAAGGCGTTCTGAAGCAAATTTGGAGACATAAGGAGATGTCTAAGTGATTGATTTTGTATCTGTCGCATTGCTTTTCGGTCATTTCAATTCTGCAACCAAATAACGACAACAACAATTGAAAAAGAAAAACGAATTCAGTGATTTGGCTAACCTTTACTGTAATAGCTCAACTCTTTTCTGGCCTTATTTGGTGATTGGGTGAAGGATCGCCATTATTGTAGAATGGCATTCCCAGTGACACAGCATTATAAGATACTTGGGGTGGTAATCATGCCTATGAAATTTAAATAGAACCAATGAACTTATTCATAGCTGCTCTGCGTCTCTTACTACTTCATGTAATTATGTTAAAAGCTATCATATCAAAGAATAGCATCATTTGTAGACAACAGCTCAATAATTAGCTTCTCTTGCTCCAAAGTTAACTATTCTATCTCTCTCATATTATTTAATGTCTGTCCCTTTCCTCTCTGCCCATCCTTCTTTTACTTTCATCTCTCAGTTTTTTTTACTAGATATTATTTTATGCTGGTTTAATTTCTTGAAACCCTTCTTAATACTTCTTACAAAATGAGGCTGATCAATAAATTGTCTGCTTGCCAATTTTAAAAAAATGAGAGTTTCAAAATTGCAGAAAATAGCTGTTGAGGTGTAAAACTGCCAGATGACAGAGTTCAGATGAGTGAATGTAAATCTATATATGGAGAAAGAAATCTGTAGATGGATTTCTATATTCAGTGGAATTAGCTAAAGCTCTTACATCAATATTAGGTATTGAATATGACCTTTTTTGAGGAATACTTTATGGAATGGACAGTTGACATTACTTTCCGTCGCATGGGTTGCAAGGCAGTATACTTACCATAAGCATTAAAGGCTTTTGGAGAAGGAAATGGGTAGCCTCAGAGGATAACAGCTCTCAATATTCATGGCCAGAGGCCAGAATGTCAGAAAGAAAGTGATCACCTACTTTTTCAACAGTGACTCCCCCGATGGGGATGGAAGGCCTCTTTGTTATTCACTATGCACAGGCAGAGTGTGGTTTGTTCTGGGTTTTTGTACTGGGCCTAGCTCTATGCACAGTCATTACAAGGTTATTACTATCATTATAGTGGACAATGCAATAATATTTTAAATGGGCCAAGCCAGCTACTCATGAGCTGCTTTTTGCAGGCCTTGGGGAAAATAGCTTATCAGTGCGGGGAAATGGAATCTGGCCCACATCCCATTGCTTCCTCTACTACAGATCGAACAGAACCTCTGTAAAGAATATCTGGTTCTCATGAGCTCGGATGATAAGAGGTAGCCTTTGTGGATAACTCTTTGGGCATAACTGCAGAACTGGTTTGGAGAAATATAAAACAAGAGTAATTAGTTTCCCGAGTTCTTCACTAACACTTTCTGATGCATTTCTCTGACATCCTGAATGTCTTTCTCTGGTCCCTTTTCTCATGCACCACTTGTTGCCTATGAAGAAGAAAAAAACCACTTGAAGTCAACATTTGCCAAAGTATGTTTCCGGGGATATGGTACATCAAAAAGTCCTATGATAATAGGATTCTGGGAAAAGTCTTTATTTCTGAGAGTCACAGAGCACATGAACATGTTAGAGACTTTGAGTGGCTCCAGAGGAAAGTGACCTGTTTAATTGTGATGCATGACCCCTTTTTAGGCATAAGATATAATACCTCTTAGAACTGTTATTGTTTTGGGAAATTAAAGTTTCAAATTTTAGAGGTCCCACAGAGAGACTAATGTTTAACTCTGAGAGTGTCTTTATGTGAAGTTGGTTGCCCTTCAAACCTATGTCACCGAATATTTAAATGAGATAAGGAGTCTTTCAAAACCTTGTCTCCAAAAGCAGGCATTCTAGATGTAAACTTTTAAAAACCATAAAGAGATTTATTTCTCTGAAGATACCTTGCTTCTCATGTAGAAATAATTGTATCTGTTAAAGAAAAACTCTCGGCATCATTGGGTAGAACTAATGTTCATGGTATTTTAACAATTAGAACTCATAATACTAGTTTAGTGTATCAAACATGGTATATCTTCCCTAGCTTGGAGGTAGCTTCACCATCAGTTAGATGACTTCTGGAAACCAAAGCTAAATTTTAGGCATTATTTTGTATTTATTCCAAAAGTGTGAGCAAGTAAGCCAATTAATTCTATTCAGAATATGTGCCCTCTCACCTTCAAAATGGAAATTTCTTGTCAACCAGATTTCTGGTAACTTTCAGTCCTGATGAAATGGTTAGCCAATTGATTTTTAACCAGTTTAAAAACAGGATTCCGGCAAAACAGTTTTGCACAAAGATGCCCCATCTGCACAAAGATGCCCCTGGCAATTATTAGCTTAATCGCCCTCTGCAGAATTCCTGGGGAAACATGATCTGCAGTCAACTAGCCCTTTTTGTTAATAATCACTCAGTGCTGCAGAAAGAAATCTCCCAGGCTTCTCCATCCTAGACTTTAGGCAGGTTGTGTGCAGGGAGTAAAGGCTCCTTGACCTTGTTTTTCTGCTTCCATTCTTCTGACAAGGTGGCGTTACTAGGACGAGCTTGGGGAAAGTGGGCAGGCAGAAAATGCTGCCCAACCCTCCTCCCATAGAAGTGATTCTTTGTCCTGGCCAAGATGTAGTTCACAATTTTATGAGAAACTGACAATGCAGTCATTACACTGGGGCATGTGTGAGGAGGCATGAGCCTTATGTGCGCGCAACATGACCCTTTTGTAGTATCGATGCTGGAGAGTAGAGGGACTGAACATTCAGGAGTTCATTTTAGAACAGGATTTGCAGCTAAGAAGTCAAGCAAGAAACCTACATGGAATGAAAAGTTTTATCTCTAATTTTTTTTTCTTATCTTACACATAAACTAATGCCAGGAGCACTATCTAAGATCTAGAAGGTGCTCTGGAGACACAAAAGCTAAGGTTTCCCTTCATTTGGAGCTGTTGGGTTGTTTGGAAAGACGTGACCTAAGACCAACAAAGTCAGAATTTCCAATATTTAGGATCTGTAAAAGGGAGCTTTGGTGGGCAACAGGGCACAGAAGAGGGGGAAAAAAAAAAAAGAAGGACATATTAAAGACTAATTGAAAACATGCAGAAAAAACCCTCAGGCTTTCCAAATGAATAGGAGCATTTTAACTGGTCCAATGAATTTACAAAATGTTGAATAATACTGTATTAGAATTAAGTGTTACTCTAAGCTAGTTAAGGAAGTTTTTAAGCAAGTTTGAAATAACCACCACCTTTTTACAGTGTGACTTGAAAAGTCAGCCTTCAGCCTAGAGAGAATCGTAGAGTTCTGTCAAGGAGTAATCCTGTCGATTTACATGGTTGTGAAGACAGTAGGATAAGACCAGAGAGTCTATGTAAGAGAAGAAATACACATTCTGGTTCAAGATGTATTGATTCAGTATTGTCTCTCTTAGTGTAGAGCTAGTTCAAGTTAGATTAACTCCTATATTAGGTAGTAAATCACTTCCTATGGTTTCCTGTCACCTTTGCTTGATTCTCATGCAGAATGCTGCCATAATCTTGGCTGATCCAAGTTTATTATACCTAAAGCCTCGTTTATTCATGAAATGCACAAATTCATTGATTTTCCTAAACTATCACTTTCATTAGGTCCCTCCCGTGTTTGGAAACCTACAGTCATTTTTAATTTCTTGTACCCAAGTCAGTGCCCAGCACAGCTATGAAGGGAGCTAAGTAAGTTTATATCACTCTAGACCTGCCCATTTGCATCCTTCTGTCCTGGATACCACCTGTCCCCAACACCCTTTCAGCGTTCCCCTATGCCTTCTGCCCTGATTCATGACACTTCATCTAGAGTTCTGCTACTTTACTAGTGGAATTGACAGCCTTCTAGAGGAGTCACTTTCACACTAAACATACTACAAGTGGAAGGATTTCAGTTACCAGCCAGCAGGTAAAGGAAAACGTGAGGACCAAGTACACCGTCTAGTTTGCAAGGCAGCATGTTGTGTAAGGCTAATTACTTAATCTCTCTGTATTTCAGTTCCCTCATTAGTGAAATGGGGATTATGAAAGCCCTTATAGGGTTGTTATGAGGTGTAAATGACTTAGTATTTGTTAAATGCTTAGGAAATAAATAGTATGTAGTGTTTAATCATTAAATAAAAAGAAGCATTCTGATCTGTCAGGGTGTTAGAATGAAATGTGTTCAATTTAAACACTGAGTTCAGACTATGAAGTTTCACGATATGATTCCAATCCGTTCATCTGTAGGTACTTCCTACAACACCCTCTGCTATAGGCAGACTAGTCTATTAGCTCCTTCCTACACCTGAAATACGCACTTGAACCTCATTCTCATGTCATGTACTCCCTTCACTTGGACTATTCCTTTCTCCCTCCACTACCTCATTAAATTTTACCTAACTTTCAAGGCCTAGATTCGATTTTCTTCACAAATCAGCTCTCATCAACTGGGGTCTACAATGGCTCTGTTTTTTCTGAGAAACAAAATTGCTTATGGTGTAAAGCATAATTCTTGTGGTGCTAGACACATAGAAAGTGCTTTTTTTTTTTTAGTATAATTTCGACTTTATTGTCTTTCCAGGGGACAGTATTTCTTTAGTCTTTATGGACTTAGCTCCTTACATGGGCTTTGGTGGTGGTCGTGGGGCAGCACCTGCACGTCTAAGTAGGGGTGGAGGTGTTTGGGCCTTCCGGGCTTCCGGAGAACGATTCCTGACTACCTTGCTGTGAATGGCACCGCTCACGCGGTAATGCAGCCTCACATACAGCGTGGGAAGCACATAGGCATCGAAAACACTCGCTTCGGAAATGTCCCTGACATTGGTTTATTCTTTAATTCACTCACTGTACAAATATTCATCGAGTGTCTGTCCAGAAGCCTAACTGGTATGTTCCAAAACAAGCCCATGTTGGCTTTTCCATTATCCATAGAGGTGCCTCATGTTACAGCTGTTATGGAAACATAAACTCCTCTTTCTACTCTTCCATACAACTAAAGCTCCCTCTAAAACACTTACATGTCTTATTTTAACTATTTTTGATTGAAATATTTCTAAAGTATCCTCATTTCCTTAGAGTATACTAAATGTTCTTTAATCACTCATAAAGTCAATCACTCACTGTGTTTTAATTAATTCTGTGATGTACTCAGGAAATTTCAATGTATAGATGGCAGTCTGTTTGGTTTTTTTTTTATTTGTACTTTATAATTTTTTAATCTACTCTTGTTCATCACTTCTGTCAGTGTGCTTCCTCTAGTAACTCTACTCCTTTAATGTGCCTCTCACCTTTGGACTGGAAAACCATATTTGGTAAAATTTATTCTAAAATAGCAGCGAGTGTCTGACATGTTGTCTGTGAAAATGGCATAACATTTAGTACACTAATTTTATAGCATCTCATTTGACTACTTAAGACAGTATTTCCTATTTCTCAGGTGTATACAGAAAAGAACTTACTGGATGAATAGTTACTAGATAAATGAGATATTATTGAAATATACTATAAAATGTGTCACAAGATAACTGCCTAGTTTGGAAAAAGTGATTTTCTTAAAGAGGCAAATACAGCAAAACTAGTTTGATTTAATTGACTGATTATCAACCAGGTCAATTCACTCAGTTGTCTGTGTGTGTGCATCTAGTGTTAAGCATTTATTTTTCCTACTAACCATCTGCAACTCAAACTCTGAAGTATCTGAGAAATCTGTAAAACACAAATATTAACATGGGCTAGGAGGTCAACCTCCACTGTGATTTATGAGGAATTACGTTGGCTGACTCCCAGTGAAACTGTTGAAAACTATTAAAAAAAATAATAAAGGCTCTAGAAATTGTTATGAGTGAATAGCATATGACAAAGAATCTATTCAATAATATCTACCAAATTTGGTAAGAAAAATGAGAATGTGTGATACCTGAACCAAAATTGGTCCCTATCTCCCCTATTCTTAGTTCAGTGAGATGGAGATTCCACTCCAGACTGGTGATGCCAAGAATACAGGATACTCTCTCTCCTCAGCACCCAGAGGAAAGGCTTTCTTCCTGGGAGGGGCAGGATTTCATACTTTTTCATCCTACTCCAGGTTTCTTATTGCTGAGGCTAAGTTCTAGGCCAGTGCAATTGAGAAGCAGGGACTCTTTCTTATCTCCAGCCTCCACCGTGGAAAGGAGGCTCCACTGAGACCATGATCACTCTTTCCCTGGCTCACGAGGCCATGGTTCCACACCAGGAAAGGCCAGCTGAAAGAATCTCATATTTCTGCCCCCTCCTTCATGGCATTCTTGGTTCTTAGAATGAAGGTGACCTCAGAGAGAAACTTGCAAGCTTCCGTATATTCAAATCCATAGCCCTGGCTCAGAGATTTTTACCTGGGGAGAGACGACAAGCCTACCATAAAACAAATAGCTCTTCATCTCTTCCTAAGGAGCTTTCTTTTGCAAACTAGAGTGAAGGAATTCAAGCCTAATAGTACTCTCAAAAACAGTAGAAGTGGTGAAAGGCAATTGAGAGGAGATTCAAGACACAGGCTAAACTGTAGGCCAGCTAGTTTGCAGAAGAGAACCAGGGAGTAATAAAGCTGGAAGAGCCCTCCAGTGATCAGAACAAAAATCAAACACTAACTTCAGAAATTATTCATTCAGAGGAGCCAGAATTTGAATATATTAGTTTGTAGAGCAATTTATACCCCAGGTATTATTATTATTATTTTTTTTTTGCTGTACGTGGGCCTCTCACTGTTGTGGCCTCTCCCGTTGCGGAGCACAGGCTCCGGACGCCCAGGCTCAGCAGCCATGGCTCATGGGCCCAGCTGCTCCATGGCATGTGGGATCTTCCCGGACCGGGGCATGAACCCGTGTCCCCTGCACTGGCAGGCGGACTCTCAACCACTGCGCCACCAGGGAAGCCCCCCAGGTATTATTAAATGCAATAGAGTAATCAGCTGTCAGTTAGTGGAGTTTACCTGCTGAATGGGGTCAGGGAAAGAAAGGGAGAGACTCCAACCAATGCCACTGTCATCCCTGGGTGACTGTGGGCATATCCAAACCTGTGCATCCTCAAGGAACAACATCAGAGGCTGAACACTGGAGGGGAGGTAGAGGAGATGACACTGAAATACTCTAATCGGTTGCTAAACACATAAACAAGCAAATAACAATAACCCTAGTGGGATGTGGGGGGGCGGCAGTAGAAGACAGTAATATATTATCTAAAATGCCAACTTTCAACAAAATATTATGAGTATGTAAAGACATAGAAAACTATGACTCATATAAAGGAAACAATGAAAGCAACTGAAACTACTGGTGAGACAGATCAGATTCTGAATTTATGGGAAAAGGACTTTAGTCATTATAAACATATTCATGGAATTAAGGGAAATCATTAGAGAAGTAAAGGAAGGTGTGATTGCAATATTGCATCAAAAAGAGATTATCAGTAAAGAGGCAGAAATTTTAAAAATAAAGAATCAAAGAGAAATTACAGACTTCATTAGAGCGGCTTAATGGTAGATTTGTACTGGCAGAGAAAACAATAAGTGATTTTGAAGATAGATTGATAGAGATTATGCAAGCTGAAAAACAGAAAAAAGAATTGAAAAAAGTGAAGAGCATCTCAGAGAAATGTGGAACATCTTTAAGCACACCAGTGTACACATAATGGAGGTATCAGATGGAGAGAGAGAAAGGAATAGAAAAAATATTAGAAGAAATCGTGATTGAAAACTGAAGTGCTTATGATGATATCAGAAAAAAATAGATTTTAAAACAAAAATATTACCAGAAATAGAGATATTCTATAGTGATAAAAGAGTCACTCCATTAAAAAAGATATAATAATTATAAATATATATGCCATCTAACAACGGAACACCAAAATGCAAAATAGTTGGAGACTTCCATACCCAACTCTCACTAATGGAGAGAACAAACAGAAGATCAACAAAAGAAACAGAAGACTTGAACGCTATAAACCAACTAGACCTAATAGACACCTGTAGAACACCAACCCTAACAACAACAGAGTATATGTCATCCCACACGCACACAGAACATTCTCCAGGATAAACTAGCAATAAATCAAACTTCAGTAAATTTAAAAGGATAGAAATAATACAAAGTATGTTCTACAACCACAATGTAATAAAATTAGAAATCAATAGCAGGAAAAGATTTGGGAAACTCACAAAATGTGGAAATTGTACAACACTCTCCTAAACAACCAATGAATGGAAGAGGAAATCAGAAGGGAAATTAGAAAATACCTTGAGAGTAGTGAAAATGAAGATATAGCATATGAAAACATATGGGATGCAGCTAAAGCAGGGCATGGAGGGAAATATTTAGCTGTAAATGTCTATATTAAGAAGAAATACATCCAATGAATACTGTAGACTTCCATCCTCAAACACTGAAAAGAGCAAATTGAACCAAAAGAAAGCAGAAGGAATGAAATAAAAAAGAAGATAGCAAAAAGTAATGAAATAAAAGCTAGGAAAAATAGAGAAAATTGATAAAACCAAAGCTGGTTCTTTTAAAAGATAAAAAATTACATTGATAGATTGCCAAGAACAAAAGAGATAAGAATCAAATTATTAGAAATGAAAGAGAAGACATTACTACTGACCCTACAGAAATTTAAAAAGGATTACAAAGAACCGCTATTAACAATTGTACAGGACTTCCCAGGTGGCGCAGTGATTAGGAATCTGCCTGCCAATGCAGGGGACACAGGTTCGAGCCCTGGTCCGGGAAGATTCCCACATGCAGCGGAGCAGCTAAGCCCGTGTGCCACAACTACTGAGCCTGCACTCTAGAGCCTGCGAGCCACAGCTACTGAGCCAATGTGCCACAACTACTGAAGCCTGTGCACCGAGAGCCCGTGCACCGCAACGAAGAGTAGACCCCGCTTGCTGCAACTAGAGAAAGGCTGCAAGCAGCAATGAAGACCCAGTGCAGCCAAAAATAAATAAATTAATTAAAACAAAACAATTGTACACCAACAAATTAGATGAGTTGGACAGATTCCTAAAAAAGAAACACCAAAACTGACTTAAGAAATAGACAATATGAATAGATTTATAACAAGTGAGATATTAAAGCAGTAATCAAAAACCTACCCACAAAGAAAAACTCAGGCCCAGATGGCTTCACCACTACATTCTACCAAACCTTTAAAGAATTAATGCCTATTTTTCATAACCTCATTCAAAAAGTAAAGAGGAGAGAATACTTCCCAACTCAGTCTACAATTACCAAATGACTCAGAAATTCCATTCCCAAATATGTGAAATTAAAACATGTTCACACTGAAACTTATACATGAATGTCTATAGCAGCATCATTCATGATAGCCAAAATGTGGAAACACCCCAAATGCCCATCAATGGACAAATGGATTAACAAAATTTAGTATATTTATACAATGGAATATTACTATAAAAAGGAATGAATAAATTATATTTGCTATAATATGGATAAACCTTGAAAACTCTATGCTAAGTGAATGAAGCAAGTCACAAAAGACCACATGTTATATCATTCAGTTCACCTAAAAGTCCAGAACAGGGAAATCTATAGAAAGTTTCTTAGTGATGGGAGACTGAGGCATAGGAATTGGTAGCTAAATGGTATAGGGTTTCTTTTTGAGGTGATAAAAAATACTGAAATTGACTGTGGTGACGGTTGCACGTGTTTGTCAATATACCAAAACCCACTGAATTGTACACACTGTAACAAAAACAACTGATAAATCGACCACACATAATTTTTAAATATCTGTATTATGAAAGAAGCCAAATACAAAGTTAAAAGCAACCAAACTGAAGAGATATTTTAAAAATTTAATAGAAATCAAAGTTTATTATTAACAATCTGTAACTTCTGCAATTTAATAAAAAAGACAAATGAGCAGAGAACTGAAATGGCGTTTGACAGGAGAAGAAATCTGAATGTAGGTCTTAGGAAAAGAATCTCAGCTTCAACAGGTAATCCTGAAATGTAAATATTAAATAATGAGACAATTTCAGACTCCTGAGACCAAGAAAAGTAAAAGGCCTAAGAGCATCTATGTTGGCAATAAAGTAGAGAAACAGGAACTCTCAGTTAATCTAGTGGGCATACAAGCTGGTACAATAATTTGGAAAGCCACTTGACCAAATCTCATGCCCTACACTGAGTGACAGTATACACTAGTTATATTCCCTAAAATAAGTCAAGCACATGAACTAAAGGAGACATATATAAGAATGTTCATTGTAGCACTGTTTCTTACTTCAGAAATCTAGAAACAATACAAATGTCCATGAACAGGAAATTCATGGTATATTTATCATGGGGCACTAGAAAACAGTTAAAATGAGGAACAAGGGTATATATGCCAATGAAGATAAACTTTAAAACACATTGAATAAAATCAAGGCAATTACCAAATGACACATATTTAAATAAACTATAAAACCATTCCAAAATAATAGTCTATGAATATAAGCACAAAAGTAAATATAAGTCCACAAGCAAAAGCACAAAAACACATGGGATTGATAAACATTGAATTAATAATTACTGTCATCACAGCAGAGAAAGTCAGTGAAATAGGATTGGAAAGGTGTTCATAGTGGGAATATTATTTTTTAAAGTCCAGAGTAAATGTTCCATAATGTTAGGATTTAATGGAAAGGCAAGGTGAAAAGGTAGTATAGGATGGAATCATGGGCACAGGTTCTGAACCAGAATGCTTTGGTTCAAATTTGCCCCCTGCAACCTACAATCTGTGTGACTTTATGCAAAATATTTAACAACTCCATGCTCACCCAGAAAATGTGGAATGGTAATAACAGTAGCACATCATAGGGGTGTTCTGAGAATATGATGTGTCAATATATGTAAAAATTCATAGAAGAATGCTTAGTGTGTAGTGAGTGTTTAATATTTTTATTTGTTAAAACTGCATAATTAAGTCTCAATATTTATTTTTCTATTCTGCTTTCTGTGTGTTTGAATTATCTCATAATAAAAATACTATTATTTTTTCAATTATACCAGACTTTAATGGGAAGAAAAGGCAAAGAGGAGCTATCCACAGGGACACATTTGATATAAGGTGAACAACCCCTGCTATATAATTCAGATTATTTTAATTTCTAAAAAATAAAATTAATTGCGGGGTAAATATTCTAACAATTAAGGCAAATAGCCACTTATTGAGTTGAAAAGTATTTGTTAAATGTCTTCTGTTTGTCCAGCTCTACCTTAGGCAGCAGGCAAGTTAAAAAACATCAAGCAAGAGTCAACAGATTCCCTGTCCTTACTGACATACAGAATGTGTTCACAAAGGAAATAATCAGAGAACAAGGCAAAGAATTCCATAAATGTGATATTTTATGACCCCATGTACTAGAGTAAGCCATTGAGAGAAAGGGCAGTTTGGCCCTTGGAGTAGTCAGGGAAGTTGGTTGTTCATTGATTGGTTTGTTTCTTTTGTTTGTTTGAATTGAAGTGAAAATAGAATTTGCTTTTGAGGAAAGTGAGATTTCTATAAGCTGAGAAATCAGGAAGAAGGAGTGATGGAAAGAGTGGTACAGCAGAGAATGAAAGCTCAGAAGCAAGATGAACTTGACCTGAAGGGGAGACTATCTGCTTGTTGGAAACAGTGGGTTTAACCCAGGGAGCAGGAGAGAATAGGAATAGGGGGTTAGATAAGCAAGGTGCCTGCCATTAATATTAGAATTTTTCTTTATGACAGTTGAAGGGGAATTCTTCAAGAGTGACTTCTGATAGTTGATTCTGAGAAGGCTGTTACTAGGAAGTAGCTTTGGTTTGAATCTTCAAAGGGGAGAACCAGAAATTTTATTCTCTTATCAGCAGAGATAAGAAGCTATACCTTGAAGCTATACCTTGAACCATCAGATGAAGTAGAAGATATTTGGATGGATTTTCAACATGACAGAGTCTCCTTTGGAGCAAATACATATGTAACCAAACAAATTTAGTTTTAAAAACAATGATATATATTTTAGGAGAGAAAAAGCAACTAGCTGTGAAACCTCTCACCACATCTTTTCTGGAGCTCACAGAGAGAGCCCTAGGGCTGTCTTTACAACTAGCCAACAAGCTCTTGAAAAAGAGCTTTTTCTGTGATTTAATAACACCATTTATAGGAAACAAAGCTTAACTTTTAAAATACTTGCTAAGAGGATGGAGGCAGAAGGATAAGGCAGTAGTCAGTGAACAATTCATTATCTTTGTGAAAACAAACATGTAAATAATCATTTAATTTCATGGATGTGGAGTGGGCAGGGGAGAAAGTAAATCCTTTTCAGAAGCTGGTGGCTGTAAAAACCCTCTCACTCTACCCTGTGGTCTCACTGACACAATGCTGCTAGAATGAAAATATTCTACCAATTCTAATAGACTGAAAATAAAAATAAACAGCTTAATTGCATGGTGGGTGTTTTTGAATGGCTTTCTGAATTGTAAAGTGCCCATCATATGTCTCTATTATTTCCACACTCCACAAGACTTCCTCGCTTGAAGTACCCAATGGAGTGAGATGGATGCAACAAATAGCCGGGAAGCATCATGTTTCGAACCCTAATATCTTTGTTCATTTCATCCCTGAGCAGGACAGTGGAATGATCAGCATTGTGGCAACAAAGTCGCCATATTTCTAGTCAAATGTCATGCCTAGCTCAAAACTTGCATTTCAAATCAGGAGATTAAGAAATATTGGTTGAAAAATATTCAATTAATCTTCTTTGGTTAACCAAGGTGGGGAGTTTTAAGTTTCTGGATATGTTGTAAACTTTCAGTAGACAGAACCATATCTATCCAACTTGGTGGTATTCCATTCAAAGGGAAGACTAAGTAAAAGCTTTATGAAAACAGTGAAAATACAGTGTCATGTTCCTGAAATGAAATCATTCTGAAAATTCCTCTTCCCTAAAAGTCAACTGGTGGACTTTGTGATTCAATCAGGCAATGCCTTTTTGAACTGTTTTGGTGTTGAAGCTATGGATGGGAGAGAGAGAAGGAGAAGAGGCAGAAGGGAGGAGGAGGAGGAGAAGAAAAAGGAGAAGGAAAAGAAAAAAGAGAGCAAAGGATAAAGCGAAAGAAAGGAATTAAAAGATGGAAGGAAAGAAAGAATGAAGGAAAAAATGAAGTCTAGAACTTTTACAATTAAACAAATATGACTTTCAGAAGCTTTCAGGAGCTTATGGGTATATTTGAACAAATTGATAATTGGAATTCCTCTTTGGAAACCATCATTTTATTTCTCATAAAAGAAAAACAGTCTTATCACATTGTATGCTGTTGTATAATAACAAAAATCTGTTATCCACCATGTTCATCAGTCTTTTTTTTAAACATCTAATGCCTTTTTAAAAATTATATATTTATTTTTATCTTTGGCTGCGTCGGTTTCTCACTCGCAGCTCGCAGGATCTTCGTTGAGGCATGTGGGATCTATCGCTGTGGTGCACGGGCTTCTCTCTAGCTGTGGCGTGCAGGTTTTCTCTCTCTAGTTGTGGCGTGCAGGCTCCAGAGCACATGGGCTCTGTAGTTTGCGACACGCAGGCTCTCTAGCTGAGGCACAGGAGCTCAGTAGTTGTGGCACGTGGGCTTAGTTGCCGCGCGGCACGTGGGATCTTAGTTCTCAGGGATCGACCTGGGACCCCTGCATTGGAAGGTGAATTCTTTACCACTGGACCACCAGGGAAGTCCCCTGTTCATCAGTCTTAATTGTGAATTACGTTCTTTTTCTAAAACTCAATCTAGTCTGGTCTTTTGAAGGGAGGCAGTGTAACCACATGGGGGTATACATGGAATTCTTGCCCCGTGTGCTGCAAAGGAAAACAAGTGGATCTACTGAGCAGGAAGGCCAAGGAGAGATGCAGGTGGAGGGACGTTCTCTCCTGGAGATTTATGACAACTCTCCCTTTCCTCTTCCCTGAAGTCCCTTGAGTTCTAAGAGATACCTTTGTAGTTTTTCTTTTGTGTTACCCCAGGTGCAAAAGGTGTGACTAATCCTATTTCCCAGTTCATGGCACTCTCTTACAAGCTGATGTCAGGCCCAGACTCATTTTATGAATGTATTTGTGTATGTAAGAATGTACGCAAAGCACATATTCATTTTATTCTTATTCTCTATTCCCCTTCTCCTTACTCCCATAACAACCACTGTTGTATAATTAGTACATACTTGAAGTTAAATTTAACATCGTAAAATATATGGCATTATTCTTTTCTGTGTGTATTTTTTGGTTTACATGAGTAGCATTGCGTTATAGCCTTAATTTTATATATAATTTGCTTTTGTCTCTGTGCTTTAAAGATCCATGCATGTTCCTATGTGTGTATCTATCCATTTGGTTCCTTCTAACTGCTGCATAGAGTACTTCTCTGTTAACTTTGGCCTATGTTGTTAGAAATAAGATTATACCTTGCATATTTAGAATAAGTTTCTGTCCATCTCTGCACTAAAAAATTTAGAGTGTTACAAGCTCTAAAGTGCTATAAGAAAGCATCGCTTAGAGGAGGAAGGTGGAAGTGTATTTATGTAGGAGTGTAAGCATGTGTGGAAGCCTCGCAGCCCCAGAACTTGGCCCTGTTCTTAGAGCATCTTCTATCCATTCTCGACCTGTCCTGCTTCAAGAGTTCCAGGGGACCTGCTGTGAGGCCAAGAGCTACTTTGGAGTGCTGGCTTCAGGATTAAGCCAATTCGTAGGCAACTGACTCAGTTCCTAATGGCCATTTCTTCTAAAAATTTTCTTTTGTGTGTGGGGGAGGGTGTGGGTCTTGGGATGGGGGTGAGTTTGAGGTTTAAAGTTTAAACTAGAAATAAGATGATGTGGTCTGCTTGCTGTCTGTTTAGATAGGCTTTAAGACCAATTGGATTTACGTGGAGGCCAGGCCAGAGAGTGGTAATTGATGACTTGTGTGCAGACAAGCGTTTATCCAGGTTGAATTGTCCAAATTGGTTTGTTAAAGCTCCAGGTTACATTCTTACACAAGAAAAACATTCAGTAAACATGAGACAAGTTTAGGAAAACTTAATAAAAAGAAACCTGTCTTACACTCAAAAAAAAAAAAAAAAAATGCATAGAGTTCCATAGTGTAAATCTACTACATTTTGCATATCTACCTCCTTGGTATATAACTAGTTTTCCATTTTATACTACCGCACATAAATCCCACAGTAACCATCACAGAACATGTCCCAATATGGAATTTTACTGTGCTGTATTACTGGATCATAGGTGTGAATACTTTATACAAAGTACTGCTAAAGGGCTCACCAGAAAATTAGAATAGCTTCAGTATCATCAAGAGTAGACAATGCCTTCTTGTCTCCAACTCCACTAATATTTGGCATTACATAGCTCTAACTTTTGTAAATCTCATGGGTATTAAATGATATCATATTCCTTTTTGACTCTCACTTTTCTTTTTTTCTTTTTTTTTGGTACGCGGGCCTCTCACTGTTGTGGCCTCTCCCATTGCGGACAGAGCACAGGCTCCGGACACGCAGGCTCAACGGCTATGGCTCACGGGTCCAGCCGCTCCGCGGCATGCGGGATCTTCCCGGACCGGGGCACGAACCCATGTCCCCTGCATCAGCAGGCGGACTCCCAACCACTGCGCCACCAGGGAAGCCCTTGACTTTCACTTTTCTAATTACACACAAAACAATTTGAACATCTTATCCTTTGGTTGCTACCATTCACTTTCATTATCCCTTCCAAAAATTGTATGTTCATATTCATTCCTTTTTTTCACAATTGGGTCATTTCTCTGTATCATTAATTTGCATAAATTCCTTACACAGTTAAGATAATCGTTCCCTTTTGCAGTATCTTCCTTACCTTTAAACTATTATTTCACTATGTAGTGTGTTTTAATGAGGAGATATTTATAATATTGATGTAACTAAATTTAGTTGTTGTTATGTTGCAAGTTGTTGAAAGTTGTTAGAACAACCTTCAGGAAATACATTATTTTGTTGTGGAACAGTTGTTTCAGACAATAGAGAAAGAGAAAGCCAAAATAATTCGGGATTATAGAAACCTTAATTTAAATAATCAAGTAAGATTATTACAAAAAAGTATAGTTCCACTTGTACACATAGATTAGAAATTACTAAATGCAATATTAGTTAACTTTACCTAGTATGTAGTAAAAATAAAATGATCAATGGTTTATTAAAGGAAGTCAAGGATAGTTCAGTATAAGATAATTTATAATTTATATATCAAAGGAGAAATATCATAGGATTTTAAAATAAAAAAAAACCTACAGAAAACACATATTTAAAGGAAGGGTTTAAGTGAATTCACTTTAAGATTAGGAAGGAATAAAATACTCCCAGTATCTATTGTATAATATAATACTGTAGGTTTTTAGAAACTCCATAAAGCAATAAAAGGACTATGAGGTGTAAGGTTAGAAGAAAAAAGACAACATTTCATTAATCTTTCTAGAAAATTAAACAAAATAAGGCATATTATTAAAAATGAGAAAATTCAGTTAGGTTGCCTGACAGGAGATGATTTCATCCCAGAACTAATAGTGTTCATTGACTATATAAGAAATCACTTGGAAGAACGACAAAAAAAAAATAAGGTTCAATTGACAATGCAAAGGAAAACTCTAAATTATTTGGATATTGACTTAGGAAGGAGAAAATTTTAAAAGCGTATTAAAGGACATAAAAGAAGAACCAATTTAAGTTCATTCCATCACCATAGGTGAGAAGGCCTAACTCTATAACGTTATTAATTCAGGTCAAATTATCTTACAATTTCAAAATAATTCCTATCAAAATATCAGCTGGATTTTTGGAGAAACTTGACAAATATTAGAAAATTAAATACAAAAATAAAAAATTAGTTCCTTAATAGTAAGTCAACGTTGAAAGAGAAAAGTAAAACATGGGGACTTTCACAGTAGATATTAGGGCTTAAAAGCCATTGCAATATCCTCATATCCTCTCCCTCTTGCATTTTCCTCCCACCCTCCCTATCCCACCTCTCTAGGTGGTCACAAAGCACCGAACTGTATACATATAGCTGATTCACTTTGTTATATAGCAGAAACTAACACAACACTGTAAAGCAATTATACTCCAATAAAGATGTTTAAAAAAAAAAAGTAGGAGAAAGAGGAAGCAGCAGAGAAATAGAGAAGCTATAGTCAGATTGTTCGAAGGACTGTGATGCTAGGAGGACAAGCAATATGGATGGATTTTTAAAACAAATGAACTGAAGTCAGAATGGATTGGTTTGACAACCCACCTGTAGACAATGCCTTAATAAAACAATAGAAATAAAAAATAAATTGCAATAAAAAATAGTTTTGTAGTCCTAAAGGAACAGACAAATATAATTATGGAACAGAATTCATTGTTCAGAGGCAGACTCATATATATATGGGGCTTTGATAATTATATGAGGGCCAACACAAATCAATGAATGTAGGACAGTTGTGGAGTAGAAGGTCTTGGATATAATCCTCATCCTTTGGACTCCCGATGAATTAAGGGATATACATTAAAGGTAAAACAAAGTTATTGGGAAAAATGTAATATACTAACTTTGTCACCTGATATAGGGAAGAAACCTTAAAAATCCAAAAACTCAGACAGTAGGTTCAAAAATTGGCTCTTGTATCTTTGTAGTAGTTCCCTTTTTAAACAACACAAGCTTGAATGAGTTTCTGTTATGTTCATCGTTTTTATCCTATTATGTCTACTCTGAGGAGACAAGCGTGTGTTACCTTCAAGTATATGCAGCATACTGAAGTAGAATCTGAGGATCTTTAAAAAAATGAGAATCACAAAATAAATGCAGTATCACTGGAATGTTATCTTAACTCTAAAAGAGACCATAAAGAAGAGAAATCCCTCATGCAGTTGTAGACCTTATTATACACTCATGTATGAACCCGTTAGAAAGTTATTCTCATTCTTTTGTGACTACCCTTTTGTGACTTGGAGCAAAGAGTCTATAGTCAGTTTCAGGGCCTTGAACAATGCTGACCATATGACTGGGACTCTGTGCTTTCGGTGCCTGGATATCTGTTTCCTTCTTCAGCTTTGGGAATTTTTCAGCCATAATTTCATCAAAAATATTTCTATCGCTTTCTTTTCCTATCCTCCTGGGACCCCTATGAATGTTACTACACTTGATGTCAACCTAGAAGTTCCTTAAACTATTCTCATTTTTTATTTGTTTTTCTTTTTGCTGTTCTGATTGGATGATTTCCATTATTCTATCTTCCAGATTGGCTTATGCGTTCTGTATCACCTAACCTGCTGTTAATTCCCTCCCTCGAAGTATTTTTCATTTCAATTGTTGTATTCTTCAGCTCTGTTTCTTTCTTTATGTTTTCTTGTTAAAATTCTTACTGTGTCCATCTATTTTTTCTCTCAATTCAGTTAACATTATTATTATTGCTTTGAACTCTTTATCAGGTAAATTATTTATCTCTGTTTCATTAGGGTTTTCTTCCCAGGGATTTTTCTTGTTCTTTCATTTGAAACATTTATCTTTCTTCTCATTTTATTTAACTTTCTCTTTTTCTATGAAATTAGGTGAAACAGTTGCCTGTCACAGTCTTGAAGGCATGTACTTGTGTGGGAGCATCCCTATTCAGTCCATGTGTGGTGGAAGAGCTGGATCTAAAGTGAGCGAGGGCCGTATCTTTCACTGGGGGAATGCTGGCAACCATGGCCTTGGTATAAGAGGCTAGACCAGAGCCAGGTGCAAACCAGGGCTTCTATGCTCAAGGCCATCACAACCCTATTGGAGGTGGGGCAGGACCCCAGGAGCTGGAACAGGAGTCCTGAGGGAGATGGGTTTCTCCTGGGTGTGATGGCAGTCTCCACCTTGGTTTGGGGCACAGCCAGGACCTGAGAGCTTGGGGCTCGGTGCTGGTTTCATTTCTTTCCATGTGTGTGTGCCTTGGTTAGAGGCTGGGTTGGTGCCAGAGGGGTTGGTGCCACACTATTGAGCTAGTTTCACTCCCTCCTGAACGTGTGCAATGATGCACGCACTGGCAATGGCTGCCTCTGCTCTGGTCAGAGGCAGGTCCAGAGCCCAAGTCAGCTCTGTTCCCTCCAAGTATGTGCACTCTCATTGGCAATGGCAGCCTCCACCTTAGTGGGGACCATCGCTGGAGAAAGAGGGGCTAGAGCAGGAGGGCCACAGGGTGCGCTGGGGTGGTCCTGGCATCTGGTCAGAGCCCCAGGCAGTTTTCAATGTGCTGCCTCCATGCTGTGACTTGAAGCAAGCAAGTCTGTGCACACGTTCTTCAAGAGCAGGATCTCAGGTTCTAACAGCCCTCTGGTTACCCCCACTGGTTTTCAAACCAGCTAAGGGGGGCTCATCTTCCTGGTGTTGGACCCTAGAGCTGGTGTGCCTAATATATGGATCAAACCCCATCCTCCCCAGGGAGGATCCCTGAGCCTGGGATATGCCCTTCCTCTTCTGTGTCCCCCACTAGGAGTACGTGTCCTGACCAGATCTCTTCTCCCTTCTACCAGATTCCGCATAAATCTTTTTTACAGCTGTCCTGCTAGTCCCCAGGTCAGTTTCAGTGAGAGCTGCTGTAGTTGCGATTTTGATGTGTTTGTGAGGGGAAGGGAGCCCAGTATCCTCCTACTCTGCCATCTTGATCTCTTTCCTCATCAGCTACTTTTTGATTCTTGCAGTTCTTCAGAAAAAGAAGATTGTAATGGTGAGTCATGAGGACATCCTAAGACTGCACCCTCCTGCAATACCTTAACTTTTTTTTTTTTTTTTTTTGCCAGTGTGGCTTGTGGGATCTTAGCTCCCCAGCCAGGGATCAAACCCAGTGAAAGCGCTGAGTCCTAGCCACTAGACCGCCAGGGAATTCCCAATACCTTAACATTTTTATTCTTATTTTGGGTTGTTAAGCTTTATATATTAGTGACAAAATGACAAAGTTGTTTTGTGTGTGTGTGTGTGTGTGTGTGTGTGTGTGTAGGCTCCAGAACGGCATCTGACTTTTTATTTGGGGACAGTAAGTCAAGTTTCTTGGGAAATGATTTCAGTTTTAGGGTGGATGCTTCCATATACAGTATTCCATATATGTTGGCTGTGGAAGTGAAAGGGTCTCTTGAGTTGACCACCTTGCATAGTTAGCAAGGTGAGGAAGAAGCACTGTGCTTCTAGAGATGCTAGATGCAGAACCTATATCGTCACTCAGTGTTTCTAACTTTTGAGGTTTAGTTACTTGTTCCTGTGTTGCTTTGACAACCTCCCGTGACAAATAGATTATGTATCCCAACTCATTCAGGTGGCTATTGTAAAAATACTCCAGATACACATAAATTTCCCCCGTGTGCAATGAAAGTTTCCTTGTTCCTTTAAGTCCCTTATTCATTGATTCAAAATTTTGCTGTCAGAATATATTTAATACCCACTTAAAGCCAATATTTCACATTCTGATTTCCAGAACAGCAAAAAGTGAAGCTTTTATTATATCTCAAAGAACTTAAAATTTGGTATGATGTTGGATTTTAATTCTTTCAACCATGGCTGGCTTTTCCAACTTTCTCCATCTTGGTTTTCTTCCCCTGGATTAAGTGTCCCTCTTAAAATATGTCACCCAGAACTGAACAGTATAGTCTGGATGTGGTTTGAGCTACAGAGAGTAGGAAAACTATTACTGGCCATAATTTAGAGAAAGAGCTTGTACAATATTAATGCAACCTATGAATGTGAATTTTTAAAGGCATCTGCCACATACTGATGGGTCTTATTAAAGTTGTGGTCACCTCAATCCTCCAGATCTTTTTCACATGAATTTCTGCCAAGCCAAGTTTCTCCATCCTGTACTTATACAGTTAATATTTGAACTTTTATGCAGAACATTGTATTTATCGCTACTAAATTTCATCTTATTGGAATTTACTCAGAATTCCAGCCTGTCAGAACAAGTTTGAATGTTGATTGTTATACTTAGTATCCCTTCCAGCTTTGTGCCATTCAGATTTCATAAGCTTCCTTTCTGTGTTGTCATCAAAATCATTGGTAAACAGGCTTAACAAGGCTGGGCCAAACAGGGAACAAGTGGTCATCCACGAGCTGAGGGAGGCTAAGATAAATTATTCGGGTCTGATTGTTAAATTCAGTTAACCCACTTTCACCCAGCTTGCATTTCATCATGTACATTACTTGTAGAGGAAATATTGTTGAATATTTTATTTAAACAAGCTGTTTCTGCAGATTTACCTTGATTGGCCAACTTTATATTACTCCGAGAAAAAAGAAGTTTATTTGTTCATTATTGCCTACTCTGTGCCAGGCATTATTGTATGTTAGAGAAGTACTGTAGACCGTTGTAAGGAATTGGACTTTAGTTGCAATGAGAAACCATTAAAGAATTTACTAGGCATAATAACGTGATCTGAGCTTCAGGTTTAAAGCATCACTTTGACACTATGTATAGAATAGATTATAGAAGAGCAAGAATGCACGTAGGGAGACCAGTTGTGGGGCTATAGAGATTAATTGAAGGAACACTTACCTCTGGACCAGAAGATACATTCTCCTGGTTCTGCCACTGATGGTGTGAATTTGGCAGAGACGTTCCAGCCAAATAGTCTGAGTTCCATTATCTATGAAATGAAGGATTAAAGGAGCTTTGTGAAATAACCTTGACAAAATTTGCCAGCTCTAACATTCCATACATATGCAATTTAATCATCACTCTATGATTTATTTACTGTTAAACCCAGAATGTTTCTTGACTCCATGACCGTGTGATCTTTCTTCAGTTTCTGAGGTATACACTGCTCCCTTATTTCAAAATTGAGACTTCCTCTGTTTTATGCGATGCTTCAAAAGTTGTGAGGACTAGATATTTGCAACAACATCTGCTAATTCTACGCCTGGGCCACGAGAGTGGAACTCACTTCAAGTAGCTGTGTTCTTCTTTACTAATCCCTCACTTGGATGACACCCTCCATTTGACATCATTTAATTGTTTTCTCTCTGAAGACGTTATTCCTTGTTTAGAAGGCCATAGAAGGTTAAGAGTTGAATAGTTCTGCTTTCTTGTTATTGACTGTATGGTTGGATTTATTATATGTTTATATCATTATAGATGCATTTGCTGCTGCTACAGCTATCATTGGGGTTAGACAGGGCACAAACCAAATGGACGGATTTCAGCAAGAAGTGCTTCAAGTGAACTTCTTGCTGCACAGGTCTACCCGTGGACCAGCAGCAGCCTCTCCATCTTCGGGAAGAAGGTCATCTTCTCCTGGGATGTATCATCATCACCTGCATCAGCAGCAGCATATTGTCCCTGAAATCCACTAAATGTGTAGTATATCTCTGTCACTGAGCTAAAAGATTTATGTGCATTATCTCATTTTATAGGGCAGTTTATTCAGACATCCACTCATTCATTTGGTTACTGTTTATGGTGCACCTCTGGTGTACCAGATATCCAGTAAGCATTAGGATGTAGGGGTAAACCAAGCAATCGTATTTCCTGCTTCAAGTTACGTGCAGCCTAGAGAGAAAAATAAGCACTAAACAGGTGATCACGATGAAGTGGGTATTTTTTGAAAAATGCAAGGTCTTTCAGTGCTCACAGGAGATGGACCTACTAAATGACTCTAAATTTTGCTGTTTTCTGAATATACCAGGCACTCTTCCGCTTGAGGGTTATTGATTTCCCGCTCCCATTACCTAAGGCTTTCTTCTAAATATCCAAGTAGCTCACGCCTACATTTTATTCACTCAAATAATACCTTAATAAGTAGGAACCTTTTCCTGCCATTCTGCTTAATGACGCAACATTGCTCCCCATTGCTTTGTCTAGTTAGCCACCTGATTTTTCTTCACAGAATTCATCAACCCCTGAAAGAATATGTAGGTCTCCCCTCAACCTACGTCTCTAATAAATAAGTTGAAGGAGAACAGGGACTTCGTTTTATTCACTGTCATTTCTGGAGTACTGAGAACAACGCTTGGCACATATACGTTCTTGATCAATAAATGTCAGTTCAATGATTAATTGCTTGAATGAATAAATGAATGGATGAATTGTTATATGATAGTCTAGGCGAAAACCTCAAATTTGTCACGCAGTGCCCTAGATCAGACAGGGCCTAAGTAATTAAAAGAGAGAGAGGTGTCTCTGGCTCAGAATATGGTCATCTCATATCTGTGTTGGAAGATGGTTGTAGAAGTCTAGGATTCCTGCACAAAGAAAAGAAATAATCTTGAGCGATCTTATAAAACAGACAACTGAGAGGTAGAATATTTGTTACAGACAAGTGTTGAGTTGATGAATGAATGTTTGCATTTATGAGTGAATGAGTACAATTCTGGTGTGTTTCCTTATGTAAGATTATGTGCAATATTCCCATTTCCCTATGTCCTGTGAACTTGCACCCCTTCCTGGCCCAGTCAATTCCTCTTATCTTTTTCCTAGCCCTCTTTCTACATATATCTGGCCCAGATTCTGTCCTCCAGAGTTAACAGTGTAGGAGACATAAAAAGAAAGATCCAAAGCCACAGAGCAGCAAGGGTCACAGAGAGAGAATTACGGATTAAAGGGTGGAAACACAAAGAGAATCAGCTGAATGAGAATCAGTATGTGGCCTTAAGAAAGCAGCATTAGGGAAGGGGTGGGAGGCGCGAGCAGTCTCTCTTCCTAGGCACACGCTGGCTAGAAAGCAATCCAACTTGTTGGAGAGATCCTGTGTCTTGAGGGCAGAAGCAGAAGTGATGCAATCAGTGCGTGAGGAAAAACCGGGTTGTCAAACAGGAAGGAGCATCTGGCTTTAGAAAAACACAGAAATCAACAGGTTCATCACAAAGGCTGCGGGGACACCGGCAGACCACCAAGGGTGTCCCAGCAGTCAGGAGGAGGAGAAGATAAAGGGCTAACGTTGGGGGAGAAGGTAGTTTGGGGAGTTGAGAGTATCCCCAAAAGAACAACAGAGACTGTGTGAGGTCATGGTCACCCCTCGACCCTAACAGGCCCTGTTTTTCCCCTTCCTATTTCAAGGACCTCTGTCTATCATCATGCTTTCTGCAGGAGGTGAGGTGAACTGCCCTAGAAGCTGTGTTGTTCTCAGGCACCACATAGCAACTGACTGGAAAATACTCAGACTCATTCATGGGTCCCATGAAATATAAAACAAATTCTTTTTACAAAATTATCCTCGAATTTCAGCTATTCTAGTATTTATATGTGGACAGGGCCCCAACTTGCAGCTTCATTGACCTAAGACAGCTAGAAGCAAAGGGAAATTGTACCAAAAGAGGATTTTTCTACGTAGATTTACAAATGGGTCTGGAGAGGCAGCAGAGTAAGAAGTCTTGGCAGGTAAACATCAACATGAGGCCTTTTAAGTCCATCCCTTGTTTCTTCCTTTAAGAAACATGAGATAATGTTCAGTGAATCACCAGATGGAGAATTTGTTCAGGCAAAAAGGCTTTGCAAGTTCCCTTGTAAATCGCCTCTGGCTTCTAAAAAACAGTAGCAAATGTGCCGAAGACTGAATTAGCTAGAACAGAAGTTTCACTTTTTCACTAAAGAATTATCTGGGCCTGAGCTAAAATCTGGACTCCTAGAGCTGGAAGGGATGTGAAAAGAGTCTGTCAACCAGGCCTCTGGTTTTAGTCGGAAAGACTTAAAACGCTTATGAAACTTGGAGCAGTGGAAGGCCCCCTCCAGACCTGAGAGAAATCCATTTCCCTTGACAACCTTGAATCTGTAGGAATTTAGGACCCATGGGACGTGGCTGCTGAGGAAGCCACATTGACCTCCTCCGCATCATACACATTGTGAAGCCCTTGTCGTGGTTCCCAAATGGCCTGGGGATGTTGGAAGAGGATGGCCATTTAAAAATAGACAGCAAGATGTGAGACTCTTCCAGAAAGCCAGAGTTTGGAATTTTGTCTTGCCTTCCACACCTTTCAAACCTTCTAGAGAGTAAGATTCAAAGAGCCGTCAGCTGAATGGACCAAAGGACACTGTCCAGACGGAGAGATTTATTGTGCCTCCAAGTGACCCTTCACTGTCAGACCACCACGTAGCTATGAGGCCTGCATCTTGCGCAAATTAAGGATTCTGAAGAGTGTTCCGGAAAGGAATGCCTTTCTAGAGTACTGTCTTGGAGGTACACCCTGACAGGGTACTCCACAGGACTCCACGAGTCGGGGTTCTGCTGAGCTGAGACCCTGCTGAGGAAAAGGCTTTACTCCTCCTGAAGCAGAGGGATAGATGAAGGCATGGGACAGGGTGGGAAAAATCTCAGCTGGCTAGTTTTAAGCCTTATCTTTCAACGGCTTGGATTAGAATCAGGGCATTGAGTCAAAATCAGAGAGCAATCCTCCCCGAATCTACTGAACTTTACAGCGTTCCTTTTCTTGAAACTCACGCTTGCACTTAAGGGGGAAAAAAAGCCTGGGGGGGAGGATCACGGAGTGAGTGCAATTTAAATTCTTTTGCATTTATTGACTTTTTCTGGCTAGGGTGGGATTCAGGTATTTGGATAATTTCATAAACCATTGACTTTTTAAAGAGGAATATGAAGAAACATATGCCCATTGCGTTAGAAGCTGGGCATAGCTGTGAGATAGATATTAGTCCCTTTTACCAAAATGTGGTTCATGAGGCTTTTAATAGAGATTAAATTGGTGGAAACCAGGTTTTACCTTATTACAGATTTGATCGTTTCTACGTTTATCTCCCTAGTGTAATGCTGAACTGTTGGGCACAACGCAGAGCCTTTAAATCTGCAGAGATCACCAAGTTCCATTTTAGAAACCAGCAAGGACATATTTCTATATAAAAATCAAAATAATCAGTGATGCGTTATTTTCCTCTATACAGACCCCTCCCGCCGTCTGTTTCTACTAATGGCCCTAAGGACCCTGGTGCCTAGCTTGGGATCTCTTTGATCTTTATACCCAATTCCCAAGCTGGATGTTCTTCACGTGCCAAAATTCTACCCATTCAATGAATATCACTGAGTTACTATCACTGCTGAAAACTCTTTCTGGGTGGTGATACATACTATGGGGAAAAACAAACCAGATCAAGGGGGAGAAGAACGCCAGGATTAGAGGGAGGTGAAGTTTAGAAGAGTGGTCAGAAGACCTCTCTGAGGAGGTGAGAAGAGAATTAAATGAAAGCAAAACAGAAAGAAAAGTGGGCAGAAATCAGTGCATTCGTGAATAGCGAGGGGCCTGGTGGCTGGAGGGAAATGAGGGAAAGAAGGGTGGGGGACAAGGTCAGAGAGGCAGGCAGGGCCGGACATGTAGGGTTGGATTTTCATTTAAGTGAAGTCAGTGGAGAGTTGTGAAAGTGGGAGTGATGAGCATGACAAAGTGTCCATCCTCATGGCGCTTATGCTCTAGCGGGAGAAGAGACATGAGTAATGAGTAAACCAGATGTGAGCCGGTTCCTGCTTGAAAAGATCACACCAAATTGATATTTAACAAAATCGTGATTTTTATGGAGCCACAAACGGCTGCGTTTTACCCCAGTCTGTAGAGGGACATTATCCACCGTGAGCTTTCACCTACATGAGGGCGATACATCAGCTTTTCATCACTTTGCAGCCTGGATTCAATGCTCAGGATGGTCCACATATTTTCTAACCTACCTTTGGAAAGAAAACAAGATTTGGTGTCTGAAGGAACCTCATTAAATCATTATATAGAACTAATTCTAAGAGGACTAACTCTTCCCAAAGAAATGCTTTATGTGTGTATGCTTCTTGCCAACGTTGGATCTTAAGGCTGACGAAGTTATGACTTAGGTTATCCGATGAGAGATACTGATGATATTCTGTCTAAAAGATGAGGGGTGTGTGTGTGCGTGCGTGTGCACAGGCATGTTTGCATTCATGTACAAACATGCCATCATGTTTGTAAATGAATTAATGAAGGAGGACAAAGGAAGAAATGACCTTATGCTGCTGTTTCTGAATTTCCATTTTGTTTTTCCTCTTTCTGTTGGTTCACTTAATATAATTACCGTAAAGGTCTGGATGAGGTAGCCCTCCTTTGTCTGCCTCATGTGTCATGAACTACCCAGTGGTGATCAAGGAAGGTGAAGGCCCCCGTCTTCCCACTCTGGACCCCTCAGACCTCTTACAGAAGAGAGGATGGCACTAGCCTGCTGGCTAATTTCTAATATCAGTCTGGAACCTTCCACATTCTTTGACCCTATTTCCTAATATCTAGAAAATGAGGTGAAAATCAGCCCTGGATAAAACAAAAGCAGATTTCAATTCCCATTACTCTCCAAACCACAGAGGAGGAGCTGGGTCAGACCACTTGGCCTGTGACTGCTGCTTCTGGATAAAAACTTCAAAGGGCTACCCTGTGTGCCCATGGTTCCCCAAAGGGCTTGCTGCCCTGATGACGTTTACACACAAGCAATGGCAGGACCCTGAGACAGGGTTTGTGGGATGGAGCTGAACAGGGAGGGGCAGCAAAGGGTAGAGACAATTTCTGCAAAGGAACCAGCCCCTTTACCTATGACTTTTTTCAGCTTCATACTTTCCTTCGGTTCATTTAAACCACTGTTCAGCTGAGAAGAATCAAAGGACCAAAAGATTCCTTTAAACAAAGGAAACCAAAGGGGTGGAGCTTGGAGGTGCTGTGATAAAGGCCATCATTCAAAGGAGAAGTGATGGGAGTAATTGGAATTCCAGTACCTTGCTTTGGTTTGAAAATACTTATGTGGCTTTTAAAAAATTTTTTGTGGGTGGTGGAAGTGGAGGATGAATGAGGAAGAAGAAGGCAAGTACCCACTTTGTCCGAAGCCCAGGGATTTAAAGGTCCTGAGCGATGCCAATCCTGTTCAGTTCACCTGAATGAAAGCTAAACAGAATCACATTATACAAGGCAGAAGTCAACCTACAGCAATGAATACAGAACAAAGGTACTTTGGAATATGCCATCCTAATGTTCCTGTCTACACACTTTAGTGTTCTTAAATGTGTTTTATGTTTAATGAAAGAAACAGTGACTTTCAGTGGAGGGGGAAAAAAACCAGATCTTTAAAGATAATCAAGGCCTTAACTACCTACCTTAGGTAGCTGAGAAAAAGCTACTGTACTCTTTATTTTTAACACTCCAGATATGTAATTTAATGCAGGTCTAATGACAGTCTCAAACATGGGGCTTTAATCAAAATTGTTCAAGCTCAGTACTGTGACAGGAACTTACAAGCCCCCAACAGTGCTGTCCATTTTCTCAGGTTCTGTAAGAAAAAAGGAAAGAAGAAAAAAACCTCTTGAACTTATGTTGCTATTGATGTGTAATATACAATAAAAAAACAGTTAAATTTCAATTACCCACAGGTAATTATAATTTTATTGTTTGTACTACAGGGATTTCTGTAATTCTCAAGACTAATAATTTTCTATAATTTTACAGGTTGTCAAATAAACTATTAAAGATTATCTTTGAAAAGGCGTCTGCAATTGTAAGGACATATCATACTGTTCATGTACTGTATTAGTAATTAGAGATCCCTGGATAGTGAAATATCTGTGCTGGGAGCTCACCACCGGGTAGCACATTTCCTCACAGCCGCCTCTAATCTCCCACGAAAGCTTTCAAACTTCCCAGGTATTCTCTTCACTGCTGTAGGACGCACGTTCAAATTTTATTAATATTCCCCCAGCAATTCCAAATGGTTTGTCAAGATAAATCTCTACCTCCTGGTGGCAAGAAGTTAAAATCAGAAAGATGGGCCCCACCTATCATTAAAGGAAAAATCTCAGGACAAAATGCACAATGAGAGGAGGTGGTTTGGAGAGTGGAGAGTGATTGTGTGTGTGTGTGTGTGTGTGTGTGTGTGCGCGCGCGTGCCAGGTAGATTGAAAAGTTTTGGGGGCCAAGATATAGTTATTTCTACCAATGACTCGTAGAGTCAGTAATATGAAGTTAGCTTAACAGCAAGGTTTTCTTCTGAAATTTTTTCTCCCAAGGCCGTTTCTGTCATAACCATATATAAATTGTGCGGTGTGGACCCTGTTGCCTAAAGAGATAAACCCTGTCCTTTTTTTTTCTTTTTAACATCTTTATTGGAGTATAATTGCTTTACATTGCTGTGTTAGTTTCTGCTGTATAAGAAAGTCAATCAGCTATATGTATACATATATCCCCATATCCCCTCCCTCTTGCATCTCCCTCCCTCCCACCCTCCCTATCCCACTCCTCTAGGTGGTCAAAAAGCACCAAGCTGATCTCCCCTTGCGATGCAGCTTCTTCCCACTAGCTATCTATTTTACATTTGGTAGTGTATATATGTCAATACTACTCTCTCACTTTGTCCCAGTTAACCCTTCCCCCTCCCCATGTCCTCAAGTACATTCTCTACATCTGCATCTTTATTCCTGTCCTGCCCTTAAGTTCATCAGAACCATTTTTTTTTTTTAGATTCCATATATATGTGTTAGCATATGGCATTTGTTTTTCTCTTTCTGACTTACTTCACTCTGTATGACAGACTCTAGGTCCATCCACCTCACTACAGATAACTCAATTTCGTCTCTTTTTATGGCTGAGTAATATTCCATTGTATATATGTGCCACATCTTCTTTATCCATTCATCTGTCGATGGACACTTAGGTTGCTGCCATGTCCTGGCTATTGTAAACAGTGCTGCAATGAACATTGTGGTACATGACTCTTTTTGAATTATGGTTTTCTCAGGGTATATGTCCAGTAGTGGGATTGCTGGGTCATATGGTAATTCCATTTTTAGTTTTTTAAGGAACCTCCATACTGTTCTCCATAGTGGCTGTATCAGTTTACATTCCCACCAACAGTGCAGGAGGGTTCCCTTTTCTCCACACCCTCTCCAGCATTTATTGTTTGTAGATTTTTTAGTGATGGCCAATCTGACTGGTGTGAGGTGATACCTCACTGTAGTTTTGATTTGCATTTCTCTAATGATTAGTGAAGTTGAGCATCCTTTCATGTGTTTGTTGTCAATCTGTGTATCTTCTTTGGAGAAATGTCTGTTTAGGTCTTCTGCCCATTTTTGGACTGTTTGTTTTTTTGATATTGAGCTGCATGAGCTGCTTGTATATTTTGCAGATTAATCCTTTGTCAGTTGCTTCGTTTGCAAATATTTTCTCCCATTCTGAGGGTTGTCTTTTTGTCTTGTTTATGGTTTCCTTTGCTGTGCAAAAGCTTTGAAGTTTCATTAGGTCCCATTTGTTTATTTTTGTTTTTATTTCCATTTCTGTAGGAGGTGGGTCAAAAAGCATCTTGCTGTGATTTATGTCAAAGGGTGTTCTGCCTATGTTTTCCTCTAAGAGTTTTGTAGTGTCTGGCCTTACATTTAGGTCTTTAATACTTTTTTTTTTTTTTTTTTGCAGTACGCGGGCCTCTCACTGTTGTGGCCTCTCCTGTTGCGGAGCACAGGCTCCAGACGCACAGGCTCAGTGGCCGTGGCTCACGGGCCTAGCCACTCCGCGGCATGTGGGATCTTCCTGGACCGGGGCACGAACCCGTGTTCCCTGCATCGGCAGGTGGACTCTCAACCACTGCGCCACCAGGGAAACTCTTTAATCCATTTTGAGTTTATTTTTGTGTATGGTGTTAGGAAGTGTTCTAATTTCATTCTTTTACATGTAGCTGTCCAGTTTTCCCAGCACCACTTATTGAAGAAGCTGTCTTTTCTCCATTGTATATTCTTGCCTCCTTTATCAAAGATAAGGTGACTGTACGTGCGTGGGTTTATCTCTGGGCTTTCTATCCAGTTCCATTGATCTATATTTCTGTTTTTGTGCCAGTACCATACTGTCTTGATTACTGTAGCTTTGCAGTATAGTCTGAAGTCCAAGAGCCTGATTCCTCCAGCTCTGTTTTTGTTTCTCAAGATTGCTTTGGCTATTCCAGGTCTTTTGTGTTTCCATACAAATTGTGAAATTTTTTGTTCTAGTTGTGTGAAAAATGCCATTGGTAGTTTGATAGGGATTGCATTGAATCTGTAGATTGCTTCGTATAGTATAGTCATTTTCACAATGTCGATTCTTCCAATCCAGAAACATGGTATATATCTCTCCAACTCTGTCCTTTTTGATTGTGTATCAGTGCTCCTCTCTTAGGAAACAGACATTTATGACAGGTCAGGGAGGTACAGATATGACTTCCTCATGGAGCCTCTCATTCTCCAAACACACCAATCTTGTCATGACTCCCTGCTTTTATGTGCACTGAACCCTCAGTCTAAAAGGCTTCCTCTCCCTCTCCTGTCAAATTCCAGCTTACACTTCTAGACCAGAGGAAGTGTGCCTTCTTGATGAGCATGTTACTCACTCTTCTATTTCTATTAAATATTCTCTCTTCTGGGTTCTCAGAGGATTTTTTTTTTTATCTTTGTAACTGGGGCAAGAGGCACCATGTCAGGTGAACCAAAATGAAACCTAGGACTAAAAAGCAACTGGAGAGGGCTTCCCTGGTGGCGCAGTGGTTGAGAGTCCGCCTGCCGATGCAGGGGACACGGGTTTGTGCCCCGGTCCAGGAAGATCCCACATGCCGTGGAGCGGCTGGGCCCGTGAGCCATGGCCACTGAGCCTGCGCATCTGGAGCCTGTGCTCTGCAATGGGAGAGGCCACAACAGTGAGAGGCCCGTGTACCGCAAAATAAATAAATAAAGCGACTGGAGAATGACTTTAGCTGTCTTAGGAATACAGGGAAGAGCCAGGAATGACTTTCAGGTCCAAAGCAGAAAGAAGGAGTGTGGTAAATGTGTTGGAGGAGGTACAATAGCAGTGACTTGACAGCAAGGACAAGAAATTGAGAGATGGAGGGGATAGATGATTTATTAAGAGACAATGATAAAGGAAACAGATGCTGCACGGTCTGATTGGATTATTGTGGACAGATACTATTTAAAAGGGTTGAAAAGCATGATGGGGTCTGTTGGCCTGTGCCAAAGCCCATCTTACCAGGCCCTACCTGGGCCTAAGAGTGCAAACATTGTGTTGTTCTGTAGATCTGTGCTTCTATCCATCTCCTCTGCTAGCCTGTGAATTCCTGAAGGGCAAACACTGTCACATTCAGCTCCATGACCTCAGCACCATGCCTAGTAGATAGTCACCTAATAAACGTTCAGTGTCCGTAGTTAGAAGACCTGAGCTCTCCTCCTTTCCCTGCCATAGTCTGTCTCTATAACCTGTAAAATTGAAGCCTCAGGTTTCCATACTGTGTATACATCCATTTTCCCTTTAAAAGTCTAGAGGGAGAGTAGAAAGCATTCTTTACTGGCACCCGGAATCCTCTCCCATTTGGATACTTATTTCTTGAATTCCTATTATAGGAAAGTAAAATCTTAACTCTGTAACGAGAAATAAGTGCAGATGCAAGAAGGGACAACAACTGGTTGGCTCTTTCTCACTATGGGGTAAATGGTTGACTGGAGATCTTGGGTGAGAACCCAGGTTGGTGAGAGACTAAGAGTTTACTAGTGGTAACAAAGTATCTTGTGGGTGTGAGCAAAGGGACCTAAAGGGAGGAAGTAGGTCATAGAAGAAGAAAAAGTACCAGAAAGAAAGTCTTGGGAACGACAAAGACATGTTTTGTCATCTTTACATTTTGCCAAGTTTTCCTTGGTGAGAAGAATTGATCATAGTTTTATTTTTAGGTTTTTACCAAAATAGGACAAAGAAAGGTCAAATTAAGAAGTTAGACAATAATTATATTAACTGTATGAGATAATAAAGCTTTAAGGATTGTAAAGATGATCATATAAAAAATTCTCCAAGGCTACACTGGATAATGACAGAGTGAGGACCAAGAATGAAATCTCTTGCCTTTTATTTAGTCCAGTGCTTTTTCTACACTTGTTTGTTTCCAATCTCTGTGCCAGTGCTTAAAAGGATACCCGCCCTGCAACACACAAGACTTTTCACAATCAAATAATTAGGTTAAAATGCAAATGAAGTAGGTAAAAAATATCAACAATAGCAGTGTTCAAATGAAGACTGTATTTTTTGCCAATGCATAATCTCAACAGAAATTTCATTCCAATACAACAGTTCTTACTGGCCACTCCAAAGCTAGTATTTGTCCTTGTGGTATAAGCATTCTGGGAACTTAAAACTCTAGAATTATTAAATAAACAGTCTTTACTACAGCAGGTCTTACTTCTCAATAAGTCATTTTGATAACAGCTTTGTGCCCTGAGCTTAAGGCAGTGTCAAGGTCAATTATTTCATCCAAGGCCCCTAATTAAGACTACTTTTTTGAGGTCAGGATAATGCATTACTTTATTTTAATAGAGAGGAGATCAAAGCTCTACCTTAAATGTTCCTGAAGCAAGGCAACGCTGCTTTAACCTGGGTTATATTAACAACGGCGAAAAACTGGTTACTCATTTTAGAGCCCCACCCCCAACTCCACCCAAAAGACAGGGTTCAGCTCAATAGAAAATAAGCTTGCATTAGCAAAACCAGTTTGCCCAGAAATGCAAGAATGGGCCACTTCGGATCTTCTGAGATCCTGAGTGTCCATAGCTCCTGTGCAGTGGCTGCTGTTGCTGGTGGAGCAGAGACTGTAAATGGGAGGTGGACACCCCCAGATGTGCTTCATGGGACCCAAACACATTAAGTTTCTGCAATGTTTAAAAATCAAGATATTTCCCGTAAAATCTGGATTTTTGGATACTCACGGAAGGAATCAAAAGATCTAACAATGTTCAGCCCATATTCTTTTATTTTTTAACTTATTTTTCTGTCTGTTGGTTTGGTTTGTTGTTTGTCTATTTTGTTTTGTTTTTAATTTCATTGAAGTATAGTTGATTTTCAATTTTGTGTTAATTTCTGCTGTCAGCAAAGTGACTCAGTTATACATATATGTATTCTTCTTCATATTCTTTTCCATTATGGTTTATCACAGGATATTGAATATAGTTCCCTGTGCTATACAGTAGGACCTTGTTGTTTCTCCATCCTATGTATAATAGTTTTCATCTGCTAATCCCAAACTCCCAATAGTTTCCTCCCCCACTTCCTCTCCCCCTTGGTAACCAAAAGTCTGTTCTCTATGTCTGTGAGTCTGTTTCTCTTTTTCAGATATGTTCATTTGTATCATATTTTAGATTCCACGTATAAGTGATATATGGTATTTGTCTTTCCCTTTCTGCTTACTTAGTATGATAATCTCTAGGTCCATCCATGTTGCTGCAAATGGCATTATTCATTCTTTTTTATGGCTGAGTAATATTCCATTGAATATATGTACCACATTTTCTTTATCCATTCATCTGTCGGTGGACGTTTAGGTTGCTTCCATATCTTGGCTATTGTAAATAGTGCTGCTATGAACATAGGGGAGCCCATATTCTTGAATGGCAATAATTGGCTAGAGCTGAAGAATGGCAGCCCCTTTCAGACAGGATGTGCATTTGAATTTGTCACCATCCCAACTGCTCATTGCTGCAAAGATTACAAACGAGCTGAAATATTTGGTTTGGTCTGTGTAGCATCTACATTATTACTAATATGTTTTTTTAATTGTAATGCTTTGGGGCGGGATTTAAACTCTGCACTTCCACAGGCTCCACATTCCCGTTGAATGTTGAGAATTCCCATTCTATACCTGGCCAGATTCACATATTTATATCGCCAGCCTGGCATTGGTAGCAGCCCTTCCGATGTCCTGCCCCATTTTCCTGCAGCCCACAGGAATTCCCCTGATGCTGAGGTAGACGGTCTCCAGCAGACTCACAGCTGAGATCACCTCTCAAATCAACTATGAGCACTGAGCCTTGGGCTCAGGCTGCTTTCAGGGGAAACTAACCTAAGACAATATTTAAATGTGTTCTATTGTGAGGGCATCCTGATAGTTACACACTCTGAGAATGGTTGATCAGGACTGGGGGACTCTGGAAGCCATGCCACAGAGGGAAAAAGTGTAGTAATTGTGCAGGGAAGACTTAAAAATAAGTCTGATACCTGTAGTCAAATTTGGGGCAAGTGTCTTATGAAAAGAGATAAAACTAACAAGTTAAGCAGCAGAGGGCAAGATTGACTGGGAAATTTGACGCAGCCAGACGTAGGTTCAATGTAAGGACACATTTTTAATCTTTAGAGCACACTAGAACAGAAGGGTCTGCTTGGTGCAGACGTTCACACTTCCTTTCAGAGATTTAAAGTAACTAAGTTCCCGTACTCTACACCCTTTAGACCCTTGTAATCCATGTTGTCCACACACTTTTATTTAATATCACAAACATGGGGTTATATATAGGGGAATCTTGCTGTTCATCAGGTCGTGTGGCTGTTCAGATGTTTCTCTGGAGGTTGGCGAAGGGGAAAAGAAAGAGATAAAGCTGGCGTTTGGTGATGAGAGGAGTCGTTCCCCCACTATTATAGGGATATAATTTAGCACCCCAATAAAACCTAGGAATGCCTCAAATCAAAATGCATTTTTCTCTTCACACTGAGAATCTCTTAAGTGCACAGGAACGCATAAGATCAGGTGAATTATCTATTATCTGAAAGATATTTATGATGCCTAGGGTGGGAGAGCATGATTCATATCTTCTCCTCACAGGAACTCAAACATGATAGTAAGCCAGCAGGGAGGAAATAGCTGAAATATTTGGAAGGACAGGCCCTCCCTGCCAGAGGTTACTGTGAATTCAAGTGTTTTCCACTTCTGCCCTTCTTCAAAGCTACAAAGCAACTAGGTAGTCAAATTAATGAAGTATTGTAATAGGAATGGAAAGATTAGAGTGTGCCGAAGAGTGGAATACCGTTTTGTTCTTAAGAGGCACGATAGGAAAGAAGCACTTTCATGTAAGAGGCTGGCTGGAGGGGCTATTCAGCTTCAGTGTCACCAAAAAAAAAGAAAAGAAAAAAAAAATCAGAATGGATTAGCATGATTTTGTTATCATTACAGATATGATAACACATGAGAAAATAGACATTACTGGGTTATAGTTCAATAGAGAGTTTCAGGTAAACGTAAGCTGTAAGAGTAGGGCTCTATCCAGTGTACATTTTTATCAGAGCCTGCCGTGTGGATTGAATTACAGCTCCGTAATGGCCAGCAGCCCTCCCATTTATATTTATGGATTCCAGTCCAACCAACAAAAGTAAAAATCAAACGGAAATTCATTACCAGAGAACAGAGAAGTCCTGATGGAACTCCAAAGTGATGGTGGTCAACTCTCAGGGAGGTATCAAGTCCAGTAGCTCTTAACCCAGTGTTACACAATGGAACTTTCGCACTTCCACAAGAAATTTACTCCAAATGTCAAGATCTTTAAACTAGAGAATGAAAGTGGTAGTTCTTTGAGCGTAGATACAATAAAGTATAAAGAACCACTCACATTATTCCCCCAGCCTCTAGGTTCTTACAATAATACAACCACTGCAACAGTTAGGAGACCGGATATCATCTTATTCTACCTCCCCAGCCTGCTCTGGTGATGTGTCTAGTAGAGGATACTGGCTTCAATCCCTGTGCTCCTGTGGGTGGGCCATAGCAACAGATGACTTTTAAAATGACATGCTGTTTTCTGTTCTCCTCCTTGTGTAAGTTGATTTCGCAGGGATTTTCTTTTGATGATACTAATTCCGCCAAAGATAATTAGGGAACAAGGAAGTCTGCTTTTGTATTCGTGCCTTTGGGATGTACAGATTTAGCATCTGATGGAAAATGAACTTCACTGAATGAGAGAAGAAACTTTATTTTTGAAAGAGCAACGAATGCCACCTAGGATTTTGAATCACCTGCTGAAGCAAATCTTTTTATTATGACCCTTCTGGTGAAATGAACATACCATTGTCTCTTCAGTGTTTCCTGCTCAGACACAGCCAGCCAATGAAATGGGTTGATATTTGTAAAAAGAAACTTATTTTTCAATCATCAAACTCTCCAAGCTGGTGGTGGTGGTGTTGATGGGTGTCACCCTGAATTATTAACATTGAAAGGTTTCACATTTAACATATTTCCTGAAGAAAGATTAGAAAATAATAATAATTCAACAGCCCACCCTGCTTTTTTAGATGATGTCTTGTGTGAAACTTCCTGATTAGAACCAAATGTGTCTCTGGTTGTCATAAGACATTCCATGTGGTAAGACTGACAGTTTGTTTTGAAGATTTTAGGATAGGACAAGTGGCAATAAAGTATCACAAAAATGCAGTGTTTTAGTGAGGGAAGTTATCACAACCCATCCCAGCAACATCCCCACCTCTTATCTATATATGTTAGATGGAAAATTCCTTAAAAATAATTACTTTGCTGCTCGGGACGTGTGCTGTGTTCCCATAGCTGCATGAGGAATAGAGTGGGCTATTACTACATGTTTTTAGAATTTACATTATTTTTTTAGATTACCCATTAGAGATTGGAAAATATGCTCCCTTAGCTGCTAGAGATTTTTGCTATAAGTATTTTAATGTAGCTAAAATTTTACAGCAACACTTAACCTTCGATAGTGAATGCGACCTGTAAAATAGGAAAGAATCCATAATGTACTGGAAGGCAGTTGTTCAACACTGTACGGTTAGAATTGGGATAACATCAACAGATTCTGCCCAACAGACCAGATATGATGATGTCTGACAAACTTGTGGATATTGCAACTCCTCTAAGTTCACATGGATAATACCAAAGAGTTCGAGTGAGGATGTGGGTCTGAGAAAGAAGTTGAAATTAATATGTAGATCGAGAGACTTCAGAGCAAAGTCAATTATCTTTGTGGTGACTAGGGTACTTCACATACAGCAAATTAAATATTATTAAGTAGCTGAGAATTAATTTTATACTGGAATCAATTCTGAATACTGTACTCTCACATATCTGTTATAGTGGTGGGGTATTTTTCATTACAAAGAATTAATAAAATTGGCCATTTTCTTGATTTTAAAGCTTATAGAGAATCCAGTTATATGGAAAAAGGCAAAGAATGTGAAGGAAAGAGAGAGGAAAATAATTGCAATTTTTAAAAACTGTTGAAGGCTATATCCTTGCATATGACAGAAAGGCACATTTTCCAAAAAGAAAACAGTTATTGCTCCCTTTTACATAATATTTGATACTTAAAAACAATCTCATATTGTCTATAAACAAGTTTAAAACATAATAATAAAAGAAATATTTGTAAACTCATTACCTGACTTAAAAACTAAACTATTAACAATTTCATTGTTTTTATGTATGAAGTTGTAAGACAATTTCATTGTCTTTATCTCATTCCCTAGTCTTCCCACTATCCTGCATTTTGTGTTAATTATTACCTTGCTTAAAAAATAGTCTTTATAATCCATATGCATAAAATGCTACATTATTAACTGTTTCTTGTTTTCAAGCTTTATAAAAATAGTGAAGTGTTGAATATGGTCTTTTATGACTTGATTTTATTAGTAAATATATTTTGAAGATTCATCCCCTTGTAGAGTGTAGCTGTTTATTCATTTTTATTGCTGTATAATGTTCCATTGTATGCATATATCACAAGTGGTTTATTTATTATATTGATCTGCTAGGCTGCCATTACAAAATACCACAGACTGATTGGTTTAAACAACAGAAATTTATTTTCTCACAGTGCGGAAGGCTGGAAATCCAAAGGAAAGGTGCTGGCAGAGCTGGTCTCTAGTGAGACCTCTCTTCCTAGCTTGCAGACTCCCGCCTTCTCTCTTTGTCGTCATGTGGCCTTTCTTCTGTGGATGTGCATTCCCGTTATCTCTTCCTCTTCTTTTAAGGACACCAGTCCTGTTGGATTAGGGCCTCACCTGTATGACTTAAGTTAACCTTAATAACTTCCTTAAAGGCTCTATCTCCAAGCACAGTCATATTGAGTGTAGGGCTTCAACATAGGGATTTTGTCGGGGGGTGAGGGAGACACAACTTCGTCTATAATATATACTAGCCTAGGATGGGTCCCCGGGTTTTGCTCTTATAATCAGTGCTTCTGTGAACATTCTTGTATACATCTCCTGAGGCTCATAAGCAGGAGTTTCTTTAAATCACATAAATAGAAGTGGAATTGCTGGCTCATAAGGCTTGCCAATGTTCAGTCACAAGCTGGCACCCAGTCACTTCCCAACACGGTTGCATCAAGTTCTGCTCCCGCCAGAAGTGTCTATGTATTCCCAAGGGCCCACATCCTTACAGCCAGTAGTTATTAACAATTAATTTTTACCAATGTAGTGAGGATTAAGGTTATGTTATTAAGGTCTTTAATATTATTTTTTAATTACAAAGGATTTTGATCGTTTTTTCATTTGTTTACTCGCAATTCATGTTCTACTTTTTGTTAAATTTCTACTTTATCCTATTCTCCATTTCTCTGTAGGCTTGTATCTTTTTAAAATCTATTAGTAGACATTTTATGTGCATTTTGGATACAAAATCTTTGCTGATTATATGTTGCAAATATCTCCTTGTACTTTGCATTTTGTCATATCACTCGCTTTTGATGAGCCTGAGTTTTAAATTTTAATGCAGTTTAATTCATCCATTTTCCTCTAAGTTTAGTACTCTTTGCGTCTTGTTCAAGATTCTCCC
Source organism: Leucopleurus acutus (assembly GCF_964270905.1). Taxonomy (NCBI): domain Eukaryota; kingdom Metazoa; phylum Chordata; class Mammalia; order Artiodactyla; family Delphinidae; genus Leucopleurus; species Leucopleurus acutus. Next base: position 78,096,230 of record NC_139154.1, read on the forward strand.
CTGGTTGCAAGATCATAAAGATATTCTCCATGTGTTGCTTTATTTCCTAAGCCCTTTATCTCAACCTCACTGTAAAAAAATAAAAAAAAGTACTTGGTTTTAGACTTCACAAAATCCTTCGCTAATGTGTGTACTAAATGTTTTCGATGAAACACATAAATTGGTGATTTGGATTATAAATTCCTTTAATCCATTTTATTAACACCTACTCCATGCAAAGGCACTGAAAGAAACATTACATAAGTTGGATATGGTCCTTGCCCTCAAGATGCTTAAAATCTAGCCCAGAAAAACAATAGCATAGGAGCATAACACTAGCACATGGTATTAGGGTTATAAGAGAAGGGCCCTGGTATCCCAGAGCTCCTTTAAAATAATTTAAAGCTAAAAGTTATTGGATTCTTACTATATGCAAGGATAATATCACTTATTCCTTTGAAAAGCTTATGAAATTGTTCCTCTACTGCTGTATTTTTAAAATGTCAAAACCAAATTGAGGCTTTGAAAGGTTTTCTCAGTTGCCCTGAAGGACCCTGGCCAACCAGGTGTTCAGTGGGACTTAACCTCAAGTAGCCTGACCCTGGAGGTCTTCCACAGTTGCCCCCCTCCCTGTCCTCATTGAGTGGGCAGCTAAAGCAAGATCAGACAGAAGAGAAGAATTAACTTAGGCTGTAGCACTGGAAATTGACCTTAAAGGCTGGAGATTTCAGAAGACAGAGAAGCGGGACTCTATTATGGATAAAATCAGAGCGGTGGCAAGGTGCGTGCTCTATCTTGAAGACAGCAAGGAGTGCATGGTGACAAGTTGCCCCCTTTTCAAAGAGGCTGGAAATACAGGTGCATGAGTGAAAGGAAAAGGAATATTATTCTAAAGAAACAACCATGGTCTACAGGGCCTCTGCCTCCCTTAAACCTCTCTTCTCTCAGCGCTCTATCCTGGCTTGTCACTCTGGCCTCCCCGCAGCTTGTGAACAGCCTCGGCATAGCCTTGCTTCAGGACTGTGCATTTGCTTTCCATTTTTCATGAATGCTCTCCCCCCTTGGCCTGGAATGCATCCTCCTTCCTATCATTTGAGTCGACACTTAAATGGTACTCATTGCAGAGGGCTTTCCTAACTCTCTTGTCTAAAACAACAAATCCTCTCCCTCCCTATTATTTTCTCTCCATATTCTTTCTTCATAGTACTTGCCACTACCCAAGCTTGTGTTGTAGCACTATGTCCTTACTTTCTCTCCACTGGGCAAGAACTTTGGACAATTTTTTATCCTTATAAAAGCCCCAATTCCTAGACTGTGCTTTGTACATAATGTGTAGTCCATAAATATTTGTAGTGTAGATGAAATTGAAGAATGAATGGTGCATGAACCATTGAGTGAATAAATGATGGGCATAGGGTACCATCAGAGGCTTGTAAATTATCACATGAGCACTATTTTTATAAATAGTCTATGGCAGAAATATGAAAGGAATAGGAGAGACAAGATGAAGGAAGCAGGGAGAACAGTTATTGAGTTTTTATAACAGCAGGGAGTGGCCTAGTGGTTCAGAGCTTCATTTCTGGCATCAGACTATCAGGGTTTAAATCCCAGCTCTGAGACCTCCTGGCTGAGTAACCTTGGGAAAGTCACTGAGAGTTTCTGCCTTTCTCTTTGTCTATAAAATGGGGATGACTCTTGAACTGTTGGAAGGCTTAAATGCGATAATGCCTTGGTGATGACGATGATTCATAAAACATAGTGGCCTTTAGCAATGATAAGCACTTAAGCCAGGGCAGCATCAGTAGGAATTGAAGGAGGAAATAAGAAACATTGAATAGGTAGGACAAGCAGGCCTTGGGATAATATAAAAAGGAAATGCCTGAATAAGGCTCCTGTTTCTGTTCTGATTAGAGAATGGCGATAACTTTAAGTGAGATCCAGTATGCAGATTAGGGATGCAATTTTGAGTACTCAGAAGGTAGGGAATAGGAAGTAGCAGGAATCCTGAGTTCTGTTTTGCAGTCTTTTAGTCTGAGGTGTACCCAGGGATTTTCCATTGAGATGTTTAACAAAGATTTGAAATACACATGAAGGAGGGATGACAAAATTTTAAACGTTATCTTTTTCTTCTTCAAGAGGATTTACAGGACATTTTCTTAAATAGTTCCTTTCCCTTTGTATTTAAAATATGGTTTGCTTAACCTGAATATTACTATCTCTAAGCCTTATTACTCTAACAAGTATTTCACAAATTCTACTGCATTTCTTGAGTAAGAGCAAAGCTTAACAGAGCGAAATAATGATCCAGGCCCCGTTCCTAATCCCACCTTCATGCCTGTCCCCAACCTTTAACTGTATTGAGGCACTGCGAAAGGATTCTCGAGCTCCATGTGTATCTGAAGACTTGATTCAAATGTATTATAGAGCTGAATAAAATAGATGTTAAGGAACCTCCAAGGGGCTATAACCCACCCTCCAATTTGCAAACCAGAAAGCTCTTGTTTACCATCCTCAATTTTAACCACACACATTCCTGCTCAGAGGAAACAGCATGCTCAAAGCCAGTCAAAGAGCAAGAAGGGGTAGTTAGAAATCTGTAATAAATGTACGTAAGTGAGACAGAAAATTAGAAAGTGGCCACCTGCCAGCAGCCACATAAATTTTGGAGGAAATGCATTTTCTACTGGGATGCTTTATCATAGGAATTGCAAATACTTATTAAAAGTATTAAAATAGTCAGAATGTGAAATGTTTCCTCCAGTGGTGAAATTTCACGTGGCCACATTAGAAGATAGGATATTCTGATACAGCGTTTATTAAAATGACTTCATTTTATTAGTCTGTCATCCACAATAAATGGGCAGGTACCTTTAAAACAAGATCTCCTGAAGATACAAGGGGTTTGGGGGAGGGGCAGTGTTTCATTGTGCGAATGTGGCTTTGACTACGCAAGTATATAAATCTTGCAACCTTTCCCCAATGACACCAACAAGATTTTATTGTTGTTGTTTTGATATCACATTTGTTGGATTTTGTCATTCCATGAAAACGAAGAGTAGTATTTGCCATTAACTTCCTTTTCTCTCTCATGAAAGATACACCTGATAACTATTTGAATGGTTTGTTCTTTATGGGTTCTTAGATGCAATTACAAACATATCCAAGTGAAGACGCAAAACTGGACTCCAAATGAGCTAAAGATGGAAGGAGGTGGCCACTGTATTGCACAAGGATAATAGAGATGACAGCTAGAGCGTATCATTACTGAGTGGCACTAAGTTGAAGAGTGACAGGATGAGCTGGACAGATTACCTCCCTAAGAGGCTTGCGGTTCACTGACCTAATAAAGATCTTATGCCATCACTTGGCAAAGACAGAAAGAGCCTTTCCCCATCTTAAGACACTCTTTCGTGTGAGTCAGAACAGCTTCCTGAATCCATCCCATGAAAATGCTGATGGTACTGAAGGGAATCTGGTCTAACGTAATTATGGGATGGGGTGAGGTAGAGAGAAGGAGAGGCAGGGCCTGTTGGGAAGCCAAGTACATCTTGGACAGAATAATGAAGAAGCTATTAGCCTTCAGTAGGTGGGTGGAGTGGCCGTATTTCTTATTGGAATGTAAGTATTCTGTTTAAAGTATTTGTTCCATATTAATTAATTTAGTCAATGGATATTTTGGGGGCATCACTGAAAAGATGGATTTCCACCTGGGTGCTGGAAATCAGAAGTGAACACAGCAATTCAGGTGCAACCTCAGAAATCTGACATTCTAGTGGGGAGGACACAGGTGCTTACAAATCAACATTATGCTATTCCACACAGTAATGAGGGCTTTGAAGGAAAAAATGAAACAGGGTCACAGGGTGAAAAGTGACTAAGGAGTCTTCTTTTAGGTCAGGGAAGGTTTGTTGAATGAGGTGACATTTGAGCAGGTGCCTAAATGCAGTGAGGGATCCATCCAGATCCTATGAGTAACTGAGGGAAGAGCATTCCTGGCAGAGGGAACAGCAAAGGCAAAGGCCCCCATGTGGGAGCTGAGTGTTGGGGTGTTGCTATTTTCTCCGTCCTCCAGCCAGGCTTCCAGAAGGGAACATTAAAGATCTGTGAGAACGTCAAAGCTAATTTGGTCATTGCTAATTTAGGTATCACTTTTGGTTTCATGTCTGGCAGTTTCAGGTTCCCTGGATCTCCTCAGAAGAGAGAGAAAAATACGAGATGGCAAAAATGCCTCTCTATTTGCAACGGCTACTAGGTCTGATAACTCTTAAGGGATGTGTTAACATCTTATGGTTAAATGGACAGAAATTCCACTTCTGTTGAAATCTCAAGGTGACCAGGATAGATGATCTTAATGAGGTAATAAGCTGTGAGTGAGAACTTATACATTGGCCCTCTAGAAAGCTATTCATTCATCTCTTCTCTTCCTCTCTACCTCCATTCCTCTTTCAAGTATTATCTATCTACAAGTGTAATGCGATTGGCACGTGAGGTGCCCTGGGGGATACTAAGCAGTGGGAATGTATTAGAGGAGATGCACAGGGACAGTGCATGTAAACAGTACTTGTTTGGAATTTGTGTTCCAATGTCAACAGGCTCTGTATAGCCTATAGTTTCCTAACCATATAATCACGGTGTTATGAACCTATCTCATTGGACTTTTGCAGGGGTTAAATGAGAAGATTTTAATGACTTAATATAATGTCCAATACAAAAGAAATAATTTTATGTTAGTGCACAGACAGAATTTAAGGGTTCCTCAATTTTTATTTATTCCTGTGATATATTTGGATCAGTTATTCAGAATCCATTTGATTTTAAATTCATTTCTTGTTTCTGCAACTTATTAAAAGACTTTACAGGTAAAAGCAGAGAATTAAGAGTAAATGGGCCCATATGTTGTAGATACCAAAATATGACACTTCCTTGGCGTTCATTTATTCCACAAATACTCATTCGGTGCCTGCTAGGTATGTATCTAGGTCTGTGCTGGAGCTGAGGATCTAATAGTAAACGGTAAAGGAATTCAGGACTTCTTGAGTTTAGCAGGAAGATGACTTAGGATGGAAGGGATGTGTATAAGAATCAGGATTAGGTTTTCCCTGGTGGCGCAGTGGTTGAGAGTCCGCCTGCCGATGCAGGGGACACGGGTTCGTGCCCGGTCCGGGACGATGGCTGGGCCCGTGAGCCATGGCTGCTGAGCCTGCACGTCCAGAGCCTGTGCTCCACAGCAGGAGAGGCCACAACAATGAGAGGCCTGTGTACCGCAAAAAAAAAAAAAAAAAAAAAAAAAAGAACTGTCAAAACACTGATCATGGTGGTTTTCTTTCTGGTAGGAGAAAGGGATTGAAATACATAATCTTTTAGCTCTCAAATGTTGACCTCACTTTTTTTTAAAAAAAAACTGTCTCATTTATTTACAGATGTTCTTGTTGTAGATACTGTCAATTAACTAGTCCACTATCCATCCCAACAACCGTCCTTCGTATCGGCCTCTATCACAGAGGCTGGAGAAAAAACACCTCCTTCCCAGCTTCTGCCACAACAGGGGTAGCCATGGGACTCCATTCTGGTCAGTGTGTCATAAGCAGAAATCTGCCAGCACTGTGTCTTCCACTTCCTCCCTCTTCCTGCCTGGAACACAGAGGATTCTTGGAGATGCCACAGCCATCACTAAAATGTCATTAAGTCACAGTACCAGACCCAGATGATTTGTTACTGTACCTCTTGTTCCGTGAGACTCACAACCCCCTTGTATTTGGTTCAAACATGTAGGTGAATTTCTGTGTAACCCTAATTAAGGCCAGTATCTGCTAGTTTCCAGCCATTCTTCTAAGGACTAAAGATCCTGCAGTTATATTTCACTGTGGGCCAATCTGTTGCCTAAATTTGTTTCTGTTTTCTAACAATAAAATATAGGAGATAATGTCTTTCCACAGCCCAACAACGTAAGGGCTTCTACCTCGACTGAGATTACCACAATGCTGAAATCCTCTGTGTTAAATGTTCCCTGTGACCAAAGCAATGATAACCTCTACCTGAATACACATGTAGGTTCTGGTGTTTCATATATCTCTTTAGACTACGTGCTCTTGACATTGCATAAAAGGATAAAGAGGAAAACAGCCCTATCGAGGAATGCCTCAGAAGGAGGATTCTACAATGCAATTCTTAGATAGCTGAGAAAAATTAAGGGACTGCAGAAAGTTTCAGCTGCAAAAGAAGTAACAATAAAGTCAAACATATTCATCAAGGTGTGTTGAATAAATGGGATATGGTTCAGAGCAACACTTTTGAAAAGGAAGGAGTAGAAACTGTGTGTGTGTGTATGTGTGTGTGTGTGTGTGTGTGTGTGTGTGTGTGTGTGTGTGTGTGTGTGTGTGTGTGTGAGAGAGAGAGAGAGAGAGAGAGAGAGAATGCTTTGAGAGAACTACTGAGGCACATGTAAAAGAAAGGACAAAAAGGCAGGAAAAGAAGGGAAGAAAGAACAAAAAAAGGAAAGGTAGGAGAAAAGGGAGGATGATGGGAGAAAGAAATTAATAGGAGAGGAAAGCCAGCCAACAGAGCAAAGGAAAGGTGAGAAAACAATCCACATGGACGGGATACCCACTGTGGTAGACAGTGCTTTCCTGGACCTCTCTCATCACATCCTCACCACCACTCCAAAGAGGGAGATGCCATTATCTCTATTCTGAGTTAAGGAGGCAGCCTTAGAGAGGGAGGGGGATCAACTTGCTCATGGTCTCATGGTGGCTAAATGACCCGTATGGGATCCAAAGCCCAGGAATTCTATAGAACTCTGCACTCCATGCAATCCCTGTAAGGACACTGACCAAGGAGCTCTGAAAATGGGTTAGTTTATTAAGTGAATCTTTACTAAGCACCTACAGAATGTCCTGGACATACACCATTGGGAGAAAAAAATAAATCCTCTGCTGTCTTGAGCTGAAATCTAGAAAGGGGAGACAACTTAATAGTTATGATGATGCTAATAGCTATGGAAAAAATTAAGCCGGGTAGGGGATACAGAATGTACCCAGGTTTTGGGTGAAGATTATTCTTTATATAGGGAAATTGGGAAGAGTTCAATGATAAGTCAGAACTTGAACAGAAATCTAATATAAACAAAAGAAGTGAGCTATGAGGCCATCCTGGGAAAAAAATTCTAGGGAGGCACAATAGCAAGAGAAAAAGCCCTGGGGCTTTTAACAGCTTGGGTCAACAGAGTAGCAGGAAAATAGAAACCTACCTGCACATGTATACATGTATACGTATAACTGAATCACTTTGCTGAACACCTGAAACTAACACAACATTGTTAATCAACTATATTCCATTATAAAATAAAAATTAAAAGAAACCAAAATCACAAAAAATAGTTTCTATACACAGTTAGTTAGGATAAGGCTTCTATGATATTCCATTCTATGAAATGTCTACATTAAATTTGTTAAGGAAAAAAAACTATAATAGTAATTTACACTCAACGTGTGTGGTCAGTTCAATTACAGCTAGTTAGTGGTGAACGCATTATCAGGAAATACTATAAAATGTATAAAGTACATAAAATGCTCCAAGAACAACTGAGTTGGAAAGAGAATGGGTCAGAGAAGTTATTACAAAAAAATGTTTGCATGAGTCTTGAAGAATACCTGCTAGTGAATCAGGTTCTGTTGCCTCGAGAATAAACTACAGAGAAGAAATAACAAGCAGAGTTATCCACTAGAATCTGAGGCAGAAAAAAAGCTCCTTGGTATTGGGTCAGGTCATATTTTGTGTTTTTGTTCCATTTCCTGCTTGAAGGGTTTCCATATTGTGATGAATCTGTGCGTGGCTGTAATGGGGGCTTCCATCTGTGATCCTGGAAGAGACAGGTCCTGGAGCATAAGCCTGGTTGGTCACTCATTGCCTTGGGAGGAAACTCAATTCAAACCCTGGGCAGAAGGACATCCATATAGCACAACAGATAATCTCCTCAAGACCAGCTGCTCTTTGTTGTTTGGACATGGAATAGGACCCAAATTACAGAATTTGGGACCAGCTCTGTCCTGGGTGCCACATACTGTTTTCCTTCCTGGCAAGAACAATTGATGTAGCCTTTTCCGTAACAGTTGTGCCAATATGACACAATAGAAGAACGGGCCCATCGAATGTGAACCAGGGTTTTTGGTGACTACAGAAAAGCCCTTGTTGAAATTAACTCTTGTTAATTAGAATCAAATTCCAAGAAGCTTACCTTCTGATTTCCATGCATTTCCTGTTTCTCCCTATGCCTCTCTCTCCCAGACCCATGACTCTACCAGATACCATTTCCCAGAAGTTAGCTTCCTGAGAGGAGAAGCACATGGGATTCTTCTCTGCATCCCAACTGCTTAGCAGAAAGTTGGGCACATAACAGCTACTCAGTATGTTTATAGAAGAGAATTGAAACATGTTTTGAGGGTCAAATCAGCCTGAGTTTGGTTGGTTTTGTTAAAAGATAAATGATAGACATTTCACAGGATCCCAGCTACTACTCTGTTTTTGGGAATTAAAAAAAATAGGAAAAAATGATGGGCATTTTGGGGGGAATTCAAAGAAGAAGAAGACGTGATTCTAGGAAGAGCACTTCACAATCTACAGGGAGAGTCAAAACAGAAGCATATGAGGATGCAAATGGCAATGCTGGATTTGAGTAATGGTTCCAGCACAACAGAAGAACAACACTAGACAGGTCACCTTCTATTGCCAAGTAAATGGAAAAACAATAAGTGCTGTCGAAGTTCAGAGGAGGGAGCGATTTTTGTCTTATTATACAGTCAGAGAAAGCTACAGGGGTTGGGATGGAGGAGAGATACTTGACCTAGCTCTTGAAGGAATGGGTAAGATATCTACAGGTTGAAGAGAGAGGAGAAGGTAAAATAAAATCGGCTTAAGTAAAGTACAGAGGAGGGGCATCCATCTGCAGAATGTGTGCCTTGGAGAACAGGACAGGGTGGTTAGAGCAGAGTGGGCATGCCCAAAGATTAGCAAGAGAAAATGGGGAAAACCGAGGTGGGAACCATATTATCCAGGAACTCTAGGGGCAATCTGAAACATTTTTCTTAAATAAACTTTGAGGAGGCCATAGGTCTTTGTCTTGACACTGAAAGAAATTAAAACGAGAAATGGATGCATGACATTATTTCACTTGCAGCCTGATTGAGCAATGTTGTTTCTAGTTTGCCTCTGCTGCTGCTTTTCCTAATTTCCTCACTGCACAAAGAAAATAAATAAATAAGTGTACTATAGTCTTATTTATCCTTCTTTGGACATTTCTTTACCAGGCAGATGGTCAATTAAGAGCACTCAACAATGACACTGTTTTCTCTGTAAACATTTTTTTCTAATAGCCTAACAAATGTAAGCCTGTGCTGCCTTACTGCTGAATACCATCTTGACTTTCTAATTACAAAGAACCGTGTCTTGATAGTTACAATTACAGCTGTAACAATGATGCCAGGCCCTGAACAATACCGTTAGAGGCAAAGTGCTTATCTGAATATTCACAAATAAAGGCTGAAATTTATGCCAGAGATGTAGATGGAGGTTAAACAATTGGGAGGGAAAACAATAAAGGTTGAAAACACTGGTTTAATGCCACAGATGTGAATTTGAATCCAATTACTCTGAAAAGAGAAAAAAAAAAAACTTGAAAAGGTGCTGTTTTCGTTATCAATAGGTTAAGGGATGGTTCAACTTAGCATGCTAATACCTCGAATGTTGATATTTGGCTACACTCTAGTATTTTCAAAGCATACTATCTTTTAAAGTGGATTTTTGTAAGGTGCAAAGGAGTATCTGCATGTTAAAATAAAAGATAACCATTCTTCAATCAGCTAACCCATCAATGAAATAATATACAATTTTTTGAGCAGCTAGTATATATGTCCAGTACTATTTTAATGAAGGCTTTATAACACAGTGATTAAGCTCCCTAGCGCTTTGAAGTCAGATGAATAGGGATCAAAAATCGTGTTCTGCCTCAGTTTCCTCATCTGTAAAATGGAAATAATAATGGCCATACTTATATAACTGTTACCACTGAGTTGCAGTGAGGTTTAAAGAGTAGATATAAAGCATGCAATATGGTGATTGCTATAGTAAGTATTTACGATAGTGCAGCACGTGTTGTTATTACTGGAAAACAGGCTTCGGAATGAGTTTTTCAAATCCTGGAATAGGGAAGCAAAGGCGAATGTCTAGTAAGAGGGCGTCTACTTCAAGGACACCAGTGTCACCCAATATCTCTGGGTGAGTCCACAGTCTTTCCATAACTCGTCACCAAGAAGCATGATTACTTCACTTAATGGCATGATTGGACCAATCCAGAACTGCACTTTGCCATTAACAGCATTTAAAAATTTCAATTGGGAATTTCCTTTCCAGCTCAGGGCTGAGAGTTAACCTTGGGATTTATCAATGCTAATTATGTCTTATTTTCTTTTTCTTCAAATTATTGACAATCTACTATAGTACTAAGTCACGAAGTGGCCTAAAAAACATAAACACAGTCATGTCCCCAGCCCTGGGTGGAGTAAAAAAATGTCCTTGTTTATTAGCCTCATTGTTTATTTAAAATAATACCCACAATAACTTATACTTAATTGTGCACTGTATACATGCCATGGCTAAGCCTGTTACGTGTAAAAATTTTAGTCCTCCCAAAAACTTTATAAAAGAGTTAATATTTTATTCATTTTATAGATGAGTAAATCAAAGCAGACATTATGTAACTTGGTCAAAGTCAAATCATAAATAAGTGACCATAGATTTTTAACTCTCATGAGCACATTTACAATATGAGAATATATAAAGGCCCAAAAGCAAATAGACGAAGACTTAGGCTTACTACATATGTTAAAACGTCAACACTTAGTTCTAGGTTTGGATATGCTCATTCACATTATGAGGAAGGCTTCCCCCCTACTAATCATGTCCAGTTCACATGCACACAGCTGTCACAGTGAGCTGCAGAAGTTGCCCATCTAATCACATTCTCTCTTCCGTTAAAGCTGTCACTGGCTTCCCCATTTGTATAGGATAAAGGCCAAGTCCTTTAGCTTTGGCACAACTGATCCCTGTGATCTAATCCTCACCTCACCTCTGAACATGCCTTCCTCACTTTCAAGCTGAGAATTGCAGTTCTGTGAACAGACCCTGCTGCTTCACACCTTCTTGCCTTTGTCCCTGCTTCCTGGATGCCCAGGACGAAGGACAAACATCATTTTCGTTACAGACTTGCCTTAAGCCCACCAGGTGGCACAGTGCACACCATCAACATGTGTCCCCCATCATCACTCAACACATCTGAGTTCTGGTATTGCACAATTTATTTCCTTGGTTTTCTCCCTGTATTAGACTTTTAAACTCCTATACAATAGAAAATCTGTCTTAATGGCTGTTTTATCTCTAGCATCTAGATCCATGCAAATAAACACTCAGTGAATGTTGAGTGAATGTAAAAGATGAGAAAGAAAAGTCTTTAAAGGATCCCAGGAGAAGAACATAGAAAACCTCACCCAGCCTCACTGACTTAAATAGTCAGCTGAAAAATGTAACTGAGCCACGACACTCTCCTTGTTGATCTACAATAAGCATTTGGAGTAATAACCTTTCCTTTGTCCCTTCTTTTCTCCCACTGAATTAGAGGTCTGTAGATGGGCCCTCACAGTTACATGCTTTAGAATCTGATGGGATAAGGTGTGGATAGAGACCATTATCTTTGAGATATTGCCTTTTCAGAGATTTTATTAAGTTAGAGAACTCATGAACTGTCTTGCCAGGCCTTGGATTAGCAGGGCATACGGTTGTCTCTTCAGGTATGAGATTGTAAGCTCCATGACACCAAGATCTATGTCTAATTCATCTGGGTTTGAATCCACCGTGTGAACCATGCCGAACAACTGTCAAATGCACGTGTGGGTTAGGTAACCGATTATTGAGGAGAGAGAAAATAACCTGTTGGGTGGGTATGGTGATTGAGATTCTGTTTATGCAAAGAATGATCTTGAGTCCTTACGTTTTCCAAATTCACAACAGAAATAGAACTCCATGGGAAGAGAAACTAACTCTGAGGTTTTTATCCTGAATGACCGAGCATACACGGTGGTAGTTACCAAAATGGAAAGACGAGGAGAAGAATAGTTTGGGTTCAGTTCAGTTTGGCCATGTTCATTCTGAGACATTTATTAGACATTCAAAGGGAGATACTGAGTAGACAGATGGCTATATGAGTCTGGGGCTCACGGGAGACATCAAGTTTAGAGATGTCAATCAGGGTGTCAGTAACATGGCATTTGCAGCCATAGGACTGGATGCGATGACCTACAGACTTCGTGAAGACAGAGGAGGTGTGTAAGGCTGAGAACTGGAGCACTGAAAAAGTTTAGAGGTTGAGAGGAAGAGAAAAGTCCATCAGAGGAATCTAAGAAGTATTAATCAATAAGGTAAGAGAGAGTGATATTGAGGTAGAAAGTTCCAAGGAGGGAGTGATCAGCTGTGTCAAATGCTGCAGAATTGTCAAGTGAGATAAGGTCTGAGAATTAAATGCTGGATTGAGCAATGTGGAAAAATTCCAAAATTTAGATGACTATGGTTTACTTATTACAGAATACATAATAATTGACTTCTTTTTTTTTTTGATAAGTCATCCTTCTAGCTGTTGTGCTTTTTCCTTGAGTACCACCCTTTCCGTCTGTGCAGTGAAGAGACTTCCCCATGTTTCTGGTGGGGGCTTAAACCTCAAGGAACTGAAGCAAGGATCACACATCATTAAGGAAAGGTCAGTTCCCAGGCATAAATTGTTATTTTTTCCCTCCCATTTCCATATTACAAAGGTGCCTCAGGCTTCCTGGAGTTTCTATTAAGAATTCCAAATCTCCCAGCAATGATTTTTAAATACTCGCTTTCCCTAAGACAGTTCTCTTTAGCTTGACTCATCCCTACAACATAGTCAGGGACCTTCAATCACGGTAGAAGTCTTTTATCACTCTGACTCTACTCCATCCTGTACACAATCTCTAGATTAACCTTTCCAGAACAATGCATTCATAATGGTAATAGCTATAATTAATCTACTGTATATTATCTTCCTTAATCTCATGCACATAATAGGCACCCAGATATTTCTCATGTGGTTTGAAATTAGGTAATTTTAAAAAGTGCATTCTTAAATCGCTTCCTTTTGATTAGTAAGATTCATTTTATTTTTGTTCTCTCTGCCTAGCTATTTTTAAATATAATGAGAGAACAGTATCTCTAGATAGTGTGTGAAAGCATTTTAATACTTCAATAATTCCATATAATTCGAAATGATCTTTTCCCTCCCATACTTTACAGTAAATAATAAGCACATAGATGAAAAATACGTGTTTTGTATCCAAGGAAAGAGCTATTAAGTATTACCAAAAGATGGAGAACATTTTTATCTTAAGTCAGCCACATAAATACCCATTAATTTTTTTAATGATTTTATTTGGTTGATGGAGTATTACATCTCCAAATTACATAGTTTAGATTTCCCATTACACGCTCCTTACGGATCATATGCATATCCACAAAGTTATACAGAAGATTCTACGATGGGAAGGAGCCAATTTTCATTTTCTCTGTTCTTGTTTGAAGAACCCAAACTGTTAAAGGGATAAAGCGCTCAGAAGTGCCTGTTCCAGGTTAATTGTCTCAAATTGCTCATTTAAAGCACCATTATAGTACAGCAAAACCAGTTAATCTGCTCTGAGGCTTCCTTTTTTATGACCGTAGCTACATTTGGTGAAATGGCACCTTTGGCAACCACCCAAACTAGATAAAATTGCCATTTTTCTTGGAACCTGGAAAGAATAACACATGTTTTGAAATCACTTCATATCGTGTGGCTCTAAATGGTAAGCTGAATGTTAGTCTTGCTCTGGAATTCACTCACTTCGGCAGCTTCTGATCGGACCCTAAATTTCCTTTGCTTTACCGATGTGAGCCAGTGAGGTGCTTTTGCGTGCAATACATAGGTAGGAGTTGGGGGGAGGGTGCGGAGGAAACTAGCAAGAGAAATCGTGGCAATATTTTTAAACATCACAACCGTATAAGAAAATGATGTGTCCCTGCACTGACACTTGTGCACAACTTTCAGCTGATGGTACCTTTATTATTGGAAACACTGTAGTTTGAGAGCCTCTTCAATGTCGACATAACTAGCAGGTGCCGCGATCATAATGGTAAAAACATTCACTTATTAATCAGCGCACATAATTCCTCTCTAATGCTGTCAATTTAAGATGGCAACCTGAATTTTTTTTTTTTTTTTTTTGGAGTGGGGAGGAGGGTCAACAATTTAATGAATCTCGTCTGCATTTTAATTCCAACCTAATAATATGCCTCCGGCTCTTTTCCCTCCCTCACTCTGAGAACATTTGTCTGGATCCTGCTATTAAGCACAATGGGATATTTACCTTCCTACCTCAGTTATGCATTTAGGATGGGGAAACAGCCAGATAGCCAGACCCCCCAACCCGAGTAGAACTAATGTTAACCTGTCACCAGCCCTCACTGGCATCATCCTCAAATTCCATTTGTTTGTATAGTCTCCTCCTTCCCTGATTCTGACACTGTAGTGCTTTGCAGGTTTCCTCTATTAAACACCACTGGGACCCAGACTCAGAAATGTGCAGTATGTTGACATAGTTAAAATAAATAAATACAACCCATTGCCAGAAATATTTAAAAATTCATCTAAATGTGCTCCTGTCAGAGATGATTTGTTTTCATCCAAACAAGGAGGACTGATGGCTTCAGGATGGACTGGGTAGAGAGACTCCATCTTCTCATTCACTCCTTCATTCATTCATGCCTTCATTCATTTCCTTATAAAAAAGCAACCTGCCACCCCTTGCTCGCTATGTCAAATGTAAACAGAATAGACTTTGTTATTAGGAGAGATGTGACTCCAAGTGTCTGAGCTGCAGAGTGACAGCCGGCTCCTCTCTGAATTTCAGGCAGCCTCTGTCACTTGCCTTGACAATGAAGGAAGTTAATATATTCATGACATTACCACACATGCATTCGCAATTCACAGCATATTGTATTGTTTACCCCTGTTCTTTTGTACTACTGCATGTAGTAATTTGCCTTCTAGCAACAGAAAAATTCCTCAACTTTAAATTTTACCCTCACTTTATTTACCCTTAATAGAAAAACCACTGCTTCCTGGCCCATCCGTGGTTGGCAAGACCACCTTTCTGCAGCATTGCAAACAGATAAATGTCAGATTTTACATTTTGATCAGATGTGTCTACAGTCATTTCCTATACATATTCCTCATCTTTTGCCTCCCACGCCTTCCTTTGGCAGTCATTGCCGCCCTTCCTGTGTATTCTTAGCACATTTGGTACTAGGTGGCCAGCTCTTATAAGGGAGAGGACAGCAGTGAGAGTGAGAGGAGAGTGGCATGGATTAGGAGTCATACTCTCACAATAGGGGCAATGCTGGTGAAAACGAGGAGTGTCCTGAAACTCTGGTGTTTCACCATTTACATTCAAGATGCCCAGGGTGCTCCTTGTTTTCATCCACAGTAACACCTCCTTTGGTTTATTCGTCATTCCCACTGGACTGCACACACTTCCCCACATGCATGGATCCCTACCACTCATTTAAAACCCATCTGTGGGACACTGCTCACTCAGCCTCATGGGTCTAACTTACTTATTCTGAAGGGGTGCAAACTTGTAATAATGTTGGATACTTAGACAGATGGTTTTGCTATGGTGAGTACTGGGTAGAGTGAGTTGTTATTCTCAGATACTGCACTATTGTTCTTCAGAATTTTGCTGTTGGGGACCAGAATTGAAAGGTGCTCTAATGGCTTAGAGCAACTTTGTAGAGATGGTCTGGAGGAGGCAAGCAGTCTGAGTTAGCAAAACATATTAGCTGTTTCATTTTCCTCACAGTGATGAGCTGTCTGCATTCCAATGCATGTCCCACAATTCCCGGGCTGAGAGAGGCCGTGAGGGTGTCACTCAGTCCAATGGCCTGCCTTTGAGTAGAATCATATTAAAAAACACCCTATGTTAAAAGTCTTCAAGACAACCTATGCCCCTAAGTCCAAATGAATGTGGAAACCCTTTCTTAAACTAGACACGATCTTGTCTGCAATTTAAAAGCATCTCCTGTTCTGTTAGAGAGAAAGCATTTGGTTGTTCTTTATATTCAAACACTTTTCACACTTGAGAATTATAATTAAGTTACATTCTCTCAAATTCTGCTGCTCTTAGAGAGTAGGCTATATAATTCAGAGTTTACTTCGGTAATCTCCTGGTTTCTTTTGACTAGTTATTTTTTGTTTGTTTATTTTTATTTCTAATACTCTAGGATGTGGGTCAAAAAAGATCTTGCTGTGATTTATGTCAAAGAGTGTTCTTCCTATGTTTTCCTCTTAGAGTTTTATAGTGTCCAGTCTTACGTTAAGGTCTTTAATCCATTTTGAGTTTATTTTTGTGTATGGTGTTAGGGAGTGTTCTAATTTCATTCTTTTACATGTAGCTGTCCAGTTTTCCCAGCACTACTTATTGAAGAGCCTGTCTTTTCTCCATTGTATATCCTTGCCTCCTTTGTCATAGATTAGTTGACCATAGGTTCGTGGGTTTATCTCTGGGCTTTCTATCCTGTTCCATTGATCTACATTTCAGTTTTTGTGCCAGTACCATATTGTCTTGATTACTGTAGCTTGGTAGTATAGTCTGAAGTCAGGGAGTCTGATTTCTCCAGCTCTTCTTTTCCCTTAAGATTGCTTTGGCTATTCGGGATCTTTTGTATCTCCATACAGATTTTAAGATTTTTTTTTCTAGTTCTGTAAAAAATGCCATTGGAAATTTGATAGGGATTGCATTGAATCTGTAGATTGCTGTGGGTAATATAGTCATTTTCACAATGTTGATTCTTCCAGTCCAAGAACATGGTATATCTCTCCATCTGATTGTGTCATCTTTGATTTCTTTCTTGAGTGTCCTACAGTTTTCTGAGTACAGGTCTTTTACCTCCATAGGTAGGTTTATTCCTAGGTATTTGATTCTTTTTGTTGCAGTGGTGAATGGGATTGTCTCCTTAATTTCTCTTTCTGATATTTTGTTGTTAGTGTATAGGAATGGAAGAGACTTCTGTGCGTTAGTTTTGTATGCTGCAACTTTACCAAATTCATTGATTAGCTCTAGTAGTTTTCTGGTGGCATCTTTAGGATTCTCTATGTATAGTATCATGTCATCTGCAAACAGTGACAGTTTTACTTCTTCTTTTCCGATTTTTGTATTCCTTTTATTTCTTTTTCTTCTCTGATTGCTGTGGCTAGGACTTCCAAACCTATGTTGAATAAAAGTGGCAAGAGTGGACATCCTTGTCTTGTTCCTGATCTTAGAGGAAATGCTTTCAGTTTTTCACCATTGAGAATGATGTTTGCTGTGGGTTTGTCATATATGGCCTTTATTATGTTGAGGTAGGTTCCCTCTATGTCCACTTTCTGGACGGTTTCTATCATTAATGGATGTTGAATTTTGTCAGAAGTTTTTCCTGCATCTATTGAGATGATCTTATGGTTTTTCTCCTTCAATTTGTTAATATGGTTTATCACATTGAATGATTTGCGTATATTGAAGAATCCTTGCATTCCTGGGATAAACCCCACTTGATCATGGTATATGATCCTTTTAATGTGTTGTTGGCTTCTGTTTGCTAGTGTTTTGTTGAGAATTTTTGTATCTATGTTCATCAGTGATATTGGTCTGTAATTTTCTTTTTTGGTGATACCTTTGTCTGGTTTCGGTATCAGGGTGATGGTGGCCTCGTATAATGAGCTTGGGAGTATTCTTTCCTCTGCAATTTTTGGAAGAGTTTGAGAAGGATGCATGTTAGCTCTTCTCTAAATGTTTGATAGAATTCACCTGTGAAGCCATCTGGTCCTGGACTTTTTGTTTGTTGGAAGATTTTTAATCACAGTTTCAATTTTACTACTTGTGCTTGGTCTGTTCATATTTTCTGTTTCTTCCTGGTTCAGACTTGGAAGGTTATACCTTTCTAAGTATTTGTCTATTTCTTCCAGGTTGTCCATTTTATTGGCATAGAGTTACTTGTAGTAGTCTCTTATGATGCTTTGTATTTCTGCAGTGTCTGTTGTGACTTCTCCTTTTTCATTTCTAATTTTATTGATTTGAGTCCTCACCCTCTTTTTCTTGATGAGTCTCGCTAAAGGTTTATCAATTTTGTTTCTCTTCTCAAAGAACCAGCTTTTAGTTTTATTGATCTTTGTTATTGTTTTCTTTGTTTCTATTTCATTTATTTCTGTTCTGATCTTTATGTTTTCTTTCCTTCTACTAACTCTGGGTTTTGTTTGTTCTTCTTTCTCTACTTCCTTTAGGTGTAAGGTTAGATTGTTTATTTGAGATATTTCTTGTTTCTTGCGGTAGAAGTGTATTGCTATAAACTTCCCTCATACAGCTGCTTTTGCTGCATCCCATAGGTTTTGGATCGTCATGTTTTTGTTGTCATTTTTTGATTTCTTCTGATTTCTTCAGTGATCTCTTGGTTATTTAGTAATGTATTGTTTATCCTCCATGTGTTTGTGTTTTTTACAGTTTTCTTCCCTGTAATTGATTTCTAATCTCATAGTGTTGTGGTCAGAAAAGATGCTTGATATCATTTCAGTTTTCTTAAATTTACCAAGGCTTGATTTGTGCCCCAATCTTTTCTGGAGAATGTTCTGTGTGCACTTGAGAAGAAAGTGTAATCTGCTGTTTTTGGATGGAATGTCCTATAAATATCAATTAAATCTATCTGGTCTATTGTGTCATTTAAAGCTTTTGTTTCCATAATAATTTTCTGTCTGAATGATCTGTCTGTTGGTGTAAGTGGGGTGTTAAAGTCCCCCTCTATTACTGTGTTACTATTTCCTCTTTTATAGCTGTTAGCATTTGTTTTATGTATTGATGTGCACCTATGTTGAGAGCATATATATTTACAATTGTTATATCTTCTTCTTGGATTATGTAGTGTCCTTTCTTGTCTCTTGTAGCATTCTTTTTTTTTTTTAACATCTTTATTGGAGTGTAATTGCTTTACAATGGTGTGTTAGTTTCTGCTTTATAACAAAGTGAATCAGCTATACATACACATACATCCCCACATATCCTCCCTCTTGCATCTCCCTCCCACCCTCCCTATCCTACCCCTCTAGGTGGTCAAAAAGCACTGAGCTGATGTCCCTGTGCTATGAGGCTGCTTCCCACTAGCTATCTATTTTACATTTGGTAGTATATATAAGTACATGCCACTCTCTCACTTCGTCCTAGCTTACTCTTCCCCCTCCCCATGTCCTCAAGTCCATTCTCTACATCTGCTTCCCCGTGCCCCCCCCCACCGTGTCCTCAAGTCCATTCTCTACATCTGCATCTTTACTCCTGTCCTGCCCCTAGGTTCTTCATAACCATTTTCAGATTCCATATATATGTGTTAGCATATGGTACTTGTTTTTCTCTTTCTGACTTACTTCACTCTGTATGACAGACTCTAGGTCCATCCACCTCACCACAAATAACTCAATTACGTTTCTTTTTATGGCTGAGTAATATTCTATTGTAAATATGTACCACATCTTCTTTATCCATTCATCTGTAGATGGACACTTAGGTTGCCTCCATGTCCTGGCTATTGTAAATAGAGCTGCAATGAACACTGTGGTACATGACTCTTTTTGAATTATGGTTTTCTCAGGGTATATGCCCAGTAGTGAGATTGCTGGGTCATATGGTAGCTCTATTTGTAGTTTTTTAAGGAACCTCCATACTGTTCTCCATAGCCGCTGTATCAGTTTACATTGCCACCACCAGTGCAAGAGGATTCCCTTTTCTCCACACCCTCTCCAGCATTTGTTGTTTGTAGATTTTTGATGATGGCCATTCTGACTGGTGTGAGGTGATAACCTCATTGTAGTTTTGATTTGCATTTCTCTAATGATTAGTGATGTTGAGGATTCTTTCATGTGTTTGTTGACTATCTGTATATCTTCTTTGGGGAAATGTCTAATTAGTTCTTCTGCCCATTTTTGTTAGGCTGTTTTTTTTTTTTTCCACATTGAGCTGCATGAGCTGCTTGTATATTTTAGAAATTAATTGTGAGTCGGTTGCTTCATTTGCAAATATTTTCTCCCATTCTGAGAGTTAGCTTTTCATCTTGTTTATAGGTCCTTTGCTGTGCAGAAGCTTTGAAGTTTCACTAGGTCCCATTTATTTTTGTTTTTATTTCCATTTCTCTAGGAGAAGGGTAAAAAAGGATCTTGGTGTGATTTATGTCATAGAATATTCTGCCTATGTCTTCCTCTAAGAATTTTATAGTTTCTGGCCTTACATTTAGGTCTTTAATCCATTTTGAGTTTATTTTTGTGTATGGTGTTAGACAGGGTTCTAATTTCATTCTTTTATATGTAGCTGTCCAGTTTTCCAAGCACCACTTATTGAAGAGGCTGTCTTTTCTCCATTGTATATTCCTGCCTCCTTTATCAAAAATAAGGTGACAATATGTGCATGGGTTCATCTCTGGGCTTTCTATCCTGTTCCATTGATCTATCTTTCTGTTTTTCTGCCAGTACCATACTGTTGTGATTATTGTAGGTTCGTAGTATAGTCTGAAGCCAGGGAGCCTGATTCCTCTGGCTCCTTTTTTTTTTTTTCTCAAGACTATTTTGGCTATTCAGGGTCTTTTGTGTTTCCATATAAACTGTGAAATTTTTTGTTCTAGTTCTGTGAAAAATGCCATTGGTAGTTTGATAAGGATTGCATTCAATCTGTAGATTGCTTTCGGTAGTATAGTCGTTTTCATAATTTTGGTTCTTCCAAACCAAGAACATTGTATATCTCTCCATCTGTTTGTGTCACCTTTTATTTCTTTCATCAGTATCTTACAGTTTTCTTCATACAGGTTTTTTGTCTCCTTAGGTAGGTTTATTCCAAGGCATTTTATTGTTTTTGTTGCAGTGGTAAATGGGAGTGTTTCCTTAATTTCTCTTTCAGATTTTTCTTCATTAGTGTGTAGGAATGCAAGAGATTTCTGTGCATTAATTTTGTATCCTGCTACTTTACCAAATTCATTGATTAGTTCTGGTAGGTTTCTAGTAGTATCTTTAGGGTTCTCTCTATGTATAGTACTATGTCATCTGCAAACAGTGACAGCTTTACTTCTTCTTTTCCAATTTGGATTCGTTTTAGTTCTTTTTCTTCTCTGATTGCTGTGGCTAAAGCTTCCAAAACTATGTTGAATAATAGTGCTGAGACTGGAAAACCTTGTCTTGTTCCTGATCATAGCGGAAATGGTTTCAGTTTTTTGCCATTGAGAAAGATGTTGGCTGTGGGTTTGTCATATATGGCCTTTATTATGTTGAGGTAAGTGCCCTCTATGCCTACTTTGTGGAGTGTTTTTGTCATAAATGGGTGTTGAATTCTGTCAAAAGCTTTTACTGCATCTATTGAGATGACCATATGATTTTTCTCCTTCAATTTGTTAATATGGTTTCTCATTTGCATATAATTGAAGAATCCTTGCATTCCTGGGATAAACCCCACTTGATCATGGTGTATGATCCTTTTAATGTGCTGTTGGATTTTGTTTGCTAGTATTTTGTTGAGGATTTTTGCCTCTATGTTCATCAGTGATATTGGCCTGTAGTTTTCTTTCTTTGTGACATCTTTGTCTGGTTTTGGTATCAGGGTGATGGTGGCCTTGTAGAATGAGTTTGGGAGTGTTCCTCCCTCTGTTATATTTTGGAAGAGTTTGAGAAGGATAGTTGTTAGCTCTTCTCTAAATGTTTGATAGAATTCGCCTGTGAAGCCATCCGGTCCTGGGCTTTTATTGTTGGAAGATTTTTAATCACAGTCTCAATTTCAGAGCTTGTGATTGGTTTGTTTATATTTTCTATTTCTTCCTGGTTCATTCTCAGAAGACTGTGCTTTTCTAAGAATTTGTCCATTTCTTCCAGGTTGTCCATTTTATTGGCATATAGCTGTTTGTAGTAATCCTTTGTATTTCTGCAATGTCAGTTGTATTTCCTTTTTCATTTCTAACTCTGTTGATTTGAGTTTTCTCCCTTTTTTTCCTTAAGAATGTGGTTAATGGTTTATCAATTTTGTTTATCTTCTCAAAGAACCAGCTTTTAGTTTTATTGATCTTTGCTATTGTTTCCTTCATTTCTTTTTCATTTATTTCTGATATGATATTTATGATTTCTTTCTTTCTGCTAACTTTGGGGTTTTTTTGGTTCTTCTTTCTCGAATTGCATTAGGTGTAAGGATAGGTTATTTATTTGAGATGTTTCTTGTTTGTTGAGGTAGGATTGTATTGCTATAAACTTCCCTCTTACAACTGCTTTTGCTGCATCCCATAAGTTTTCAGTCGTGTGTTTTCATTGTCATTTTTCTCTAGGTATTTTTTGATTTCCTCTTTGATTTCTTCAGTGATCTCTTGGTTATTAAGTAATGTGTTGTTTAGCCTCCAAATGCTTGTTTTTTTGGTTTTTTTTTTTTTTTTTTTTTTACAGATTTTGCCTGTATTTTGTTATCTAGTCTCATAGCACTGTGGTTGGAAAAAGTTACTTGATACGATTTCAATTTTCTTAAATTTACCATGGCTTGATTTGTGACACAGGATATGGTCTGTCCTGGAGAATGTTCCATGAGCACTCGAGAAGAAAGTGTATTATGTTGTTTTCGGATGGAATGTCCTATAAATATCAATTAAGTCCATCTTGTTTATTGTATCATTTAAAGCTTGTGTTTCCATATTTATTTTCATTTTGAATGATCTGTCCATTGGTGAAAGTGGGGTGTTAAAGTCCCCAACTATGATTGTGTTACTGTTGATATCCCCTTTTATGGCTGTTAGTATTTGCCTTATGTATTGAGGTGCTCCTATGTTGGGTGCATAAATATTTACAATTGTTATATCTTCTTCTTGGATTGATCCCTTGATCATTATGTAGTGTCCTTCTTTGTCTCTTGTAATAGTCTTTATTTTAAAGTTATTTTGTCTGACATGAGAAATGCTACTCCAGCTTCCTTTTGATTTCCATTTGCATGGAATACCTTTTTCCATTCCCCCACTTTCAGTCTGTATGTGTCCCTAGGTCTGAAGTGGGTCTCTTGTAGACAGCATATATACAGGTCTTGTTTTTGTGTCCATTCAGCCAGTCTGTGTGTTTTGGTTGGAGCATTTAATCCATTTACATTTAAGGTAATTATCGACATGTATGTTCCTATTACCATTTCTTAATTGTTTTGGGTTTGTTATTGTAGGTGTTTTCCTTGTCTTCTGTTTCCTGCCTAGAGAAGTTCCTTTAGCATTTTTTATAAGCTGGTTTTTGATGCTGAATTCTCATAGCTTTTGCTTGCCTGTAAAGGTTTTAATTTCTCCATCAAATCTGAATGAGATCGTGCTGGGTAGAGTAATCTTGGTTGTAGGTTTTTACCTTTTATCACTTTAAATATGTCCTGCCAGTCCCTTCTGGCTTGCAGAGTTTCTGCTGAAAGATCAGCTGTTAACCTTATGGGGATTCCCTTGTGTGTTATTTGTTGTTTTTTTTCCTTGCTGCTTTTTATATTTTATCCTTGTATTTAATTTTTGATAGTTTGATTAATATGTATCTTGGCATGCTTCTTCTTGGATTTATCCTCTATGGGAGGATAAATCTCTGTGCTTCCTGGACTTGAGTAACAATTTGCTTTTCCATATTAGGGAAGTTGTCACCTTAATCTCTTCAAATATTTTCTCAGTCCCTTTCTTTTTCTCTTCTTCTTCTGGGACCCCTATAATTCGAATGTTGGTGCATTTAACGTTGTCCCAGAGGTCTCTGAGACTGTCCTCTATTCTTTTCATTCTTTTTTCTGTATTCTGCTCTGTGGTAGTTATTTCCAGTATTTTATCTTCCAGGTCACTTATCCATTTTTCTGCCTCAGTTATTCTGCTATTGAGTCCTTCTAGAGAATGTTTAATTTCATTTATTGTGGTGTTCATCATTTTTTGCTTGCTCTTTAGTTCTTCTAGGTCCTTGTTAAACGTTTCTTGTATTTTCTCCATTCTATTTCCAAGATTTTAGATCATCTTTGCTATCATTACTCTGAATTCTTTTTCAGGTATACTGCCTATTTCCTCTTCATATGTTTGGTCTGCTGGGTTTTTATCTTGCTCCTTCATCTCCTGTGTGTTTTTCTGTCTTCTCATTTTGCTTAACTTACTGTGTTTGGGGTCTCCTTTTTGCAGGCTTCAGGTTCGTACTTCCCATTGTTTTTGGTGTCTGCCCCCAGTGGCTAAGGTTGGTTCTGTGGGTTTTGTAGGCTTCCTGGTGGAGGGGACTAGTGCCTGTGTTCTGGTGGATGAGGCTGGATCTTGTCTTTCTGGTGGGCAGGACCATGTCTGGTGGTGTGTTTTGGGGTGTCTGTGACCTTATGATTTTAGGCAGCCTCTGTGCTAATGGGTGGTGTTGTGTTCCTCTCTTGCTAGTTGTTTGGCATAGGGTGTCCAGCACTGAAGCTTGCTGGTTGTTGAGTGGAGCTCGATTTTAGCGTTGATCTGGAGATCTCTGGGAAAGCTTTCGCTCTTTGATATTACGTGGAGCCGGGAGGTCTCTGGTGGACTGATGTCCTGAACTTGGCTCTCACACCTCAGAGGCACAGACCTGACACCTGGCTGGAGCAGCAAGACCCTGTAGGCCACATGGAAAAAGAGAAAAAAGAAAAAAAAAATCTTTGCCCCCAAAGTCCACCTCCTCAATTTGGGATGATTCGTTGTCTGTTCAGGTATTGCACAGATGCAGGGTACATCAGGTTGATTGTGGAGATTTAATCTGCTGCTCCTGAGGCTGCTGGGAGAGATTTCCCTTTCTCTTCTTTGTTCGCACAGCTCCTGGTGTTCAGCTTTGTATTTGGCCCCGCCTCTGTGTGTAGGTTGCCTGAGGTGACTCTTCTTTGCTCAGACAGGGTGGGGTTAAAGGAGCAGCTGATTAGGGGGCTCTGGCTCACTCAGGCCAGGGAGATGGAGGGGTGCAGAATGCAGGGTGATCCTGTGGTGGCAGGGGCTGGCGTGACGTTGCACCAGCCTGAGGCGTGCCATGTGTTCTCCTGGGGAAGTTTTCCCTGGATTACAGGACCCTGGCAGTGGTGGGCTGCACGGGCTCCTGGGAAGGGAGGTGTGGATAGTGACCTGTGCTTGCACAGCAGGTCTTGGTGGCTGCAGCAGCACCCTTAGCGTTTCATGCCTGTTTCTGGGGTCTGCGCTGATAGCCGGTGCTCCTATGTTGGGTGCATAAATATTTATAATTGTTATATCTTCTTCTTGGATTGATCCCTTGATCATTATGTAGTGTCCTTCCTTGTCTCTTGTAAAATTCTTTAAAGTCTATTTTATCTGATACGAGTATTGCTACTCCAGCTTTCTTGTGAGTTCCATTTGCATGGAATATCTTTTTCCATCCCCTCACTTTCAGTCTTTTTGTGTCCCTAGGTCTGAAGTGGGTCTCTTGTAGACAGTATATATATGGGTCTTGTTTTTTAATCTATTCATTGAGTCTGTGGGTTGGAGCACTCAATCCATTCACATTTAAGGTGATTATCGATATGTATATTCCTATTACCATTTTCTTAACCGTTTTGCATTTGTTTTTGTAGGTCCTTTTCTTCTCTTGTGTTTCCTGCCTAGAGGAGTTCCTTTAGCTTTGTTGTAGAGTTGGTTTGGTGGTGCTGAATTCTCTTAGCTTTTGCTTGTCTGTAAAGCTTTTGATTTCTGCATTGAATCTGAATGAGATCCTTGCTGAGTAGAGTAATCTTGGTTGTACGTTCTTCCCTTTCATCACTTGAAATATATTGTGCCACTCCCTTTTGGCTTGTAGAGTTTCTGCTGAGAACTCAGCTGTTAACCTTATGGGAGTTCCCTTGTATGTTGTCATTTTTCCCTTGTTGCTTTTAATAATTTTTCTTTGTCTTTAATTTCTGTCAGTTTGATTACTACATGTCTCAGGATGTTTCTCCTTGGATTTATCCTGTTGGGGACTCTCTGCACTTCCTGGACTTGGGTGGCTATTTCTTTTCCCATGTTAGGGAAGTTTTCACTATAATCTCTTCAAATATTTTCTCGGGTCCTTTCTCTCTCTCTTTTCCTTCTGGAACCCCTATGATGTGAATGTTGATATGTTTAATGTTGTCCTAGAGGTCTCTTAGGCTGTCTTCATTTCCTTTCATTCTTTTTTCTTTATTCTGTTCCATGGCAGTGAATTCCACCATTCTGAAAGACCTTCTGTCTTAGGCTGTCTTCATTTCTTTTCATTCTTTTTTCTTTATTCTGTTCCATGGCAGTGAATTCCACCATTCTACCATTCTAGGTCACTTATCCATTCTTCTGCCTCAGTTATTCAGCTATTGCTTTCTTCTAGGGTATGTTTCATTTCAGTTATTGTATTGTTCATCTATGTTTGTTTGTTCTTTAATTCTTCTAGGTCTTTGTTTAACATTTCTTGCATCTTCTTGATCTTTGCCTCCATTCTTTTTCAAGGTCCTGGATCATCTTCACGATTATTATTCTGAATTCTTTTTCTGGAAGGTTGTCTATTTCTACTTCACTTAGTTGTTTTTCTGTGGTTTTATTTTGTTCCTTCATCTGTTACATAGGCTCCTGCCTTTTCATTTTTTCTGTCTTTCTGTGAATGCGGTTTTCTTTCCACAGGCTGCAGGATTGTAGTTCTTGCTTCTGCCATCTACCCTCTGCTGGATGAGGCTATCTAAGAGGCTTGTGCAAGCTTCCTGTGTATTAGTTATTTATTGTTTCGTCTGTGTATGTTTATCCTTAACTTGTAAGCTCATACTGGTCAGGAAGAGTCTTTTATAAATTCTTATAAGGGATAAAATAGAGGCGCTAGAGTAGTGATTCTCAATCATGGCTGCATATTCAGATCACCTGCAAGGATACTTTAAAATACTGATGCCTGGGCTATACCCTCAGAGATTGAGTTAAATGGTGTAGGGTGCAAGAGGATGTGGTAATTTATTAAAAACTGCCAGGTGATTCTAATTGAGAATCTAATCTCAATTCAGAGTGTGATCATGGAGAGATTGCTTAACATCACTAAGTCTTTATTTCTTTATGTAAGAAATACGGATAAAATCGCTTTCATAATCACCTTTTTCTTGGAAGGTTAAAGAGTTTATATATATAAAAGCCTTAAGCAGGATACTGGGACCAGAGCATATTATCAATAAATGTTAGTATTAATATTAAGGTTATTATTGTTTGGCCAAAGTATCTAACATGTTATTGGAAACTTAACAGGCACTTGATAAATGCATATTAACTCATAGCTTCAGGTCATTTAGCCAATTAATCCACATGATGTGAAAAATGTTAAACAAGGTAAGTATCAGAGTAATACAAGCCAAAATATAGTTTCACCTTGCATATCAAAATGCTTGAGGAATATATGTTTTGGCACGTGAACTCGGTAATTGTTCACACTTTCCTCATTCATAGAGAATAAACGCATTGGCTGTGGACTGGGAGGTTTATAGTGGACAAAGGAAAAGGGTCATAATATTTGAAGAATATAGTCAAAATATGAAGAATTACAAAATTCTTATGGCAACCAGATGTTGCCAGTCAAGGACATTACAGCATTATAAGGGTGATAAGATTATCATCAAGGTAAAGATAATAATAACTTTTCACATGCATTATATTTCATTATAATAGACTAATCCAACAAGTTATCTGAGAAATCTAGCCACCTTTACTCTAAAGATGAGTAAGCTAAGTCTAAGAAAAACAAAATGATTTGACTACAAATAGCTATGATGTAAAATATGATAAATTGAGATAGAATCAAACCAAAAAACTTAGAAGTAGAGAAGGAAAGAGTTACTTCTGATGTAGATGATGAATGAAAGCTTTATAGAGGTGATGATATATAATCTTTGTATGGAAACAATGATGTGGTTTAAAAAGGCAGAAAAAAAGAATAGAGCATTTTAGACAAAGGGAATGAATAGAATAAGCCAAACAAGGGACTTGGTTGACAGGAGCATAATGTGCATCCCAAAAGGGAATGTATGATAATATTGGAATGGAAGTCTGGGGTCAAAAGTTGAAACGTCTTGAATGATAAGCATAGCAGAGATCTCAGAGAAGCTATCCCATAGGCTGACACTACAGTAAAAATTTCTTTAGACCTGTCATAAGAGAGCTGAAAATCAAATTTTGAAAGGATCAAGCTGATAAAAAAAAAGTACCTTAAATTAACACCACCCTCCCTCAAAATTCAGTACTGTTTTTAAAAAAAAAAAAGGCAACAAAATCTGTACACTAAATACAATAAAAATTTTCAGCATTCAATTAAAAATCACGAAATGTGAAGAAGCAGGAAAATGGACCCATAATCAAGAGAAAAATCAATATAAACAGTCCCAGGATTTGCAAAAATGAGGGAATTATCAGATAAGAATTTAAAACAGCTTTCTAAATGTAATTAAATATTAAAGGAAAAAAATAATGAGAAAATGTGTAAGATATAAAGATCAGTGAACTTGATGACACAGAAATAGAAAAACTAAACATAGAAGGAAACATAGTTGAAGAAAACACAAAAAGTGGAATGAATGATCTGTGGGTCATTTTAAAGTGTTCTAATATAAGTGGTATTAGAGTCACAAAAACTGGATCAAAAAATATTGAAGAAATGACCAAAAAATTGTCCAAAATTGATGTGAACAATATAAATTCAAAGATCGAAGAAGCTCAATGAATCCCAAGAAAGATAAACACAAAGAAAATTATATCTAGACATATCTAGAAATATTTATAAACCAATTTAAAAAGAAAATTTTAAAAGCAGCTAGAATAAAAATGCACATTAAGTACTAGCAACAAAGATAAAAATAAGTTTTCATCAGAAGCAATGAAAGATAGAATAAAAAATATTTTAAGTAAAGAAAGAGAAAAAAATGTCAATTCAAAACTCTATATCTAACAAAGATACCCTTTAAAAAGAAGGTTGAAAGATTTTTCAGTTAAAAAAGGTGAAAGAATTCATCACCATCAAACTTGTTGTAGAGATATGTTGAAGGAAGTTCTTCAGGCAGAAGAAAAAATAATGCCAGATAAAAATTCAAATCCTTACAAAGGAATGAGGAAGACTGGAAATGAAAATGTAAGAGTAACTGTTAAAAACTTTTTCTCTAATTTATTATTTATTTAAAACAACTTACTGTTTAATACAAAAATAACAGAGTGTTGGGAATTATAAATGCGTAGAGATAAACTTTATGACAACAACAAGACAACAGTACAAGGAGGATAGAAAAATACTGTTGTAATATTTTTTATATTGTACTTAAGTGGGTATAATATTATTTGAATGTAAACTGTGGCAAATTAAAAATGTATATTTATATCTCATCAAACCCACTAATTTAAAAAAATGGAACAAGTGATATACTTAAAAAGCCAAACAGAGACAAAATGTAATACTAAAAAGAGCATATTCATGTAAGCCAAAAGAAGGCAAGAGAAAAAGATAACAAAAGAACAGAACAAAGTGAAAAAAAAAGTAGCAGAGTGGTGGATTTAAATCCAATTATATCAGTAATTATATTAAATATTAATGGCTTGGCACACAAGATGGACAGATTAGATAACCAAAGCAAATTCCAACTATATGCTATGTACAAGAAATAGGCATTAACTATAAAAATTAAGATATGACAAAATTTAAAAGGTGGAAAAGGTATACCATGAATCACCACTCTAAAGGAAGCTACAGTACCTAGATTAATAGCAGACAAAATTGAGTCTAGTCAAGCAATAGTCAAGCGATAAAGAGGACTGTTTCTTAAGATAAGTGGTAAATTCATCAAGAAGATACAAGAATCCCACATGTGTATGCAGTTATAACAGAGCATCAAAATATATGAAACTAAATGTCACAGAACTACAATAAGAAATAGAGAAATTCACAATTTAATTGAAAATTTCAACACCCTGTTCTCAGTTTAATAGAAGAAGAAGACAGCAAATCTATCAACCACTATGAACTAATTAACATTTATGTAGCATGGCAACAGCAAAATATACATTCTTTTCAAATGTACATGGATTATTCATTCAAAGACACCATATATTGTGCCATAAAAGAAGAGTGAATAAAAAATTGAATCCTTTTTTAATTCTCTTATAGTCAGATAATATATCTATACCCTTTGATATAGATAAATTTACCCAGCCATAAAAAAATAATGAAATTTTGCCATTTGTAACCACATGGGTAGATCTAGAGGGTATTATCCTAAGTGAAATAGACAGTGAAAGATAAATACTACATGCTTTCACTTATATGTGGAATCTAAAAAATACAAAACAAATAAACAAAACAAAATGAAAATAAACTCATAGATACAGAGAACACATGGGTTGTTGCCAGAAGGGAGGGTTGGGAGGGTGGGTGAAATAGGTGAAGGGGATTAAGAGGTACAAATTTTCAGTTACATAATAAATAAGTCACAGGGATATAATATACAGCATAAGGAGTATGGTCAGTAATATCGTAATAGCTTTATATGGGGACAGGTGGTTACCAGACTTATTGTGGTGATCATTTCATAACATATGCACATATCAAATCATTACGTAGTATACCTGAAACTAACATAACATTGCACGTCACACACAGAAACACACAGACATACAACTTAACCAAAAAAACCAAACAAAACAAAACCAACTGGACTTCATAAAAATTTAAACTCAGTCATTTGGAAAGCATCATTAAGAAAATCAACAAGAAAACAGCAGACTGAACAATAATATTTGTAATACATCTCTGACAAATTATTTTGTATCAAGACTATATAAAGTGATCTTTCAACTCTAAGAAGACAAGCCAGCGTAAAAATGGTCAAAAGATTTGATCAGATACTTCACAAAAGAAAATGTGCAAATAGCCAATAAGCACATGAAAAATGGTCAACATCATTAGTCATCAAGGAAATGCAAGTTAAAACTGTAACTGGTTACCTCTATACACCTGTTAAAATGGCTAAAATTAAAAAGGTCGATAATACCAATTGTTGATGAGGGTGTGGCATACTGGAAATGGAACTCTGATATTTCTGATGGTGACATAAAATGGTGCAACCACTTTGAAAAACAGTTTAATAGTTTCTTATAAAATTAAACATACACTTTGTGATCAAACAATTCTTTGAAAATTGTTTACCTAAGAGAAATGAAACATATTTCTACAAAAAAGACTTGTAATTGAATAATCACAGCAAATTTCTTCAGAATACCTTAAAACTGGAAACAGTCCAAATGTCAATCCACAGTTGAATGTATAAGCCATTTGTGGTATTTCCGTGCAAGGGAGTACTATGCAGCAATAAAAAGAAAGACTACTGATACATTCAACACTATTATGCTACATGATAGAAGCAAGAAACAAAGGATTGCATGTTGTAGAATTTCTTTTATATGAAATTCTAGGACAGGAAAAAATAATCTATAGTAACTGAAAGCAATTAGTGGGAACTGGGCCGGCTGAGTGGAGTGAGGACAGATATTGACTGCAAATAGGCATAAGGGATCTTACTGAAATGATGGGAGTGTTCTATATCTTGACTGTGATAGAGGTTACACAAATGTACACATATAGGAAAACTCTTCAAACTGTTCACATTAAAATGGGTGCATGTTATCGTATATAAATTATACATTAATTGATTAGGCCCTGTTAATTTGAAAGATTCGTAAACATCTACTAATCAGGTTTAGGAAGATATACATTCAACCATAAGAAGCAAACAGTTTCTGGACTGATATACTTTAGAAAGCTTCTTAAAATTTCCCCAATAACTAAATAAATGAATGTGGCAGAATGATATTCTTATATTGGTAGTTTTTCAAAATAACTAATCTATGTTGTTTTTTAGAATTTTGTTTAGAAAATTGGATGCTTTTGTGCATGTTTATGTAAGCAAAAATAGAGAAAAAGACCAAATCTGGCAAAGAAGAGAGAGGTGTATCCTGTAGATTGTAGAGAAACCAAGAAGTAAGAAATAAAGAGCCCCATGGTGCTTGGTGACCTTGAGGTAGCTGCTAAGTTTTGTCTCAGTTTCCTGATATGGTGCCTGAAGAAATCTACTTTTAGATGTCAATGAGAGGCCTATGCATACAGTGCATAACAAGTCTAGCTCAGTGCTTTATTCACAGTAGTTATTATTTTTAAAAAATCTAGGACTTCTTTTGGAAAGGAGATGGAAACAGGAGGGAAGAGAAGGAAAGATGAAGATATCAGAGAAAGTTTCAGAGAGTAAAGCATGGTGACAGATGGAGAGGAGGAAAGATTATGGAGGTTGTACCAGATGGCCTCTGCTTTTTCAGTAAAGTAGGAAGGAAGGTCATCTGTTCAGAGTGAGGACGGCATGGTTGAGAATGAGGCTTAAAAAATGTAGAAAAATGTTAGAACACTTTTTTTTTTCCCCCAAAAGGGATATATAGTTCAGAGAGGCATAAGATAATGAGATCATGAGGAATACGATGCTTAAAAGTGAGGTTAGGAAATAAAAGAGTATAGCAGACCCAGTGGCAACTTTCTCATAAATTTATCTGGCAAAGCTTGGACGCTTGGGAATGAGTGAATAGCCTACAAATGGTAAAGTAACTTATTTTGGGGATATGACATAATTTAGGGCACTGTAAGGAGTGATTCTAGTGTGTTAGAAAGGATCACTTGAAAGAAACTGACATGGAGTCTTGAGGCCTGGGGAAGGCCCTCGAAGCCAGAGGTAGGGTGAAGAACTGGGATAACTGAGATTGAGTTGAGTGCACAGTGTCCATCAGAAACGTGAAAAATTGAGGCAGCTGTTTCGAATGGAACAGCTAGAAGGTAAGATGGATGTCGTGACCAAGAGGAGCTCTTAAATATGGATTACTGAAGTTGGGTTGGTCTTAAGATAAGATGAGTCTAAAGTGGTATAAGCAGAAAGATGCCAGAAATGCATGACTATCAAGGCCATAAGAGTTGAAACGGTTAAGAAAATTGTACAAAAGCTATGATTTGGGACATCAATGAAGATTCTCAAATTATTGGGCTGATAATTTAGGAAGAAAAATATAATACAGTAACAGCAGTAGAGCTTCATTGAAGAAAGGTGAAAATAGGAGTTAGGTGACAGCTCCAAGGCTGTGAAGAAGCCCTTAAAAGATGCCATAAAATTTCAGAACAAAACATTTACCCAGGGCTTCCCTGGTGGCCCAGTGGTTGAGAGTCCGCCTGCCAATGCAGGGGACACGGGTTGGTGCCCCGGTCCGGGAAGATCCCACATGCCGCGGAGCGGCTGGGCCCGTGGGCCATGGCCGCTGGGCCTGTGCGTCCAGAGCCTGTGCTCCGCAACGGAAGAGGCCACAACAGTGAGAGGCCTGTGTACCACAAACAAACAAACAAACAAACAAATTTACCCAGAACTCAAAGAGATGTGAGTTTGAAGCATGGCTGTACCACCAACAAGCTATTAGGCTTCCCAGCTAAAAAATAAGGGACATGGACTCTGATATTACTTCCAGTTAGATCCAATAACTATGAACTCTAAGATGACACAGTTTCAGCTTACCAGAAACAAGCCATCAAGTTAGAGAGATAAGCTACATGCTCATGCAAAATGAATTAAAAAGAGAAGTCACCATACAAGATAGTGTTTGGATGTTCAGTGAGTAAGCTAGTTCTTTCTACAGATGTATCTCAGGATAAGAGCTCCATGCTAAGGTCACCACCTTTCCTTATAGAGAAATGAAGAAGCCCCATGCTCTTGGCTTCTGAACAAGACTCAGGATCATCTAATGTCTCTACCTCTAAGGCAGGTCTCCCCACTCAGCCTGGTGTTTAACTGGATGTCTTGCCCAAAGCAGCTCCAGGCCAGCACCAGCCCCTCACTCTAAGGAAGACTCACTGCAGAGACAGGAGCACAACCATGGCCATCAGCAAGCCTCACCACACCCCCCTGGCAGTTGGAAGGCATTTCCAGCAAAGTGCTCTGGAATCTGCCTTTGCCTTCCACCCACCACACCCCGTGCTCAATCTCTGCCTTAAACAACCACATCCACTTACCTGCTATGTCATTTATTTGCACTTCAACAATGTTATTATAATAGTTCAGGTAATTCATTATATATTTTTTAGCTTTATTGAGGTTTAACTGATATTCAAAAACTTACACACATTTAATGTATACATCTTGATGAGTTTAAACTCATTACCTTCTGAACAGGTCTGAAGCCAAGCTCCAGGGAACCTGGAGTCCTGCTGGTACAGCATTTATTAACAGAAATCTTATGACCTACAGAGTGACCATAAATAGGACAGACCCATTTTACTTCTGATATCCTAAACAGGGCTAGTTTCTCCACTGGGCACAGTGCTAAGGTCCATCGTGATATTAGGGGTCCACAGAAATTTTCATTTCTTTTAAAATAAGAAGAAAAAATGAATATGATAACAATGAATGTACTATATTACAATGACTCTAGCCTGCATTATATTCATCTTTATACCATCAGAGTTGTAAAATATAGTTTTTAGTGGGGTTGTTTGTTTGTTTGTTTTTTCTGGAGGAAAGGTCCCAAGCAAAAGTGCCTAGAGACCACAGAAGTCATAACACAGCCATGGGTGTAGTCATTAACAGCTTTCTTTCTCCCTCTCAAAACTGTCTTAATTTCAATGATAGAATTATATAGCGACCCTACAAATAAGAAAGAGGAAAGGAGAACCGAGGAGGTGCTGGAGACAGAAACTCTCAAATCTCAAATAAAATACAGATGAAGGCCTGTTTCAGACCAAGAGTCATGATAATAACTTATGGTCATTTGTAAACACTCTGTGAGCTTGTCCAACTCTGAGGTCTCCCTTCCATTCTTAGAATTATTCCAAGAGAAGCCAGTTCACCATCTGAAACACCAAAAAGTAGAAATGAGAGAAGGGGCATGGAGATACTGATTCCATCCACCAGTTTGCAGAAACGCTCCCCCTGGGGCCTCCTACCCCATGATCCGTCCCCACTTACCACCTTTCTCATCTTCTCTCCCATCTCCCAGGCTGACAAGTTTTGTTAGAGTTATTTTTGAGAACATGCTGATTGGCTCTGCCACAAATTCGTGTTTTCCAACCGCTCACTGTGGCTCAGCAATCCTTCTTTTCATCTCTTGTTAACTCTGTTTACTCCTCCTCCAATGAATGGCTTGGCATAGGGTAGAATGAGAAACAAGTCAGTCTTTCAATCACTCAGCAAGTCTTGGTTGAGGACCTACAGCAATGCCCAGGACAACACCAGTCCTGTCACAGACCTGACCTCAAATCACTCACGATGTAGTGGGGAAAACAATGCAATTCACCAGTTCTTGTTACATGCCTACTGTGTGCCAAGCAGGATGATGAACACCTAAGTATTAAAAAGATGAATTTGATGAAAAGCTCACTTTTCAAATATATATAAACGGATCCCAGCCAAGCCAAATGTTGCTTCTCTTTAATTGGGGGGTGGGGAGCTGATGATGCTGAGTTCATCTCAGGGCAGACTACAGCTCTGCAAATGTAGCCCAGCCTCCACCATCTCTTTGCTTTTCATTTGGACCTCTTCCATCTGTAGACATTTCTACATTAAAACCAAAGTGAATGCAAGCTTATTTTTAAATCATTAAAACCCTTGGCCGAAACAGCTAGCCAGAGCATGTTGTTCCTTAGTTAGGAGCTGTCAGAATCATTTAAAAACAAAGCTGAGCAAAGTGTTAAATAAACGTACAAGAAGAGCAGGAGGGGCAGTTCAAATATCGCCAGGTAACCCAAATCCACTGTGGATCTAGGGAGAGCACATCTGTAGACTCTTGAGAGACCGCAGTGCTGATTAGCTTTTTAATCTTACCCCAGTAAGGATGGAAAATTTGCCTGTTACTGAGAGACACAAGGAAACCATTATTTCTTTGTAAAGACAAATATCCATTTCAGTAAGTAATTTAAAGCACATACTGCAGAGAACATGTGTGGACATTTGGCATAGAGCTGGAAGTACTAATAAAATAACTTCTCTTTAGCTGGTCTATTTTAGACTAAAAGACAGAATTAATGGTGTCTCCTTTCTGGTATTTACCATATTATGGATGTTTACAGTTGATCAACTATTAGAAATAAAGAAATCTTATGCACATAAAATTAGGGAAGGAGGACAAGAGAAATCCATCACCATTTTCTGTCCTTCCTTAGAATTACTTCAGTATTTAACTACAGCTCTTCATGTCAGCCTGGCTAATGACTCTGTCCTTCATTATTTCAATATGTCTATATCTAAATAGCCCTGGGACTGTCTCAGTTGTACATATTTGGCACTGTTTGCCCCTTTAGGATTTGATGATTTATCCTACAACAAATGTATTTATAGTTTTTTGAATTTTATTTATTTTTTATAGAGCAGGTTCTTATTAGTTATCTGTTTTACACATATTAGTGTATATATGTCAATTCCAATCTCCCAATTCATCCTACCCCCCCCCACTATCCCCCCCTTAGTGCCTGTACCTTTGGTCTCTACGTCTGTGTCTCTATTTCTGCCTTGCAAACCGATTCATCTGTACCATTTTTCTAGATTCCACATATATGGGTTAATATATGATATTTGTTTTTCTCTTTCTGACTTATTTTACTCTATATGACAGTCTCTAGGTCCATCAACATCTCTACAAATCACCCAATTTCTTTCCTTTTTATGGCTAATATTCCATTGTATATATGTACCATATTTTCTTTATACAGTCGCCTGTCGATGGACATTTAGGTTGCTTCCATAATCTGGCTATTGTAAACATTGCTTCAATGAATATTGGGGTGCATGTGTCTTTTTGAATTATGGTTTTCTCTGGGTATATGCTCAGTAGTGGGATAGCTGGGTCATATGGTAATTCTATTTTTAGTTTTTTAAGGAACCTCCATACTGTTCTCAGTAGTGGCTGTATCAATTTACATTCCCACCAACAGTGCAAGAGGGTTCCCTTTTCTCCACACCGTCTCCAGCATTTATTATTTGTAGATTTTCTGATGATGGCCATTCTGACAGCTGTGAGGTGATACCTTATTGTAGATTTGATTTGCATTTCTCTAATAATTAGTGATGTTGAGCAGCTTTTCATGTGCCTCTTGGCCATCAGTATGTCTTCTTTGGAGAAATACCTAGATCTTCTGCCCAATTTTGATTGGGTTGTTTGTTTTTTTAATATTGAGCTGCATGAGTTGTTTATATATTTTGGAGATTAACCCTTTGTCTGCTGACTGGTTTGCAAATATTTTCTCCCATTCTGAGGGTTGTCTTTTCATCTCGTTTACAGTTCCCTTTGCTGTGCAAAAGCTTTTAAGTTTCACTAGGTCCCATTTGTTTATTTTTAATTCCATTACTCTAGGAGGTGGGTCAAAAAAGATCTTGCTGTGAGTTATGTCAAAGAATGTTTTTCCTATGTTTTCCTCTAAGAGTTTTATATTGTCTGGTCTTACATTTAGGTCTTTAATCCATTTGGAGTTTATTTTTGTGTATGGATGGTGTTAGGGAGTGTTCTAATTTCATTCTTTTACATGTAGCTGTCCAGTTTTCCCAGCACCACTTATTGAAGACACTGTCTTTTCTCCATTGTATATCCTTGCCTCTTGTCACAGATTAGTTGACCATAGGTGCGTGGGTTTATCTCTGGGATTTCTATCCAGTTCCATTGATCTATATTTCAGTTTTTGTGCCAGTACCATATTGTCTTGATTACTGTAGCTTGGTAGTATAGTCTTTAGTCAGGGAGTCTGATTCTTCCAGCTCTGTTTTTTCCCCTCAATATTGCTTTGGCTATTCAGGATCTTTTGTGTCTCCATATGAATTTTAAGATTTTTTTTTCTAGTTCTGTAAAAAATACCATTGGTAATTTGATAGGGATTGCATTGACTCTGTAGATTGTTTTGGGTAGTATAGACATTTTCACAATATTGATTGTTCCAATCAAAGAACATGGTATACCTCTCCATCTGTTTGTGTCATCTTTGATTACTTTCTTAGGTATCCTATAGTTTTCTGAGTACAGGTCTTTTACCTCCTTAGGTAGGTTTATTCCTAGGTATTTTATTCTTTTTGTTGCAATAGTGAATGGAATTTTTCCTTAATTTCACTTTCTGATCTTTCATTGTTAGTATATAGGAATGCAAGAGACTTCTGTGCATTAATTTTGTATCCTGTAATTTTACCAAAATCATTGATTAGCTCTAGTAGTTTCCTGGTTGCATCTTTAGGATTCTCTGTGTATAGTATCATGTCATCTGCAAACAGTGACAGTTTCATTTCTTCTTTTCCTATTTGTATTCCTTTTATTTCTTTTTCTTCTCTGATTGCCATGGCTAGGACTTCCAAAACTATGTTGAATAATAGTGACAAGTGTGGACATCCTTGTCTTGTTTCTGTTCTTAGAGGAAATGCTTTCAGATATTCACCATTGAGAATGATGTTTGCTGTCGGTTTATTGTATGTGACCTTTATAATATTGAAGTAGGTTCCCTCTATGCCCACTTTCTGGAGAGTTTTGTCATAAACGGGAGTTGAATTTTGTCAAAAGTTTTTTCTACATATATTGAGGTGATCATATGGTTTTTAATCTTCAATTTGTTAATATGGTGTATCACATTGATTGATTTGCATATATTGAAGAATCCTTGTATCCCTGGGATAAATCCCACTTGATCATGGTGTATGATCCTTTTAATGTGTTGTTGGATTCTGTTTGCTAGTATTTTGTTGAGGATTTTTGCACCTATATTCATCAGTGATATTGGTCTGTAATTTTCTTTTTTGGTGATATCTTTGTCTGGTTTTGGTATCAGGGTGTTGGTGGCCTCGTAGAATGAGTTTGGAAGTATTCCTCCCTCTGCAATTTTTGGGAAGAGTTTGAGAACGCTGGGTGTTAGCTGTTCTCTAAATGTGTGATAGAATTGACCTGTGAAGCCATCTGGTCCTGGACTTTTGTTTGTTGGAAGATTTTAATCACAGCTTCAATTTCATTACTTGTGTTTGATCTGTTCATATTTTCTATTTCTTCCTGGCTCACACTTGGAAGTTTATACCTTTGTAAGAATTTTTCCATTTCTTCCAGGTTGTCCATTTTATTGGCATAGAGTTGCTTGTAGTAGTCTCTTATGGTGCTTTGTATTTCTGTGGTGTCCTGTAACCTCCTCATTTTCATTTCTAATTTTATTGATTTGAGTCCTCTCCCTCTTTTTCTTGATGAGTCTGGCTAAAGGTTTATCAATTTTTTTTATCTTCTCCAAGAACCAGCTTTTAGTTTTATCGATCTTTGCTATTGTTTTCTTTGTTTCTATTTCATTTATTTCTGCTCTGATTTTAAGATTGCTTACCTTCTACTAACTTTGGGTTATGCTTGTTCTTCTTTCTCTAGTTCCTTTAGGTGTAAGTTTAGATTGCTTATTTGAGATTTTTCTTGTTTCTTGAGGTAGGATTATATTGTTATAAACTTCCATCTTGGAACTGCTTTTGCTGCATCCCATAGGTTTTGGATTGTCATGTTTTCGTTGTCATTTTTCTCCAGGTATTTTTTGATTTCCTCTTTGATTTCTTCAGTGATCTCTTGGTTATTTAGTAAGGTATTGTTTGCCTCCATGTGTTTGTGTTTTGTACAGTTTTTTCCCCTGTAATTTATTTCTAATCTCATAGTGTTGTGGTCAGAAAAGATGCTTCATATGATTTCAATTTTCTTAAATTTACTGAGGCTTGATGTGTGACCCAAGATGTGATCTCTCCTGGAGAATGTTCCATGTGCACTTGAGAAGACAATGTAACCTGCTGTTTTTGGATAGAAGGACCTATAAATATCACTTAAATCTATCTGGTCTGTTGTGTCATTTAAAGCTTGTGTTTCCTTATTAATTGTCTGTTTGGATGATCTGTCCATTGGTGTAAGTGAGGTGTTAAAGTCCCCCACTATTATTGTGTTACTGTCAAGTTCCTCTTTTATAGCTGTTAGCAGTTGCCTTATGTATTGAGGTGCTCCTATGTTGGGTGCATAAATATTAATAATTGTTATATCTTCTTATTGGATTGATCCCTTGATCATTATGTAGTGTCCTTCCTTGTCTCTTGTAAAATTCTTTAAAGTCTATTTTATCTGATATGAGTATTGCTACTCCAGCTTTCATGTGATTTCCATTTGCATGGAATATCTTTTCCATCCCCGCACTTTCAGTCTGTATGTGTCCCTAGGTCTGAAGTGGGTCTCTTGTAGACAGCATATAGATGGGTCTTGTTTTTTTATCCATTCAGCGAGCCTATGTCTTTTGGTTGGAGCATTTAATCCATTCACATTTAAGGTGATTATCGATATCTGTGTTCCTGTTACCATTTTCTTAATTGTTTTGGGTTTGTTTTTGTAGGTCCTTTTTTTCTCTTGTGTTTCCCACTTAGAGAAGTTCCTTTAGCATTTGTTGGTGGTGCTGAATTCTCTTAGCTTTTGCTTATCTGTAAAGCTTTTGATTTCTCCATCGATTCTGAATGAGATCCTTGCTGGCTAGAATAATCTTGGCTGTAGGTTCTTCCCTTTCATCACTTGAAATATATCGTGCCACTCCCTTCTGGCTTGTAGAGTTTCTGCTGAGAACTCAGCAGTTAATCTTATGGGAGTTCCCTTGTATGTTGTCATTGTTCCCTTGTTGCTTTTAATAATTTTTCTTTGTCTTTAATTTTTGTCAACTTGATTACTATGTGTCTCAGCATGTTTGTCCTTAGATTTATCTAGCCTGGGACTCTCTGTGCTTCCTGGACTTGGGTGGCTACTTCCTTTCCCACGTTAGGGAAGTTATCGACTATAATCTCTTCAAATATTTTGTCGGGTGCTTTCTCTCCTCTCCTTCTGGGACCTCTGTAATGTGAAAGTTGGTGCGTTTAATGTTGTCCCAGTGGTCTCTTAGGCTGTCTTCATTTCTTTTCATTCTTTTTTTTAATCTGTTCCACAATAGTGAATTCTACCATTCTGTCTTCCAGGTCACTTATCTGTTCTTCTGCCTCAGTTATTCTGCTCCTGATTCCTTCTAGTGTATTTTTCATTTCAGTTATTGTATTGTTCATCTGTGTGTGTTTGTTCTTTAATTCTTCTATGTGTTTGTTCTTTATTTCTTGTAGGTCTTTGTTAAACATTTCTTGCATCATCTCGATCTTTGGCTCCATTATTTTTCCGAGGTCCTGGATCATCTTCATGATCGTTATTCTGAATTCTTCTCCTGGAAAGTTGCCTATCTCCACTTCATTTAATTGTTTTGCTGGGTTTTTATCTTGTTCCTTCATCTAATATGTAGTTCTCTGCCTTTTCATTTTGTCTATTTTTCTGTGAATGTGGTTTTCGTTCCACAGCCTGCAGGATTGTAGTTCTTCTTGCTTCTAGAAGCTGTCTGCCCTCTGGTTTATGAGGCTGTCTAAGTGCCTTGTGCAAGCTTCCTGATGGGAGGGACTGGTGGTGGGTAGAGCTGGGTGTTGCACTGGTGGGCAGAGCTCAGTAAAACTTTAATCTGCTTGTGATGGGTGGGGCTGAGTTCCCTGCTTGTTGACTGTTTGGCCTGAGGTGACCCAGCACTGGAGGTGACCAGTGCTGGTCACAGGCTCTTTGGTGGGGCTAATGGCAGACTCCGTGAGGGCTCATGCCAAGGAGTACTTCCCATTACTTCTGCTGCCAGTGTCCTTGTCCCAACAGTGACTCACAGCCACCTCCCACCTCTGCAGGGGACCCTCGAACACTAGCAGGTAGGTTTGGTTCAGTCTCCTCTGGGGTCACTGCTCCTTACCCCTGGGTCCTGATGTGCATACTACTTTTTGTGTGCCCTCCAAGAGTGGAGTCTCTGTTTCCCCCAGTCCTGTCAAAATCCTGCAATCAAATCCCGCTAGGCTTCAGTCTAATCCTCTGGGAATTCCTCCTCCCATTGCTGTACCCCCAGGTTGGGAAGCCTAACGTGGGGCTCAGAATCTTCACTCCAGTGGGTGGACTTCTGTAGTATAATTTTTCTCCTGTTTGTGAGTCACCCACCCAGCAGTTATGGGATTTGATTTTCTTGTGATTGCGCCCCTCCTACCATCTCATTGCGGCTTATCCTTTGTCTTTGGATGTGGGGTCTTTTGTTTGGTGAGTTCAAGTGTCTTCCTGTCGATGACTGTTCAGCAGTTAGTTGTGATTCTGGTGCTCTCGAAAGAGGGAGTGAGCGTATATCCTTCTACTCTGCCATCTTTAACTAATCTGCATTTATATTTTTAAATGAATATTGTTTTGTGACATGTTGGGGTTGATGACATTGAGGCACAAAAATAATTTCACTCTAGAAATCATATATCTTGGCACCCGTCCCTCATCCTGGCATCATGCTGGGCAAAGGGCTGATGCATTCGGTAGTCATATATATAGTCAGAGCAGGGGGCTGGCTGCTGTGATGGAAGAATCCTTATCTGTCCCTGTCATTACCTTCATGGAGCTTACTGTAACTTTTGGGTAGTAGATAAATATGAAAAAGACCAAATATAATATCCATTAGTGGAACTAGAGCCAGGAGTAGAAAACTTAAGAGTGTTGGACCTCGTGTGTGTGCCTAGCTAGCACCCTGACCCTGGTTCCTAGCAGGTGCTCAGGAAATATTTGTTAAACGAATAAGTATTTTTTATATCCCATATGATTGCTCTGAGCTATCATATATTTGCATCTCCATTGGTAAGAATGAGGCTTCAAGATTCTCAACCATTTTTCTTCCTGGAAAATTGGCTTTTTAATACATACAGTTAACAATGAGTATCAGAATAATC
The DNA here is from genome assembly GCF_964270905.1 of Leucopleurus acutus. Taxonomy (NCBI): domain Eukaryota; kingdom Metazoa; phylum Chordata; class Mammalia; order Artiodactyla; family Delphinidae; genus Leucopleurus; species Leucopleurus acutus. Next base: position 78,139,132 of record NC_139154.1, read on the forward strand.
TAGTCTGCTGACTCTATGTCCAGGGAGACTTCTGAGGTGGAAGATTCTCCTATGCGTTAGAGGTAGGGACTTTCAGTGAAGACTTTTTAATAGATCTTCATTGCTGTGCAGAGACCCTGCCCCTCTTTAAATCTTTGGTGTCCTTCAGGGACTCTTCATATTAGCTTTCAAATCACCAAATATCATTTCACAAATAATTCCTTTTCTCTCATTTGTGACTATTTCAATGCATTGTCTTCTGGATCAAGCTAAATAATTCCGCTCTTTCCTTGGCTTTTCTACCTTTGAAATTTTTGTAGATTATAATTATTCCCCATCTTGGCAATGGCTTCAATGAATTATCCATTTTCTTTAATCCACCCAGATAACTGGATTCTTTTATGGGCTTAATCATCTTGCTGCTCTTGTCTGGAGTTCTTCTCATTGCTTTTCATTGGTTCTGAAAGGAGATGCCTCAAACTGAACTCTGCACTCTGGTGAGATTTTTAAGGAGCAGATGTTCTCTTGGTATCCCTATGATGCAATTTTATTGCTATGTGGCTTTTTATGACATGATCAACAACTTGTGTTTTCTCCAAAACTGTGCCTAAAGCTTTGCAAACCTTTACTTTCACTTACGGGTCTTCACTTTATTTGTATTTTGTGAAGAGGGAGAGAGAGAAAAAGAAGGAGGGAGACTGCCCACATGTGTGTATGAGATATAAGACAGAAGTGTCAAATGCATTTACATTTCCAGGGAGATGAAGAGGGGAAGGGCAAGATATATAAAATAAATAGCTAAAAGTACATACTATACAACATAAGCGAATATAGCCAATATTTTATAATAGCTATAAATGGAATACAACCTTTAAAAACTGTGAATTACGGGCTTCCCTGGTGGCGCAGTGGTTGAGAGTCTGCCTGCCGATGCAGGGGACACATGTTCGTGCCCAGGTCCGGGAGGATCCCACATGCCGCGGAGTGGCTGGGCCCGTGAGCCATGGCCGCTGAGCCTGTGCGTCCGGAGCCTGTGCTCTGCAACGGGAGAGGCCATAACAGTGAGAGGCCCACGTACGGCAAAAAAAAAAAGATTGTGAATTACTATCTTGTACACTTGAAACTTATATAACATTGTACATCAACTATACTTTAATTAAAAAATTAAATTCAAAAGAAGGGTAGATAAGCTCCCTAGTCTAAAAAAAAAAAAATGAAGAAAAGAAATAATTTCTTTGGACCCAATCCATTAGAGTTTACAGCTATCTAACTTAACAACCTTAAGAGCTCTGATTCACTCAGTAGTTTATAAAATATTGTTTTATAGATAGATACATCGTTAGGTACATAGATATATAATATTTAATCCTGTGGGACAGAATTATCCCCATTTTACAGATGATGAAACCAATCACCAGGGGAGTCCAAGAGCTGGCCTACTGAAGCAATGGTCAGATCTGGGACAGCCCTGGATCCCCTGACTCCCAAGCCAGAGCCATTTCTCCTCCAAAACAGCTGCTTCTCCACCACAGCTGTTGTTTAGAGAAGCCAGTTCCAGTTTCAGATACTGTATATATAATAAAACATTATGGTAAACTTTATACGCATCCTCAAATACTGATTGTATACTTTGTTTTATCAGATTGTTTTGCAAATGTCAAAAGAAGGGAATAAAGAAACTAGGAAACCGGAGTGCAGCTCATGTTTTTCTTTGCAGAGACCCCGGTGAAAGACTTGTATCATGAGCCAAGGACAAGCCCACTGCTCCGAGCTTCCTCTGGTAGAGTGAGAGAGACCAAACATTACCACGCTCTGGTGATAATGAAACAGAACACACAGCATGAATAATACAATGATGATTTACCGGGCTGAGAGTCCCCAAATTATTAACAGGTTGTCTTTCCAAATGTTCTCTAGAAGGAAGTTGTTTGGAATAATGAATGCATGTTCTCATGGCAAAACGTCTTATAAATGAGGTTAAGAGTTTAGGTCTTAGCCACAAAAGCCTGGTTATAGATGCATGGATTATAGTACTAGGTGTCCCAGTGTCTCTATAGTTAAAAAAAAAAAAAAAAAAAAAGTGTGTTCTGGGATGTTTAGGACACAAATCTAAACCATAGCCCTCAAGCACTGCAGTAAGTCAGGATCTCTCCAGGCTCTCCAAATCACCAGCATCCAGGTGGAATCCTGTGGCCTGAGGAAGGAGCTCCGGGGGTACAGAGACAGTGAGGGCCAGGAGAAGGCCCTTGGAGAAAGGAGGAATAGGGCAGTTGACATTAGAAGCTATTGTGAGGGCCAGAGACTCCTGCCACGTAAACTTGAGGAGAGGTTCTTCCTTTCTTTACTCTTGCCAGCCCTGAAGGCTGAGCCATCACCTCTGCCTTCTGCTATTTGCCACTTGTTGCTTCAAGTTTCCCTTTGAATAGAAACATTTTGGGTTGGAATTGAGGCTCAGGGCTTCCTCCTCACGCTGTGTTCCTGAAGCCAGCACACAGTGATGCAAAAGGTTGGCTGTGTTGATACCTTTTCAGGTCCCCTTCCATAAAGATCATACCAGAGGAAACAGTCTTTGCCATGCTCTGCTCCCCTGCTGCTCTACCAATATCGTTCTGTAATTTAACAAGGACTTATTTAATACATAAAACTTGCAAGATATAACTGGCTAAAGTATCAGGGGCTTAGGTTGTGACTATTTGGAGAACTTGTATCTGATATCATCTGGTATAAATTACCCAGATTAACATCCTTATTCTTAAGGTTATCTATTTATATCTAAATTTTTAGTGCAAATTTTCAAAGATTTCCTTCATATTCTTGCAACAGTGATGGGCTCTGGAGTAGGACTGCCTGGTTTACAAGCTTTTTTGCTGTTTATTTAATAACTTATACAAGGGGAGTAAAAATAATACCTACCTCAAAGGGCTGTTGAGAGGATTAATGGACTGGTTTTTGTAATGAACTTACCTTCATAATTACCAGGGTAAGCACTCAGTGTTTTCTTTGATATTATCATTGTCGTCTATGGATGGTCCGGCACCTGTGGATTTATAATGACCTCCCAGGCTCTTCCAGTGGAAGACAGAGAGTGGGAAGAAGCGATTCCTCTTCTTTGCTCTCACCACTACAGCGACTGGCCTACCCAAGCCCAACCCCAGAATGAATGAAAAGGGGAGATGGTCCAAGGGCAGTGGATGGAGAAGGAGGCAGCAGAGCATAATGGTGATGAACATGTATTTGGGGGGCCCATTGTCTGGGTTTGAGCCCCCTCTCCACCCCTTAACTACTATATGACCTTGAGCAAGTTACATAAACTCTCAGTGCCTCAGGTTCCATCTCTGTAAAAAGTATATAATGATAGTATCTACTCACAAGGTTGTTGGGAGTATTAAGTGAGTTAATGTATATAAAGAAAATAGAATAATACCTGGTATACTGTAAGTACTATAGAAGGAAGTAAGAAAGGGAGTGATAACCCAGATACAGTTACTATTAACAAGCAGTCCCCTCCAGTGGCTTTTCTTGAATCCCTTATGTATCCAAGATGCGTTTATAGGTCAAGTGTCTTTACCCACCTGAGTTTTTTCAATAATTTTCCAACTATCTTCTCATTTTTTTGGTATATGTTTGCAGTTTTTTCTAGCATGGTTTCTTGATGTCATTGTAACTTTATTATCAACTTTAGAAAAGAAACAGACGAACAGATTTAAGCCCTCCCTTACATAAATAGACTCTTAGTTTGCAACTGGAGGGTATCCAAATTTTTCCCCTTCAGTGTCTAAAAAGATAGGTAAGAAGCAGTCAAATCCATGTCTGTCTCTGCAAGAGGGATAACGCAGTCGTTCTTGTACAATTCCTATTCTCAAGCAACACTGGACTCTTCTTCTTTGATTAATCCGTTTATGTAAGGCTATGCAATTTTTCCAAACAAAATGGTCTGAAATGATGAGAGACAGTGGACAGAATAAGACAGCATGCCAGACTAAAGCAGGCATCTGCCCCTATATTTGTTACTTAGCCCCTCTGAGCTTCAGTTTCCTCCTTTGTAAAATGGATATAATACCATGTACGATTTGGTGCACAATTTATAGTCACTGAGATCATGAATTATTATTGCAATGCTTTATTTTAGTATGTTAGTTGTGTTTTCTTTACTGGTTTTATCAAAAATCTGCATTTATCCATGGAAGTATGCTATGTAGGTTAGTTCCATCTTTCATGTGTGGTGAGGCAGGAGAGGGTTGAGGACAGTTGATCTCAAGGAATGGATGGATTGCATGCCCCTCAGGAATGCCTCCATAGATACTGTCTTCCTCACTTGAACTTCTGATATGTCCCCAGAGGCAGAGAGCTCACAGCTGTGTTCCCTGACAAGCCTGCAGTGTGCTGTTCTATGCCTAAGGTTTGTGCAGAAATGTAAGGTCCAGCAGTAAACCATACTGACATAAAGTTTGACCTTCTCTTATGAATGTTAAAGAGCTGACAAGGACACTTGGCTGAATTGAAGGCCATCTTTCCTTCCTGTGGAAGCAGTTCACAGAAGTCTCTGTAGTCATGGACAAGTTTCTCCTGAAGTGGTTTGGGGTCACCACTGGCACACAAACAAAAGTACAACCAAGACCCTGGTTACCTAGATCATAAAGCGTGACTCTAATAATCTTAGTCTAGACAATTTTTAAAGCAGATGTAACCAAATGCCTGCCTCAGTCATAACAAAATAAAGATCGCAAAAGGGAAAGCTATCATAGAATGTGAAAGTCTCAACATTCAGACTTATGTACTCTCCAGTGAGGATCTCTTGGTATTGAATATGCTAATTTGCTGTGTCTTCTCATTCATGAGTGTCTGTGGCAGCATTATGAAAAGTCAGTGAGGTCTACAATGGTGAGTTTTCTGCTTTTAATTTTTCCACATTGATTATAATTTCTAAAATATGGAAGGATGAAACATATTCTGAATCATCTACTAGACTACCTTATAACTAAGTAGTGCCACATGATTTCAGTGCTCTGGTTTATCTGTGAGTTTACTGTCATATTGATCCCCAGGGATAACATACAGATAGAGATTTTCTGGCTGGCTTTAGGTGATATGTCCTAATGTTAATGAGACAGCGTTCATCGTGTGTCTGCTATTGTACTCTTGTTGGATTCTTTTACTGATTATAAAGGCAAAACTTCTCTTTTATAGTGATCAGCTACAACTGAAAGAAAAATTAATAAAAAATTAATTAAATTAAAAAAATTAATTAAATTAATAAAATATTAATAAAAAATTAATTAAATTTAAAAAAATAATTAAATAAATTTGACATCATGAAAATGACAGTGTGGTGGAATAATGTTCTACATTAATTGTCACAGGTTAATGAGAAAAGAACAGAGGCAGACTTAATATATAAATGGGATTTTTGTACCAAATGAAGAATAAATGACATCACAACAGCTAGTAAAAAATGCCAAAGGTTTGATAGTTGGTCAAATAGAGAATTCTGGTTGAATAGTTAAGTCATCACAGGGCATATAGTGGTATAAGCATTACTGAACTCATAGAAATCCATGCAGAGCAATAGGTACCATCCATGTTTCTCACAGGTGTTCCTTCCAGACCCATCTTTGTACATCACAACTTGCAGTAGTTCATGAGGAGTAAGTGGTAGTAAACAATGAGGAATTTTCCATTAAATTATATTTTAAGATTATTTTTTAGTATTAGTTTTTGGGTGGACTGCTAAATGGATGGGCCCATTAAAACAGTGGATTGTGGTCTAAATTAGCTATTCTTTAAAGAGGAAAGATGACTACAGTGATGACTATGATTTAAGGAATGGTCCATCAGGCTCAACATTACAACTATACAAGTTTAAAGAAAATGAATCAAATGCCATATGTGTGTGTGTGTGTGTGTGTGTGTGTGTGTGTGTGTGTAACAATTGAACCCACATAGATCATTTAGTTCAGCAAAACAACATATCATCTGCCACGTCAAATTATTTGAATAGTTTTAGCTACATAGTTTTATTTGTATATGTTAAAAGATAAACTGAGAATATTAAATTTTTTAAGAGTTTATTTGAGTATTTTTTTCTCAGATATTATTTTTTTATTGGGGTATAGTTGCTTTACAACTTTGTGTTAGTTTCTGCTGTACCGCAAAGTGAATCAGCTATATGTATACATATATCCCCTCTTTTTGGAATTTCCTTCCCATTTAGGTCACCACAGAGCATTAAGTGGAGTTTGCTGTGCTATATGGAAGGTTCTCATTAGTTTCTATTTTATACATACTAGTGTATATATGTCAATCCCAATCTCCCAATTCATCCCACTCCCCCTTCCCCGCTTGCTGTCCATATGTTTCTTCTCTACGTCTGTATCTTTATTTCTGCCTTGCAAACAGGTTCATCTGTACTGTTTTTCTAGCGTCCAGAAATATGCGTTAATATACGATATTTGTTTTTCTCTTTCTGACTTCACTCTATATGACAGTCTCTAGGTCTATCTATGTCTCTACATATGACCCAATTTCATTCCTTTTTATGGCTTAGTAATATTCCATTGTATATATGTGCCACATATTCTTTATCCATTCATCTATCGATGGGCATTTAGGTTACTTCCATGACCTAGCTATTGTAAATAGTGCTGCAGTGAACATTGGGGTGCATGTGTCTTTTTGAATTATGGTTTTCTCTGGGTATATGCCCCATAGTGGGATTGCTGGGTCATATGGTAATTCTATTTTTAGTTTTTTAAGGAACCTCCATTCTGTTCTCCATAGTGGCTGTTATCAATTTACATTCCCACCAACAGTGCAAGTGGTTTCCCTTTTCTCCACACCCTCTCCAGCATTTGTTGTTTGTAGATTTTTTGATAATGGCCATTCTGACTGGTGTGAGGTGATACCTCATTGTAGTTTTGATTTGCATTTCTCTAATAATTAGTGATGTTGAGCATCTTTTCGTGTGCCTCTTGGCCATCTGCATGTCTTCTTTGGAGAAATGTCTATTTAGATCTTCTGCCCATTTTTGGATTGAGTTGTTTGTTTTTTTGATATTGAGCTGCATGAGCTGTTTGTATATTTTGGAGATTAATCCCTTGATTTGAGCATTTATTGATTGGACTCAGGTAGTGCCAAATCAGAAGTTCTTAGGAACCCTCCACTAACAGGAGTCAACGGAAAGACTTACATAGAGAAACTGTAGAAGCAAAGAAAGGAAATTATTTGATTGGCTATTGCTTAAAGTCTGGCTGTTTGTGATTGGTTGTCCTTAGTGTTTTCATTTGGTACCTTGGAGGCATTTACAGGTTGGGATTTTGGTTTGCTTATGGAGGTCACCCAGGCATTAGAGTCTAATGGCCTCCTTGTTTAATTAATTTAATGTATAATATGAAGCTTTGTTTAGATTTTTACAATATATGAATTATAAGCATGTTTGCACATAATTAAAATATAATAAAAAATAATTTAAGACAACGATGAAAGATTGTAACAATTTTTTCCTCCAAAAGTTTTCTTTATTCAACTACTATATAAGAGTTTTTTAATGGATAAAGGTTTTAGTAGTAAAATTTAAGATTGATGGAATGCCCATTGTACATACATAATTTCTTACTCTTCTCATTTTAAAACTAGAAAACTGTATTCCAAAGGAATAAATTACTTGTCCAAAGTCATACAAGTACTAAGTAGCAGAACAAAGATTTGAAGTAAAATATGCAGGGTTGCAATTTCTACTCTTTTCTCAAAACAATAAATGTCCCACAGTTTTAGCCAAGTAAATATAAGAGGGACAGTTAACAAAAATAATGAGTTTGGTTTTGGAAAAGTTGGCCAGTAGATCTTATTCTTTGATGGTGATTGTACTCTAGGTCCAGGGATTTGATGAAGCTGTAAATCATTAGGATGAATGATTACTTGCATAAGAATAAAGAGCATTCTACACTAGCTCAGAAGTACTCATCAAAAGTGGAAAATATTGGGCTTCCCTGGTGGCGCAGTGGTTGAGAGTCCACCTGCCGATGCAGGGGACACGGGTTCGTGCCTCGGTCTGGGAAGATCCCACATGCTGCGGAGTGGCTGGGCCCGTGAGCCATGGCCGCTGAGCCTGCGGGTCTGGAGCCTGTGCGCCCCAACAGGAGAGGCCACAACAGTGAGAGGCCCGTGTACCGCAAAAAAAAAAAAAAAAAAAAAAAGTGGAAAGTATTTAGCAACTGCTACATGAATATCACTCATCTTCCACTTTTAACATGATATCAATATTCACTATTAACAAATGTGATTTATAGGGAAGATGATTGCTTTTCTACTCCTCCCCCTTCTCTTCTTCCTCTTGCTGTTTCCCCGCCTCTCTTCCTCTTCTTCCTCCTAAACCTTCTCCTTCTTCTTCACTTTTTTGCCCTGTTCCTTTCTCCCACCTCTGGTCTCCTGATGTCATTGTCCACCTCTAGAGACATTTCCCCCATGTTGATCTTCTAAGTAGGAAACTTTGCCTTCATAGAGTGACTTAGAGTGATACCAGCTCCACTGTCCAGGGCAAGAGAAAAGAGTTTCATTTATCTTATAGGTGGATTATAATGTCCCAACAATTGAGAATACAAAATTAACACTGGAAGACAGTATTTGCTGGAGGGAATGAATATATCAGAAAGGCATAAGATCTTTTCAAATAGAAGCAAATCAAATATTTATTGAGCAACTACCATGTGCTAGGACTAGAGTAGTAGGTAAAAAATGAAAACAAGGATAAGGCAAGCCTTGTCTTCAGATTGGGCATACAAAAATGTAAATTACAATGCAAGCTAAATAGTTGCTCAAGACAGCTATAAAAAAGTTAAAAAGAGATATAAAAGTAATTTATAAATAAATAGTGAAGGCTAATGTTATAAAGTTGAAAGAAGACGGAGGTAGAATTTGAATTGTATCTGGAAATTTTACAAGAATTTGCATAATTGGAGAAGGGAAACTATATTAGGACTATTGTTGGAAGAAAGTGCTGAATTATTCTGATCAATTCTCTGTATAATTAGACAAATCAATAACAAAATATTTTAACAAAACCCCAGATCACTAGTGAAGATCTCCATTTGAAGAAACTGTATATTATTATCAGGAAGAGTAGGGATGGTAGTATTGGTAACAGTAGAAAGAATTGTAGTTATGGTGGGAGTTACCACATATGGAAACCCTACTACATCTACTACATGCCAAGAACTGTAAACAGTACTGCAGACCCATCCTGAATCTAAAAGATTAAATGTGGCAGGTCATGAGTGGTAACTATAAATTGTTTATTTTTTCCTTACCTATTGGAGTCCATCTTTTACATGTAAACATGCATTACCTTAAGTATTAGAAATTGTCAGAAATACAATTTGTATGGGGAGAAAAGGTTATTATTTTGGCACTAGGCAAAATGAAAAAAGTTCTTTTTGCACACGTGTTTCCAGTTTTGCTGCTTAATTTTGCAAAGAGGTAATTCTACGTCAAAATTAGGCCGAGTGAAAAATGCACACACAGTAATCTTCATTTTCATTATCTGGAGTAGTTCAAAAGGCTCAAAAAATGGAACTATTCTCAGAGAAAGGAATGCATGTTCAGGTAATTACAAATAACAGACGCATCTGGTTATCTTAATTGTTTGGGAATGTCTCAATTAGCTGAGAATGTTTTCATGATGACTTGGAGACAGTGAAAATTTTTCATAGCAGATAGGATTCAACAGTGAGTGGAAATACAGGCAGCTCACCCTGAAGTCTATTTATGACCACAGAATCCATTCCAAGATTCATATCTTTTGGATTTTATTTGCCTGTAAAGGGAGCAGAAATGTGATTTTGTTCTGTGTTGATCTCTGCAGCTTCATGGTTGATCTGAAGAGGAGGTAGGACCGTCGATCCTGTGGATGCCTAGGCTAAGGTAAGGCATGCCAGCCTCGTATTTCCCATCTTGACCACAGTTCCATTTCTTAACAGAGGTTGCTTCTCAATGAAATTTGAGTTTTAGGCTTCACTGAAATGTGATTCTCGGGTTTCCTCAGTAATTTGGGCTTGCTCCTTGCGAAGCTCAGAATGCTCCCCAAATATAGGTGCATCCTCCACCTTGTTTAGAACTGACGGTTTTTGGATACTTTGAAATAATGCACATTGGTATACTCTGCTCAGTTACTCAGCAACATTGCTTATCTTAGACCTGCCACCATAGGATTGCTACCCTACCCTATCATGCTTCTAGGAGGTCAAATTCAATCCAGATCCTGGTCTTTTCTGAGTTTTACTTTTTTAAATATTGTATTTACTTTTAAAAAAGAAACAGACTTGTCAACTGCAGGACAGTGCATAAGCAATTACCACGAGATCCAACAAATCCATGTCTTGTACTCCCAGGCTTCCTTCCTGGATGAAAATGCCCCTCTACCCAACTCCCTTGCTTTGTGGTTTATTAATGTAGATTAAAAGAGATGGGCTCATCTGTTACAGGGGCAATTTCCAATGCAACTATTTAGAAATGTTCCAAGAGAGATTTTTTCCAATCTTGACAAACACTCTCTAAAGCCAGAGGAAACTTTTCATAATTCTTAGTGAAGAGGTTATGAATTATTAGATCTCACTAATGCTTTGCTTAATAGCCAGTTTACATAGAAAACATGATCTGGATTAAATCCTATAGACAGAGGGAAGACACACCTGGGGGGATTAATCTAACCAGCAAGCAGATGCCCTGTTGTCCCAAACAAATTGTGAGCAATATTATTTATCTGTCAGCCCTTGAAATAGAACATGGACTACTCCACCAAATCCTTCTTACCTGTAGGGATTAGCAGGGGAAACCTAACACTCTGGCGGTTAACTACTCCTATAAAAGAAGTCAGCATCTTCCTAATTTTTCAGTGCAGCTCCACATGTATACAGCATAAATGCTTAGGAAGTATTAAAGAGGGGTACAAATGAAAGGGAGTGGGAAATAGGGAGATGTTCAGGAAAGAAATCGTTGACCTCCTCTCAGGAATGGTAGGATGTAAGATTCTGGTGCTTTAACCATGTTTCAACTTCTAGCCTATAGGTACACCTTTTAAAAAGTAGAGCCTACACCTGCTGTTTATCAGAGCCTTACAAAGTCACAAGGATCTCTAGTTAATAGGCATCTAGTCAATAGTATTTCTTCTTAAATTCCGGACTCCTAGAAGCAAAAATATTAGTGAATTAGTACATTAAGTCATGGATCCCATATGGACCAAGGCTCTGTCTCTCAGGGCTTCTCTCCTGCCTCACATTTTCTCACCCCATCCTTGCTTTCCCACTGTGGAGATGTTAGACAATTCATTGTTGGATTCTGTACAAACTCTTCATGTTTTGGAAGATAGCAAGCAATCCCTTTAACTTACATAGACTGAAAACCTTTTCTTTGTGAATGAAATATTAAGTGGCTGTCATGTAGACATAAAACCTACCCTCAAGGAACATCTTCTTACCCCTTATTCCATGTCTTTTCACCAAGAAGTACACTAGCTTTGGCCCCTTCCCTTTAATATATACCACTATCCTTCAGGGTTTCCAATTTTCACCATTCCTAAATCTGCCAGAATTGTTATCCATGTCAGAAAATCCTCTATAATTGTCTTCCCTTCAATACCTATCCACCCTTCAGGGTTCACTTAAGTCTAACCCCTCCCAACTGCCTTGAAGCCTTTGATTACTATTCTCATTTCTAAAGACCTTCTATCTCAGAAGAGTTATAGTATTTAGTTCAGCAGTGGGTAACATGAACATTCAATCAAACCCAGTGCTACTTGCATTACTGTGTATATAGTGAGAGTAGTAATCTTGCTTAGAACAGGAATATGCTTTATGTATTTAGCACTATGTTTGGTCAATAATAGGTTATCAGGTAGGATAGATTAAGGGGAGAGAATCTGCCAGGCTGCGATCCTAGACTCTTCCAATGGTGGTTCTGAATGGATGTTTTAGACCTTATGGAAATGAAAGTTAAATATTTAAGGATATGTTGGCAACTGGCTGGTTTTATTACCAATGGAAAAGTCCAAAAATGTTCATAATATAAAAAATGTCAGAAATGACATTATAGATTATGGAGACCAGTATTCACTTATTACAAACTAGGAAGCAAAGTTTCAGGCGTTGTTCCTAATTCAGTTGTTAATATATTTTGGTTCTCAAGGTTCAAAATGTAGGTGAATTAGTGCTAGACACTCGTAGACAAACACTGATGAAGAGAACACTAGGACTGACACTAGGCGAGTGACTCAGAATCGACTCAACAGAAATAACTCCCAAAACAGAGGGAAGAAGAGTCTGCTGCTCTGTGGGGTAGCAGAGAGGGTTCAGCCTTCAGAATCACAGAGAACTGGCCTTACGTCTCAACCATGTGGCTTGGACAAGTCACCTAACCTCTCTGAGCCTCTGTTTCTTCACTTGTAAAGTGGAAGTAATACCTCACAAAATCAAATGAGATTGAAATTCAGGTAAAACAAAAGTCTCAGGGTTTAAAAGCTGTTGAATATAAATGCAGTCTCGTTAACACTATTACTCAAACCTTGATGCCCCAATAACCAATCTCGTTTCTGCAGAAAAACTAAATTTACAGAGTTCTTCTTCCCAAATATTTCCCAATTCCAGGGTGACTTTCCTATGTCCACTGATCTGCCCTAATTTTCCATCCTTGCTACAATGATCTCAGCCGAGACTCCACAGAACTTAGATTCAGAAAGTGCCCCAAGAAGTCCTGCTCCAAGTTGAAGCCTTGTTCCCTTTATCACTGAGGTGCTGGCTGCAGTAGAAACCTCCTCACTACCTTGCCAATGGAGTGAGAGCCAGTGCCATGGCATGGGACCAGGGCACTGGCACTTGTGTGCTTGCCTCTGAAGGCAGTGGGACTTGAAGGACCAGTGAGTGAGCTCCATCTTCACACTCACAGAGTCAGGATCAAACTGGCCCTTTGTAGGTTTGTTTCGATTGGAGGAGGGAGGGTAGGGTACCACAGCAAGGTTTGATTGAGGTGTGACATATTACATCTTTTAATTTTGGAGTTTTTTCCATTGAGAAATTATCAGACTTTATCTTTGCTTACGATACAGGGTCTCATTGGCCCCGTTAATTCTCCCTGTGATCTAGCCTCCATATGGACCTCTACCCAAGTCTGTCTGTCTGCCTAACTATCCACTATCTTTCTAAGTTCCCATATTCCCAGGAGTCTCTTCTATGTAAAATAGGCAGGCACAAAAGACAAGTGGATTCTTGTCCACCTGGCTTAGTGCATGATGTCAAAGCATTGAGTAAATACTTGATACATACTATACACAAGAAAAGAAAATCAAGAGCAGAAGTTTGGAGAGGTAAAGAGTAGGTAGGCCACATGAGCACTCCTCCAGAAAACTAAGCTGACATTAAACAGTTTTTTTTTTTCCGGTTGAAATAAACTGAAAGCTGTCTGAGCTTCACCTCTGAGTATGAAACAGACAGACAGGTTTTCATGTTAATTGGATAATTGGTGAGCTGCTATCACATCAAATTTCAAACAACTTTGAGGTTGTTTACTTGTTTGTTTTTAATATTCCTGATATTAAAAACTGCCTAATATTCCTAATCAGTGCTCTTCTACATACTACATGGAGGTGGAAGATTGGTGGGCACAGTTAGAGAAGCCTAGAAAAAACCTAGAAAATGACTTCATATAGAAGTGTCTGCATTTTTATAAGAAAATAATGGAATTTTAGCATGAAAAGGCTTAACTCCTTGAAATCACATTCTGATACACTACATTTATAGATGAAGACACTGGGGCAGAGAGAGGTTATAAGTGGAACCAAAATATTATTCCCCAGAGTTTTAAGTAGAAGCCTAATTAGTTTAAGAAATTCTTAAGAAGAGGGCTGAACTTATGACATATTCCAGACTTTCTGGGCACAGTATGTAAAACAATCTCAACTGGCGAATCTTCACTTTCTGCTTAGTACAGACAGGACCAAGATTATGGTCAACAGTCATTATATATATTGGATCTTATTTTGAGAACACTGATATTTGCAATTTGTAGATGGTTTATTGGGGCTCAGGGGCAAACATTTGTACAGCATTGTTTAATTTTAGAAGGCACAGAGTTAAGTATGTTAGAAACGGTGATAGAAAAGAACGCAAGCATTCTCCTGACAGGAATGTGTCCTGACATTCCACAAACTGAGCTGCAGGGAGGTATGAGCTAGCTTCACCCTTCTGATCGCCACATCATTTGTAAGGTGACTTTGCAGCTCTACTTGCAGCTCTACCTATCATGAAGTGGGGTCTACCTACCACTGGGAACCTGGCCTGGCTTTGTAACTTGATTTGACCAATAGAATATGGCAGTGACAACATGCCAATTCAGAACCTAGGCCTCAGGAAGCCTTGTGGTCTCTCTGTCTCTCTCTCTCTCTGTCGCTGTAAAAAAGCCCAGTCTAGCCTGGAGGAGGAGAGAACATGAGAAGTAGAACAAGTTAGCCAAGTTTTCCTAGGTGAGGCTCCAGCTGTGGGACAGAACCAGCTAAGACTGCAAAGCTACCTCGCTGACTTGCAGCTTAACTCAGATGCATGCATGAGCAGTGCCGGACCAGTATGGCCCGGTGGCCTAACCCCATAGCCTCATGAGCAATAGTAAATGGTTACTATATGAAGCCGCATCATTTGGGGAGCAGTAGTTATTGTGAATCATTACTGTGACAATAGACCACTGATACAGAGATGTATGTGTCTGAAAGGATTAGCTCCATCTGTAATATTAGTTTAGCTCCAACTTTTGGTGAAGTGGATTAGATGTCACTAATTTGACTGTAGAGAAAAACATAAGGATGTGAATATAAATAGATATATCTATTTTCTCTGAGTATATATATAGATAAATATATACTCACACATACATGCAATATATATAACCACATCTCTGTTGATATGCTCAACTTTAAACATACATTTGCCTATATCTAGATTAATAGACACAAACTATAAAATCGGACAAGATGTTTTACATGGAGCTCCTCAACCTGATACATTCATCTTCATATAAAGGTAAATTACTCATTTCTCTTGTCAAGGGTTTACTAAAGGATCTATTGGTAGCATATCCTGTGCACTGAAATAAACTGGCTCAGGGCAGATTTATGCAGGAGGTTAGGTAACTAGCATATCTTGTGATTTAGCCAAACACAGGTTTTATATGCTCAACCATCTTTTCTTTCTCTTATTATGGTTCCGGTGGCCCTGCATGAGATTTCTCACATCAGTGGTTAGTCCCTGTATCATTTTTATAGGTCTGTTTTTAAAAGGTGCTTATTTAAGTGACTGGTAACTAATCATAGTTCTATAATTGACTGAAAAGTTGACTCAGTGTAAAACCCAAATTAAACTGAAAAAGAAACCCAAATCCTCATTATAAATTATTCGTTGCAGCTCCACAAACACTCATTTTTACAAACAGCGAAAGCAGGAAGAGACAAACTTTGCCTTCCTGCAAAAAATATGTTCAACAATTACAGACCAAAATTTATAGCAAAAGGAAAAATGTTCCTCTTTCTTTGCAGTGACACTACTAAAAGGAAAGAAGTATAAGTACTGCTTAGTGTGGGCCAGGAAATGCCTAAATTTTAAAATTAGAATAGTAGCATTTTATTTTTGGACAAGCTCAACTGATCTTTTTACACAGAGCGGCATACGAGCTTAGGGGGGCATGACCTCATCACAAAGATTTGGGCTTCAAAGGCCGCTCCTCAAACCCCTTGCTGATCACCTGCCCTTCTACCACCCCAAATTAAACATTTAAAAGTTTTAAAGCCTTCTTGCTTTACATTAAACATTTTTCTACCATCCTCCAGTCAATTACCCGGAGGCCAAAAATATATCTTTCCCCATTCAGCCCATGGCACCTCCACTGTGAAGTGCTCTAAATCCATTAGCGGGGCCCTCTCTGTGTGCTGCATCATCAGAGGAACAAAGCTGTGATGATGTAGAACAACCCACGTTCATGTATATCACCAGAGTTCTAGCCTCCTGATCAGCCGGCGGGCTTAATAAACATTCCAGATGGCTTGCTCTGCCTGAAGGAAGAATGGATAATCACACTGCACTCCCCTCCAAACAATAATAAAATAAGGCCATAGTAGCACAGAAGCCTGAGCCTGCCAAAAACATTGAAAGGACTGCTTAGAACAATAGAATCAAGTGATTGGAAGGCACATCAGTGCCCTCACCCTTTATGAAGGAAGGTGGCCTGCTTGCCTATAAAGCATGAAAAACCAATTGTGTTATGCAACAGCTCTGCTGAAAAATAAAACAACAACAAAAATAGAAAAAACAAAACCTAACAACAACAAAAACTCCATCTAAATACTTTCTTTTAAAAGAATTTGGTGAAAAGGAAATTTAAATGAAAGCTCGGAAATAACCTTTGCAAGCCAGAACCCTGAGCTATGCATACATAGCCTGAGACATACAGCTGTGGGTTTGCTTGTAAGTAAACAGCAGAAGGGGGTTGATCAGTTTCATATTCACTTTAAGGAATTCTGGGTGAGATTCCATAATTAGAGTGATGGCGGTATTCTGTGGAGTGTCTGTAGAGGCTTAAAAGATGGATTCTCAGAAGGAATTGAGGTGAGCACCCTGGTACTCAGTGCTGAGGCCGATTCTTACAGCATACATCCCTCCTCTTTTTCGTGTTTGCCCTGAACTCCTCTCTCCCTTTGCTTCTTGTGTTGTATCTTTTGCTCTTTGGATAGATACCCATCTGTTATAGTTAATATGCTCCAGATTGATAACTTATATTCCCTTTTAGTTCAAAACATTTGATTTTCTTATTGTGTGATTAGAATATATCAGAGTTGGAAGTTAAAATCTGCTCAGTATTTATCAAGAAGGGTCTATGCACAGCACAGAGGATTTGGGGGCCAATGAAATGACTCTATATGATAGTATAATGATGGATCCATGTCATTACATATTTTTCAAAACTCATGGGATATACACCACCAAGAGTGAATCCTAATGTAAACTATGAACAATGACTGATAATGATGTGTCACTGTAGGTTCATCAGTTGCAACAAAAATTTCACTCTGGTGCGAGATGCTGATAATGGGAGAGGCAATCCATGTTTGGGGATGGGGTATGTGGGAAGTCTCTACCTTCCTCACAATTTTGCTGTGAACATAAAACTGCTCTTAAAAAATAGCATCTATTAAAAAAAAAAAAGGTCTATGTAAGCTTGGTATTTCCTTTATTAATTGAGGGTCTACTAGGGAAATCATACCTAGAAGTCTGAGTAGCATTCTTGCTTTGTTTATGTATTTATTTTTGGCTGCGTTGGGTCCTTTTGCTACGTGCAGGCTTTCTCTAGTTGCATTGCGGTGTGTGGGCTTGTCACTGTGGTGGCTCCTCTTGTTGCAGAGCACAGGCTCTAGGTGTGCTGGCTTCAGTAGTTGAAGCACACAGGCTCAGTAGTTTTAGCATGTGGGCCCTAGAGCACGCAGGCTTCAGTAGTTGTGGTGCACAGGCTTAGTTGCTCCATGGCATGTGGGATCTTCCCAGACCAGGGATTGAACCCATGTCCCCTGCATTGGCAGGAGGAATCTTAACCACTGTGCCACCAGAGAAGTCCTGAGTAGCATTCTTGATACTCAACTTTGACTCTGCCTATGATCCAAATGAAAATTTTCAAGTTCTGACTAGATGTATCTGCATATCAGAGTATACTAAGATTCTTTAGGGTAAGCCAAAATCAAAAGATTATTCCCCTGAGGAAAAGCATCTGCAAATAAGGGGCACATGTTGCGTTGCTGGTCTCCATCTCCCCTAGTAATACTTTTCACTGCTTATTATGAGTTGTGGGTTGCTGTGGTGATGAGAAGAGGGATGAGCCAACAGAGGTTGTGATTCTTGATGTTGCCATCTGAAGAGGGACATATCCATTTAAGGATCTGTAACGTTTTATACCTGTGCCTATATATAGTTCATTCTCCTTATCCACAGGGTTCTGCATCCACGGATATGGAAGGCTGGGTGTATTAAGTCATTTTACATAAGGGACTTGAGCATCCGTAGATTTTCTTATCCAAGGGGGTCCTGGAACCGGTCCCCCACAGACCAAGGGATAACTGTGTACAATTTATGAAAAATTAATCTTTTAAGTTGGGTTTGATATTTGGCATCTTTTATTCCCATGATATCAGCTTATTTTGTAAAGCTAATGCAAACATTCTGCAAGCCAAATAGTCCTCTGTCTTCAATACATTATTTAATATACCATAGGAGACAAGATGGTGGAGTAGAAGGACTTGAGCTCGCCTCCTTTCATGAAAACACCAAAATCACAACTAACTGCTGAACAACCATTGACAAAAAAAGACTGGAACCTACCAAAAAAGATATTCTACATCCAAAGACAAAGAAGAAGCTACAACAAGATGGTAAGGAAGGGTGCTTTCACAATATAAATTAAATCCCATACCCATTGATTGGGCGACCCACAAACTGGAAAAAAATTATATAGCACAGGGCTCCCACAGGAATGACAGTTCTGAGCCTCACATCAGGCTCCCCAGCCTGGGGGTCTGGTATCAGGAGGAGGAGCCCCCAGAGCATTTGGCTTTGAATGCCAGTGGGGCTTGAGTGCAGGAGCTCAATAGGACAGGGGGAAACAGAGACTTCACTCTTGAAGGGCACACACAAGTCTTCATGTGCACTGAGACCCAGGGAAAAACAGTGACTCCATAGGAGCCTGGGCCAGACCTACCTGTGGGTCTTGGGGGGGGGGGGGTCTCCTGGGGAGGTGGGCGTCGGCTGTAGCTCACTGTGGGGGTAAGGGCACTGGTGATGGAGGGCCTAGGGAATATTCCTTGGTGTGTGTTCTCCCAGAGGTTGCCATTTTGGCACCAAGACCTGGCCCCATCCAACAGCCTGCAGACTCCAGTGCTGGGAGGCCTCAGGGTAAACAACCAGCAGGGTGGGAACACAGCCCCACATATCAACAGACAGGCTGCCTAAAGTCTTTCTGGGCTCACAGCCACTTCCAGACATGCCACTTGACCTGGCCCTGCCCACCAGAGGGACAAGATCCAGCTCCACCCACCAGTGGGCAGGCACCAGTCCCCTTCCATCAGGAAGCCTGCACAAGCTCCTGCACCAACCTCACCCACCAGAGGGCAGACACCAGAAGCAAGAAAAACTACAGTCCTGCAGCCTGTGGAACAGAGCCCCTAAACACAGAAAGACAAAATGAGATGGCAAAGAAGTATGTTCCAGATGAAGGAACAAGATAAAACCCCAGAACAGCAACTAAGGAAGTGGAGATAGGCAATCTGCCTGAAAAAAGAATTCAGAATTATGACAGTAAAGATGATCCAAGATCTCAGAAAAAGAATGGAGACACAGACTGAGAAGATATAAGAAATGTTTAACAAAGAGCCAGAAGACTTAAAGAACTAACAAACAGAGATGAACTATACAATAACTGAAATGAAAAATACACTAGAAGGAATCAATAGCAGAATAAATGAGGCAGAAGAATGGATAAGTGAGCTGGAAGACAGATTGGTGGAAATCACAATGGCAGAACAGAATAAAGAAAAAAGAAAAGAAAGAAAAGAAACCAGGACAGTCTAAGAGACTTCTGGGATGAATATAACACTAGAAAAGATCTGAAACTAAAAGCTAGTTCTTTGAAAAGACAAACAAAATTGATAAACCTTTAGCCAGACTCATCAAGAAAAAAACGGAGAGGACTCAAATCAATAAAATTAGATATGAAAAAGAAGTGACAACAGACACCACAGAAATACAAAGCATCATAAGAGACTACTACAAGCAACTCTATGCGAATAGAATGAACAACCTAGAAGAAATGGACAAATTCTTAGAAAGGTACAATCTTTCAAGATTGAACCAGGAAGAAAAAGAAAATATGAACAGACCAATCACAAGTAATGAAACTAAAGCTGTGATTAAAAAACTTCCAACAAACAGAAGTCCAGAACCAGATGGCTTCACAGGCAAATTCTATCAAACATTTAGAGAAGAGTTAAAACCCATCTTTCTGGAACTATTCCAAAAAATTACAAAGGAAGGAACACTTCCAAACTGATTCCATGAGGCCACCATCACCCTGATAGCCAAACCAGAAAAAAATATCACAAAAAAGAAAAATATCACTGATGAACATAGATGCAAAAATCTTCAACAAAATACCAGCAAACTGAATCCAACAATACATTAAAAGGATCATACACCATGATCAACTGGGATTTATGCCAGGGGTGTAAGGATTTTTCAGTATCCACAAATCAATCAGTGTGATACACCACATCAACAAATTGAAGAATAAAAACCATATGATCATCTCAATAGATGCAGAAAAAGCTTCTGACAAAATTCAACACTGATTTCTGATAAAAACTCTCCAGAAAGTGGGCATAGAGAGAACCTACCTGAACATAATAAAGGGCATATATGACAAACCAACTGCTAACATCATACACAACAGTGAAAAGCTAAAAGCATTTCCTCTAAGATCAGGAACAAGACAACCACTTTTGCCACTTTTATTCAACATCATTTTTTAAGTCTTAGCTACAGCAATCAGGGAAGACAAAGAAATAAAATGAATCCAAATTTGAAAAGGAGAAGTAAAATGGTCACTGTTTGCAGAAGACATGACACTATATGACATATACATATATATACACATATATATGTATGTAAAAGATAATAAGAGCATGGTAACAGAAAACATAAAAAGGAACTATGTTATATTATGGGTCCTATTAAAATATCAGCTCTCTAATTTGCTTTTGAATATAGACCATTTCAAATCAAACTTGAGTCAGTAATTTTTTAAAAAGTTAACCTTGCATACAAATAAATAAGAAGAAAAACTATGTTAAAAAAGAGAAAGAATATAAAAATGTATTATAAAACTACAGTAATTAAAACAGTGTGATCTGGACCATGAAGTCCATGTCAATTTATGACAAAATGAAGGTAGCTTTTCAAATCACTTGGGGAATAGATGGACTGTTTAATTAATTTGACTGACACAACTGCTAATTTTGAGGGGAAAAATAAAGTTAGATGTGCAACTCCCAACAAAGAGAAAAAGTATATACAAAAATAAAAGAATAAAATCACTAGGAGAAAATATAGGAAGTCATTTTCATTATAGGATATGGATAATACAATTTTTAACATGATTACAAGGTCATAAACTTCTAAGAATCACATTGAAAAGTCTGTAAAGACAAAACTAAAACATCTGTTTACTTTAAAATATACCATAATCAAAGTTGAAAATTAAATGGAAAGAAAGTATCAATATATACACAAGGTTAATAACTTTAAGACATAGAGTGTTCGTAAGTGTTAAAGATCAAAATGACAAGAGAAAATTATAGGAAAAATAAGTTTATTCAGAAATTAGACATAAACCATGAAACACCATGAAATGGTGTTCAACTGCCTTACTGATCCAAGAAATGCAAGTTAAAATAAATAGTAAAAATTTGAAGAAATACGACAGAAATAAAGTGAAAGAACCCTTTCAAACATAAAAATGCTGTATAAACTACATTAAAAATCTTATGAGGAAAGATCTATAAATAATGACACCTTGTGGTCCCTGAATGAAATCACTGGTTTGTCATTCTTTCATCTAGAGTAAAATCCACAGGTTTTCTATCAACTTTTTAGAATTCTTTTCTTAAAATGAATGGGTAGCTTAAGATGAATCATAGATGTTTGAGGAAGACTTTAAGCATGAATGACAGAGGCTAAAAAATAAAACAAAATACAGAAAAACTTAAGAGAACATAAAGACAATACAGATATTAGAGAAAAACCTGAAAAAGAAACCTGTAATTAACCTCCTCTGAGACAGAAGATATGGAATCCAAGACATAATAAACTGCTATGAGAACAAACATCCTGAGAAGAAGAAAGAACTGTTAGAAACTGGATATATGTTAGCTGAAAATTTTAAAAAATCCATAAAACAGCTAGAAGGAAAAACAAACTTGTTAGAAGAAATTAAACAAAGAAAAAAAGGCTAAGACTTGAGAAAATAGGTAAGCAAATCTAAGCGGGCCAATATCCAAATGACAGAGGTCTTAGAGAGAAAAGAGAAATGTTGGAGAGGAAATTATGAAAACATCAAGAAGAAAATATTTCAGAGTTGATGATCAGAAAGCTCCAGATTTTAGGTCTCTAAAGAACATCCAAAAAAGTTATCAATTAAAATCTCATCACACAAGGACCCACCACCATGATATTACAGATCAGTAAAGATAACAGAAGATCCTAAGAGCTTCCAGAAAGAAAAATGCGTGACATAAGAAGATCAGGAATCAGAATGATACCTGACTCCTCAAAAGCAAACCCAGAAGCTAGAAACAATGAAGAAACTAGAGGAAAACATGTTTCCCACCTATAAATCTATATTCAAAAAACAACTGTAAAATGAAGACATTTCCAGATACCTGGAAGACCACTCTCCTCAAATATTTTTCAAATACTATATCATATTGTATATCATACATAAGTTATATTACACATATGTTATACTATACATATAATGTGCATATAAACATATAATAATATACATATATATAATAATATACCATGTTACAAGCACCCTTCTCAGGGAATTATTGTGGACAGTACTTCCTCAAACCAAGAAACTTAAGAAAAAGGAAGGCATGGGATTCAGGAAAGAGGGGGATCCAGAACAAGAGAGATGATAGTGAAAAGAAGCTCCAAGACAAAAGCTATGTAGCATGTATAGAGAAAAAAGGTCAATATTGGAACAGGGAAATTCAGCTCCTGCCTATCATGGAGGACTTAGTATCAGACAATTCCCATTCAAAATAACTAGGGGATATGAAAAAAATATATGTTTAAATGCACCAGAGAGCTGCTAATGGAACCAGGACTTGAGAAACCCCTATCCCAAAAGAAGGGAATCTCTGAGATTTGAACCCAAACATTCTGCACACAGCTTTTCCCTTTGTAACATTTGCAGACATTTGATTCTAGGCCAGAGACTGCAAATTCTGCCTACAGTGCCATTAAATGGCAGACAGCCAGTGGAGATTTTGGCAATCTTACAGGGCTATGAAGACAAAAGTTGGAAGTCAGTGTTGTCAAGGTAGTGAGGACTTCAGCGGTCAAGATCCTATTTTTAAAAAAGGCAGGTGCAGAGAAGTGTGCCTAATGTTTGGTGCCAGATTTCCCCCTCAAGGCACTTGCCTGTTCTTAAGTTGCCAAGGTCAAGAAGGTAAGAAGCCCAACAGAAAACAGCTATAACACAGATGCATAAGGGGTAGTGATGAGTGTGGTGTTGGGGGTAGTGACAGGTAGGATATTGGCAGTGTGGTAACATATACACCTTGAGACACTGTTCAGCCAACAGACTAGAGGTTAGAAGTCAGAGCTCACTATGATAACCTGTCTCCAAGATAACTACCATCCAATTTCTTCCCTCTCTGAATATATATGCTGTTATTTGATAGAGTTAACTGCAGTCCAGCCAGAGAAGAGGTCACAAAAGAGAATATATAAAGTGAAAGATAAGTAAACCTGAAAACAGGTTAGTAGAAGTAATAAAAAAGGGTGAAATCAATGGAACAGAATATCTGAGATATGCAGGACAATATTAAAAGGCCAAACATACATGTAATTGGAGTCCCAGAAATAGAGAAGATAATAAGACAGAAGAAATATTTGAAGAGACAGGAGCCCAGTATTTTTACAAAGCCAATGAAAGATATCATTCTACACGGCCGAACATTTCAGCAAACACCAAGCAGGAAATGTACAAAGAAAAACAAAACTTAGCACATCAGAGTCAAAATGCTAAAACTTAATGATGATAAAATCTTGAAAACAGTCATAAAAAAAGGCACACTATATGTAGGGAAACAATGCCAGGAATGATCATTAACTTCTCTTCAGAAACATCAGATGACAGAAGAAATAGAATGACATCTTTAAAGTGCTAAAGGAAAATTTCTCTCAACCCAGTAAAGACATACTTTAAAACTGAGAGTGAATTAAAGACATTTTCAGATAAAACTGAGAGAATTGTTTCCAACTGATCTGCACTTTAAGAAATGTAATAAGAGCTTCAGGCTGAAGAGATATAATTCAAGAAGAAAACTGAGACTGCAGGGAGGAATCAAGAGTACAAAAAGGGTCAAAATTTAAGTTAATATAAAAGACCTTTTAAAATATGCATATATATATATATAGAGAGAGAGAGAGAGAGAGAGAGGTATATATTGTATGTACAAAATATATTTGGATATATAAAAGTTTACACATAGTAACTTCTTTCAAGAACACTAAGCAAAAATAATAACTGTATTATGAGCTTTTTAGTATATATGGGGGAACGAGTGTAGGAGAAGATGCTTGAGATAAATATACATTACATATATGTATGGCTTATATACATTACATGTCTTTTGTAAGATGTATATGTATACATATATCATGTCTTTTGTGTATATATGTTTGTATATATATATAATTTAAGAGTAGCTACTAAAAGACTAGAAATAGAATATATAAATTTCAAATAATAAATAGGTGGAATAATGAACATCAACTGATCCAGTGGAAGCCTTCAAAAAGAAAAACAAATAAATGAATATAAAGTGTTAAAGGGAAAGATAAAATAAGATTGCAAAAATAAGTATAAATATATTTATAATAATTTGACTAGATAAATCTCAACTATTGAAAGGCAGAGTCTATCAAATTGAATTTTTTAAAAGTCAACATGTATGCTATTTTAAGTGTGACTGAAAGCAAAATAGTGCAGAAAGACAAAAAATGAAAATATATAAGAAGATATACCAAGTATAACCAATCAAAAGAAATATTAGGTATATCATATATTTTAAAAGCTGATATAGAAATTCAGACAATTTTAGACAAGGTGAATTCCCAACAAAATAAAAATTAAGGCAAAACCCCACATTAATTGGTATAAAAAAGGATATTACATAATGAAAAAAATAAGTTAACCAAGATTATATAATAATCATCACCTGTACTAAAATATATAATGTCTCTCTCTCTCTTTATATATGTATGCGTGTGTGTGTATATACACACACACACACACCTGAGAGAGTTGTTACAAGGAGAAATTCATATATCCACAGAGTTGAAGATTTTAATAGAACACAATTATCAACTGATAGACTGAGGAGAAAAAATGCTAGAAATTTTTAACACACAGAAAACCTCAATATCTTTTTAAAAATATGTGTATTGTACAGAATAATTTTTCTGATAGAGCCAAAAACTTAGACTCTACAATAATAATAAAGAACAGCATGTGTTTGGATAGGTAGAAGTATGAAGACCCTTTCCTAAATAACCAATGGAGTAAAAAAATCATATTAGAAATTATAAAATACTTACAATTACAATATTTTTACTACATAAGAAACTTGTAGTATCTAGGAAAGTGTTACTTAGAAAGACAATTATAGTCTTGAAATTGTTTTTTAAAAAATAATGAAGAGTAGGGGGAAAATTAGGTAAGTAAAGAAGCTTATACCCACAATAGTGTAAATTCAAAGTAGAATGATGATAACTATAATGATAGGTTAGATTTTGATTTTTACTAGCAAAACTGAGCAGGACCCTGTGGGGCTCCTGGTCACAGAAGCCCTTCCATGTTCCCCATTTCTTGTTTGTAGGGAACAGACTCCAGCCTCCATGACCTTCCCTCAGTTCAAAGGGCAGATGCAAACAGTTGCTAATCAGGGAAGGGAGGAGATTCAGAGACAAGGGAAGAGCAGTTAAGAAACAATAGTGCAACCTTGGGGCAGGGTCCTGGTTCCGCCTCAAGGGATACAGATAACAATATCTTTGAGCTCTTTACACACTAAAACCCCCAACAAATGGAAGATGTAGCATTCTTCATTCCAGAGAAGACCACCTGAGACCAGATTAAAGGAGTACAGGCCCTGTACATATCCTAATCAAACCCGCCCTTGAACTATTGCTATAAAACTCCTTACCAAATCCTCCCAGGTTGGGACACAGTATTGAGAGGCAGGAGCCTGCTGTGTCCCCCTTTGCCTGGTAAAGCGATAAAGCTATTCTTTTCTACTTCACCCAAAACTCTGTCTCTGAGATTCGATTCAGCACTGGTGCACAGAGGCTGAGATTTTCGGCATCACTGGTTTGGGAGAAAAGAACATAAAGTTTGTCCAGTGTTGATGAAGATATGAAGAAAGAGTCACTCTCATTAACATGGTTTGTGGAAGTATATACTGACAATATTTCTGGAAGGCCACTTGACAATATGTTGTAGTATTTTAAACTGGGTATATCTTTTGATATATTTTATGTAATTTTATATTAAAGAAGAAATTAGGTAAGTATACAAAGATGAATCTTCCTCTTCAGATGAGGGCAAAGAGAAAACCTAATTTCTAGTAATAAAAAAAAAATTGGTCATAGTCATTGTACAAGGTTGACATGGTATTACACAATTATTTAAAATGATGAAATATAGCACTGTTTATTGACACGGAGCTATGTCCAAGATGTACGGTAATGTAAAATAATCAGATTATAGAATAGTACTCATAGTTCCAGTTTTGTTAGGAATCAAAACCAAATATACACAATATATAATATATACAATTATTGTATAAGAATTGAAGTAGAAGAGTGTACTGGCAAAAGTGCTTCTAATTTCCCAGTCATTACAGTCTCCAACTCCACAGACTAAGAAAACTATTATAGGATTTTATTTTGGTCATTTTAGTCATATACTGTATTATATTTATCTACATTGATGCAAACTGGCTGGATACCTTCATTTTGAAGCCTGGATGATTAAAAACAGTTTTCAAAGATTTATGCCTTAAGGTAGTCAGATAAACTGGACATTTTTTTTTTTTTTGGCGGTACGCGGGCCTCTCACTGTTGTGGCCTCTCCCGTTGCAGAGCACAGGCTCCGGACGCGCAGGCTCAGCGGCCATGGCTCACGGGGCCCAGCTGCTCCAGGGCATGTGGGATCCTCCCGGACCAGGGCACGAACCCGTGTCCCCTGCATCGGCAGGCAGACTCTCAACCACTGCGCCACCAGGGAAGCCCAAACTGGACATTTTAACCTTAGGGCATAGAGAGTAATCCTTCTTTAACATTTACTGTCAGACTCTTTGGGATTGTGTATAGATGCCTATGTGACAGCATTCTGGAGCAGAGCTTGCTTACAGTGTAATTAATGACTCCAACTATAGATTATAATTCACTTTGTTTATTCACTAAGTGCTCCATTCTGCACAAATCTTTTCCTTGAAAGCAGGAACACGAGCTCATATTTTACCTTGGCTCTGTACAAAATGTAGTACAGTATTAATAGGCTGATTGAAAAGAAGAATGAATGAGCTAACATTTATTGGAGGCCCTATGTTTCCGATATTGTGTTCAACACGTTCAAGTTCAAGAGAATGCTTTCAAAATATATATAACTGATTGATTCTGGGGATCTAAATCCTTTCTATGTACTGTGGAAGTAGAATGCAGAAAGGCCCTTTGAAATCTATCAATCTCCTTCTTGCAGAACTTTGCTTTAAAAAATTTGGGGAATACTGAAGTTACACCAAAAATGGAGAATGCTGGAGGAGGGATGGTCAGCAAGAGCCACCTGTCCATGCTGGTGAAGGCAGGGGCAGGGATAGTAACTGCGAGGATTGAGGGATCCAGATAAAGGATGCTGGAACTTCCTTAGTATTTTTAAGGTGAGTCTTCATTGTTTCTCTTAACTATCTTAGAAGAGATACTTAACTTATAATGAAGTATTAAAGGGAAAAAAAGTCACACTATGGAAATTATGTTGTGGTTGACGCTCAGCCCATTTCTTAGTGCTAATAACTGAGAATTAACTGAATGTATCCTACTAGCCCAGAAAGTTTTTACACATATCTAGGTTATTTCAGTCATATCTTACCAGAATTAGGTAAGATTTTCCTTTGTGTTTATTTTGGCCAACATGGTGGTTGAATCTTCAAACTGAGGGCAATTATTAGCCATCCGAAATCAGTTAAAATCAGTCAATACCACTGAAAAATTTCCCAAAACAAAGAGAAAACATGGGTAAAACTGTTGAGGTAAGAGACCCTACTTCAGTCAGTCATGAATATTAATACCATCTAGGTTTGTAGGTCAGGAAAGCTACCATTTTATTAACAGTCCTCTCAATCCTCTTTGTTTCTTTCATCTGAAATGAAATGACTTCTGTGAGGTTATTCTTGGTTTGGCTTATCTTTGTAGTCCCAAACACATGAAATTCTTCCTACCTACTATATATTTTAAGACTTTAAGACATTCTACCCTGTGAAATAATGACATTTTTGGATATCCTGTTACTAGTTGATGCCTCCAAGATAACAAGGTGAACATAAGGCTGTATCAAAGTGGATGGAGATGTAAACTGTCAAGACACTGAAGTAAATGCCGTGTATACAGATACTAATCCTGGCTTCCCAGCTGGTCAGAGGGTCACCATAGCATTGCGACAAAATCTGGCTCTCAACTTAAAAGTCAAGGCAAAAGAAGCCTCCTGAAACAATTAAGTAGTTTTGAGAGCACAAGAACAGTACCTTCAGGGCTTCCCTGGTGGCGCAGTGGTTGAGAGTCTGCCTGCCGATGCAGGGGACACAGGTTTGTGCCCCGGTCCGGGAGGATCCCGCATGCCACGGAGCAGCTGGGCCCGTAAGCCATGGCCGCTGAGCCCGCCCGTCTGGAGCCTGTGCTCCGCAACGGGAGAGGCCACAGCGGTGAGAGGCCTGCGTACCGCAAAAAAATAAACAACAAAAAATAAACCAGAATAGTACCTTCTCAATGAATATTGGCCAAAAGAATGAATAGCAAGAAGAATTGAAATTATGTATATTTAAATGGAAAAATGAAACCTCAAATGTACATAGTTTGATCCTAAAAGTTGTATTGGAGTGTCGTTGAATCAGGTACAGTGATATCCATTTATAAATCACTACGGTCTATCAAACTTCTGCTTTTAAGCAGACCATAATAAGAGCATATGACTACTCACTGTGAGTGGCATATTGGGGTGGTCTCTTAACAAAGGATTTCAAGGAGATTCAAGATGGTGGAAGAGTTAAGATGCGGAGATCACCTTCCTCCCCACAAATACATCAGAAATACATCTACATGTGGAACAACTCCTACAGAACACCTACTGAACGCTGGCAGAAGACCTCAAACCTCCCAAAAGGCAAGAAACTCCCCATGTACCTGGGTAGGGCAAAAGAAAAAAGAATAAACAGAGACAAGAGGATAGGGACGGGACCTGCACCAGTGGGAGGGAGCTGTGAAGGAGGAAAGGTTTCCACACACTAGAAGCCCCTTCGTGGGCGGAGACTGCGGGTGGCAGAGGCGGGGAAGCTTCGGAGCCACGGAGGAGAGTGCAGCAACAGGGGCGCGGAGGGCAAAGCGGAGAGATTCCTGCACAGAGTATCAGTGCCTACCAGCACTCCCCAGCCCAAGAGGCTTCTCTGCTCACATGCCAGGACAGGCGGGGGCTGGGAGTTGAGGCTCAGGCTGCGGTCAGATCCCAGGGAGAGGAGTGGGGTTGGCTGCATGAACACAGCCTGAAGGGGGCTAGTGTGCCACAGCCAGCCAGGAGAGAGTCCCGGAAAAGGTCTGGAGCTGCCGAAGAGGCGAGACTTTTTCTTGCCTATTTGTTTCCTGGTGTGCGAGGAGAGGGGATTAAGAGCGCCGCTTAAAGGAGCTCCAGAGACGGGCGCGAGCCGCGGCTATCAGCGTGGACCCCAGACACGGGCATGGGACGCTAAGGCTGCTGTTGCAGCCACCAAGAAGCCTGTGTGCAAGCACAGGTCACTGTCCACACCTCCCCTTCCAGGAGGCTGTGAAGCCTGCCACTGCCAGGGTCCCGTGATCCAGGGACAACTTCCCCGGGAGAACACACAGCACGCCTCAAGCTGGTACAATGTCCCACTGGTCTCTGCTGCCGCAGGCTTGCCCCACATCTGTACCCCTCCCTCCCCCCGTCTTGAGTGAGCCAGAGCCCCCGAATCAGCTGCTCCTTTAACCCTGTCCTGTCTGAGCGAAGAACAGACGCCCTCAGGCAACCTACACACAGAGGCGGGTCCAAATCCAAAGCTGAATCCCGGGAGCTGCTCGAACAAAGGAGAGAAAGGGAAATTTCTCCCAGCAGCCTCAGGAGAAGAGGATTAAGTCTCCACAATCAACGTGATGTACCCTGCATCTGTGGAGTACCTGAATAGACAACGAATCATCCCAAATTGAGGAGGTGGACTTTGGGAGCAAAGTCTTTTTTTGTGAGTGTGTGTGTGTATGCTTCTGTGTGTGATTTTGTCTGTATAGCTTTGCTTTTACCATTTGTCCTAGGGTTCAGTCTGTCCATTTTTTTTTATTAAAATTTTTCTTAATTATTTTTTATCTTTTATTTTAATAACTTTATTTTGTCTTCTTCTTTCTTTCTTTATTTTCTCCCTTTTATTCTGAGCCATGCAGAGGACAGGCTCTTGGTGCTCCAGCCAGGCGTCAGGGCTGTGCCACTGAGGTGGGAGAGCCAAATTCAGGACACTGGTCTACAATAGACCTCCCAGCTCCACATAATATCAAAGAGCAAAAATCTCCCAGAGATCTCCATCTCAACGCCAAGACCCAGCTCCACTCAACGACCAGCAAGCTACAGTGCTGGACACCCTATGCCAAACAACTAGCAAGACAGGAACACAACCCCATCCATTAGCACAGAGGCTGCCTAAAATCACAATAAGGCCACAGACACCCCAAAACACACCACCAGAAAGACAAGATCCAGCCTCATCCACCCCAACACAGGCACTAGTCCCCTCCCAGGAAGCCTACACAACCCGCTGAACCAACCTTAGCCACTGGGGACAGACACCAAAAACAACGGGAACTATGAACCTGCAGCCTGCAAAAAGGAGACCCCAAACACAGTAAGTTAAGCAAAATGAGAAGACAGAAAAGCACACAGCAGATGAAGGATCAAGGTAAAAACCCACCAGACCTAACAAATGAAGAGGAAATAGGCAGTCTACCCAACAAAGAATTCAGAATAAGGATAATAAAGATGATCCAAAATCTTGGAAATAGGATGGAGAAAATACAATAAACGTTTAACAAGGACCTAGAAGAATTAAAGAGCATGAACAACACAATAAATGAAATTAAAAATTCTCTAGAAGGGATCATTAGCAGAATAACTGAGGCAGAAGAACGGATAAATGACCTGGAAGATAAAATAGTGGAAATAACTACCACAGAGCAGAATAAAGATCAAAGAATGAAAAGAATTGAGGACAGTCTCAGAGACCTCTGGGACAACATTAAACACACCAACATTCGAATTACGGGGGTTCCAGAAGAAGAAGAGAAAAAGGGGCCGAGAAAATATTTGAAGAGATTATAGTTGAAAACTTCCCTAATATGGGAAAGGAAATAGTTAATCAAGTCCAGGAAGCACAGAGAGTCCCATACAGGATAAATCCAAGGAGAAACATGCCAAGACACAGATGAAGCAAACTATCAAAAATTAAATACAAAGAACAAATGTAAAAAGCAGCAAGGGGAAAACAACAAGTAACACATAAGGGAATCCCCATAAGGTTAACAGCTGATCTTTCAGAAGAAACTCTGCAAGCCAGAAGGGGGTGGCAGGACATATTTAAAGTGATGAAAGAGAAGAAACTACAACCAAGATTACTCTACCCAGCAAGGCTCTCATTCAGATTTGACGGAGAAATTAAAGCTTTATAGACAAGCAAAAGCTAAGAGAATTCAGCACCACCAAACCAGCTTTACAACAAATGCTAAAGGAACTTCTCTAGGCAGGAAACACAAGCGAAGGAAAAGACGTACAATAATAAACCCAAAATGATTAAGAAAATGGTAAAAGGAGCATACTGAAAGTGAGGGGATGGAAAAACATATTCCATGCAAATGGATATCAAAGGAAAGCTAGAGTAGCAATTCTCGTATCAGACAAAATAGACGTTAAAATAAAGACTATTCAAGAGACAAAGAAGGACACTACATAATGATCAAGAGATCGATCCAAGAAGAAGATATAACAGTTGTAAATATTTATGCACCCAACATAGGAGCACCTCAATACATAAGGCAAATACTAACAGCCATAAAAGGGGAAATCGACAGTAGAACAATCATAGGAGGGGACATTAACACCCCACTTTCACCAATGGACAGATCATCCAAAATGAAAATAAATAAGGAAACACAACCTTTTAAATGATACGTTAAACAAGATGGACTTAATTGATATTTATAGGAAATTCCATACAAAAACAACAGAATACACTTTCAAGTGCTCATGGAACACTCTCCAGGATAGATCATATCTTGGGTCACAAATCAAGCCTTGGTAAATTTAAGAAAAGTGAAATCTTATCAAGTATCTTTTCCGACCACAACACTATGAGACTAGATCTCAATTACAGGAAAAAATCTGTAAGAAATACAAACACATGGAGGCTAAACAACACACTACTTAATAACCAAGAGATCACTGAAGAAATCAAAGAGGAAATCAAAAAATACCTAGGAACAAATGACAATGAAAACACAATGACCAGAAACCTATGGGATGCAACAAAAGCAGTCCTAAAAGGGAAAGTTTATAGCTATACAGACCTACCTTAAGAAACAAGAAACATCTGAAATAAACAATCTAACCGTACACCTAAAGCAATTAGAGAAAGAAGAACAAAAAAACCCCCAAAGTTAGCAGAAGGAAAGAAATCATAAAGATCAAATCAGAAATAAATGAAAAAGAAATGAAAGAAACGATAGCAAAGATCAATAAAACTAAAAGCTGGTTCTTTGAGAAGATAAAATTGATAAGCCATTAGCCAGACCTATCAAGAAAAAAAGGGAGAAGACTCAAATCAATAGAATTAGAAATGAAAAGGGAGAGGTAACAACTGACACTGCAGAAACACAAATGATCATGAGAGATTACTACAAGCAACCATATGCCAATAAAATGGACAACCTGGAAGAAATGGACAAATTCTTAGGAATGCACAACCTTCTGAGACTGAACCAGGAAGAAATAGAAAATATGAACAGACCAATCAGAAGCACTGAAATTGAAACTGTGATTAAAAATCTTCCAACAGAAAAAGCCCAGGACCAGATGGCTTCACAGGCGAATTTTATCGAACATTTAGAGAAGAGCTAACACCTATCCTTGTCAAACTCTTCCAAAATATAACAGAGGAAGGAACACTCCCAAACACATTCTACAAGGCCACCATCACCCTGATACCAAAACCAGACAAAGATGTCACAAAGAAAGAAAACTACGGGCCAATATCACTGATGAACATAGATGCAAAAATCCTCAACAAAATACTAGCAAACAGAATCCAGCAGCACATTAAAAGGATCATATACCATGATCAAGTGGGGTTTATCCCAGGAATGCAAGGATTCTTCAATACACGCAAATCAATCAACGTGATACACCATATTAACAAACTGAAGGAGAAAAACCATATGATCATCTCAATAGATGCAGAGAAAGCTTTCGACAAAATTCAACACCCATTTATGATAGAAACCCTCCAGAAAGTAGGCACAGAGGGAACTTGCCTCAACATAATAAAGGTGATATGTGACAAACCCACAGCCAACATCGTCCTCAATGGTGAAAAACAAACCATTTCCACTAAGATCAGGAACAAGACAAGGTTGCCCACTCTCACCAGTTTTATTCAACATAGTTTCTGAAGTTTTAGCAACAGCAATCAAAGAGAAGGAAATAAAAGGAATCCAAATGAGAAAAGAAGAAGTAAAGCTGTCACTGCTTGCAGATGACATGATACTATACATAGAGAATCCTAAAGATGCAACCAGAAACTACTAGACCTAATCAATGAATTTGGTAAAGTAGCAGGATACAAAATTAATGCACAGAAATCTCTTGCATTCCTATACACTAATGATGAAATATCTGAAAGTGAAATTAAGAAAACACTCACATTTATCATTGCAACATAAAGAATAAAATATCTAGGAATAAACCTACCTAAGGAGACAAAAGACCTGTATGCAGAAAATTATAAGACACTGATGAAAGAAATTAAAGATGATACAAATAGATGGAGAGATATACCATGTTCTTGGATTGGAAGAATGAACATTGTGAAAATGACTATAC
The DNA here is from genome assembly GCF_964270905.1 of Leucopleurus acutus. Taxonomy (NCBI): domain Eukaryota; kingdom Metazoa; phylum Chordata; class Mammalia; order Artiodactyla; family Delphinidae; genus Leucopleurus; species Leucopleurus acutus. The sequence goes on from NC_139154.1 coordinate 78,173,383, forward strand.
TCCCCAAAGCAATCTACAGATTCAATGCAATACCTATCAAACTACCATTGGCATTTTTCACAAAACTAGAACAAAACGCTTCACAATTTGTATGGAAACACAAAAGACCCCGAATAGCCAAAGCAATCTTGAGAAAGAAAAACGGAGCTGGAGGAATCAGGCTCCCTGACTTCAGAGTATACTACAAAGCTACAGTAATCAAGACGGTATGGTACTGGCACAAAAACAGAAATATAGATCAATGGAACAGGGTAGAAAGCCCAAAGATAAACCCATGCACATAAGGTCACCTTATCTTTGATAAAGGAGGCAAGAATATACAGTGGAGAAAAGACAGCCTCTTCAATTAAGTGGTGCTGGGAAAACTGGACAGCTACATGTAAAAGAATGAAGTTAGAATACTCCCTAACACCATACACAAAAATAAACTCAAAATGGATTAAAGACCTAAATGTAAGGCCAGACACCATCAAACTCTTAGAGGAAAACATAGGCAGAACACTCTATGACATAAATCACAGCAAGATCCTTGTGACCCACCTCCTAGAGAAGTGGAAATAAAAAGAAAAATAAACAAATGGACGTAATGGAACTTAAAAGCTTTTGCACAGCAAAGGAAACCATAAATAAGACTCAAAGACAGGATTGAGCAGGTAGAGGGCGGAAGAGTAAGGCACGGAGATCACCTTCCTCCCCACAGATACACCAGAAATACATCTACACGTGGAACAACTCCTACAGAACACCTACGGAAGGCTGGCAGAAGACCTCAGACCTCCCAAAAGGCAAGAAACTCCCCACGTACCTGGGTAGGGCAAAAGAAAAAAAAAGAATAAACAGAGACAAAAGGATAGGGACGGCACCTGCACCAGTGGGAGGGAGCTGTGAAGGAGGAAAAGTTTCCACACACTAGGAAGCCCCTTCGCGGGCGGAGACTGCGGGAGGCGGAGGGGGGGAGCTTCGAAGCCGCGGAGGAGTGCACAGCAACGGGTGCGGAGGGCAAAGCGGGGAGATTCCCGCACAGAGGATCAGTGCCGACCGGCACTCACCAGCCCGAGAGGCTTGTCTGCTCACCCGCCGGGGCGGGCGGGGCTGCGAGCTGAGGCCGGAGCGCAGGGAGAGGACTGGGGTTGGCGGCTTGAACATAGCCTGAAGGGGTTGGTGCACCACAGCTAGCCGGGAGGGAGTCCGGGGAAAAGCCTGCACCTGCCGAAGAGGCAAGAGACTTTTTCTTCCCTCTTTGTTTCCTGGTGCGTGAGGAGAGTGGTTTAAGAACGCTGCTTAAAGGAACTCCAGAGACGGGCGCGAGCCGCGGCTGAAAGCGCGGACCCCCGAGACGGGCGCGAGCCGCGGCTGGAGGCGCAGACCCCAGAGGCGGGCGGGAGACGTTGGGGCGGCTGCTGCCGCCACCAAGGGGCCTGTGTGCGAGCGCAGGTCGCTCTCCACGCCCCTCTTCCGCGGAGCCTGTGCAGCCCGCCACTGCCGGGTTCCCGGGATCCGGGGACGACTTCCCCGGGAGAGCGCACGGCGGGCCTCGGGCTGGTGCAGGGTCACGCCAGACTTTGCCGCCACGGGCCCGCCCCGCATTCCGTGCCCCTCCCTCCCTGCCGGCCTCAGTACGCCAGAACCCCCGAATCGGCGGCTCCTTTAACCCCGTCCTGTCTGAGCAAAAAACAGACGCCCTCCAGCGACCTACACGCAGAGGCGGGGCCAAATCCAAAGCTGAGCCCCTGGGAGCTGTGAGAACAAAGAAGAGAAAGGGAAATCTCTCCCAGCAGCCTCAGAAGCAGCGGATTAAAGCTCCACAATCAACTTGATGTACCCTGCCTCTGTGGAATACATGAATAGACAACCAATCATCCCAAATTAAGGAGGTGGACTTTGGGAGCAAGATCTATGATTTTTTTCCCTATTCCTCTTTTTGTGAATGTGTATGTTTCTGTGTGAGATCTTGTCTGTATAGTCTTGCTTCCACCATTTGTCCTAGGGTTCCATCCGTCCATGGTTTTTTCTTAAAAATTTTTTCTTAATAATCAATTTTAAGAACGTTATTATACTTTACCTTCATCCTTTCTTTCTTTCTTTCCTTCCTTCCTTCCCTCCTTTAGACAACGAATCATCCCAAATTGAGGAGGTGGTCTCTGACAGCAAGATTTATGATTTTTCCCCCTTTACCTCTTTTAGTGAGGGTGTATGTGTACGCTTCTCTGTAAGATTTTGTCTGTATAGCTTTGCTTCCAACATTTGTCCTAAGGTTCTATCCATCCCTTTTTTTTTCTTTTTCTAAATAAGAATTTTTTAATTCAATAACTTTATTATACTTTATTTTATTTTTACTGTATCTTCTTTCTTTCTGTTTTTCCTTCTTTCCCTCCTTCCTTCCTTCCTCCCTCCCTCCCTCCTTTCATTCCTTCTTGCCTTCCTTCCTTCTTTGCTTCTTTCTTTCTTCCCTCCTTTCCTTCTTTCTTTCCTCATACTTCTACTAATTCCCTCTACTTTTTCTCCCTTTTATTCTGAGCCGTGTGGATGAAAGGCTCTTGGTGCTCCAGCCAGGAGTCAGGGCTCTGCCTCTGAGGTAGGAGAGCCAACTTCAGGACACTGGTCCACAAGAGACCTCCCAGCTCCACATAATATCAAACGGCGAAAATCTCCCAGAGACCTCCATCTTAACACCAGCACCCAGCTTCACTCAACGAGCAGCAAGCCACAGTGCTGGACACCCTGTGCCAAACAACTAGCAAAACAGGAACACAACTCCACCTATTAGCAGAGAGGCTGCCTAAAATCATAATAAGGCCACAGACACCCCAAAACACACCACCAGACGTGAACCTGCCCACTAGAGAGACAAGATCCAGCCTCATCCACCACAACACAGGCACTAGTCCCCTCCACCAGGAAGCCTACACAACCCACTGAACCAACCTTAGCCACTGGAGACAGACATCAAAAACAGGAGGAACTACGAACCTGCAGCCTGCAAAAAGGAGACCCCAAACACAGTAAGATAAGCAAAATGAGAAAACAGAAAAACACACAGCAGATAAAGGAGCCAAGATAAAAATGCACCAGACCTAACAAATGAAGAGGAAATAGGCAGTCTACCTGAAAAAGAATTCAGAATAATGACAGTAAGGTTGATCCGAAATCTTGGAGATAGAATGGACAATAGAATGGACAAAATGCAAGAATCAGTTAACAAGGACCTAGAAGAACTAAAGATGAAACAAGCAACGATGAACAACACAATAAATGAAATTAAAAATACTCTAGATGGGATCAATAGCAGAATAACTGAGGCAGAAGAACGGATAAGTGACCTGGAAGATAAAATAGTGGAAATAACTACTGCAGAGCAGAATAAAGAAAAAAGAATGAAAAGAACTGAGGACAGTCTCAGAGACCTCTGGGACAACATTAAACGCACCAACATTCGAATTATAGGGGTTCCAGAAGAAGAAGAGAAAAAGAAAGGGACTGAGAAAATATCTGAAGAGATTATAGTTGAAAACTTCCCTAATATGGGAAAGGAAATAGTTAATCAAGTCCAGGAAGCACAGAGAGTTCCATACAGGATAAATACAAGGAGAAATACTCCAAGACACATATTAATCAAACTGTCAAAAATTAAATACAAAGAAAGCATATTAAAAGCAGCAAGGGAAAAACAACAAATAACACATAAGGGAATCCCCATAAGGTTAACAGCTGATCTCTCAGCAGAAACCCTACAAGCCAGAAGGGAGTGGCAGGACATACTGAAAGTCATGAAGGAGAAAAACCTGCAGCCAAGACTACTCTACCCAGCAAGGATCTCATTCAGATTTGATGGAGAAACTAAAACCTTTACAGACAAGCAAAAGCTGAGAGAGTTCAGCACCACCAAACCAGCTTTACAACAAATGCTAAAGGATCTTCTCTAGGCAAGAAACACAAGAGAAGGAAAAGACCTATAATAACGAACCCAAAACAATTTAGAAAATGGGAATAGGAACATACATATCGATAATTACCTTAAATGTAAATGGACTAAATGCTCCCACCAAAAGACACAGATTGGCTGAATGGATACAAAAACAAGACCCTTATATATGCTGTCTACAAGAGACCCACTTCAGACCTAGAGACACATACAGACTGAAAGTAAGGGGATGGAAAAAGATATTCCATGCAAATGGAAACCAAAAGAAAGCTGGAGTAGCAATTCTCATATCAGACAAAATAGACTTTAAAATAAAGACTATTAGAAGAGACAAAGAAGGACACTACATTAATGATCAAGGGATCGATCCAAGAAGAAGATACAACAATTGTAAATATTTATGCACCCAACATAGGAGCACCTCAATACATAAGGCAAATACTAACAGCCATAAAAGGGGAAATCGACAGTAACACATACATAGTAGGGGACTTAAACACCCCACTTTCACCCAAGGACAGATCATCCAAAATGAAAATAAATAAGGAAACACAAGCTTTAAATGATACATTAAACAAGATGGACTTAATTGATATTTATAGGACACTCCATCCAAAAACAGCAGAATACACATTTTTCTCAAGTGCTCATGGAACATTCTCCAGGATAGATCATATCTTGGGGACAAATCAAGCCTTGGTAAATTTAAGAAAATTGAAATTATATCAAGTATCTTTTCTGACCACAACGCCATGAGACTAGATATCAATTACAGGAAAAGATCTGTAAAAAATACAAACACATGGAGGCTAAACAATACACTACTTAATAATGAAGTGATCACTGAAGAAATCAAAGAGGAAATCAAAAAATACCTAGAAACAAATGACAATGGAGACACAACGACCCAAAACCAGTGGGATGCAGCAAAAGCAGTTCTAAGGGGGAAGTTTATAGCAATACAAGCCCACCTTAAGAAGCAGGAAACATCTCGAATAAACAACCTAACCTTGCACCTCAAGCAATTAGAGAAAGAAGAACAAAAAAAAACCCCAAAGCTAGCAGAAGGAAAGAAATCATAAAAATCAGATCAGAAATAAATGAAAAAGAAATGAAGGAAACAACAGCAAAGATCAATAAAACTAAAAGCTGGTTCTTTGAGAAGATAAACAAAATAGATAAACCACTAGCCAGACTCATCAAGAAAAAAAGGGAGAAGACTCAAATCAATAGAATTAGAAATGAAAAAGGAGAGGTAACAACTGACACTGCAGAAATAAAAGAGATCATGAGAGATTACTACAAGCAACTCTATGCCAATAAAATGGACAATCTGGAAGAAATGGACAAATTCTTAGATATGCACAACCTGCCAAGACTGAATCAGGAAGAAATAGAAAATATGAACAGACCAATCACAAGCACTGAAATTGAAACTGTGATTAAAAATCTTCCAACAAAGAAAAGCCCAGGACCAGATGGCTTCACAGGCGAATTCTATCAAACACTTAGAGAAGAGCTAACACCTACCCTTCTCAAACTCTTCCAAAATATAGCAGAGGGAGGAACACTCCCAAACTCCCTCTACGAGGCCACCATCACCTTGATACCAAAACCAGGCAAGGATGTCACAAAGAAAGAAAACTACAGACCAATATCACTGATGAACATAGATGCAAAAATCCTCGACAAAATACTAGCAAACAGAATCCAACAGCACATTAAAAGGATCATACACCATGATCAAGTGGGGTTTATTCCAGGAATGCAAGGATTCTTCAATATACGCAAATCTATCAATGTGATAAACCATATTAACAAATTGAAGGAGAAAAACCATATGATCATCTCAATAGATGCAGAGAAAGCTTTTGACAAAATTCAACACCCATTTATGATAAAAACCCTGCAGAAAGTAGGCATAGAGGGAACTTTCCTCAACATAATAAAGGCCATATACGACAAGTCCACAGCAAACATCATCCTCAATGGTGAAAAACTGAAAGCATTTCCACTAAGATCAGGAACAAGACAAGGGTGCCCACTCTCACCACTCTTATTCAACATAGTTTTGGAAGTTTTAGCAACAGCAATCAAAGAAAAGGAAATAAAAGGAATCCAAATCGGAAAAGAAGAAGTAAAGCTGTCACTGTTTGCAGATGACATGATCCTATACATAGAGAATCCTAAAGATGCTACCAGAAAACTACTAGAGCTAATCAATGAATTTGGTAAAGTGGCAGGATACAAAATTAATGCACAGAAATCTCTGGCATTCCTATATACTAATGATGAAAAATCTGAAAGTGAAATCAAGAAAACACTCCCATTTACCATTGCAACAAAAAGAATAAAATATCTAGGAATAAACCTACCTAAGGAGACAAAAGACCTGTATGCAGAAAATTATAAGACACTGATGAAAGAAATTAAAGATGATACAAATAGATGGAGACGTATACCATGTTCTTGGATTGGAAGAATCAACATTGTGAAAATGACTCTACTACCCAAAGCAATCTACAGATTCAATGCAATCCCTATCAAACTACCACTGGCATTTTTCACAGAACTAGAACAAAAAATTTCGCAATTTGTATGGAAACACAAAAGACCCCGAATAGCCAAAGCAATCTTGAGAACAAGAAAAGGAACTGGAGGAATCAGGCTCCCTGACTTCAGACTATACTACAAAGCTACAGTTATCAAGACAGTATGGTACTGGCACAAAAACAGAAAGATAGATCAATGGAACAGGATAGAAAGCCCAGAGATAAACCCATGCACACATATGGACACCTTATCTTTGATAAAGGTGGCAGGAATGTACAGTGGAGAAAGGACAGCCTCTTCAATAAGTGGTGCTGGGAATACTGGACAGGTACATGTAAAAGTATGAGATTAGATCACTCCCTAACACCATACACAAAAGTAAGCTCAAAATGGATTAAAGACCTAAATATAAGGCCAGAAACTATCAAACTCTTAGAGGAAAACATAGGCAGAACACTCTATGACATAAATCACAGCAAGATTCTTTCTGACCCACCTCCTAGCGTAATGGAAATAAAAACAAAAATAAACAAATGGGACCTAATGAAACTTCAAAGCTTTTGCACAGCAAAGGAAACCATAAACAAGGCCAAAAGACAACCCTCAGAATGGGAGAAAATATTTGCAAATGAAGCAACTGACAAAGGATTAATCTCCAAAATTTACAAGCAGCTCATGCAGCTCAATAACAAAAAAACAAACAACCCAATCCAAAAATGGGCAGAAGACCTAAATAGACATTTCTCCAAAGAAGATATACAGACTGCCAACAAACACATGAAAGAATGCTCAACGTCATTAATCATTAGAGAAATGCAAATCAAAACTACAATGAGATATCATCTCACACCGGTCAGAATGGCCATCATCAAAAAATCTAGAAACAATAAATGCTGGAGAGGGTGTGGAGAAAAGGGAACCCTCTTGCACTGCTGGTGGGAATGTGAATTGGTTCAGCCACTATGGAGAACAGTATGGAGGTTCCTTAAAAAACTACAAATAGAACTACCATATGACCCAGCAATCCCACTACTGGGCATATACCCTGAGAAAACCGAAATTCAAAAAGAGTCATGTACCAAAATGTTCATTGCAGCTCTATTTACAATAGCCCGGAGATGGAAACAACCTAAGTGCCCATCATCGGATGAATGGATAAAGAAGATGTGGCACATATATACAATGGAATATTACTCAGCCATAAAAAGAAACGAAATTGAGCTATTTGTAATGAGGTGGGTAGACCTAGAGTCTGTCATACACAGTGAAGTAAGTCAGAAAGAAAAAGACAAATACCGTATGCTAACACATATATATGGAATTTAAGAAAAAAAAAATGTCATGAAGAACCTAGGGGTAAGGCAGGAATAAAGACGCAGACCTCCTAGAGAACGGACTTGAGGTTATGGGGAGGGGGAAGGGTGAGCTGTGACGGGGCGAGAGAGAGTCATGGACATATACACACTAACAAACGTAGTAAGGTAGATAGCTAGTGGGAAGCAGCCGCATGGCACAGGGATATTGGCTCGGTGCTTTGTGACAGCCTGGAGGGGTGGGATAGGGAGGGTGGGAGGGAGGGAGACGCAAGAGGGAAGAGATATGGGAACATATGTATATGTATAACGGATTCACTTTGTTATAAAGCAGAAACTAACACACCATTGTAAAGCAATTATACCCCAATAAAGATGTTAATAAAAAAAAAAAAGACTCAAAGACAACCCTCAGAATGGGAGAAAATATTTACAAATGAAGCAACTGACAAAGGATTAATCTCCAAAACATACAAGCAACTCATGCAGCTCAATATGAAAAAAACAAACAACCCAATCCAAAAATGGGCAGAAGATCTAAATAGACATTTCTCCAAAGAAGTTATACAGATTGCCAAGAGATACACGAAAGAATTCTCAATATCATTAACCATTAGAGAAATGCAAATCAAAACTACAATGAGATATCATCTCACACCGATCAGAATGGACATCATCAAAAATCTACAAACAATAAATGCTGGAGAGGGTGTGGAGAAAAGGGAACCCTCTTGCACTGTTGGTGGGAATATCAATTGATACAGCCACTATGGAGAACAGTATGGAGGTTCCTTCAAAAACTGAAAATAGAACTACCATACGACCCAGGAATCCCACTACTGGGCATATACCCTGAGAAAACCATAATTCAAAAAGAGTCATGTACCAAAATGTTCATTGTTGGGGGCTTCCCTGGCGGCACAGTGGTTGAGAGTCCGCCTGCCGATGCAGGGGACACGGGTTCGTGCCCCGGTCTGGGAGGATCCCACATGCCATGAAGCGGCTGGGGCCGTGAGCCATGGCCGCTGAGCCTGCGCGTCCGGAGGCTGTGCTCCGCAACGGGAGAGGCCACAACAGTGAGAGGCCCGTGTACAGAAAAAAAGAGAAAAAAAAGTTCATTGCAGCTCTATTTACAATAGCCAGGACATGGAAGCAACCTAAGTGTCCATTAACAGATGAATGAAGAAGATGTGGCACATGGATACAATGGAATATTACTCAGCCATAGAAAGGAACCAAATAGAGTTATTTGTAGTGAGGTGGATGGACCTAGAGACTGTCACAGAGAGTGAAAGTTAAGTCAGAAAGAGAAATACAAATACCGTATGCTAACACATATATATGGAATCTAAAAAAAAAAAAAAAAAATGGTCAGAAGAACCTAGGGGCAAGACAGGAATTAAGATGCAAACCTACTAGAGAGTGGACTTTAGGATACGGGGAGGGGGAAGGGTAAGCTGGGACAAAGTGAGAGAGTGGCATGGACATATATACATTACCAAACAAAATAGAACGCTAGTGGGAAGCAGCGCATAGCACAGGGAGATCAGCTTGGTGCTTTGTGACCACCTAGAGGGGTGGGATAGGGAGGGTGGGAGGGAGGGAGACGTGAGAGGGAAGAGATATGGGGACTTATGTATATGTATAACTGATTCATTTTGTTATAAAGCAGAAACTGACACACCATTGTAAAACAATTATACTCTAGTAAAGATGTTTAAAAAAACAACAACAACAAAGGATTTCAGATTCATTGTTGGGAGGAATCTGCTCATTTGTTTGCTTCCTTGTTTCCGTCCTTCTCTTTTGCCTTTGACAATGTTAGGTGATATTTAAACAACATTTGTCTCTTTTATGCTGTTACCTTTTCCATCTATGAGGATTTGTGGCTGAAACTTTTTACTTTCAATGGCTCTGGTGATTAAAGGATGCTCAAAGAAGAAAAACTAGAGTGAATCTCAGAAGAGACAAGACTCAGTGGGAAATGAACCAGAGAACATGTGAAATTCTTAGGGGAAAACAGAGACAGAGGGGGTTTGCAGGGCAAATTCAGGTGAGGGAGCAAAGCTACCAACAGTCCCATGTGAGAGATGCTGTTATCAGCCATCAAAGGGTGTCCTGACAGAGAAAGTTTGCATTGCATTGCAGTTGGGCACATTGAAAAGATCTAACTTCATTGTGAATCTTGAACTTCTATTTCTTTCTTTTTATCCCAGTTTTCTTTTTGATAATTTTATTTTCTCCTTCAAGAAATCCACAATAGAAAAATGAATTAATATGGAGAAGAAAAAAAGTTTCCAAAGCTATTGCTTCAGAAATTCTTTTCTTATGGTGGACTAAGATTTTTTTTTTTTTTGGTTTTTGTTTAATTAGGTTTTAAATCTTTCCTTTCTTAATTACTTTTTTTTCTTTTGGTATTAACACCTAAATATACTTCTATTCAGAGCACAAACATACAGTGATAACAATTAGCAGAATAATTACACTCTTTCTGTCAGTGTAACCTCATGGCACAGAAAGTATTACAAATCCATTTTAAAACATATTAAATGTTCATATTAATGAGGATAATAGAGAACAAGTACCAGCAAACTAAATATTGTTAATGATTTTGAGCTATTAAATTCATTACCATTTTCTTTCATAATAAAGTGGTTACTTGCTAATTAGACCTTTTTTAACTCATCATTATTGAATTCCTTACATTGTGTGCAGTTAACCCTTGGAGGTCTGTGGGTGTGTGTGCACAATTAAAATCATTTTAATACCATATTAAGGCAATATGGGGAGTTCTTATAGCTTTTCTAACAGTCGTTCCATAGACTTTCCTTACGTACACTTTCTTGGCAGGATATGCCTGGCAGCTTCATAGCTGTCACTGCATTTTCACCAACACATAATACAGAAGCAGCCTGAATTCATTAGGGTTATTACCATTAGTATTTAAAATAAAAGTGCATCCCACTTGTTTCATTATAAAAATGAGACGTAGAAAAAATACACTAAAGCAAGTAGGCAATAGTTTAAAATAGTTTAAATGTAGCTTATGAGGTAAAGACCATAAGGTAATTTTTTTACCAATCTAAAGTCAACTAAAAATTAATATTGACCTAGGGGAGAATTATAGTCTCAGAATTTTAGAATTTACTTTTCTGTCTAAAGATACTACTGCTCTTTTGTATACCACTACCCTTGAGCAGTCTGGAATATATATATACACACACACATATAAATACCATAGCTATATATATACACATACACATGCACACATACGTACATATATATATATGCATATATACATACATATAATATCATATTATGATATACCTACAGACATATATATTTTATATATATACACATGCGTGCATACACACACACCCCCTTATCAACCTGCTAGCTTCTTAGATGTGGTCATGTTGACCCAGCTGCCTGAACTCTTTTCTCTTGGTTTCTCTTGTGATCAGACATGCATATTTTGTCATGGCTGCTAGCCTAAGGAGGGCAAGTGTAACCAAGGAACAAATTTTTCGCCTACGTATGCACTTAGTGCTAAAACCTAAACTGGTATCTTCAGTACCAATAAGCTCAATCTGAACACAAAAGTTCCGGTGGGTGGATAGGTGTATGAATGAGGTAGATATTTAGTAGCAGAAATAAATCTGTGTGTGTGTGTGTGTGTGTGTGTGTGTGTGTGTGTGTGTAACACAGATGGGCAAAGGGTAGTGATGAGTGTGATGTTGGGGTGAGCGACATTGGCAGTGTGGCAACACACACTTTGAGACACTGGTCAGACAACAGACTAGAGGTTAGGAGGCAACTCACCATGGTAGCTTGTCTCTAAAATGACTGCCATCAGTTTTCCTTCCCTCTCTGAGCATACACGCCACTCTTTCATTGAGAAGTGGAGTGCACCCCTCCCTTCTACTTGAATATGAGCTGGCATTTATAATTCTCCTGACCAACAGAATGCAGCAGATATGTGGTTCTAGGACTCCAAATCTAGGTCATAAGAAGCTTCTCAGTTTCCCCTTCAGCTTTTTGGAACTCATACTCTTCCTCCAAGCAGGAAGTCTAACTACCTTTAGACTGTAATCTGTAAGAAAATCTCAGATCTCCATTTGGAGAGTTTCCTTAGAGAGATCAATGACAAATCAGCCTTAAACTGTTCCAGCCACCTCAGCAGCCCTGGTGCTGAGTGAAGAAGCCTTTAGATTACTCCAGCCTTAGCTGCTCTCTGACTGAAACCATATGTTGGGCCCCCAAGTGAGAACCCCAGAACCATGAGATAACAGTAAGTTGTTGCTTTAAGTCACGAAACAATAGATAACACAGCAATAGATAACCACGACATTTCCTACTGTCCAGGTGGGGACTTCAAACAAATTATTCTGTGAACATCTCCAATTATCTTTTTTCCTTTAGAAAATTTAAACAACAACAAACAATTTGCAGAACCACGGGAATTGCACAACTCCATTGGAATACCACTGAAATGTAATACATTGTGATTAGGCCCTGGAGCATTTCATTCTATGTGAATGGTGCCTTCTGAAGTCATGAAACACAACAGTCCTATCGTGTCTGATATTTTTACAGAGCTGTACTTTTAACAGATAACTTTGTCCTTGCATCTCATTTCCTTTCATGACAAGCACTGGCAGTACTTGAGATAGAAAACAGAAGGTCAAAGTGGAATAGTGATTTGTTCAAAGTCACACAGCTGGTAAGTTTCAGAGCCCAGATATGGACAAAGGTGCAACACACTTTGGCCTGTATAGCCTTGAAGGCCTGCCTCGAATGAATTTTAGAGTTTTCTGTGAATCCTAGTATGGTATCACCTTCCTTTCCCAGCTCTGTTCTTAAATAAATAGTTGATTGACCTTGGACAGTCTCTTATTACTTTTCACTTTCTATGTCCTTATCATTAAAATGAGCTTGTAATACCTCTCTCAAATTCAATGAGATTAAAAATGAAAGCACAATGTAAGTTTTAAAGCATTATACAAAGGTTGGCTGATACTACTATTACTTCTTGCCCCTACTACTCTTACCAGAAAAATATTTACTTTTATTGTGAAAAGTAGACTTTGAGCTCTGGAGTAAATCAGAGAAGGGAGATATTAGCATAAGGATTAGTCAGAGGATACTCTATGGGGGAGGGGCAGAAATTAGAGGTATGTTTTGAAGAAAGCGAAAATGATGTGAGCAGATTAATGAGGACAGAGAAGAAGAAAAAGTCCAAGAACATGGATTAGTCACTGCTGAGGGATGGCTCAGGGGAAGCACTGTAGTAAGATTTCTGCACAGATGCTTAGCAACAGAAGGCGCTGGGTACTGAGAAAGGGTGTCAAGGTAATGTGCTTAAAAGGCCATACGAAACTCAGTCCATGGCACTTAAAACATGAACAACCAGACTCCATTATGACAGTTCCTCCCTTTCCCCTTCCCCCATCCTTTTCTCCCCTTCTCTCTCTTCTACTCCAGCAGCCCTTGCACATTCCTACAAGCCACCTCCCTGCTATGCATCTTCATATTGGGTTTAGTGAGAAAATACTTAACCAAGACTTGATTTCAAATAAAGTCTTGCATGACAGCTAAACACATGTATGTACACATACACACACACACACCACCACCACCACAACCACCATAATTTCTATGAATTACTGGACTAAAATGAGTAATCAAAACTACAATGAGGTATCACCTTACAACAGTCAGAATGGCCATCATCAAAAAATCTACAAACAATAAATGCTGGAGAGGGTGTGGAGAAAAGGGAACCCTCCTGCACTGTTGGTGGGAATGTAAATTGGTACAGCCGCTATGGAGAACAGTATGGAGATTCCTTAAAAAACTAAAAATAGAGCTACCATATGATCCAGTAATCCCACCCCTGGGCATATATCCAGAGAAAACCATAATTCAAAAAGATACATGCACCCCAACGTTCACTGCAGCACTACTGACAATAGCAAGGACATGGAAGCAACCTAAATGTCCATCGATGATGAGTGGATAAAGAATATGTGGTACATATATACAATGGAATATTACTCAGCCATAAAAAAGAATGAAATAATGCCATTCGCAGTGACAATGGATGGACCTAGAGATTGTCATACTGAGTGAAGCAAGTCAGACAAAGACAAATATCATATGATGTTGCTTATATGTGGAATCTTAAAAAATGGTACAAATTAACTTATTTGTAAAACACAAATAGAGTCACAGATGTAGAAAACAAATTTATGGTTGCCAAGGGGGAGGGATAAATTGGGAGATTGGGATTGACATATACACACTGCTATATATAAAATAGGTAACTAATAAGGACCTACTGTATATAGCACAGGGAACTCTACTCAATGTTCTGTAATGATCTATAGGAAAAGAATCTAAAAAAGAGTGGATATATGTCTATGTATAACTGATTTACTTTGCTGTACAGCAGAAATTAACACTGTAAATCAACTATACTCCAATAAAAATTCATTTAAAAATAAAATGAGTAATACCTTGTCTCATGTTTTCATCTTTCAGAGTAGACACTATGTCCATCTTTTGTTGATTAGTTGTAATTGTTAAATGATTTTATGACACTAAGACATATTACCTCTCTTTTTAATAATATAGCAATGCACAAAAATCCCTGATTAGAGGAAAGCATATGTTTTTATTCTGCATGCTCTAAGAACGAATAAGTAAAAATATACTTTAGTATAGTCTTATCTTTTCCTTCCAAGAATATGTAATTATTGAAGCACAATCAAACAATATATACCTCCTGAGAAGAATATGTCCCTCTCAAAAATATTCCTCCTTATTAAAACAAACAACAAAAATCTAATGGATGGGAATACCAAGACTGATATATATTCTCTTGTTATACACATTTAGAAAAAAAAATTTATCTCATACTCTCTCCATGTTTATAATGCTTGGAGAGTTAAGAGGGAATGTTGATACAATTAATAGCCTCTTTTCTCTATTTGCTATTTTTTTCTTTTTAAAGAACTGAAGCACAGAAAATACAAAAGTAAAGAAAGACTTGGATTTTGCAAATCAATATACTGAAAGAATGTAGGTCAGGTTCTAGTCTTCTGAACGTGCTAAATGTCTCTCAAAATTACTTTTTAAAGGATCTGGGGCATGAGTTCTGTCCCTCTGTGGCTGCCCTGATAAAAGGTTATCAACCCTGAATCAAGATGGCTGACTGAACAAACGACTTTCTTCTCCTCCCTCCTCAAATCCCATCAAAATGACAGAAGAAATATAAAAATAAATCTATATCAGTTCTAGGAAGCCCACTGGGGGGTCCTAGACGAATGACCAGTTAGGAAATCTGGAAGGTATTTAGCAGATGGAAACGGATAGACCGCAAAAGCTCCTACAATAGGGGATGTACAACACCGACAGACAAAAGAAAAGCGCTCCAGTGAGAATTTTTTTCCATTTTTATCCCCAACAAAATTTTGATTGGAGTCTATAAGAAGGAGCAAATTGGTAGCTTATTACAGGGCAAGCAGCTATTCTTAAAGTGTCTGATTTCAGCACTTGTTCTCAGTTAATACTTTGAGGGAATCTTTTAAAGTTAGATTTCTTGCACAGAGGAAGGGTTATTTGGGGGCCTCAGTTCAATTAATTAATAGGTAGTGCCATTAATGAGGTCAAGGCTTTGAGTTGTGAACCCAGTCGCCTGGCATTTACTTGCTTATTTTTCATTCATTAAACAAACTGGCATGTGCCAGATATTGTGCATAAACTACAGGGTCCAAAATATTTTCCTAGTCTGTAAGGATTGACCCAAATTATGTTTCAAGCTCTAGCTGCCACTTTTCCTGTGTGATGTTCACCACGTGAGTGAGAGTGCTGTGGCTCAGAGTGGAATACCTGTGCCCCACTTCATCTTAAAGAATAGAGTGTCATTATGCAGAACTTCTGAGGGTGTATCAGCAGATGCAAACAGAACAACAGTCATGCATTTTTTAAATCTGCGTGTTCAAAGAGTTAACAAGTCAGTTTTCGAAACATGAATTTTAACTAGCTCAAGATTCCAGAGCCAATTTCAACATTGACGAGAACAATATGGTAGGGGAGGACTAAAGGATCTGCTGTCTAGTTGATCAAAACATAAGTCAAGAATAAATTTATCTGGGAACATACAGACACACACACAAAAATAACCAGGTGTCTCTTCATTAATTGAGTAAATCTGCATTGGATTAAGAGCATTTCTGTTCTATGACAAGTTTAGAGCTCATGTCACAAAAATATTACAGTTGAATTTATTAAAACTAAGCAACAAAAAAATCAACAATAAAAACCTTATCAAAAGTTATAATTTGGGTAAATTTTACTCTTATTTCAATAATAACAGTCTCTTCGAACTTTACATTTTTGGAGTATGTCTTTAGATTTACTGTCAGAGCCCAGGGCATATCTATTTAAACATTCTCAGCAGTAATATATTTTTCCTTTTTAGAGTGAATTTGATTCCTGGCTATAGCAAAACATCATCTGGTAAAAAATCTGGTGAATAAGATGGTTAGTTAAGCTGGGAATAATATTTTTGGTAAAAAATGGGACAGATTTTACATGTGGCTTAAAAAATGATTCTAAAGGAAAGGGCATTGCTTAATAGCCACCTCTCCATCATGATTGCCGATACCCTAGACCTTCCAATCGCCACTCATAATTTACGGTGGAGAGATGAAGAACACTCAGATGGATCAGAGGACACAGCAATAAAGATGCCTTCGTAATCAGGAGCTGGAAGGACTGTGCAACGTTAGTAGTCTATTACGAAATTATACGTATTAAAGAGTTTTATGAATCTGGTCTTACAGCTATGTGATATTTGAATAAAATCATGGAACTTACATCACCTGAATCTCCCACTTCCAATCTCCCAGTACTGTTTGTGAAGAGGAATCTATCATTCCAATGTTCTATCAGAAATTCAAGACCTAATCACTTTCTTTCTCTCTCTCTCTCTGAATGTCACTCTCTCTTTGAGTATCTCCCTCCCTCCCTTCCCCACCCCAACCGTCTCGCTCTCTCACACACACACCTCACAGGTATGTACACATTTCTACCAACTGTCTTTTTTGTATTTTACTTGTTACTCATGAAGAAAGATGTAAAGTTAGTTTTCTTTTATTCCTTATTGCCCTTTTGAGTGTTAATTTGCCTCTTAAATGTAATCTCCCACTTGAAGATGTTTAATGTTGATCTTTCTTTAAAACAGCAATTTTTACATTTGGTCATTGTATTCCAGAATGTCTCTTTGGGGAAGCAAGTTATCTCCCTTTACAAGATATGGGAATAGAAATAGCGTATTCAAGTTGGTTTTGTTTATTCTAAATATTTTACTCAATAAGAGCCCGCAAATCAAGTTCAGAATCTTTTGTGATTTTGTGTTTCCAAAGATACATACAAATGCATATGTTCATATTTGTGTGTGTGTTTGTTTTGCTTCATGATGAAATCTTTGGGTTCTAGGTGGCAGGTATCCTGGCAGATAATCCAGGATTTGGGTGATTATTCTTGGTATTCTTCAACGTCCTTCCAAACCTTCTATAAATTCCTTCAGCCTTTTAAAAACTGAAACACTTCCTTTGAAAACATTGCCTATATAAGAAGGATGATATCTTCCTAAGAGACTGTACTCAAGAAGTTTCCTCTCATCTAGGATCTTTTATGTAAAAGTCCTTCTGTAAAGTAGGCAAAGACCAAGGGAAAAAATAAGGGGTACAAGGTAGACGTTCACCTGGCTACAAATACCAAACTCTCCAAGAGCTATTGCTCAGGGTTTGACTTTGCGACAAGAACACACTCAGCATGCATAAATCTGGCTACACATCCTAGTGGGAGGGGATTTATGTGGACAGTTCCTTCTGTGCAACATTAGAAACACAGCCTATTATCTCCTGACTTTCCAAGTCCTTGTTCTTTTTTCCTAATGAATGATTCATGTATTAATAATGGTAAAAATAATACTTTGCAATTATAGTATGCTCTTTTTCTCTCCAGGGTGCTCAGTGGACACTAAGTACATAATCATTTTTTCATTCAGACTGCCCTGGGGGGTGGTTGGGAGGCTTACCACTGGGGATACTGACTTTATATTATCCTTTTTCTCCAAACACATTTTCTGTGCAAATTCTACATTCTTTAGGAGGAAGAAGCTAAGATGATTCCTCTTTTCAAGGTACCAGAAAGCTGTGGCGATGCACATCGTTCCAGACCATTAGCTCACTGAATTTTTAGGTTAACAGGAACATTGGGCTGACCTGTTCAATCTCCATGCTGGCTGGTCCTTTACCTAACATGTAAATGCTAGAGTACCTTGAGCCTCGGTTCCAGGCCCCATTTCCTCTCAGTCTACACTCTCTGTTCTGATGATGTCATCTAGTACCACAGCTTTAAATGCAGTCTCTAGGCTGATTAGTCCCAAATTAATATTCTGTAGTTCGATTTTTCCTTAGACTCAAACATCCAGCTTCCCGATTCATATCTCTTCTTGGATGTGTGTTGGGCATCTCTGGACTTACATGCTTGATTCCACACTCGCACCCCTATATCTCCACACACACCTTTCATCTGTTCCTCCCCCAGTCTTCCTCCTCTTAGGAAAAGGTACTAACATCTGCCTAAACTTAGGAGTCTCCTTATTCTTCCCTCTCCTCACTTCCCCTGCATTTTCTCCATCACAAGTTCTATCAGGTCTACCTCCAGCCTCCCCCTCATGGTGGTTTATTCCATCACCCATTGTCTTGACAATTTCAGTCATCTCACTGGCCTTGATCTATTCTCGCCACTGTTCTATCCGTTTCCACAACAGCCACAGTATATGTCCAAAATCTGAAACTTTTCAATGTGACTCCTCTCTTAAGACCCCTCTCCGCATGTACTCAATTCCCACTGAACACAGAAGAGCGTGAGCTGGAGAATACAGTCAATAATATATTAATAATATATTAACTTTGTAAGGTGACCGATGGTAACTAAACTTATCGTTGACCTTTAACCAACATATACAAATGTTCAATCACTACACTGTACACCTGAAACTAATATAATATATGCCAATTATACAATTAAAAAAAAGAGAAGAGCATAAGGCCGGCCGGCCAAGCCTTCCATGTCCTGGCCCCTGGCCCTCTCTGATCTGACCTTGTGTCACCCTCTGCCCCTTGCTCACTGTGCTCAGCCACGCCCACCATCTTTCTGCTTCTGAAATAAAAACACCTCATTAATGACCCAGAGCATGTGCACCTTCTCTTCCCTTTACCTGGAATTCTCTACCTCTATGTCTTCATAAGAATGGCGGCTTCTCATATTCTCATTTTTTTTAAAAAAAAAACCCAAATATCACCTCAGAAAGACTTTCCTGCTGACTCATCTAAAGTAGCTTCATTCCCCCCACTCCCATACTCTTTCTCATATCCCCCTATTTATTTCCTTCATTTTGATTATTCCTATCTAAAATTAGCTATTTTCTCTGCCTTCTCTCAAGTTTCCATGGGGCCTGAGAACTTTTGTGCCTTAATCTTCTTCCTGTTTATATCTTCTCAAGCAGTTTATGGCTTATAGTAAGTGATGAACAAATAATAGATAAATAATATTTAATGAATCAACGTAGGTGATGGTGAAAATATATTCCAATACAAGAGACTGACCTCATTTGATTTTTGGTCTAAAAATATAATCATGTGGAGTGTGACTGGCAAGTGATGGGTGGGAGAGGCTTAGAGAACGATGTGAAGTCTCTTTCACTAATCCAGGTAACAAGTTGGGAGGACTTGAGTTAAGGCAAGATCAATGGGCACAAAGAGGAGGGGAAGAGATAGGAAGTAGAAGCCACAGGATCTGGGGACAAGATGGAAGAAGAGCAGGGATAAAGTCCAGGTTTCTAATCACAATGACCTGAGTGAATGATGATAGTATTGACTTAGTTTGAAAATCAGGGAAAGAACCAAATTTAAGATTTGTAATTGATAAAATTTGAGGGAGTCTGACTAGATTATGATAATCTCCCTTTCCTTTGAATTGACTCCCTTCTACAGGATGGGCTCCTAGTAACTACATTTTTTATATAATTTGGTCCCTTAGCCATAGCCTAGTGGTTCTGGAATGGTCATCTGATCCAATCTGAGTCAGTCAGACTCTCTTTCCCTGGAATTTGGAATTGGAGCTGATTGAAACCTAGTCAGTTTCTGGATCTGGATAGAATTGAGTAGCATAAATTCTCAAACTTTGGGGCTGTTCCTGTCTAATAGCAACAGAGAATGTCAGTTTATATACCAAGAGAGTGAAAATCAGATACGCAGAGAGAAACAAAAATGAGACATTGAAGAAAAAAGAGGGCTGCCTACATTTCTGAAGACTGTTCAGTTTCTGCTTAAAATACCCCAGAAGCCTAGATGCCTTTGATTTCCTAGAGATACTCCAGAACCCAGTAATCTAATATTCTTCCAACAAATTTCTCTTCTCTCTTTCTGACTAATTTGTTTTCTAAAACCTACATTCAAACAAACAAACAAAAAACACACATATGATTTATACATACATATATTATAAACATATAATATCAGAGAATTCATCATATTTTTCTTATAAGTAAGTGATATAATTCACTCTTCTTGCCTGAGTACTTTAAATCAATAAATACTTACTGAGACAAAATCTGATATGTACCAAGGAGAATTCAAAGATTGTATAACGTTTGGTCCCTGCCACAAAAAAGTATTAGAAACTGTTTGACACCTGAAAAGTTAAATCATATAAATTTAATAATGATGTAATACAGAAGATGCCACAAGGCAATGGTATACATGATTCATTGCCAAACATCAGACAATAACACTGTTGAGTTCAGAGGCCGAGGAGAGCCCAGAGCTGAGTGGACAGGTGAACTTCAATAAGGAATGAGGACCGGGGCTTAGAGCTTGAAGAATGGTTAGAGTTGGCACAGCCGGACAGGAATGAGAAGGGAGTGAGACTTCCTCCACTGGGAGGCCTCCCATGATCAAAAGCAGGTAGGGGAATTTTAGAGCCCAGAGGCCCAATCATCTTGATCTGAGAAGGATGCTGGACAAGTAGAAGTGACAGCAAAGAACGCTCAAGTCTGCAGAAACCAATTCAGCATTTTCTCCTAAATGGAAAATGCCCTTTGGCTCCGCCAAAGAAAAGGCCAGTTTCATGTGAACCTCTTTTTCGCCTGCCTGCCTTTAAATTCACCTTGCCCAAAGGAGTCCTTAATCCAGTGCCAGTGACTGGTGGCAGCTCCCAGGCAAATTACCAGATCCCAGAAATTTTGCTTCTGTTGTTTCTGTGGAACTAACCATGAAAGAAAACTCCCCAACAGAGGAGTGTCAACATTGGGAAATGTGCTGCACTCTCTGTACGCGGGACTGAACAGCTTGGGGAACAGGAAGGAGCTAACTGGGGACTTGGCAGCTAAGCCCCAGCGAGGGTAAACGGACTGGGAATGTGAGCCATGTGGAGTACATCAGGGCCAACCAAGATGGCTAAATCTGCGCTGGCCGGTATCTGACCCTGAAAGAAGGAAACCTTCATAAGCTGAAGTCCCGCTCAGCTCCCAGACACATGTGTAAGCAATACCACCCCCAACCTGCTCCTCGACACACAGGGTCAGTGTTCTCCCTAACAGAATGCAGATGGGGGAGTCTCCATTTGCCCAGCCAGGTCATACCAGCTTGGGCCTCAGCTTCCTCTTTAGAAACAGCAACACATTTCATAATGAATCTTTTAAGACACCGATTGTAAATACAAACAAACCCCAAATCCTGATTTGCTGCTGGAAGCTAGCATGATTAAAACAAAAGAAGAAAAAGAAAAAACTGGACCCTTCAAGATGGGTGTTCCAGTTTCCACTCCCGATGTATAATGTAATACTCATTTGGGTTTTTTTTTGGTTTTTAAAGATTTTTTTTTTCACCTACTTTCCAGAGAAAAAATTCTCATCCTTAGGCATATTTATTCAAACCAAACTCTACTGTGAAAAGATCTGATTTGTCAGCATTTTTCCCCTTTCAGACATTTGGGTCATATTTTATAGGCACTTAAGCCACACAATCACCAACTGTCCCTGCCTTGTCCAGACATCAGCACCACTATTTCCATATGAATCTAGGTCAAGGCAATAGCAAAATGTTAAAAACCTGGCATGCCAGGAAAAAAGGAAAAGCAGCAGAGCTCAGACTCAGCTCCTGGCACAGCTCCCCA
This sequence comes from Leucopleurus acutus, assembly GCF_964270905.1. Taxonomy (NCBI): domain Eukaryota; kingdom Metazoa; phylum Chordata; class Mammalia; order Artiodactyla; family Delphinidae; genus Leucopleurus; species Leucopleurus acutus. The sequence goes on from NC_139154.1 coordinate 78,195,424, forward strand.
GTGTCACGTCGGCAAAGTTAGCAGTGACCCCAGAGTCAGTCCTCACTATGACAGGGCCGGCATGTAAAAAACACACAGACAGCTGAAAAGTCCAGATTCAAATCGGGTTCCACTCTTCCAAATGCCATGAGTCTTTTCCCTCTCCTCTTTATACCCATTTACACATGAAGGGAAAAACAAAACGAAAAAAGAAAGAGACTTAGGCAAAGCTTATTAGCACATAAAATTCAAGGGAGCTGCAAAGTCTATTCTATACAGTGAAAAATTAATACATCTAATTAATTTTGAACCTTAATTAATTAATGTTTGTAAAGCACTTAGAGATTCTCGGATGAGAGATGGCATCAGTGTATTTGGGTATTGTTTTGTGATGTCATTCTGGCACTTTGAGCTAAGGTGCCACATGGTAATATTATTAACACGAATAATATAGCCACTCTCAATAAAAGAATCTCGGATGTAGTAGGGTCATTTAAATTTCTACATATCGGTTTACATTCTGCAGAATACAGTAGTTGTGGACAGGTTAGGAAGCTGGGAACACTCTACAATGCCTCAACGAGAGCAAACTTATCATATCCAGGTACCTTTGAAATAATGGGAAAATTGTTGGCATATGAATCATTCTACCTTAATGACTAGCTAATCCCGTTACATATTTCTGCTCCAGGTATACAAAATTACTCATTCTTTTTCACAATGCCCCACACTTTCCTACCTGTGTGCCTTTGCTCTGCTTTTTTCCCTGCGTCAGGAGTGACCTTGTTCCCATCTCCCCTCATCTAAGTCCTGTCCATTCATCAGTGTCCATCTAAAGTGTCACCCTGCCATGAAGCATCTCCCAAGTCCCAGATGTTAGACTTCTTCAGTTTTTTTGGAAGTCCCCTAACTCTACATTCAGGCCAATCTTAAGAAGTATAGTCTGTCAGGATGGTCATGCTTATTCTGCAGTGACATAAAACAACAATGTTTATTTTTCACTTATGGCAGGTCAGCAAGGAAGATGGAGTAACTTGTCTAAGGTAGAAGCTAATATGCCACTGATGCAAAGCTTGCCCTGATTAGTATTAGGTCTTTCGAGAATATTTTGGAATGACCAAATATGAAGAATGAAACCAAGATACAGATTCTGCAAGTTTAATTTCTCTGAGCTTAGAACAGGAAGGTTAATTTTTTCTGCTTTACAGATTATCTACTTTTCTCCCTCTTTTCTTCCCCTTTATTTTCTTTTCTAGTTAATGATTACAACAAACAATAATTTCCTTCAAAAAGTAGCTAAAATTTCATATGGAAATTACTTTTTGTCTTACTAAAACTTTAATATGTAGAAGTATACCTTAGGAAGTCGACACGTAAAACTAGCTCTCTTGGTGGATTAAAAGATCCAAGTGGCAAATGAATGTTTTGTATGTTTGCTTTGGTATTTTATTTGCATTTTAGTGGTTTTTTACAAAAATAATTACCAGTGTAATTTGATCACTGAACACTATTATGTGAAAAACAGAAAGGCATAAAGAAGGAAATTAATCACATGTGATCCTACCATGGAGTGATACCTTCTCACTGGTGTCCTCACATGGCCCTTTCTCTGTATGCACATACCCCTGGTGTCTCATCCTTTTCTTTAAGAACACCAGTCCTATTGGTTTAGGGTCCCACGGTACTGGGCTCATTTTAACTTAATCACCGCTTTGAAGGCCCTATCTCAATATGGTGACCTTCTGAAGTACTAGGATTTAGGACTTCAGTATATGAATTTGGGGGGAAACACAATTCAGTAGATAACAACAATATAGCCCACTTCCAAAACTAATTGAATAATACTAATATTTTACATAGCATATCTGATATAAAATTTATCATGTTTTTAGTCCTCACAACTGTCTGATTTCAGGAGCTCCTTTTAACAGAATTCCTTCCTTCCCTCTGTCTTCTCTCTTTTTCTCCTCCTTCTTCTCTCTCTTTCTATAGAATCTAAATTAAAACAACAACAATAATAGGAAGTACATGGAATGATATCTTCCACTCTACAGGTGTGAAGAAATAGAAGCACAGAGATCCACAGAGATTCTAAGTACTTTTCCAAGCTGGCGTGAAGAGCCTCTAGTGTCGGCTGCTGTTTAAGAATAGGGAAAGTGGGGCTTCCCCGGCGGCGCAGTGGTTGAGAGTCCGCCTGCCAATGCAGGGGACGTGGGTTCGTGCCCCGGTCCGGGAAGATCCCACATGCTGCAGAGCGGCTGGGCCCGTGAGCCATGGCCGCTGAGCCTGCACGTCCGGAGCCTGTGCTCCGCAACGGAAGAGACCACAACAGTGAGAGGCCCGCGTACCGCAAAAAAAAAAAAAAAAAAAAAAAAAGAATAGGGAAAGTGGGAGAGGACAGCAAGCAGGCACAATACAGAGCACATGCTGGCTCTGGGGATCTTAACTGCGAGTACAGCTCTCATTTCCCAGACCATCACACCTCAATCACAGTAAGAGAATGAGTGACATTTCTGGAACCCAAATCCACACATTTGAATCAAGGAGCACTGGAGGTTTCTCAGGAGTTCTCTTCAATAACGGTCATTCTCATGCTCATCTCTTAGAATCCTCGTCTTGTACCTGCCTCAAAGGCTCCTCCAAAAGATGTTCAGTTTTCTTTGCTGTCATCACTTTGCAAGGCTATACACAATGCCCCCGTTTTACTCAAGTTTTAATTTGGGTTAATGTCAGAGAACTCCTCTTTTCCGCTCAGATCGTCATCACAAGGAAGTGAGAGGAAATACACTCTTCCTTAAGCGTACTCTGTTAGACCACAAGCAGAGGTTCTGGAGGTCTCAGATTCTTACAGATACAATTTGTATTTGACTGGCTCTTAATCACCACTACCACCCTAGATTGTAACAAAGTTCCTAGGAGTTTGGGCTCAAAGACAAAAGACTTACGTGACACTGTACAATACCAGAATCAAAATAAATTCAGTTTTCTAACCAACTACTCTCCCTTTTGCAAGTTCAGGTAGTCTGATGTCTTTCCCTCATGTAGATTCTTTCATCATCAGGTATGCTGTGAGAGAAGCTGGGAGCGGGGTGTCATTCCCTAAGTTCCCATCATCTTGGTCCCAAGAGGAATTGTTTCATTTTGTTATTGTTCTCTCTAGAGACTATTAGGGGCTATGCAAGTGTGATTCCATCCCTGAAAACATGTCTATAAAAAACTGAATTTGCAGTAGCATGACAGTTAAGGGCACCATTGGAATCTTCCTATACAAAGCCATTTATGGGTCACATCTGCATCCAGTACAAGGATACGTACATTTAGCCTAAAATGTAGCAACCCCACATCATATCCAAGGAAAGTGGCAAAACACCCCAAAATACTGTTAAAACTTACCTGCAGATATGTTAAGCAGTCAAGTTATTTATCCAGGATGAATGCATAGGACTTGTGAAAGGTGTACTACTCAGTCAGGGTGTTTGGTTATACATCATGCATGTGATCTCAAAATGCCATCATAACATGGATTTCCTACTTATATTTTAATTGCATTCAAAACTTCACTCAACCACTTGTTATCCTATACGATTCAGATTGGAGGCCCCCCCATCCATAAGTGTGCCCTCTGACGTGCTTCAGTCATAGTCTCTCCTCCATGTGTCTGGTTCAGCCTCTAGAGTAAAGCTGGCTGCTAGCTCAGGGGATTGTTCATCGTACATGCTTAATTATATGTATGGAATAAATAAACATGAATGCAAGAGAAAAGCCAGGTTCAAAATAACATGATACCTTTCTATCTTGGAATACAATCAATATAAAGATATGACACTGGCCAGCTAACAGTATAAAGTGAATGGGATTTTCAATCTACCCAGCTCCCACTAGAGTTGAAAAGGCATCTTAGTTCCTAATTTTATCTTCACTTAAAGGTGATGAATTGAGATGGACTGGACTCCCCCACAAGTCACATCCTTTACCTAGTTCTAAGGTACATCTGAGCTGCCGTGGGTGGGGCTGGAGGCTGGAGGAGTAAGGCCTGGTGATGGGGGACAATGCGGAGGCGGGTCTCCACCACCCTTCTCTTTCCACCTTGAGCCCTGGAGAGAGGGTTGTCAGCATAGGTGTTATGAACCCTTTGATTCATAGCTTTCTCATCTGACTGCTCAATACTTTGGTGCTTTAATAAGACTCAGTTGAAAAGAGACTTCCTTCTTTTCACAAATTGAAAGAGAAAATCTGTTTGGACATTTTTTAAGGGAAAGGGGAAAACTTCTGGGTTTTCTTGCCTTTTTTTTCTCTTTTACACTTGTTTCTATCTCTTAGCAGCTCTCCACCTTGTATGTTAGTGTCCACTAACTGAATCTTTGGGGAATTAAATAAGGGAAATAATGAGAAATTATTTACATTTTAGATTCTTGCGCTTGAAGGTCCAAGTAGAACCCCACTCAACAGATGTTTTTCAGCATGCAATTTTTTAAAAGTCAGTAATTGTAGGAATAAGTTAACATTATCTTTACACTGTTAGAGAAATCTCATCAAATGCTTATGTATTTTTTTTTTTTTTTTTTTTTTTTGCGGTACGCGGGCCTCTCACTGCTGTGGCCTCTCCCGTTGTGGAGCACAGGCCCCGGACGCACAGGCTCAGCGGCCATGGCTCACGGCCCCAGCCGCTCCGTGGCATGTGGGATCTTCCCGGACCAGGGCGTGAACCCGTGTCCCCTGCATCGGCAGGCGGACTCTCAACCACTGTGCCACCAGGGAAGCCCTGCTTATGTATTTTTAAACTTTGCTTTTTTATTGAGGTATAATCTAAGTATAATAAAAGACAAAGGTCTAAACTTTTCAGTTCCATGAATTCTGACAATGTTGTAAACCTATCAAATTATCACCAAAAACAAGATATAGAACATTTCTATCACCACAAAAAGGGCCCTTCCCATTCCTTCCTAGTCAATTTTCCCCATCCCTTTCTAGTCAATTTTCCCCATCACTAAGAGGAACTTTCTTATTTCTATCAACTTAGATTAGCTTTACCTGTTCCTTATCTCATTAAAATGTAACATATCATGTATTCTTCTATATTTGGCGTCTTTTGTTCAACGTAACGTTTTAGAGATCCATTCATTTTGCTGTATCAACGGTATATTCGTTTTCCTTACCGAGTAGCATTCCATTGTGGGAACGCACCACAGTTTACCTAATTCTTCTGCTGACAGGGTGGTTTGCTCAGGTTTTGGCAGGTGTGAATGAGGCCGATGTGAATATTCTTTCATAAGCCTTTTTCTGTGAACACGTGTCTATAATTCTTTGCGTAAACACCTGGGAGTAAAATTAGTGAGCCATAAGGAATGTGTATACTTAACTTTAAAAAAAACTGCCAAACAATTTTTCAAAGTGGTATTATTTTACGCTTCCATCAGCAATGTATGAGCATTCCTGTTTCTCCACATCCTCATCAACTTTTGGTATAGCCAGTATTTCTTATTCCAAAAAAATCTATCCCCAAAGATATAAAAGTATATGTTACTATAGCTTTAATTTATATTTCTCTGATGACTAATGATATTGAGCAACTACTGATATTGAGTTCTATATGTTAATCACTTCTGTACTTTCTTTTGTAAAGTGTCTGTTCAAGTTGTGTACCCATTTTTAAAAACTAGGTGATTTGTATTTTTACTGTTTAATTATAGGAGTTTTATATATTCTGAATAAGGTCCTCTTTGAGATATATGTATTGGGGAAACTGTTCCAGGTTTGTGTTTCATTTGCTTATGGTCTATATATTGATATACAGAAAGGTTTTAATTTTAATAATGTTCAACCTATAATCTTTATGGTTATTGTTTGTTGTGTCATGCTTAAATATTATTTGGCTAACCCAACATCATGAACATATCCTCCTATTGGCTTTTTGAGGCTTTATAATCTTAACTTTTACGTTTAGAACTATAGATCTCAATTTAATCTCTTGTGTACGGATGAGATAAGGGTCTAGGTTCTATTTATATCCTTATATATATATGTTGTTGTTCTACCATATTTCTTGTGATGGCTTCTTTCCTATATTTAGGATTTTATTTTGAGATAACTATAGTTTTATATAACTGTAGACTCACTTATGAAATAATAAAGATCCCATGTATCCTTTGCCATATTTCCCCTAATGGTAATATCTTGGAAAGATGTACTACAATATCACAACCAGGATATTGACACTGATACAGTCAAGATTCAGAACATTTCCATTATCACAGGATCCCTTTTAGAGAGACACTCACTTCCACCCAACACCCTTAGCCCCTGGAAACCATTAATCTGTTCTCCATTTCTACAACTGTGTCATTTCAAGAATGATATATAAATGAAGGTATACAGTTTATAATCTTGGGATTGTCTTTTCACTCAGTGTAATTCTCTGCAGATTCATCCAAATTCAACCATAAGTTTCTTGAGAGACTCTGCTCTGAATACCCCCATCTCCAATGTCCACTTCAAGAACTTTTGTTAAATAATGTCATAAAACTATTTCTCAGTAATGACTTATATCAGCCCTTTCTGTTACCTCTTCCTGAAATTATCTTTTCCAGAATTGCGTCGAGCTGACTTCCTCTCAGCTCAGACGTATAAGGCTTTCTTTGCCATCCTCTCTAGAATAGCTTCCCCACCAACACACCTGCCACGCTTGATCCGATTAGCTGATTCGTTTTCTTTGTAGTGCTCATTTATATCTGAAATTATTTATTTTCTGTTTTCCCCATTAGAGTGTAACACTGATAGGTGAGAATCCTTTTCTTCCTTGGGCCTCAGGACTTAAAATAGTCTTAAGCCTTCTGATAGTCTCAAAAAGTCAAATTCTCAAGACACGTGAGTAAATAAACCAATAGCAATATTTATGTTATGAGTATTTTCACTTTCCTCCAGATAAATGATGAGTAACGTGAGTTCAAAGGTTTTTCTGACCTGAAGTCTGGTGATAAACATTCAGAGTCAAAGAGCAATTAGAATCTAGAGCGACAGTATTCACCTCTAAAATCTGCCCGAGGGAGTCAGAAAACCGGATTCAACATCTCTCACAATTTGATAACATCTTGGTTCATAGAGAAATGTGTATATTCCTAAGTACAGATATTCAAGAAATGTGGAATGACTCCAAGAGCCATATTAAACCTTTGATAAAAAATTTATATAACTCCCTCCATATAGAGCATCAGGTCTAATGGGGCTATACTGTCTAATTGAGCAAACTGGCAATCAAAGTGTCTAACCAGGATGGAAATCATTTTGAGATCATGATCATTCGTTTTTTTCCATGAAGTTAACTTTTTTATTCTCCTTAAGTATGAAAACAGAAAATCTGATTTCAAAAACTATAATTATGAAATGACATTATAATCGAGGATAATCACTTTCCAGTCTAAGCAGTGTTGGGAGCTTAGAGGCTGAGAGTGCTAGGCAACTGCAAGGCTCTCAGCTTCTCTCCTCAGTTTATCAGACTGCAGTAGGGATAAGTTACTAACTTAATCAAGAGGAAGAATGGGTGTGGCACTGCCAAAATGCAGTATCAATAGATTTCAAGCTGAGTGCCTAACGAGCACTGCCATTAGAGTGTCATGTCACCTCTAACCTCCAGATAAAGATTCTTGATTCTGAAAACATGGTCCTAAGAGCACCTAGTGATCCCCAGGAAGTTTTTAACTGTTAATACGTCAAGTGTGGCAGGGCCTAATAAGACCTTACTCAACTACTTCATTATAAGGGTCACCAGGAAGTTTTATCAGATGTATACTCTCTGAACTCCAATTTCCCCAACTGAGAAATGCAGCTCTCTTGAGCGTAGCCACTTTTCCACACTTAATCTATATCACAGAATTCCCACAATAGCCATGGAAACCCTGATTTTCATCTGCAATCATCAGGCGTGCATTAGAATTTCAGGAATTTCTTTTCCATTTACTCTAGGGTTCTCTTAAAAATAACAAAGCACTAACAGAAGAGAGAGCAGCTTAGAATAATCCATACGGTCATTTCCTGTGAAGAGGAAGAGAAAGAAGGAGGGGGAGGAGAAAGGAAGGAAAGGAGGAGAAAGCCACTTAGAGAGATACTTAGGACTTAAAGGGCCATCTGCTTCTGGAGAGTTATTACCCTCTCTTTTCCTATCTTCTAAGATCAATAAGACTAAAGCTCAATTTGTATGTCTCCTCCTTCAAGTGTCCTTGCCTCCCTCCAAATTTAGTAAATGTTTATGTGGTCCCTTATACTATTTATTATTATCAAAGTTTTCTGTTATTTAACACTCATGCTTTTCTGTTTTGTCTCCACTACTAGACACATTTGCACTGTCTTTCCTACAATAGCATGTAAAATGGTCCTGGGACGACAGAATGTTCTCCATGAAGATTCTCCACTTCATTGTTGGATTAGTTGCTTAGCTCTCTTTCGCACCACGCATTCTATTGTTGGATGTAGAGCTGCTTCTGTTTCTAGGTGTCCCACTGCTGCATACCTCACCCCTCCACCATCCAAACCTCACTGAACTTAGACAGATTCCCACATCTGAATTTTAGACATCTCAGGAAAGGGTAGCCAAAAAAAGTCTTTGTATGTTTTTAATATATTGGATGTGTTCTCTAGAGACCTTTACCCAATGAGAATTGAAATACCTGAAATTCCCTCAGCAGGGTAACTCCTAATCCCTTTCCATTATTTTAGCTTCAGTGCCAAAGCTGTGAGGAAGAATTACATTGTCCCTTGTCCATATACTTTTAATACTTTTGGGGGTATTCTCAGTGTTCTAGGGAGACTCATTTTAAAAAAAGACACCTGTAGCTAGGTAGATTGTTTTTCTGTTGCTGTTATCAGCAATAAAAGAATCAACATTCTTTAATCAGATCTTCTAGCTCTGATTTTTTGAGGCAGGAAAGGAAAAAGAAAGACTTCGGGTTGGGAGGAACTTGAAAAGTACAAGTTTTTTACAAGGGTTTGGGTGCCTGACTCTGAAACTTGGTTTGGCCCATAGCAGCTTCTCAATAAATGTTTCTGACTTTAGTAGAAATTCATAATATTTGTTCTTGGTGAAAGTGTCTTAGTACTTTTTAAGAACAAAGATTTATGATTGCCTATACTATTGGCTGCTTTTAAAATCAAACCATTGTTCAAAATACTATGACATCCTCTCAATGATGTGAAATTAGCATCCCTGAGGGTATTTTGTGTGTACCAAAATTTCAGTTTCCATCCCTAATCCTGTATATTTCTATAACCCTCAGCTTACATAATTGCCCATGAATGGTTGGTCATGCTCGCGACAGCTCTTTTAAAGAAAGACAGTGTGAGTATCCAATTTCTATCCTACTGAAATCAGTGAGGCACAAAGCTCAGGTACGGATGGCCTCAGAGGACATGTTAGGGATTAACTTGTATTCCTGGCGGTGGTGGAAGGACATAAAGGTATACTAATGACCTACCTTCCTCCCTGGGAATACTGCCTGCAGATCTTACATGACTGGGCTCTTCCAGGTTGGCTTATGGTGACTTCCAGCTCTTGGCAGAAAGAACTGAGAAGCCAATCCATAAATATTTACTATAATTTTTCTATATTTTCTACATATTCTAAATATATATTTTCTAAATTTTCTATAATTTTCAGCATTTTAGTGGTCCACTTTTTCCAGTTGTCCAAATCTTCACTTTCATGGCTATTTTTCCCTTAAAGGGCAAAGAAAGAGCTCTCTCCTCAGCTCACTTACCAAGCCCAAGATACCTACCCTTCTCTCTCTGAGATCACCTCAAAGAATAGTTTCAATTCTAGGAATATGAAGCATCTCACTCACATTTAGCCTTCCCAATGTTCAAACTGTCGTGTGCCCTATGTGTAAAATTTGGTGGTGTTTTTACTTTAGAAGTGGCCTGAAAATGATGAGACCCTAGCCCCTCCTGTCTTCACAGGCATAGTCTATTTATATAAAGGACATTATTATGTTAGTCACTGTGTTATCCACTTCTAAGCTGCCTCCATTTAAAAAACACATCATAGGGCTTCCCTGGTGGTGCAGTGGTTAAGCATCCACCTGCCAATGCAGGGGACACGGGTTCGAGCCCTGGTCCGGGAAGATCCCACATGCCGCGGAGCAACTGAGCCTGTGCGCCACAACTACTGAGTCCACGTGCCACAATTACTGAAGCCCACACGCCTAGAGCCCGTGCTCCACAACAAGAGAAGCCACTGCAATGAGAAGCCCACACACCGCAATGAAGAGTAGCCCCCGCTCGCCACAACTAGAGAAAGCCCGCGCGCAGCAACGAAGACCCAACACAGCCAATAACTAAATTAAAAAGAATTATTAAAAAAAATAAAGTGCATATCAGCATTTAAAAAATAAAATAAAAACACAACATAAGTTTGACCTGTCCAAATTGTCTCTGAAAATACAATTAAGAAAAAAATCTCTCAGGTTTTCTTACACTTTTCACTTCCCCTCTAAGATTTTGTCACACTTATTCCTAATGGGCCCACCTCTCTTCCCTCACCCAGGGTTCCTTGCTGCCTCTTCTCCCTGACTCAAGCATAAAGATTCTTGGATATTCTTAGGATAGAGGCAGCCTCAGGCTCTCCACAAAACTTTACCAAAATGTAAATTGTAAAACATAAAAGAAAATAATGACAGAAAATACAGGTAACTTAAAAAATAGTCACATTTTCAACATGTAAGTTTTTTATTTCCAGGATTCCAATAAAAGGAGAGCAGGGCCTTACTAGCTGAGTATAAGGGGCTCCTCCTTAGATAAAAATACTTCGTCTGGGAATTGTTGGTGTAATTCCAGTGATGGCTTTTTCTTCCCTCCCAGACTCCTGGGCCAATTGTCTGTAAGTTCTGATTTGTTTTCTGATCTTTTAGGGTGAGTCTGTTTAAACACTTCAAAATGGAACATTGTCCTGATTCAATCCTCCTGAACAGAATGTTACATACAACTTTTCCAGTTTCCAGTATGAAAAAAAATCACCTTTGAAATGTAGGACAGTCTTGACCAATTAATATAGAGACACAGGATAATGCAATGATGCAGTTCCTAGCCATGTCATGCATTGGCTGTGCGACCTTGGGTGTATTACTTTATCTTTCTGTGTCTCAGTTTCCTATTTTTTACATATATATATATATATATATATATATAGTACCTACTTCATAGCATTTTTAAAAGAATTAAATGAATTAATTCAAGTGGGTAGTTAGAAAAGGCTTAGAATCTTGTTGTTGTTAATTGACACTCCAAAGCACAGAAGAATTCATTCCTGTTCATTCCTGACTCATCTTTAGCCTTCAATGGAATAATTGATCATATTTTATCATATTTAACTCAGGTCTACCTGAACTCATTCTCAGGGAAATTATCTTGCAAACATGCACCTATGACAGTTCATAACATGATGATCCCAGTTCATTCAAAACAGTTCATTCAGAAAACATTGATCACCTACTATGTTCCAAATACTCTATCAGGTGCTAGAGATATAAAGATGAGGAAAAGAAGAAAATGCAGTCACGATCCCTGTTCTCATGACGAAGCAAGCATCAGTGTAGATGCTTAGTGTAAACGTTGTCTGCTTTGGAATCACACAGTATAGTAGTGAATCTCCAAATATTGTTCCCAACCAAATATGCCTTCAGGTATTCATGGCCCTGTGCAGTCATCCCACCCCCCCCATACTGGATCTAGGGGTGGCCATGTTTTAACCAACAGAATATGGTGGAAGTAACACAATGCCAGTTTCAGGTCTGAGCCTCCCAAGGGCCTCACAAGTCCTCCTTTTGTGCTTTTGGGGATCCTTGGGCTACCACATAAGTGATCCAGCTATCCTGCTAGAGACATCCCATGGAAAGGCGATGTGGAGAGGAATTACACAGAGGGAAGGAATCCCCGTCATCCGCACATCCCAATTGAGCTCAGCCTTCCAGCCAACTCCACCCAGACCTAAGACAAGTGAGTGGGGGGGGTCCAGAATATTCCAGTTCAGCTGTCTGCAGACTCACCCAATGTCAACTGAACCCAGGCAACCCACAGAATCATGACAGGCAATAAAATGTTTTCTTCATTTAAGCCATAGAGTTTCAGGATAGTTTGTTAGAAAGACTAACCATGTGAGAACATTTTCTCTGCCATTTATAGAGAAATTTAACTTTTCTGAGGCTCAGATTTCTCAACTCTAAAATGGGACAACAGTAATACTTCACAGAGATGTTGTGTCAGATACAAGATATGTAAAATTCCTGGCAATTGGTATTAATAAAAGGTAGCAAGGGCTTCCCTGGTGGCGCAGTGGTTGAGAGTCCGCCTGCCGATGCAGGGGACACGGGTTCGTGCCCCGGTATGAGAGGATCCCACATGCCACGGAGCGGCTGGGCCCGTGAGCCATGGCTGCTGAGCCTGCGCGTCCGGAGCCTGTGCTCCGCAACGGGAGAGGCCACAACAATGAGAGGCCGCATACCGCAAAAAAAAAAAAAAAAAAAGGTAGCAATTATAAGTGGTTAGATGCTGTTAATTTTCTGACACACTCCCAGGAAGATTTTAACTTCAAATCAGGACCCTGAGACCATGAGTCTCAACTCAAGTTGCTACTCATATCTGACTAAAGGCTACTTCTTCCCTGAATGTGGACAAAGTCAGGGCTGAAGGGGAACAGCTTTCACTCCACGCACAGAATTCAGGAGATAAATGCCTCTGTGGAGTGAAAGCTGTATTTTTTTAACAACCTTCTCGCTTAATTTTACATAAGCAAGATATGCATTCAGTTGTTATGCCAACATGAAGTAATTAAAATTGTTGCTAAACGTGGCATCACAAAATTCTCACCCTTGCCTCCAACTTAATGCTTCCTGAGAATATTTGGAGATTTGTAAAATAAATGATGTAAAATATGGGATATTTGGGGTATGACAAATCTCATTTATTTTCCCTGTCATCACTCACCTGGTATATAATACCTGTTCCATGAATACTGCAGTACGGCAGATGTTTTCAAAATAATGTTAAGCTACGGAAAGACCTCTTGCATTTCTCATCTGATTAGTTTTAGTCTAAATCCCCAACCACAGAGTTTCTGTATATGTGTATTTTAAAATCTTGAGCTTCTCACACCCTTGTTCCTGCCACCAGTTGCCCCCCCAATATCCAGCCACAGAGAATCTGAAGAGTTCCTGGTATTCTATGAGACACACAGGATTAAAGAACAAGGAGGCAAAATATAAAAGTAGATATAACTATTCATTAGTTTTTGGCACATCAGATAATTTGTGCAATGGCTCCAGGGCTTTAATTGAATCATTTTCCCACCTTGTCTTAATTTTAATTACGCAGCAATCATTCCTACCAACCTGTGCAAAGGAACCATATAAAAATGTGACATATGACAATATACGTTTACCTAAGCTCCAGGACTACAGTGACCTACAGGCAATTAGCTATTGCCTCTAGCACTGAAGTGACCAATTAAAGAGTTAACGAAATGCCCTCCAGATCACCTACATGTTCAGGATTTTTGGACTGCCAGGAACATTGCACTTCAACTGATATAATTTTTGACTGACTGATTTAGTAAGTCTACATCTGCTAAAATTCCAGACTCATGCCTGTAAAACTGAGGAGTCAGATTTTATGAGGTGCTTTCACTGTCACTAAAGACGATCCCACCTTAGCCCTTCTCCTAACAAGACAATCCTGCAGCCGTCATTAAGAGGTGTGATCCTAGCTTGTCATCACGGAAAAAAATGGCTTGCTAGGTCAGTGAGGATGGTACTGAGTTCATCTCAAGGATGTAAGACATTCATTCTAGTGGCTATAAGTAAGAAACTAAATATAAAGAAGGAAGGGAGGGAACCTGATATTTCAAAATAACTTTTTAAATTTAATGTTTAGATTTAAATAGTATATTTTTAAAGTTTTGTAGTAGCTCTTCTATAATTCAGATATGGAATAAGCTAATCAGAAAGGGAAGCAACAATCACCCTCATGATATTTTTTAATTGTTCCAGGCTTGGCTTAAGACACTATCTCTCTAAATTCAGAATTCATACTAAGAGTTGTGTAGGTTAGATTTCCCTGGAACTAAAGCTTGAGATAAGGATTCATTCAATATGTGATTCCACAAAGATGTAGCAGTGGAGTGAAGAAGCAGACAGGAAAGGGAAGGAAGCCAACACGGTGTGTTCATGGGTAGATTTCCACTGTGGTCAGCTGCAGCTCAAGCCTGCTGGAGACCGCTGGATGCCAGTGTGGAACATGCAGGGCTGTCGCACTTGAGGGCTATAAAAGCAGCTGCATTTATCCACCAACTCCTATTGGTCACTGGCCAACAGTCCCTCAGATATTGGCTCCACATCCCTCTTGCCTACCCCATAAGAAGGCTGGATATGCTCCAACAGCCAAAGAAAGCTCTCCAGGGGACTGGGGGTGTTTACAGCAGAAAGCCCTCAGCGTGCACAGAATGGTGCGTACTGAGAGGATCTGGGTGGGATACTGAGTGTTTGCTATAAAAGTTGACCCAAAATTAACTGTGTCTGAGAATACCAAGTTTTGCTGTGGGCCTTTCTTCATCTAGTCCAATCCACATGGTTCACTCATTATAACTTGCATGTAAAAGGGATCATATTAATTGAGTTATCTGTAGTGAGGTGGATGGACCTAGAGTCTGTCATACAGAGTGAAGTACGTCAGAAAGAGAAAAATACCGTATGCTAACACATATATATGGAATCTAAAACTATCAAAAAAAAGGTTCTGATGAACCTAGGGGCAGGACAGGAATAAAGATGCAGACGTAGAGAATGGACTTGAGGACACAGGGAGGGGGAAGGGTAAGCTGGGACAAAGTGAGAGAGCAGCGTTGACATATATACACTACCAAATGTAAAATATATAGTTGGTGGGAAGCAGCAGCATAGCACAGGGAGATCAGCTCGGTGCTTTGTGACCACCTAGAGGGGTGGGATAGGGAGGGTGGGAGGGAGGGAGATGCAAGAGGGAGGGGATATGGGGATATATGTATATGTATAGCTGATTCACTTTGCTATACAGCAGAAACTAACACAACAATGTAAAGCAATTATACTCCAATAAAGATGTTAAAAAAAATAAAGTGATCGTATTTACCTGTTGTTACCCAATTTAATCCCTAAGATCTGTTCTTGGTGTAGAGCACCTCAGAGCATCACCCTTGCCCTCTGGGAGCCACAGAGTGGGTGCAACAGTGAGGGACAGAAGCAATATATGCTCTATGGGAGAGCTCATTAATTCTCTACATCACATATTTGATTTGGCCGGGTACCTGATTTGGGTAAACCTACTGGAAATGTTTGTCAAATTAAAATAAACTGGGACAGAAGATCTAATAACTAAATATGTTTATGAGAAGCAAGGAATATAACAGACAAAACTGAGGCTTATGAACATTTAGACCTAATGAAGCCAGTGACTAAAACCCTTCTCTAAACTACTTTTGCTGGGACCTAGACATGCACATTAAACACCACAAGGATAAAGACAGAAAAATTGAGAAACACATGGGCTATGCTGTATCTTGCTTTTGGATGAAAGCCCAAATCATGCAACCTAAAAGGAGCTCTCAACTCCTGTTGTTATTCTTAGCTGAAGAGTCAGTTCTAAACAGAGGTCCAGATACCACAGGAAGAGAAAATCCTTTTCCAGGAGCCTTCTCCTTCCTGATTTCTTGGCAGCACTCCCAGGACACTGTCCATCAGTCAATCAAAATATATGGAACACTTGTCCCAATTCAACAAATATCTGTTCAGCCCCTACTACATGAAAGCACTAGGCCACAGCCTAAGGTCCAGAGAAGCCGAATGACCTGCAGGGTTCTGATGTTTCACACTTGCTGGACAGATTGGTTGATTGATTAAGTGATTGAACTAAGTGAATAAATGGACTCCCACAGCCCAGCTTCTCTGTGGACAGTAACCTTGTCTTCTCTACTCTGTAAAACCCACATCACCTCTGATGCTAAATGACTGTTGATGTTGATGGCATGAAATTAAAACAGTGCAAAGATTTGTTCAGTATGAATTGCCATTGTAAGATCTGTAATTCTTGAAGTGCTGCAGCAGTTTTCTGGGTTAAGAAAACACAGATGAGCAAAACTCTTTACAACCCCATAGCGCCACTCTTTGGCTAGGGGTTGCAATCCTGACTTACGAAGCTTAGACATTTCCAGCTCATCTGGGAAGACTTTCTAGATTATGAAACAAGTAGTTTCTCTCTCACTTGTTACTTTCTTTCACTTGTTTCTCTCCTGTCGTGCCAGATAATCCTCCACTCACAAGATGAAGCTTTGGCTTCTTTCTACAAGTTGTCTTCATATTGTAACATTCTGTTTATTATGTATTTGCTAATGAAGTCCTCTCACTGCACCTCTGCTGTCTTTACACATTCTCTTGAGTCTTGAGAGTATTCACTCGTGTACAAATTGGTGCAGTCAACAGGCATACGAGCTAGGCATCTTACTGATCAGTTATTTTAAGTCTGAAATTTTAAAGCAACTTAGAATTTTAGTACATTCTTTGAGCTTGAACAAATATAAATAATTTCATGAACAGGTCCATGTCTATGTAGTTGTTAAGGTTTGAGAACACAACCTTATTTACCATTAGACAGAGGAAATATTTGTTATCATGTCTCAAGGTTAGAAGCCTTTGAGGTTGTGCCATCCGAGTGCCCATCTGCTACTCTTACTCTTTCTATCACACGGCCATAGCTCCTCTCTCTGATCAACTATGAGAATAAACTGGTTTAACATAGTGTAAGACCTTGTACCATAGTCGGAGTATATAGTTAAAATATTAATACCTTGCTGCAATTAAGTAAAATATTAAATTAACATTTATTTATAAGTATGAAGTTGTCAGACAGCAAAAGTTCTCTTAGACTCCATGATACTGCTTTTGGGTGACAATCCTTCAGTGCTTAGAATATGCTAGAAAATAAAGAAAATTTAAAGCACCGACGCCACACGGTTGTTTGTGTGTGCTTGTGATTGTGTGCACATGAATGCATGTGATTATCCTCAGTGTGTATGTGGGTAATAGGGCATCAACACCATCTCACAGAAGCTGCTCTGCTTTATGAGTTGGGACTTGTTTTTTAAGAAAATCAAGCCATATTTTTTTTCTTCCCATTCTCAAAGATGAAGCAGTTTACAGATGCTGAATCCTTTTTTAGGAGTAATTCTCAAAGCATCATTCAAATATCCTTTGAGCTGAGCACACGATATGCACATCATGAATACATATAATCACTGCACGGTCCTTTGTGAAGATTTTGAAAATAGCATCTAAAAGAGCCGACTGTGGGGCTCCATCTGAGGACATGCACTTGGTGAGTGGTGCTGAGCCAATTCTGGCCACTCACTTCCTCTTTCATGGGCCCTGTTTCATTCCTATGGTCCTCATAAAACATTTCAGTGGTCCTAATAGTTAAAAAGTAAGTCACAATCTCCTGACCCGAACTGTACGAATTGTATGCTTCAGCCTGTCCGATGCAGATGGCACTTGCGGATTTTCCATACATGCCATACACATAGACACTTTTAAAACACATCATCACATTAAAACTAGTTACTTTCATTCTCTTCTAGGCTGGCTTGGGGCTGATGGGACCAAAATTCTAGAGCCTGATGTTGCAAGCTTTGTAACTACTATTGGGTTGGCCAAAAAGTGCCTTTGGTTTTTAAGTAAACATAAAAGGCACATTGTTCATTTTCACCAAGAACTTCATTGAACAACGTATTCACCCTTTTGTTCCACTACCTTCTGCCATTTTTCAGGCAACTTCACAATTCCATCTTCCCAAAACTTTATATCTTTTTGAGCAAAGAACCGTACCAGGTGCCTTTTACAGTTTTCCAGGGAATTGAAATTTTTTTCCATTAAGAGAATTTTGTAAAGACCTAAATAAATGGAAATCTGAAGGTGCAATGTCTGGTGAGTACGGTGGATGAATCAGATTCCAGACGCTCTTCGCTGAGTGCTGCTTTCAGTTGGTCTAACTGGGAGCAGTACTTGTTGGAATTAATTGTTTCGTTTTCCAGAAGGAGCTCACAATAGAGGACACCCTTCCAATCCCACCATATACACAACATCACCTTCTTTGGATGAAGACTGGCCTTTCGTGTGGTTGGTGGTGGTTCATTTTGCTTGCCCCACGATCTCTTCCATTCCACATTATTGTACAGTATCCACTTTTCATCTCCCGTCACAATTTGTTTTAAAAACGGAACGTTTTCGTTATGTTTAAGTAGAGAATCGCATGCAGAAATACGGTCAGGAAGGTTTTTTTTTTTTGCTTAACTTACGTGGAACCCAAACATCAAAGCAATTAACATAACCAAGCTGGTGCAAATGATTTTCAACACTTGATTTGGATATTTTGAGTATGCTGGCTATCACCTGCAGGGTCTAACATTTATTGTTCTCAATTAATGTCTCGATTTGATCACTATCAACTTCAGCTTGTCTACCCGACCGTGAAGCATTGTCCAGTGAGAAATCTCCAGGAGGAAACTTCAAAAACCACTTTTGACACATTCAATCAGTCACAGCACCATCTCCATATACTGCACAAATCTTTTTTTGTGTGTTTCAGTTGCGTTTTTACCTTTCTGGAAATAATAAAGCATAATATGGCATAAATGTTCCTTAATTTCTTCCATCTTCACTATTAAAATGGCTACACAAAAATCCACCGATTTTTAAAAATTTTAATTAATTTTATTTTTTATACAGTAGGTTCTTATTAGTTATCTATTTTATACATGTTTGTGTATATATGTCAATCCCAATTTCCCAATTCATCCCACCACCACCACCCCTTTCTCCCCTTGGTGTCCATATGTTTGTTCTTTACATCTGTGTCTCTATTTCTGCCTTGCAGAAATCTGTACCATTTTTCTAGATTCCACATATATGCATTAATATACAATATTTGTTTTTCTCTTTCTGACTTACTTCACTCTGTATGACAGTGTCTAGGTCCATCCACATCTCTACAAATGACCCAATTTCATTCATTTTTATGGCTGAGTAATATTCCACTGTATATATGTACCACATCTTCTTTATCCATTTGTCTGTCGATGGGTAGTCAGGTGCTTCCGTAACCTGGCTATTGTAAATACTGCTGTAATGAACGTTGGGGTGAATGTGCCTTTTTGAATTATGGTTTTCTCTGGGTATATGCCCAGTAGTGGGATAGCTGGGTCATATGGTAATTCTATTTTTAGTTTTTTAAGGAACCTCCATACTGTTCTCCATAGTGGCTGTATCAATTTACATTCCCACCAACAGTGCAAGAGGGTTCCCTTTTCTCCACACCCTCTCCAGCATTTGCTGTTTGTAGATTTTCTGATGATACCCATTCTAACCGGTATGAGGTGATACCTCATTGTAGTTTTGATTTGCATTTCTCTAATAATTAGTGACATTGAGCAGCTTTTCATGTGCCTTTGGCCATCTGTATGTCTTCTTTGGAGAAATGTCTATTTAGGTCTTCTGCCCATTTTTGATTGGGTTGTTTGTTTTTTAATACTGAGCTGCATGAACTGTTTATATATTTTGGAGATTAATCCTTTGTCCGTTGATTCATTTGCAAATATTTTCTCCCTTTCTGAGGGTTGTCTTTTTGTCTTGTTTATGGTTTCCTCTACTGTACAAAAGCTTTTAAGTTTCATTAGGTCCCATTTGTTTATTTTTGTTTTTATTTCCATTACTCTAGGAGGTGCATCAGAAAAGATCTTGCTGTGATTTATGTCAAAGAGTGTTCTTCCTATGTTTTCCTCTTAGAGTTTTATAGTGTCCAGTCTTACATTAAGGTCTTTAATCCATTTTGAGTTTATTTTTGTGTATGGTGTTAGGGAGTGTTCTAATTTCATTCTTTTATATGTAGCTGTCCAGTTTTCCCAGCACCACTTATTGAAGACACTGTCTTTTCTGCATTGTATATCCTTGCCTCCTTTGTCATAGATTAGTAGACCATAGGTGTGTGGGTTTATCTCTGGGCTTTCTATCCTGTTCCATTGATCTATATCTCTGTTTTTATGCCAGTACCATATTGTCTTGATTACTGTAGCTTTGTAGCATAGTCTGAAGTCAGGGAATCTGATTCCTCCAGCTCCATTTTTTTCCCCTCAATATTGCTTTGGCTATTCAAGGTCTTTTGTGGTTCCATACAAATTTTAAGATTTTTTGTTCTAGCTCAGTAAAATATGCCATTGGTTATTTGATAGGGATTGCACTGAATGTGTAGATTGCCTTGGGTAGTACAGTCATTTTTACAATATTGATTCTTCCAATCCAAGAACATGGTTTATCTCTCCATCTCTTTGTGTCATCTTTGATTTCTTTCATTGGTGTCTTATAGTTTTCTGAGTATAGGTCTTTTACCTCCTTAGGTAGGTTTATTCCTAGGTATTTTATTCTTTTTGTTTTACAGTGGTGAATGGGATTGTTTCCTTAATTTCTCTTTCTGATCTTTCGTTGTTAGTGTATAGGAAAGTATAGATTTCTGTGCATTAATTTTGTATCCTGCTACTTTACCAAATTCATTGATTAGCTCTAGTAGTTTTCTGGTGGCATCTTTAGGATTCTCTATGTATAGTATCATGTCATCTGCAAACAGTGACAGTTTTACTTCTTCTGTTCCAATTTGTATTCCTTTTATTTCTTTTTCTTCTCTGTTTGCTGTGGCTAAAACTTCCAAAACTATGTTAAATAGGAGTGGCAAGAGCTGACATTCTCGTGTTGATCCTGATCTTAGAGGAAATGCTTTCAGATATTCACCACTGAGAATGATGTTTGCTGTGGGTTTGTTGTATATGGCCTTTATTATGATGAGGTAGGTTCCCTCTATGCCCACTTTCTGGAGAGTTATTATCATAAATAGGTGATGAATTTTGTCAAAAGATTTTTCTGCTTCTATTGAGATGATCATATGGTTTTATTCTTCAATTGGTTAATATGGTATATCACATTGATTGATTTGTGTATATTGAAGAATCCTTGCATTCCTGGGATAAATCCCACTTGATCATAGTGTCTGATCCTTTTAATGTGTTGTGGATTCTGTTTGCTAGTATTTTGTTGAGGATTTTTGCATCTATATGCAGCAGTGATATTGGTCTGTAATATTCTTTTTTTGTGATATCTTTGTCTAGTTTTTGTATCAGGGTGATGGTGGCCTCGTAGAATGAGTTTGGGAGTTTTCCTTCCTATGAAATTTTTTATAGAGTTTGAGAAGGATGGGTGTTAGCTCTTCTCTAAACGTTTGATAGAATTCACCTGTGAAGCCATCTGGTCCTGGACTTTTGTTTGTTGGATGATTTGAATCACAGTTTCAATTTCATTACTTGTGATTGGTCTGTTCATATTTTCTATTTCTTCCTGGTTCAGACTTGGAAGGTTATACCTTTCTAAGAATTTGTCCATTTCTTCCAGGTTGTCCATTTTATTGGCATAGAGTTGCTTGTGGTAGTCTCTTAGGATGCTTTGTATTTCTGCGGTGTCTATTGTAACTTCTCCTTTTTCATTTCTAATTTTATTGATTTGAGTCCTCTCCCTCTTTTTCTTGATGAGTCTGGCTAAAGGTTTATCAATTTTTTTTATCTTCTCCAAGAACCAGCTTTTAGTTTTATTAATCTTTGCTATTGTTTTCTTTGTTTCTATTTCATTTATTTCTGCTCTGATTTTAAGATTTCTTTCCTTCTACTAACTTTGGGTTTTGCTTGTTCTTCTTTCTCTAGTTCCTTTAGGTGTAAGGTTAGATTGTTTATTTGAGGCTTTTCTTGTTTCTCGAGGTAGGATTGTATTGCTGTAAACTTCCCTCTTAGAACTGCTTTTGCTACATCCCATAGGTTTTGGATCATAGTGCCTTCATTGTCAATTGTCTCTAGGTGTTTTTTGATTTCCTCTTTGATTTCGTCAATAATGTCTTGGTTATTTCGTAATGTATTGTTTATCCTCTCTGTGTTTTTTTTCTTTTACAATTTGTTTCCCCCATAATTTATTTCTAATCTCATAACGTTGTGGTCAGAAAAGATGCCTGATATGCTTTCGATTTTCTTAAATTCACCTAGGCTTGACTTGTGACCCGAGATGTGATCTGTCCTAGAGAATGTTCTGGGTGCACCTGAGAAGAAAGTGTAATATGCTGTTTTTGGATGGAATGTTCTATAAATATCAATTAAATCTATCTGGTCTATTGTGTCATTTAAAGCTTGTAGTTCCTTACTAATTTTCTGTCTGGATGATCTGTCCATTGGTGTAAGTGAGGTGTTATAAAGTCCCCCACTATTACTGTGTTACTGTTGATTTCCACTTTTATAGCTGTTAGCAGTTGCCTTATGTATTGAGGTGCTCCTATGTTGGGTGCATCTATATTTATAATTGTTATATCTTCTTCTTGGATTGATCATTTTGTAGTGGCCTTCCTTGTCTCTCGTAACATTCTTTATTTTAAAGTCTATTTTATTTGATATGAGTATTGCTATTCCAGCTTTCTTCTGATTTCCATGTGCATGAAATGTCTTTTTCTATCCCCTCACTTTCAGTCTGTATGTGTCCCTAGGTCTGAAGTGGGTCTCTTGTAGACAGCATATAGATGGGTCTTGTTTTTATATTCATTCAGTGAGCCTGTGTCTTTTGGTGGGAGCATTTAATCCATTCACATTTAAGGTGATTATCACTATGTATGTTACCATTACCATTTTCTTAATTGTTTTGGGTTTGTTTTTGTAGGTCTTTTTCTTCTCTTGTGTTTCCCACTTAGAGAAGTTCCTTTAGCATTTGTTGTAGAGTTGGTTTGGTGATGCTGAATTCTCTTAGCTTTTGCTTGTCTGTAAAGCTTTTGATTTCTCTATCGAATATGAATGAGATCCTTGCTGGGTAGAGTAATCTTGGTTGTAGGTTCTTTCCTTTCATCACTTGAAATATATTGTGCCACTCCCTTCTGGCTTTTAGAGTTTCTGCTGAGAACTCAGCTGTTAACGTTATGGGAGTTCCCTTGTATATTATTTGTCATTTTTCCCTTGTTGCTTTTAATAATTTATCTTTGTCTTTAATTTTTGTCAATTTGATTACTATGTGTCTTGGCGTTTTTCTCCTTGGGTTTATCCTCCCTGGGACTCTTTGCACTTCCTGGACTTGGGTGGCTATTTCCTTTCCCATGTTAGGGATGTTTTTGACTATAATCTCTTCAAATATTTTCTCAGGTCCTTTCTCTCCTCTCCTTCTGGGACCCCTATAATGTGAATGTTGGTGCGTTTAATGTTGTCCCAGAAATCTCTTAGGCTGTCTTCATTTATTTTCATTCTTTTTGCTTTATTCTGTTCCATGGCAGTGCATTCCACCATTCTGTCTTCCAGGTCACTTATCCATTCTTCTGCCTCAGTTATTCTGCTATTGATTCCTTCTAGTATATTTTTCATTTCAGTTATTGTATCATTCATCTCTGTTTGTTTGTTCTTTAATTCTTCTAGGTCTTTGTTAAACATTTCTTTCATCTTCGCAATCTTTGCCTCCATTCTTCTTCCAAGGTCCTGGATCATCTTCATGATCATTATTCTTAATTTTTCTTCTGGAATGTTGCCTGTCTCCACTTCATTTAATTGTTTTTCTGGGCTTTTATCTTGTTCCTTCATCTGGTACATAGTCATGTGCCTTTTCATCTTGTCTATCTTTCTTTGAATGTGGTTTTCGTGCCACAGGCTGCAGGATTGTGGTTCTTCTTCCTTCTGCTATCTGCCATCTGGTGATGAGGCTATCTAAGAGGCTTGTGCAAAGTTCCTGATGGGAGGGACTGGTGGTGGGTAGAGCTGAGCATTGCTCTGGTGGGCAGAGCTCAGTAAAACTTTAACATGCTTGTCTGCTGATGTGTGGGGCTGAGTTCCCTCCCTGTTGGTTGTTTGGCCTGAGGCGACCCAGCAATGGAGGCTACAAGGTCTTTGGTGGGGCTACTGGCAGACTCTGGAAGGGCTCATGCCATGGAGTATATTCCAGAACTTCTGCTGCCAGTGTCCTTGTCCCCACGGTGAGGCACAGCCACCTCCTGCCTCTGCAAGAGACCCTCCAACACTAGCAGGTAGGTGTGGTTCAGTCTCCTATGGGGTCACTGCTCCTTCCCCCTGGGTCCTGATGCACACACTACTTTGTGTGTGCCCTCCAAGAGTGGAGTCTCTGTTTCCCCCAGTCTTGTTGAAGTCCTGCAATTAAATCCCACTAGCCTTCAAAGTCTGAGTCTCTGGGAATTCCTCCTCCCATTGCTGTACCCCCAGGTTGGGAAGCCTAACGTGGGGCTCAGAATCTTCACTCCAAGTCCAAGTGGCTTCTGTGCTATAATTGTTCTCCCGTTTGTGAGTCACCCACCCAGCAGTTATGGGATTTGATTTTATTGTGATTGTGCCCCTCCTACTGTCTCATTGTGGCTTCTCCTTTGTCTTTGGATGTGGGTTATCTTCTTTAGTGAGTTCCAGTGTCTTCCTTTTGATGATTGTTCATCAGTTAGTTGTGATTCCTGTGCTCTCACAAGAGGGAGTGAACACACAACCTTCTACTCTGCCATCTTGAACCAATCTCCAGATAATTTTTTTTAAATGCACGCTGATATGACAGCTGTCACAATACAATCTAACAAAATTGTTTCAAATGAGGTTAAAGACAACTAAGTGCTACTAGAGCCATCTTACGAAAAAAAACCTAATAAACCTTTTGGCCAACCCAATGTTTATCTACTAGAAACATCTGTAAATGCCCAATATGCAATTCAACAAGAGCAATTCAGTCAGAGGAAACCTTTCATGCTATCACTGTTACTCATCATTAACAACGTTTTCTTAAACTTTTTCTTCAGAAAGATGAAACTAAGATTTTAGGAAATTCATAGTTGTTATTTGGAAGTCAGAAAACTTAGCCTAGAAGACCATGCATCCTCTTCCCGTTTCCCATTTGAGATATGGGAAGATCTGAAGCCATTTGCTTCTTTTTTCCATTTTTTCCCCCTTTTATTACATCTCCCCATCCTGGAATACTAAGATAAAAAACACCAGATCCATAAGGTAAAAATCCTACATTCTCCAGTTTGGGGCACCTTAGGTTTTCTGATAAGCTCTTTCATGTGAACCTGAAGCTCACTTACACAAGGTGGCACCCAAAATGACTTCAACTGCCCCCAATCCCTTTTCTAAATCTGATGGTCTTTAGGTGAAGTAACAGATATCCAAAGTCATGTGTTATTTGAAACGCAAAGGAGAACATGAAACATTTGCATCTCATTACCATTTTATAAAGATTGTCTTTGAGATTGAAAAGGTTTAAGAATTGTTAGCCAGGAAGTGATTCATGCAACCGTCAATCTCCACAAACTAATGTTAATAACAGTAAAATAAATAACATAGTTCATTTAATGTCTATCATTCAAAGAATTTCCATATATATATATATATTTATGTGTGTTATAGATAATTCAGAAATAACATAGCTCATTACCTATTCTCTAAATTCCAAAATTTATTTCTCAATTTAGAATGCAATTTTTGAGTGCCTTCTATGTGTTCAGCACAATGCTCATATTTTAAGGCCAGTAGGTTTTCAGAATAGTTAAATGCTAAAATATATTAGAAAGCAACATGCAATTCATAACCAATTTTTCCAGGAGCATGATGGCCAACAAACTAATGGGTATTTTTTGAGAACCTACAATATGTTGAGTTACAAATAAAGTCTATAATTTAATTTTTAATCTTGTGTATCTTATGATAAATTTGGAGAGAGAAGAGCAAAGGTGTAGAGAGGAGAGGACAAGCCAGCAGAGGTTTAAGAGGGTGCATTAGACCAGGGGTCCCCAATCCCTGGGCCACGGACCGGTAGCAGTCCACGGCCTGTCAGGAACCTGGCCACACAGCAGGAGGTGAGCAGCGAGTGATGAAGCTTCATATGCTGCTCCCCATTGCTCGCATTACTGCCTGAACCATTCCCCCTTGCCCCCGTCCATGGAAAAATTGTTTTCCACGAAACCAGTCCCTGGTGCCAAACAGGTTGGAGACCACTGCTTAGACCATCAATGAAACTAGATAGAGTCAGGCTAGAATCTGCTGAATCATTTGGTTTTTTCCCTGTAGACAAACCAACGGCAACTGCAAGACCAGTGATGCCAAGAACAGGGAGAGGGTGCTCATGAAACTCCTCCTTCAGCCTTCAGGATCTCCTGGATTCTACTGTTCACTGCACATAGAGGGGGATCACCTAAGCACTTGTGAAGAGGGAAAGGAAAAAAACCCTCTCTCTTTCATATCCCCTTTAGTCAAAGGGTTTCATTAACTTTTGAGAACCAAACAACCTCTGCTTACCTCTCTAGCTTCATGTCTCATCCCTGACCCCCTTGTCATCTGGCTCCAGTGAAACTGAAGTAATCCCAGTCTCAAATATATGCAGTCATTCCTCAGTATCCGTGGGGGATTGGTTTAAGGATCCCCATGGCTACCAAAATCCAGGGATGCTCAAGTTCCTTAGTCTGCCCACCGTACCCATGGGTCCCACCTCGGATTCAACCAATCAAGGATCATAAACAAAGAACTATATGATTCATGGTTAGTTGAACCTAAGCACGTGGAACCCATGGGTATGGAGGGCCAACTATATCATGCTCTCGGTCGCTACAATACAGGTATACAGGATTCTCTGCCTGGAAAGTGCTTCTCAACATTTTGGGGACTGATTAAGTGCTACTTTGGATTTAACCTTTAGTGTGGCACCTTCAGTGCTCCCAGCGTCTGGGTTAGTTGCTCCCCAACCATGCACCCCCATTTCAGCCTATATTGACCGTTCCAAGTATGTCTTACCTTTCTTTATGAGAATTAAATAAATTAGCACATCGTAAACACTTAGACTAGTATCTAGCATATCAAATTCAAGATATATTAGTCATTATTATTCTCTCACTATTTTTAAGCTTTCTGATTCCTCAATAGCCTCCCTCACCAAAATCTGAACTGGTTTCTATCTTGTTCACCCATGCAGCCCATTACGTAGCGCCATGCCAGGCACATGGTGAGTGGCCATGAATATTGGATGAAAGATAAAATATACTAGCTATTACACATATGCATTAGAATTTAGATTTAAAACGTTCTCCTCTCCCCAGTAAGATTTCCTATCAAAACTCCAGTAAAGATTCTGCTTTTCAAAAAATAAAAAATAGGGACCTCCCTGGTGGTCCAGTGGTAAAGAATCTGCCTTCCAGTGCAGGGGATGCGGGTTTGATCCCTGGTTGGGGAACTAAGTTTCCATCCACTGCGGGGCAACTAAGCCCACGCGCCACAGCTACTGTGCCCGCGTTCCTCAACTAGAAAGCCCGGCGTGCCGAAAACTACAGAGCCCATGCACTCTGGAGCCCATGCACCACAACTAGAGAAGAGAAAACCCACGCACCACAACTAGAGAGAAGCCCACGCGCCACAACGAAGAGCCTGTGCGCTACAACAGAAAGATCCCACGTGCCTCAACGAAGACCTGACACAGCCAAAAATATAAATAAATAAATAAAATTAATATATTTTTAAAAATGGAGTAGGAGAGGGAGGATAAGAGAAAACCTGGTGCAAATAAAAAATTAACAGACTTTCCATTACCATAAATTATGACTAGTTAGGATTTTGTAGGGCCTGTGTTAGGGGTGTGTGTGTGTGCGTGTGCGTGTGCGTGTGCGTGTGCATGTGCGTGTGATTTTTTTTTTTTTTTAATACTGCAGCTTTTAGCATATTGCTTGGATCTCAGTTCTGGTTTGTGTTTCACAAGAGAGAATACCATACTTTAAAAACACATGTAGGTCTATAATTTAAACAGAATACTCCTCATTTTCCTTCAGAATTAGTGTTTAAGAGTTTCCTACCGTGTCCTAGGACTGATCTATATACTAGGAATATGGAGGCAAGAAAGGGAGTTAGCTCTGAGGAAATTACACTACTTATGATTTTACATAGCATTCTGTTACAAGGTGAGTTTCACTATCACTGAATCTGCAGCTTTTGTTTGTATTGCTACCGAAATGCATTTCTTTTTCTGGTGAGACACACACAACACACACACAACCATATTTCTATTTCTACTCATACGCACATTCTAAAGCTTCATCTCTTCATGTCCTCGCCAACCCCTACTTCTAGTGTAATCCCAAATTTGTCCCCGTGGAGAACAAACTCTAAAGCTTGGCAGATATAAAGGGGTTACTGCTCATTGCAAAGCATCTGTAGCATTTCTCTCAACAGAAAAGCAAGTGGCCTTCATTCTGCCCAGTCTCTCTGCGTTCTGGAACATCTTTTGTCAACCGGCTGTAGGTACATGATCCATCCCTGATCACACTTTAATTTATTTATTTAATTTTATTTTCAAGTTCTCTAGACCATGTGAATGGCTCTTTCCATTGGGAAAGAGCAGAAGTTTCAGTAATTTTATGATGATAACACCCTTGTTGGCAATATCTAATGATATCCAACCCATGCAAAGAAGGTTATTTTCTTGAAGGAAGATTTTCTCCTTAAATTCGGCTGTAACAGAGAGTAGGAAACACACTTTGTAACGCTTATAGCACCTGTAACTTGGACATAACCTTTTGCCCCAAATAGGATTGAAACTGTGATAACCCGTATCATATATCATTGAGATATATGTGTCCTGTTCTTTTGTTTTCTAAACTAATTTTTTACTTTTATAAAGTAAATTTTTCATCAGCAGTTTCTTCTACTACTCTATTTTGTAAAGATCGCGAGAAGAGACATTTCTTTCAGGAAGTGATTGTTAGGACAGAACTATAAACAGCCAGATATATCTAGGTTAATATAAATGTCCTGCATGGGACAGTTTGCCCTCACCACAAGTGATTCTTTAATAAGACTGAGCAATTTACCTGAGAAAAGCACTTGACAGAGACAGAAACTGCGTCACTTGGCCAAAAGGGGGGACGCAGACAAATATTTTTTTCTGGCTTTTGCTCAATGCCTGACTCTAAGCTACACATCATTCTCATTTTTATCCGTCACACTTTAAGCATTGTTGTAACATGAGCAAAGTTCAAGAGTGTGCGTTCTGTCCCACCTAGTGGACAGTTGATTAGATGGACTTCCAGGGCACGGATAAATGAATTAATTCAGTTCAGGAAGAAGAGGGAACCAGAAGAAACGTAATGCTATCAAGTATCAGGCAGTTCTAGGATGGGTAGCTCTGTCTTTTGCTAAATCTTGGAATCGGGTCGGGGTCACTGATTCTAATTAGCAACAGACCGGCTCCTTATCCCACACAGGTCCTGTGGAGCTGAAGAAAATGAACTTGATCTGCCAAGGCAGAGCTTGCATTTAATTTGGGGAGGGAAATGGGGACACTACCCTCAGCCAAATCCTCCTGCTTTGCTCTCTCTTGGGCACCGAACAGCCAGAGGAGGGTAAGAATGGGTGGAAATGAAACACGATGAGAAGGATGGGAGATAAATTATGAAGATAGACAAGGCTGCAAGAGAACAGATGGGGAAAAAAGGAAGAAGGAGCTAGGGGTGTTCCAGAAAGCCCAAAGTGATAAAGACAACTTTTCAAGGCATGTGAGTTTTTTCCATCTCATCTCCTGGTCCTCCTTATTTAATAGCAATCTGAAGATCATTTAATCACTACGTTTTTACTGAGCACCTACAATGGACCAGGCACTATATGAGGAACTTTGCTTACATAATTTTAATTTTTGTAGCAATCCTGTGTGATGGGCTGTTTTACACATAAGGATTCTGAGGTTTAGAAAAAAACAAGTTCCACCTCGAGTTTGTGGCAAAGTCCGAATTCAATTCCAGGATTGCCTGGCTCCAAAGCTCTTTCCATTATTCCAATAGAGTAAAAATAGTTAGAGAGGGGCTCATTAACTTCTGCAAGAGGGAATTACTTTTAAATCAATACTTTAATTTTAATAGAAAGGCCAGTGCTGGAACAATATATTGCTTTAGGGAAGAATCCCACAGAGATGAAGGTCCAGGAAAAAAATATTGCTAATTTTAATATGTCTTGTGAAACTTCCAACAGGGGAAACTTTGGGACTATATTTCTTAAAAGTTTCATGTGATAGAACACCTGGAAATCGGAATTTTCATTGTACGCTACCATGAAAAACTGATATAGAAAATGTAAAATAAGTGTGTAAAATGTACACTTTGTGCTAAATTAGACATCATTACACATCATGTCCTAGCTAGCAAGCACCATTTCTAATGAACATTTGCAAAAGAAAAACTTAAAATTGAGAAAGTAATGTGTCGAGTATTATTTTTCTGTAGTGTCTCCACGAATATCTACTCTATGCCACTTTAGGATGCCAGGTTTCCATGCATAATTTGAAAACCCACAGTTTGGGAAACTGGTTGAAGTTTTCAAATATAATTCAAATATGACCTGAAATATACATAGTTATATGATAAAAGTTATGAAACCTCTCACCTCTCAGAAGTTATCTAATTACAAGTATAAGAAGCTTGAGATTCTCACGGAGAAGCTCAAATCCTAACTTGATTGGACAGTTAGAAATCTGAATGTAAAAGAAGTCATAGATAATTGACTAGAAGCAGATTATGATAGAGCATGGAAAGAACGGAGTGGAGCAATGAGAAAAATTCATTTTGTTTATATCTTCTTATATTCCATATTTGCTTGGAGTTCCCTGTATATTTCAGAGACTACTTTTTTCTCAGCCTTTTAAAACACATGCCTTCTGATGAGCCTAAACATACTAATTCCAACTTTAACCCAGCCCCCAACATTCATGACTACCATCACCCCCTCTTGAGGGCATGCTCCCCCACATCAGTGATAACTGGAGTTTGAGTTTACTTCCTGAGGCTCTCTATGAGTAATGAGACATTATAAAGTTTTGACTTTTGGAGACTGAGTCATAATGGAATACGTATTGTATCATTGTTGTGCCGAAGAGACTCTGTTTCCCCTCCAAATCCTTCTCTCCTCTGGTCCATATCCAAAAGCCTGGCCTCCTTGGACCATCTCACTGCGGCTCACTTATACCCATTTTGTGATGCACTTTGGCCAATGGGAGGCACCAGTGAGAGACCAGAGATGGGGGAGGAGGACAGGTTATGTGTTATGTCGTCCCTGCTTCCTCCCCATGAGCCGTGTTGACAGCTGTGTTGGCAGCTGTGTTGGCAGTGGCTCTTACCCTGAAGCCCCTGTCCAAAGGTGTGTTAGTTTCCTAGAGCTGCCATAACAAACCCCCTCAAACTGGGAGGTTTACAACAACAGACATTTACTCTCTCCCGTCTCTGGAGGCCAGAAGTCTAATATCAAGGCGTCAGAAGTGCCAATGCTCCCTCTGATGGCTATAGGGGAGAATTCTTCTTTGCTTCTTCCAGCTTCTGGTGACTCCAGGCATTCCTTGGTCTGTGGCTGCCTATAAGTTCAGTCTCTGCCTCCGTCTTCATATGGCCTTCTCTGGTTCTCCCCCCCTCTGTCTTCTCTTCTATAAGGACACTTACCATTGGATCTGGGGCCCAGCTGGACCATCCAGCATGATCTCATCTTGAAATCCTTAATTACATCTGCAAAGACCTTTTCTAAGTGAGATCACATGTGCAGGTTCTGGGTGGGCATGTCTGTTGAGGGGCCGTCTTTCAACCCACTACAAGTGAGTCTAGCTCTGAGGAGTCCTGGTCCTATTCTCCTTCAGGCTTCACCATCCCTTGGGGATCCTCTTAACCCTGCCCAAGCTACAATTAAACTTGCTTCCATTATCCTTTCAAATGTACATGGACCCTAAGATAGTTATATAGATTACATATTATAGCACTGAGAATGCTTTAATAAGAAACCTAAATATAACCTTATCCACCAAGATTCTGACATGAATTCCCAGTCTCAGCCAGAGACTCCCTCACCCTCAGTGGAATCAATCCTTCCTGATTCATTCAGCAAGATTCATCACTGAAAACTTGGGAACACACTTGCAAAAAAGCCACAGGGGCAGAAGAGCTAATTCTCCATGTTTCTGCTATGCTACAGCTAGATATCTTCTAATTTTGGAACTCTGTAGGAAGAAACGAGTAATCTCTATAATGAAGCTCTCCCTACCCTTCACTAAAACATAATGAACTTCCATGAACATATTCACACATTTCAAAAATTCCCCCAAATAACAGAACAATTCAGTGAAACAAACTATAGTAAAATTGATTGATACCATGTAAATCAATCACCTAATTTACTACAACCCTACGGGCCTCGACAATTTTTAAACAATTTCTTTGATATGGTACAAATAGCAACCTACGCTCATTTGTGTGTTCACTCCCTTCTGACGTTTAAACATTTATTCTCTCTCACTGCTGATCCAGCTGTATATGAACACATTCAAAGCACAACTTTGTATGCCAAATTGAAGAGAATTCTGTCAAGATATTTGGAGATTAATTCTTTTTTAATTTTTATTTATTTTTTTAACAACTTTATTGGAGTATAATTGCTTTATAATGGTGTGTTAGTTTCTGCTTTATAACAAAGTGAATCAGCTATACATATACATACATCCCCATATCTCCTCCCTCTTGCGTCTCCCTCCCACCCTCCCTATCCCACCCCTCTAGGTGGTCACAAAGCACTGAGCTGATCTCCCTGTGCTATGTGGCTGCTTCCCACTAGCTATCTATTTTACATTTGGTAGTGTATATATGTCCATGCCACTCTCTCACTTCGTCCCAGCTTACCCTTCCCCCTCCCTGTGTCCTCAAGTCCATTCTCTATGTCTGTGTCTTTATTCCTGTCCTGCCCCTAGGTTCTTCAGAGCCTTTTTTTTTTGGTTTAAATTCCATATATATGTGTTAGCATACGGTATTTGTTTTTCTCTTTGAGATTAATTCTTTTAAATACCCATTTTCTCATTTGTAGAATAACTGTGTTGCATGAGATGGTCTGACCTTTAAGGCTGCTTTCTGGAGTGTCCTGGAATTTGCATAAATTGGGCTGTGGAACTCAGCCACTATATCATGTCATCACCACGATGCCACAAGGAAGCCTAAGGCCCTGAGGGTGCCCACTGAATAAAGCAAAGTTGTTTAACTTTCCAACTAAATTTGGAAAGTGCTCTATGTGTCTGGATTAAATTCGATTCATGAAATCAGCCTCCCGCTGATAAAGGCCAAAACTAGCCTAAAACTCCCTGCAGCCACTGCTTCAGCAAGTTTGACTCAAACATCTGACCACACCAGTACAGAAACTAGCAAAGGCACAGAAATAGGTCTTATTGCTATCCTTGGACTCCCCCTGTTCTATGGGGTGTTTAACCCTATCAAATTTCATTTGCTTCACAGGTTAGTACAGGAGTCTTCCTGCCAGGTGTGTATACCTAGAGAAACCGAATGCAGGTAGTATATTTAAACCATGTTGTTAACGGAAGGTCTAAGTCATCATTCATTTGTTCGTTTGTTCATTCATTCATGCCAAATCTCCCAAGTGGGCCATTTATATCTTCAGAAACAATGTTTACTATTTGCTAGACAAACTCCAAATATGAGATCACCTCTTAAAAATATCTAAAGTGACTTTTCCCTATATGGTGTTCACACAACAATTTAAGGGAAGTAGTGAAAGAAAAGTGGTATTTAGCAAGTGGAGGAAATGCATATACAAATGTGCATAGATGCATATGCATATGCATATGTGAAATATGTGTGTATATATTTAAAATTATGGTTTGAAAGGAGTTTGCCAAAATTCAGGACTTCGTGTAAAAATAGCTCCATGTCTATATCAGTTAGTTTCTCTTGGAAACTTTTAAAAAATATAATATTTTTTGATGGCTTTACCCTGCGCTGCCCAGCTATATTAAGATAACAGTAAACTACATTCTTATGGCTGTCATAACATTTAGCTTGGTGCTGCCTGCAATGTGAGTAATCTATTAAGATATATAAGGTGCAGAATGCCGCCTTTGTGTCTTGGAGTTCCAGCTATCAGCTGTAACAAGCCAGTGCAACCACTGCCAGGGTGGGGTCTGGCTGCTTCCTACCAAGGCCCTCATCGGCCAGAGAGCTTGCAGCAGTGACCCCTGGCAGCCTCGGCCACCGCCACTGGGGCTGCCCAGAGCTCCTCCTCCAGGTCTTCATTCCCTTGACCCTCTCCCCTCTCCTCTCTCTTGCCTGTCATCAATCTTACTAAAATGACAGCAGACAGATGTTAGCCTTTGCAAAGATCAGATGAAATCTATGATTCTGGGGCTGTTCACCAAGGAGCAGCTCGGTCTACGCCCAATGCAAGCACACACACTGGCGACGATCCACCGAGAATCAGTCTGCCAGCCATTGCAAGCATCTCTCTAAAGGTACGGGCCACTCAGAAATGGATTTTGACAAAATTTAATCCTTCAGTTTTTTTCAGAGAGGTCTGACGATAGACTGTGGGGAATTTTGTATGTGTGTCTGTGTGTATGTGAGCATGCATTTGAAAACAATTACGAATGTTCAACTTAGAGGAGACAGTATTTACTTTGGCCACAAACTCATGATTTTTAACCCCTTCTTCCAAAAATTGGGCCGTACCAAGGCCCCTCTCCCTGCCCCCTGCCACTTGCCCTTGAATTTTCATATTTTTCTCACCGAGCAAACATTACTCCACAGCATAGCTATGCTGAATATGCCCTTGTCTCATGCAATTTCTTTACATCAGTGTACAGGACTATTTATCCCCAATAGAAATGTTTACCTAAGCTGGAAAATGTCAGGCCATATGGTGTACATTGTAGGAATTTCATCCATCCTTTTTAACTCTTTCTGAAAGTCTTTTTTCCCTCTGCTGCCCGTTTGTTGTGGACCAGGCAGAAATGATTAAAGGGGATGGAAATCAGAAGAGAGGGGGCAGGTTGGGAAGGAAGCAGAAAGAAGCACAGGTGGGGTATGGGAGAGACTTCTTTCTTTGCTGAACATGACATCCTATAAACCAAAGAGCAAAGAAGTCTCAGGATCGAGGCAACCTTTGTGCAAAGTTAGAACAAATCCAGAATGAAAACGCAAACCACGTCAACAGTGACCTAAACATGAATATGATGCTTTATTAATAATAACATCCCCACGGGCTACCTGAAGCACAGGAAGGCCAAATCACCTTTAGGCTCTTATTTCCCTCATTACTTCCTAGAAATAATGAAGTCTTAACTGCATGAAGAAAAGAGCAACCAACCCTCCGGTACTTTGAGCTGAAGCAAATGTTTCAGTAATGTATCTTTCTACAGTATCTTAGTAAAAGATAGATAGCTATTTAAAATAAGCAGTATCAAGGAAGAATAAACTATTATGTTTGTGCCAATGCTTATTCATGATTTTATAACAAGACATATCTGTTTTCTTCATATAAATCTTGACTCTATATTTAGAGTTTGCAAACAATGATTCTAGTTTTTGGCTGCCTGCCACTTCTGATGGAAAGCTGGGATAGCCATGCTACATTACTATAACATTAAAAAAATTCCCAAAATTCCATGTGTAGAACTTCCTAACAGGCAAGAGAAAAACACAAAGTGTCCATATATAAAGAGAGGAGAAAAGAGGGCAAAGGCTTACAAATTTCAGGGAGGGGCCTGAGCCAATACTACATTTGTGGTCAATCTTCCTAAATTAAGGGTATCTAAGTGGCTGTAGAAATGGTACCATCTCAGATCTTTTCTGGTCTTCTTCTTGCCTCTAATCAAAAAACTCCCACCCTGTCTTAGCCACCCAGTCAATTCTTAAACAATGGCTGAGCGATCACCAAACACTCAGCTAATAGTGCTATTTTTAGCAGTAACAATAGCAGTGTCCAGTCACTGATATATTTTGGAATTTCAGCCTCCCTAAAGAAAGGTTCTTGTCTTTCATCTCTTTTTTATATCTAAAGAGTGCTGAAAACACTAGTGGGTACCAGAAAACTGTCATTACCTTAATTTTTTTCTTGCTCCTAGACAAAGGAAAAGAGAAAGTAATAATTTCCAGGATAGGCAATTCTGTGGACTCTATAATCTAGTAGTATTTTGGAGGTTGTAGCATTTGTTCAGGAGAATTCATTCATTCAATTACAGTATGTTCATGCATACATTCACTCAACCAAAAATATGTCCTACCGCTTCCAAGCACTCTGCTGAGTACTGAGGAATGGAAGTTCAGGAGAGGCTCTTTCCCTCAAAGGTCATCCAGTCCAATGCAAAAGGCAGACAAGTAGACAGGCCAGTACAGTGCAGTGTGATAGGGAGCACATGGGGCTCTATGATCTCAATGAGCAAGAAAACCTAACTCTGCCCTGGGATATCAGGAAGGATACTGGGAGGTGACATCTTCTGAGCTCAAGGACAGAGGCTTGAGAGAACACATGAGTACTTTAATGTGGTCACAAGGTGCAAAAGTTGGTGTGTGTGTGTGTGTGTGTGTGTGTGTGTGTGTGTGTGTGTGTGGAGTGGGGTAGGGATGGAGTGATGTAGCAGATGAGGCCAAAGAAGCAAGTGGTTAAATCCTGAAGAGCCTGGGGCATCCAGAATACTTTGACCTGTGGGGAAAGACTTCAATAGCTGTGAGGCTGCCGCTAAATTCCAAATAGGAAAACTTGAATGGAAAAGACATGGAAGACATCAAAAGATCCTTTTCTAACCTGAAAAAGGCATAAATATGTGTGTGTATATATATATATATGGAGAGAGAGAGAGAGGGAGCGAGAGAGGGAACTAACTAAATAAATGTTAAGTGACTAAAACGTAGCACGGTTCCAAGACTCAAAACTAAGCCCATAATTTTGACACTCCATAAAAGTGAAAGATGCACAGTGGCTCTCAGTTCTGAGATTAATTCAGGAAAACATGACTGAATCAGGCAAAATGAGAAAGGAGACTTCAGAAAAGTAAGAAACAAAAATGGGCAGAGAGTGGGGTCAGTAAGAGGTCACGGTGAACCAGATTTTAGTAAAAACTTTATATCAGTTTAAATGAACTTGGTCACTAAGTTGAATATATTGCTAGTAAATTGTTTCTTACAGAATAAAAGAAAAAGGAAGCAAGGACGACTGACATAGACATAGACACTGTAACTAGAGTTTGAATAACCAACTTAGGTGATTTCAGGCACCACAATTTTAAAATCACATCCAGAAAAGAAAAAAGATCAAATGCATTTGTTCCATTTAAACCAATGTTGTTCAGCATATCAATTAAAAACACAAAGTGCTTTTTCCACATTCCTTCTGCCCAATTTTCAAATATTTATCAGTGCATTATACTGAACGTTTCATCACAATTAGTGTGGAATCGATACAAGGCCCATAGAACACACTGAGCTTTTCATTATAAAAGCGGATTAAGTAGAACAAAGACTAAATTGTTAATATCTTAAAAACAAGAACATTAATTATTAAACAGTAGTAAGATACAGCGTTATCTATGAGAGAAACGGAATATGCCACTTAGCCAGCTTTTTAATTCCTCAATTTGTATATTTCTAAAAATAGCCTTATTAAGTTATATAGTTGAGAAATTTATCACTAACTTGGATATCATAAATAAACATAATTGACAATAAGCCTGCAAAACTAGGAATTAGAATCCTACTTGGGTTACCTTAATCCTTATTTTACATGAGTCAAGATGAGGCACAACTGAAAATAAATAATAATCAATAGTATATTTTAAAATGTAGGCTCATCTTCGTAGACACATAGAATCAAACAATACATGGAAGGAAGGTAGGAAGGTAGGAAGGAGAAGGAAAGAAGGAAGGAAGGGAGAGGGAGGGAGGAAGACTCTGTTCCATACTCTCAACTGACAAATCAACTTGCCATGAAAATGTCTCTTATAGAACCATCAAGATAGACAAGAAGAACTTGTAGGTTTTTTTCCCCCAAAATGATATTGCTCTTTGCCTCTCAGATGAATGTTTAAGTACCAATTATTAACGTTAAGTAAGATAAAACCCGTACTTCTAAAATCCGTGTCTACCCAGTAACTCAGTAGGGTGGTCAGAAGTCTCTCAGGAAAAATTATGCAAGAGTGTAAGTTATGTCCTTTCAGATAAATGTTTCCTTGTGATTCTTCTTCCCCACCACCGCCACCCCCCAACTGTCTGACCTCTGACTGCTGATGTTAGAGCAAAGAGCCAGAAGCAGAAGGGAGGGAGCTGGGGAAAAGAACCCAAAACAAAAATGGTAGAAAATGCCTTCCTATCATGAAAACATTCAAACTTTAAGTGCTTAGTCATTTGTATGATGGAAAGGAACACAAACTGAAATCTCAATCTCAAATATATCAAACTACCCTAGCCAATTTCTTTTTCCAACTTCAACTTAATTCTAGGCTCATTTTTCTAATATGCTGCACATCAAAGTGATTGCAAGTTATTTGACTGTGAACTTGCCTCCATAGACTATTCTAAAATTTATTCTATTGAGGTGTTTTGAAACTGAAGGGTTTTTTTTTTCAATCTAAAGTCCTTAAGGTTTGAGAAAGATTTAAAAATTATACACTCTAGTAATGGCTTAAACATTGCCACCTATAGCTGAGATTAGGTTTTCTAAAAATCGTGTGCAAAGTAACACTCATACCTCTAGGAAAAAATAGCAAAAATTTCCCCTGCAGATTCTTATTGGTCAATATGTGAACAAAACAATAATATTTAGTAAATAACAACAATTATGGGACACAGTATTTACTGAGCCAGACACTTCACACACATTATCTCATTTAATTCTCAGAGCTTCCTTATGAGATTGGTGTTACTGTGCTTTGTAAATAAGAAACAAAATGTCAGATGCATTAATAATTTGCACATAGCTATAAATAATGGGGCTGTCATTCAGATCCAGCTCTACCAGACTCTGGAATTCATGCTCTTAAACACTATCTTCTCCTGCCTCTCCCAATTAATAGGCTTGCAGTCCCTGTTCAAACAATCAGCATGAACACTTGCCCCATCTTTACTGCCGAATCAAATGGGAATTTAACCAGTAAATCCCAAACCTCAGCTTTCCTAGCAAAAGCCTTTAGGAAACAGTTCAGCTCTTGGCTGTCCCTTTCTTCCCAGGGTCCTCAAAGGCACAGATCAGCCCTGCTAGCTGATACAGGGACATCCCGATGCTGCATATATCTTCTAGGGTAGAACAAGAGTCCCTTCTTGGCTCTGGGCTCTGCACTGGAGTCTCTCAGGGGTTAATCCATGCCATCCCAAAGTTCAGTGAAGGGACAATCAGAACTGAACAGCAGGGATTTTAGAATGTTAATCACCGGCTCTCCTCCGATTGGCCCCGAACAAATGCAGGGTACAGTAAATTGTCCTTGTCAGCTCAGCTCACATGATGATATGCTTTATTTCTAGACATGCCTTGAATCTGTCCTCTGAATTTATGTTCAGAAAATAAACACTTCCAGACGGCAATAAAGCATTCAGTTGTGGCTGACAATTCCATAGCCTCAGACCCACCAAAGCTCTTTTCTTGGGAGGTTTTAAGAGTTTGAGTAGTCCAGGTTCCCAAAGTGTATTTCCTCCACTTACCAGCCTGGCACACAAGTATGCTGTTACAACCAGAATGCCCACTTCATTCCTGTCCCTCCTTTTTTCTCTCCCAACCCTACTCTCTTTTTTTCCCTCCACTTTCACCTTTAGCATTTTTCAAAGCAAGGACTTTTAACAGGGCTCCATTCAGGCAAAACTTTCTTTTTTGCCAAGTCGCCAAATGAGGAGGAAGTTACTTGGCCTCTTTTATCCCTGTCATATACCAAGATAGATCATGACCAGAGAATATTACCACGCTTCCCAAAATTTAGGTAGTCGTTTACCACGTTCATGATTTTTGTGGAGATCTGAGTATTTTTTGTATTATTATTTACTCTATCATAAAAATACTTCAAATCAACTCCCATTTCATTGCTTCATTTTGTTCTAAGGAATAAATCAGGGATTTGAGGGCTCTACATATGTTTTCCAATATACCTAAACATAAATAGACCACTATTACATTATCTCAGATTCGTCAGAGTACTCCCTTAAAATCATTATCCACACTACCATGGACCATGCATGTCATATACTTGGAGAAACACAGTTACAGAACAACATAATGATCCCAAGGAAGATCAAAACAATATAAATAAATAAATTGCAATAGTAATAAAGATATCAAAGTTTCAGACATGAGTTTCTTTCATACAAGCTAAATTAAACAGCTGTTTCATTTTCACCTGAGATGGCCAATGGGACAACTTGTATTTCGGTGATTAGCTAATTAGATTGTGTGTTCCGCTCTCTGGGTGTTGCTAATAAACAGCCAGCCTGCAGTGTTTGTTTGCACCTTACGGTTTTTATGGTCACACTCTAACTCTACCTTGGTATCCTTGTATGGCATCTCTTTGCAACGTGAGGCTGCTGAGACCTTGGCAAAACTAATGGAAGAGGACCAACCTCTGAAAGAGGCGATAGGCAGGATAATGCCAAAGGGAAAAGAATGGGGTCTTAGTGCAGATTCCAGATTTCAGAGATTGAGCTGGGATATACACGTCCCTTTTAATTTACAGAAAGGAAATTCAGTGATTTCTTCCATTTCTAGGTGAAACTCTATAGAAGAATACAGAGCCATGGTCAGTAATTTAAACCGTGTGTGGGCAGATAATACACTGGATCAAATGTTAGCAGTTCAGCTACTAGTACACAGTTTCACTGAACCAGAGGAGCTACTTCCCACCAGGGCTTCTCTCTTTTATTGTAGTGACACTCCATACTCTCCCTTCTTCAGGAGAGGACTGTGGAAACCCATCAGAAACTATTCTTAGAACTTTCTCATATTCTGTATCAAGATACTATGAAATCATTCCAGCTCACAAGTAGAACAATTTTAGTATAAATATTGAATTGGGATCTTACCTGAAAGAAATGGTTGGGACTCATAATCCTACAATGCAATTTTCTC
Organism: Leucopleurus acutus; assembly: GCF_964270905.1. Classification (NCBI taxonomy): domain Eukaryota; kingdom Metazoa; phylum Chordata; class Mammalia; order Artiodactyla; family Delphinidae; genus Leucopleurus; species Leucopleurus acutus. Next base: position 78,236,390 of record NC_139154.1, read on the forward strand.
TTCCCTGCCTCTGATTTTATTTAATGTCTTTAATCTAATACCACTTACTTTAAGTTTTACCTAAACTTCTCATTTCACAAAGCTTTAGAAGATTTTGTGCTTTGTCAGTCTGGCCTCCCTGGTCATTGTTGTCCATAAGCAAAGATCTTCTAACTAAGATATCAGGAGAATTTGAGGTCATAGAAAATGAACTTTAAGTTAGAAAGGTTAAGAGGAATGCTAATATAAGCTGCAAACAGCGACAACTATCCAAACGAATTAGAATAGGAGCCAGAAGAATTTTATTTTATTATTCTTTAGTTATTTAGTTAACATACTGAGTACCAACCACATATCACATACTAGGGATACAACAGTGCACAAGACAGAATAAGTCCCCACCCTCCTGGAGATTATGTCCCGAATGAAGGAGAAAGACAAAGAAATTACCAAAAACGACAAAAAGAAATAACAGGACAATTGGAAAATCATATGAAGTAGAAAATAAAAGGAATATAAATAGTGTCATTAAAAATTCTTCCCTAAGGAAGTCTAAGACCTAAAGGCAATGGAGCAACCCATATAAAGAATATTCTACACAGGGGCAATTTGTGTAAAGACCACGAGCAGAAAATAGACTGCCAGATTCGTGGAACTGAGGTGAGACCTGGGTGGCTGTAGGGTAGGGACAGCAGAGTGGCACAAGTGAAATGAAGGGTCAGAAGGACCAGACCCTTGTAGGTCCTTGGCAGCTGTGGGAATGAGTTTAGATCTTCTTTTCCACATGTAGTGACAGTCATTGAAGGATTTTAATCAAGAGACAAACTTTACAATTTGAATGTTAAGAAAATTACAGTGGCTGCCTCATGGAAGGTGGGTGAGTGGGGCGAGGGCAGAAGGTGGAAGGTGTGTTGGAGGCTATTGCTATATTCCAGATGAGAGATGATGGTGGCCAGGCTAATGTGATGGCATGGAAAAGACAGAAAAGTGATTCTAGTGGTAGAGGTAGACTTGAATTTGCTGAAGGGTGAAATGTGAGGATTTTGAGGAAAATAGAGGAATCAAAGATAATTTCTAAATTTGTAACTTGAACCACTGAAAGCATACTTGCGTTTGTTGACGTGTGGAAGGCTGAGAGGAAGTAGGTGAGGGAAACAACAGGCTGATCCGAAGTTTACTTCTGAACAAGTCATCGTTGTGTCAACTGTGAGCCACCTAAGCTGTGATCTTAGGAAGCTGGGTGAGTGAGCCCAGAGCTCACTCGGAAAATTCAAGCCAAAGCCTAACTCTAAAGTCCATGCTCTTTTCACTCCACTATGAAGCCAGTAAAATAAGATCTTCTGAGAACACTTATTGCTTCCAACATTAATTTGACAATTAAACATAAAATTGCTTATAATTCATCTTTTGGAATCCTGTCATATTGCTGCATGTATTCTTACATAACTCTTTGTAGGCTCATGTGTTAAATCCTTGCTTATGTTTTACTTTCCCTAAAGGAAGTAAGAAAAAAGCCTTAAACTTCTGTGTCTGCCCTAGAGTACCTAGAACAGTATATTCCACATGTAAATAGCCAATAAATGGGTAGTTTGATAAATCTCACCAGATTGGCAAATTGCATTTAATATTAAGTTATATCCCATAATGCCTTGCCTGTTAATAATATTTTAAAGTCTTTTATTTATTTATTTGTGGTACGTGGGCCTCTCACTGCTGTGGCCTCTCCCATTGCGGAGCACAGGCTCCGGACGCGCAGGCTCAGCGGCCACGTCTCATGGGCTCAGCCGCTCCACGGCATGTGGGATCTTCCCGGACCGGGGCACGAACCCGTGTCCCCTGCATCGGCAGGCGGACTCTCAACCACTGCGCCACCAGGGAAGCCCTAAAAGTCTTTTTTTTTTTAAAAAAAAAAAAAAGGAGAAATCTTTGGGAAATAATTTATTTGCACTTTTGAAAAATGGTGGCCATGGGCTGAGATTCAAAAAGAGGCTCTAGAATATTAAGTCAGGATAATATGTAGGTTGCATCTTCATAATAGCTTTAACTGTTTTTATTTTCACCGAATAATAAGAGTTTGATTCTTTCTGGTATCTTTAAAAAAAAACAAAACCCATTGAATTCTAGGAGCATCAGATTGGAAACTGGTTAAAACAAAGAATGCTGAGAGAAATCACTAGTTATCAACTCAGAAATTAGTTGATGGCCTCTGGATCAAAGCGACACTGGCGTTCCATAAGTTTATTAACAACATGAAAGCTGGGGGGAATAGCAGGGAGGCAAATTTATCAAAACCACGTAATTGGGCTTCCCTGGTGGCGCAGTGGTTGAGAGTCCGCCTGTTGATGCAGGGGACACGGGTTCGTGCCCCGGTCTGGGAAGATCCCACATGCTGTGGAGCGGCTGGGCCTGTGAGCCATGGCCGCTGAGCCTGCGCGTCCGGAGCCTGTGCTCCGCAATGGGAGAGGCCACAACAGTGAGAGGCCCGTGTACGGCAAAAAAAAAAAACAAAAAAAAAAACAAAAAACCACATAATTATTCATACACTAAGCATAGATGTATTCAAGAATAAGGAGTGAGAAGAACTTCAGAAAGACCAAAGGCAGTTAAGTAATCAAGCTTCACAATGGCGAATGGAATTGAGTGTAGCAAGTTCAAGGTAAGACCCAGTGGAGGAAGCAATTCAAACTACTCATACACAGTACACTAATGGCTTCTGAATTACCCACAGCCTCTCAAGAAAGAAATTGAGACGCCACTATCAATACCTCAAAAATATGTTGACTTGATGTACAGGAGAAGATTAAAAAAATAAATAGGATGTTGGGTTGTACTAAGAAGGAAATTGAGGACAATGTGAAAAATAATACATCTTTGTTATATATTAAAACATCTTAATAGCCATTCAGGAAATACAGAATTAAAAAGTCACCTTTAATGTTGCCTCTAGTTAGGAAGACTTCATGTTTTTCAAAAGACAAAAGGGAAACATGGGGGGAAATCTAAGAACAGTAAAACCATCCAAAAAATTGTTAGAATGCCATACTGAAAACACAACAGATTTAATGTCTTCAGCAAAGGAAACAAAACAGTAAGTGAGAAAAGGTTGTGAATGGGAAGAAGAAAGCCAGTGTGGAATTTTCATTGTTTTCTAAGTATATGTGGATGTGCAAGTATGCTGGCATGAAAAGATGTGACATGGTGAATGGATTTTTACAATGGGTCTTATTTAGACAGACTCGAAGCTGAGGTGGAGATCAGAACACACACATAGCCTTACATGACACTCCTGATTCAAGCTTTGTAAACCATTGTAATGTCTTTGTTATGTGTTCTAAAAAGAAAGGGCAGTTTTAGTTACAGAATATTTATAACCATTAAGATCCTACTGGAATGCTTGACAGGAAATATTTTTGCATCTAGAAATGATGAAAAAAATCTATGAGCAATTTGCAACAGAAGTAGAGTTAGTGTCATAAGGTTATTTTTTATCAGTTGGGCTGCCACTGCAACTATCTGCATCCAGTAAGGCCTAGAAAATTTGTAACTATTAACATTAATAGGTGTTCATTCAGGATTGAAGGGAAGAAACATGATGTATCAGATTAGAGTCATGGAAAGAAAGAGTCCACTCTCAAACTTAGAATTTCAGTAGAGTTTTTAAAAGGAGTTATTTGAAATTAGTGTTAAGGAAACCAAGAAGGATAGGGTAGTACCATGGGCCTGGTAACAGCAGTTTCTCTCCTACCCCTTGGCCCAAAGGGACTAGGGGAAGGAGCTGATGTCAGAACCTAGAAAGGGTAGCACTGTGGAAAGCAACCCTTGATAGCAGGCAGTTCTTCATCAGTGGAACACAGCCACACAGAGCAACCTGGCGGAGAGAGGGGACTGGGGGTAAAAAGTACCCCAACCTTTCTCTTCTTCCAGTGCATCCCACTGGCTCAGAGCTCAAAAGAACCCATTTACAATGTTTATAGAAGTCAGGCTTCCATGGGCTTCCCTGGTGGCGCAGTGGTTGAGAGTCCGCCTGCCGATGCAGGGGACACGGGTTTGTGCCCCAGTCCGGGAAGATGCCACATGCCACGGAGCGGCTGGGCCCGTGAGCCATGGCCGCTGAGCCTGCGCGTCCGGAGCCTGTGCTCCGCGACGGGAGAGGCCACAACAGTGAGAGGCCCGCGTACCGCAAAACAAAACAAAACAAAATCAGTCTTCCATGATATAGAACAAGGAGAAGAAAAGTAGAGGGTGACTCTGGAAGGATAGCAAAGATGACCAGCACATGTCTTTGTCAATCTTTTTATCTCCAAGATTTAAGAGTATCTGACATATAGTAGATAATCAATGACACTTCAATGAATGAATGAATAAAAGATAAAAGCACTAAGTTGTATAACAGTGCAGAATATCCTGATAATTGGAAATGTGTGGACACGATATTTTTCATGATATCAACACTGTCCTTACAATAGGAGGAAACTAGTAGGGGTATGAAATAGGGTTTTTTCCTCCAAGGGAGGCATTTAATATAGTTGAAATAAACGATTAGCAATTATCAAGAACCTAGATATACAAACGGAACAGAAAACAAACAAACAAACAAAACTCTGGCTGAAGATCAAAGTCATTTGACTTAGTTCTTTAAAATAGCTATTTGCTATTAACGGAGCACCTCCTTATTCCATTTCTTCATGTGACTTAACGTTATAATAATTTGGAGTGAATCATTGGTTTGAAATGATTACTGCATAGAGGAAAACTCTGTAACTCTCAAGTGCTGATTGATGAAGTTGATGATATATTTTAAATGAAATGTATCTAGGTTGCTTCCTATTTTAGTGGAGTATTTTTAACAGTTTTATTCACCAAGTTTGAGAATATAAGTTTATTTGTAAAAATTTCCAAAGCTTGAAACACTAGGACTTCTCTCTACCCAGAAAATAAGCCCCTTCTTTCAATCTACATTTCTGCCTTCTTCAGTCTCAATGCCTTTGAATCCTGTACGGTTGCTCAGCATTGAGGCTTTACATTTCCTAACAATGTTGCCTCTGAGTTGACACCCCTTCTCACCTTTGTTATACCTGAAATGTCTTACCTGAAACACTTGAAGAGAAATTCTCTCAGGCACAGGGTGCACTTGCAGTGCAAAAATAAATACTAACATAACACTAGGCAATTTGGAACATATATTTTTATAGCAAACAAACGAGCCAACAACTGTGCTATTAGAACACTGGAGAAAGTGCTGTTTCATCTTGAGTTCAACAACGTCCTTCCTTGGCCCAATGGTCATTGCTCTTGATGATTTGAAAGGCAAGAGCCCTCTGTCTCCTCTGATTTCCCTTCAGAGTTTGTTTCTGTTTCCTTTACAGAGCTCCACGGGTCTGTTCTACTTGGTGTTTTCCTGTTTGTGCACTTTCTTTATGTCCATGAGTAGACTGTAAAGTCCTCTAAGCACAAAGATGGACCTCACCCGTACTGTTGTCCCTGTAACACCTACAGTAGCGCTTCCTTAGCACTGATAAATTTTAAAACTTGTGTAATCATCCCTTGATATCTCTGTCTGTCTGCCTGTCTCTCTCCCTCCTTCCCTCTCTCCTTTCTTATCTTTTGCTGGAAAGCTTAGTAGCTGCTACAACTGCAAACAGTCAATTCAGGGAAAAAAATAGTAAAAAGTATTAATACAAGCTGTTTATAAAGCTTAAATCATTTGTCTGCTCCAAATCAGCTGCTAACTATAAATATTCCCAGGAAACCTCTTGCCAAACAAGGTCTGACTTGGAATCACAAAGGAATGAAGTCCATGAAGAATAAGGGGCTTGTGTCAGGGGGTCTAATAGAAGAAGCTGAACTTCCTGAAGTCACAAGCACAGGACCTGAGATTTTACAGAGAAGAAACCAAATGGGGAGGTGTTTTCTTGTTTTACTAAAGCTTCATAAAGGCAAGGATGACAAGGATGACGGTGACAACAGCAACAACAGTGAACGTTCATCGATCATTTACTATTTGCCACACTCTATTCTAAGTGCACACCTTATTCGCTCATTTATTCCTCACAACAACCCCTGACTTCTTCTTGTTATTACTGGCTATAAATCCAGCACCTATCACAGCACTCAGTAAATAGTTTTGAAAAAAAATGCTAAATTCACAGTGTTCTGTAAGTTTATCTTCGCTAAGTAAATAGATATATAAATGGATTATTTAAATAATTTGAAATAACTGATCACCTAGAGATTGGGCAATGCCATTAAACACATGAAGTTTCTGATCATTTCTGCCACAAATAACATGCATTTTTGGCCAGGCCATTTCAGCTTTTTGGACTTTAAGTTTCTCTCCTATAAAATCAGGAAATTACATTATTTCTAAGATATGTTCTAACTGGATACATGGTATGATTATGAGTTGATCCGAGTTAAACTTTTCAAGATGGGTTTTGAATTAACCTAACCTAGAGGCCCCATTAGGGACATTTTTCTTTGCAAAATCATTTATTTCCTATGCATTGATGTTCAATTATGGTCAGTGCAACTATTAGTAAAACTATCTTTACTATACTTCCCAGATCCAAATGAAGGATTCAGAGCTCTAGTGACATCACCTCTGTGGACGTCACAGAGCTAGAGTCGACTCATTACTTCTTTTCCAGAAACCTCCTGGTCTCACCCTCAAGCAGTCCTGTGATCTACTCCCATAGGCTAATAGTTGAACATGTGCCTTACAGAAAAACAAGCTGGTTTCAGAACTTTCACACCAGCATGCCAGTCTGCTTCCCGTCTGCCTAAACTCTAAACCCTATGTATGCTTTTTTTCAACTCAAAGCACAGGGTATCAACATTTCAAATATTCATCAGACAATTCAACCATGAATGAGCGTGAGCCATTACTGGTCTAAAGCTGGTTTGAGACATCTGACGTGTAAGAAATACTGCCAAATGAGTCATGAACAACCATTCCTTCCCAGTCTCTAAACTATCTCTGTGTCAACCCAGAACAGCAGAGAGATCTGTGTCTGAGCCACATAAGGCCATCTTCCCTCCCTTCTACTTCTGAATTAAGATTTATATTGATTCTTCACTGTTGTAATTAAGAGAAATAAGACCCATCAGAACGTTTCTTTTACTAAATCAAATTACAGCAGAAATGCTGTCTGCCCCATTAACAAGCATACCTTAAAGACAAACTTGTAGATCTTAGGTCTTTTTTTTTTGGAAAACTTTAGAGAGCGTCTAGTCACACATTAAGGAGGTAGAAGAACGCGGCACAGAACTCAGTCTCTGGATCACGGAGCCCTCATTCTGAAAGATGTTATCAATTGATAGATGTGGGTGAAAACGAACTAGCTATTCCCAAGTCATAGCTCCTTTTCCTTCTGGGCACCAGCTAAATTATATTTTCTGGCTTCCCCTGTGGTTGGGTGTGGCCAGTGGCGTGTGGGCAGAAGGGATTTGCCTCTTCCGTGTCCTACAGGATCCACACTTTTCCTTCCCTTGACTGCACTGGGACGCAGATGGTTCAGCAGACAGTTCTGCTACAGTTATCCGCTGTTATTCAAGAAAATAATCCTATGGTTAAATAAGATTAGGCAAGGCTAGGTCGAGCAAAATTAAAGAGTTTTCTTCCTTTGTATAATTTTAAAATTCAAATATAATAATGGTTGTCATGAGCCTCTAAGAAGACACTAAACCATTCAGAATTCTCCAAACTTATTTTGTCACAGAAATGTTTGTTTGTCTTTTTTGTTTTTTTCTTTTCTGAAAAACACCTATCATCTGTCAGGGAACTAGAGCTCAGAGTAAGAGCGGAATTAGCAGAGGCATAGGAATGAGGTAGAGGGATGTTCGCTCTAATGCCCTTCGGTTAAACTAGGGGTCACATTCAGAATGCTTCAAAGGCAATAACAAACACAAACACAAATACATGCTTTAAGGGTGGATTCCTAGCAAGTGCCATTTTTGAAGGAGTCTTTAGTGACTTCAATGCTGAAACCAGAATTAAGATTTCTCACCTAGTTTTTCGACAGAATAATAACTAACAATTCTCTTATTTTCATTCTGAGTGCCACGTGACACCAATCTTGATATTGTAATAATTCCTGGGCACACCTGTCACTTCTTGTGTTCTACATATTGTTAGAAAGTACAGAGGTGCATTGCGTAGCGTGGTGTGCTGGGAAAAGTGATGAAACAGGAGGCTGGGTAGCTGGACTTCACCCCGGCACATATGGGAAACCACCATAGCACTTAACTAGTCCATCACCACATCCTTAAAATGGGTTCTACAATCCACTTGTGCTAATATGGAGCATCACACTATCAAATGTATATTCAGAACTTGAATCTTATCTTCCTGGACAAGATGCTGATTCCAGTATATCATGTTCATAAGGCAGAGTTTGAAAAAAACTGCCTTCATTTCACAACCACAGAGTAGACTGTACAGTAATGCCAAAGCCTTATCAGCTACATTACTAACAAATCGTTCACGTGAAGAAGTTAGCATAGGAGCTCCTTTTGGACAATCCATTGTTTGTGTGACCTCAGTGCCTAGCTGGATCGCCTATATTCATCAGGATGAAATTGCGGGATGCTTCACACATAAATCCTCTTGTGTCTAAAATCCAAGTCTTTTCTTTCTTTTTCCTCTTCCTTACTTCTGTAGATTGCAAACTCTTTTGTTCAAACTACCACACTGGCTTCCTCAACCTGCCAGCCCTTCAGCTCCTCACTATAAACCATCAGAGAGGCAAGGTAATGATAGTGATGATGATAACAGCAACAACAAAAGCAACTACATCTATAGGACTCTTAAGATGTGCTAGACAGTACTCCATGTACTTTGCATATGCAGCATCAACTCACTGAATCTTCCCAACAATCTTACTAGGTTTATCATCCCATTTTTACAGTTAAGGAGCCTGAGATAAAGTGATTTAGGGACTGTCCAAAGCTCTCACAGCCGATATGGAAAAGGCCGGAGACAGAGGCTCACGTTTTGACAGACACAGACATATTTTCCGGCATCAGTATAGATCTTAATTTGGTTCTACCTTTTATAGCCCTTTGACCTTGGGCAGGATATTTGATTGTTCTGAATTTCAGCTTTTCCATCTGGAATGTGGAGAGAATAACCCAGGCTTTACGGGGTTTGTATCTTCGTTTGTTCTTAGTGAGAAATAAATAGGATATAGTCTATAGAACATGTGACATCAATTAAATACTCGGTAAATGATAGCTGCTATTACTAACTATGGTTTCCTAACAATCGGAAGCCATCCCATGAAAAGTTATAATGTTTGAGGAGAGTAGTAGGCAAAGCCTAGAGTGGGAAGAAGGAGGGAGGAGAGAGCATTCAATCCGAGGAAAAGCTGACTTTGCTCTCAAAATTGATTTGCACAGCTCCCAAGAAGCTGACAGCTGGATGCCCAAGTTCAGGATCCATGATGCCCCCTGGTGGTCGGGGGGGGGGGTCCTCTGGACCTCGGAATTAAGAACAGCTTTATCTTATTGTATAGGTGGGTCTCCAGAGCTCCTTAGAGGAAGGGGCTAAAAGGGAAGCTGCCTCTCAGCAGGCAGCTGCCTGGGTGCCCTGCTTCTATTCAACACTAACTTTATTAAGATATCAGAGCCATAGCAGGTAGGTGGCTGCAGGGGAAACCGTGAGTGGGCAAAAAGGTGGGGGGAGGCAAGCACTTAATAAAAGATATTTCTTTTCCTTTTTTTAATCTAAGTCTGGCAGGAACACCATTAAAAGGTGATTGAGAGTTGGTGATTTTTTTTTTTTTAAAGGAAAAGCACTTTCTCCTTCTAAAGAGAAAGAAAGATACCCATTTTCCTCAATTCACTTAGTGCACAGAATGTTTTCCTCTAGGTATTCATCCAATTAACTGGTCAGACAGCTGGAATCTGATACAGGGAATAAACAATTCTTCAAAGAGAAGCTACTCGGTGCTTTTCTTTGAGGAACTCTCTCCCCACAAACGTACCCCTCCTCACTCCCTCTTTCCTTTTTTCCCCTTGTTCCCTATAATCCCAGGTCTGGCCTGGATGTCAGAGCTTCAGAACTGAGAACTGTCATCTGTGGTCTGCCACTCTCCCCACCCTGCCAGGAATGACACTTTAGTTCTGTGTTAATTGCCCTACTGCAGCTCGGCTATCAGCCAGGGCCTGTCTCAGATTTACTGATTGCAGACGTGAGTGCAGTGAGTGGGCAAGCATGCAGGGGTCGGGGCTCTGAGGGACCAAGTTCAAGGGCACTGAATGGTACAGACGCATAAACAAGGGAATGGTATGTAAGCAATAAAGACATAAAGGTTAGAATCAGGGCTAGCAGTACAATAAACAGCTGTGATAACCCAGTTTGTTTATAGATAAAGAATTTACAGTAAAATCCACAAGTTGCAGCCTACATTTAACACTTTAAGAGACATATAACTTCTTACATCTTTGCTAGCTCCATCATCGCACTCTGCAAACATCTGTGGCCATCTCAGGGCTTTTTCTCCCCTTTCTTTCCAACATTAGAAGTGTACAGTCATCACAACATCCAGAAATAGAGGCCAAATCCAAAATCTCAGTGTTTGGTAGCAGCAGCTACAAATTCCAAAAGACAGCTACTTCTAGCTGCTACTGCTCTGGTGTCCCGTTAAAAATCTCTATTTTTCAAGCTGCAAACTGTTCTTTTGCACTCCATTCTTCCTAATTTTATTTTAATATACATAAGTAGAGTAAGTAAAATTTCATTAGAATGCCTATAAATTTGACTCTACGTATGTTGTGCTAACTCTTTTTAAAAATAGATTTCAGAATATAACCCAGCATTTGGTGAAATCACCGTGGCCTGTGCTTCTTAACTGTCCTAGGAGGCCCCCATCAGAAGTACAATATATTGTACTGTAACTATTGATCCAAATGGCTACATCTCTAAAGCAGAAAACGATTGCGTAGTGAGAACAGTGCAGAGGGGCCATAAAATGCCCTCCAGTATATAAAGACATAAAGATTAAAGTCACCCTGTAGATTCCCTTTAACTCCTCCAAATCTACTGGGTAATGTGTTCTTTTAGGATAAATCAGAAACGTGGTACAAATTAACATGACAGGGGTGGCGTTCATAAATAAAAATGCTTCACAGCATTGTCCAGACCAGACCAAGTTCATTTTGCTTTAAAGACATGGGAAGACTGTTAATTAAAACCCCAGATGTCAAAAAAGGAACATCTGAGTATCTTGAAGGCAAACAACACCCCCCAAATTTGTCAGACAGAACACGTATTCTGGATAAGGAACTGAGACATCAGTACACAGGATGCCCTACAGTGTTAATACCAACAGTTTTCGAGGCTATGGTTAGTCTTCAATTTCTATAAAGTTAGAATGTTTTCCGAAGGACAGGTGGAATCTGATGAATGAGATTTTAAATTGTGCTTTGCTGAAGGGTGCTTCTTGTTTAACCACTTCTTGTCTCTGCCTCCTACTACAGTAAGCCTCCAACTTACTATAGTAAGTTGTCACTTAGTTTTTAAACAAACCATATTTAAATTATACCCTATACAGTTTGGTTTATAAGAACTACTACCAATTAGTATTTAAGTTACTGTGTGATAGGAAAGGGTCTTTCTGGCTTTGATTCAGTTTCATGCTAGAAAGAGCACAAAGGATGTCCACATTTTAGAATAGCCTCAGAACACGGATGACTGAGCCAAGACTTGCATTAAACATATTGAAGTTTAGGGGTATTATTTATTATCATTTTAATTAATAAACCAGCTTGTTTTTACCAATGTTCCCTTGTGTGTTGAAATTCCAGTTCGTGTCAAAAGGAATCCATACATTGATTGTACATACAAAGATCTGAATGAAGAATGTTAATGACTCCGTGGTGCCCACGGTACCAGTCTTGGTCTTCAAAGTAGCAAGTAGAATTGCCATTTATATTTCAAAAGATTCCAAGACCGTGTGAAGGTCTGTGATCTGCAGAGGAAAATGTTACACCGAGTTGGAGGTACCCTGTGTTCTCCCGCCCCCATCATTCACCTCTGAGCAGATGGTCAGGGTGAAGCAGGCTGGGATGATAGTTGGCGGGGTTGGATTCTCTCCACAGACCTGTGGCAGAAAGAAGCATGGCTGGAGGGAGCTTCCCAGGCCACAGGAAAACCACCAGTGCCTAGAGCTAGCCCTGAAACGATTTTGGCACTTCGAAGAAATGAAGAACTCTAGGAGGAAAAACAGACAGATGAGAGAGATGAGAGCTCAAGAGAAGAAGGGAAGGAAGCAAAATGGGAAAGAGGGAGACAGGCAGGCAGCATTTCACTCCTTCTCCCTCATGGTAGTTGCACAAGAACAAATCCCATCCTCCTTTGAAATGTACTACCGCATGCTGTGATTATTTAGGTGTTCATTAGATTCTCTGATCAACACAAACAAACAACTAAAGACATGTGTACCAGTTATGCATTTGAGTACTGGACGAACCCTGCTCTGAAAAGCTCTCTGGGGGGCACCAAAGAATCTGCATTTAGTAGCACACCAGTATTCCTCCTTCCCTCCTTTCTGGCATCAGTCAGAGCCATTGTGAAGACTTGGGACCTGGGATGTAACCATACAGCTGAGAACTTTACAGCTGAGATGTAACCATATAGCTGAGAACTTTACAGCTGAGGTTTGAAAATAATGGTTCTCTGACCCAGTGAGTAGTGTATTACTGCAGAAGTTTGTATTCTATTAAGAGTTAATAAATGACCAAGATCTGGACTAATCCCCTGCCAGGGTTAATTTTCATTACAGGTTCCTGCTATTTTCCCAATGCCTTTTGCTCTGCCCTTCTTGCTACATATGGAAAACCTATATCAAGATGGTTGTCATGGCAATGAAAAGATTTGCATGTGTCTTATCTACTATTTAAATACCTTCTTATGGTTTGTAACTACTATAATACATCCCTCCAGCTCCGCTCATCACTAATTTAGAGCTAGCTTAGTGTATCCGAGGTCACCGATACCATCTGAAGCATGTTGTCTAGACAACTCTGAAGCCACTGACCACGGGGGTAATTGCTTTATGCAAATAAAAAAGGTGTATTAGAGATACGTGCCATGGCCAGCCCTGAAATCTAAATGGATAGCTGTGATCGTGTCCCTTCTGAGGACATTTGCTTCAGGACCGGGAAAATACAAAAGAACTTTAGTTCTTTTCTCATGCTCAGTGCTCTTCTTCTTTGTCTCCTTCCTTGCCAAACTCTACTGATTTCAGAAGTTGAATCACCACTTCAAGGTTTTGATTATAAGTACATGCAATATAAAATTTTGTAGAGAGCTTGTCTTGAAGTAAAAATTGCAAGTCTGATAAGATTCTGATGTATTTGTCCAAGATTCTCAAGGTTCTCTTCTTCATTCTTCCCACCTTGTAAGTCCCACTTCTTTTTCCTTAGCACAATTTCTTGTCGTTTGGCAAACTAAGTAAATACAATCTTTATTATAAAAAGCATAGCTCACATTAGTAGTAAAATACCATTGAATAAATAATAATCTTCTGAAGGGACAATACAAAAACCAAAAGGAGACCCTACCTATATACCCCCCTATAAACAGCACAGTGCACTGGATGTGAGACCAACTTATTCACATTTGATCTTGTCCCTTCAAGGATGTGGCTCTTTTAGGTCTCTTTGGATAAAACCTACTTTTACAGGTTTCCTAAGAACTGCTCATTAACATTCTTCTAGTAAATTGTGGTTTGGAGCTTGTAGAGATTAAAAAAAAAAAAAAACTTATCAAGAGTTTAGTAGTTTGATAATGCAACAATTTTCCATTTGCTTTTGAATTCTGTGCCATACTCACAAGCAAAGAATTCTTAAAGATAATTTATATCATTATTTGTAGGCTTAGGTAATGTTACCCTGCTCTTGGAGTAGCACATTAAGGACCATTTTACCCTGACAATAAAGTGAGACTGTGTTTACATATTGGACTACAATCACTATTTGGCTAATCTGTAAAGGGTAGATGTTTCTATTGCATTTCAATAGCTCATCTACTTCAAACTGTTGTGAACTTTCTAAAGATGTGTTTTCATTTATAATAGCAGATCTTGCAGTGTGGTAATCTGGAATTGAAGTTTCAGTGACAGATTCATTCAACTAGCACTTTGCATGAGGCATTACAGCAAACATTATTTTTTTTATAAAAAAAATATAAAAGTGACAAAACCTTCCAAAGATAATTTCTGCAATTTAGTAAACTAAGGATTTCAAGTCAGGCATCAGTTTCCGGGTGTTTTTCATAATGGATTTCACAGCAGATGACCTGACAGGCAATCTCATGATCTGAGCAGTGCTTTGCGGCATATATACTAACTGCCATCAGAAGCGCTGGGAGCCGCCCTTCCTTTCACATGACATGCCTGCAAGTCAAGCACTGCAAATGTCCAGAGGTCCAGACTGACCCCTTCACCTCCCGTCTGGGAAACATTCCTGCTCTGAGCCACTCATTCTTGACAACAAACAGAGCAGGGCCATGGTGCTTGTTTTCAAAGGCCAGCAGAAGCAGGGATGAGTGAAGCATATCTGGCACAACAATGGCTGGCAAAGGACTGTGGATCAAATTGCAAACTCTGTGCCCTAGAAGGGGAGAGTGGAAAAGAGAAGAAAGAGGAAGAAGAAAGGGAGGAAGAGGAAGATAATAGTGCCAGATAAAGCAACCCTACTTTTATTTCCTCTTATTTGCTTGCCTTTTCTCCTCCAGCTTTACTACCTTACCCATGTCTACCCCACCCATCACAAATATATTATATCATATACAAGTATATGATATATGTAGCACCCTGCTCAAATCAATAGTTTAATTAAAAAACGCCAATTTCTGTAGCAGTTTCAAAGTATGGCTATTGTTACATGATATCACAGCAATAAATGTGAATACCCAGTTCCTCCTCCAAACACAATTATTTCTTTGTATTTCCTTACATTTTAGAATATATTCCATTCATTGTATTGCAATCTTGAGGTTTTATTCTTAGGTCTCCCATGACCCAGCAGTATCTGGGACCATGTAAAGGTTGGACACTTTCTCTTAAACTAGAACTGTTTATATTTATCTATTGTTGAATGAATGAATCCATTTCTGTGTCATGGGTAGACGCAGGTCACTTCCACCCCCGCAAAATAAAACAGAATTGACAAAGCTGAAAAACACACTTTTACCTATAAGTATACGGTCATATATGGTATTGGTAAAGTTTTTCTTTTTCCAAAGAGTCCACTTCACTGTGAAATCTTTAGCTAGTGGGTAATAATATTTATCAAATAGAACAAGCCAATATGCTGTTGATTTGCTTCACGAGAATGGCCTGGAATGTCAGGAAAAAATGTACCAGTGAAGGATTCAGAAGAACAAGACTGTTGTTCTAGCCTTGGCACGTCCTAATATCTCTCTGATCTCTAACTTTTTATCAAATAGAAATAGCCGATTTGCAGCTGGACAGGTCACTTATACTCTCTTGACCTCAGTCTCCTCACTTGTATATGGAAGTGCTTTAAAAATGGTAAAATACCATATTAAATACATGGTAATAGCCATCAAAACAGTTCATCACCATAACTACCCTCGTAGACCACTCAGGTACCAGGTTGACATTTACATGGCTGCAAAATACAAATAAATAAAAAGAAAAACATGACTGATTTTATGACTATCTAATCACAACATTTAAATAGGGAGATATTCCCATTAATAGTAGTTCTAGAAATAGACAAATAAATATATAAATATCCCAAGGCAATAAGTAAGAATAGGAAACATCAAGTTCAAAACCAGAGTTAATTAATGGGGTTTTTTTCCCAAAGAAATCATTCAGAATTGATAGAGGGAGTCATAAACTCAGCTACATTTTTCAAAACTTTTTTAGGAGAAGACCTTCAAGATGGCGGAAGAGTGAGACGTGGAGATCACCTTCCTCCCCACAAATACATAAGAAATACATCTACACGTGGAACAACTACAGAACACCTACGGAACACTGGCAGAAGACCTCAGACTTCCCAAAAGGCAAGAAACTCTCCATGTACATGGGCAGGGCAAAAGAAAAAACAGAGACAAAAGAATAGGGACAGGACCTGCACCTCAGGGAGGCAGCTGTGAAGGAGGAAAAGTTTCCACACACTAGGAAGCCCCTTCACTGGCAGAGGCAGGGGGTGGCAGGGGGGAAGCATCGGAGCCACGGAGGAGAGCGCAGCAACAGGGGTGCAGAGGGCAAAGCAGAGAGATTCCCACACTGAGTATCAGTGCCGACCGGCATTCACCAGCCTGAGAGGCTTGTCTGCTCACCCACCGGGGTGGGCGGGGGCTGGGAGCTGAGGCTCGGGCTTTGGAGGTCTGATCGCAGGGAGAGGACTGGGGTTGGCTGCGTGAACACAGCCTGAAGGGGGCTAGTGCGCCACAGCTAGCTGGGAGGGAGTCCGGGAAAAAGTCTGGAGCTGCTGAAGAGACAAGAGACTTTTTCTTGCCTCTCTGTTTCCTGATGCACGAGGAGAGGGGATTAAGAGCGCCGCTTAAATGAGCTCCAGAGACAGGCATGAGCTGTGGCTATCAATGCGGACCCCAGAGACGGGCATGAGACGCTAAGGCTGCTGCTGCCGCCACCAAGAAGCCTGTGTGTGAGCACAGGTCACTATCCACACCTCCCCTCCCGGGAGCCTGTGCAGCCCGCCACTGCCAGGGTCCCGTGATCCAGGGACAACTCCCCCGGGAGAACGCACGGCATGCCTCAGGCTGGTGCAACGTCACGCTGGCCTCTGCTGCCGCAGACTCGACCCGCATTCTGTACCCCTCCTTCCCCCCCGCCTGAGTGAGCCAGAGCCCCCTAGTCAGCTGCTCCTTTAACCCTGTCCTGTCTGAACCCCGGGAGCTGTGAGAACAAAGAAGAGAAGGCGAAATCTCTCCCAGCAGCCTCAGGAGCAGAGGATTAAGTCTCCACAATCAACCTGATGTACGCTGCATCTGTGGAATACCTGAATAGACAACAAATCATCACAAAATTGAGGCAGTGAATTTTGGGAGCAACTGTAGACTTCGGGTTTGCTTTCTGCATCTAATTTGTTTTTGGTCTTATGTTTACCTTAGCTTAGTATCTAGAGTTTAGTATCATTGGTAGAGTTGTTTATTGCTTTGCTTGCTCTTCCTTTTTTATATATATATTTTTTCCTTTTTCTCTTTTGTGACTGTGTATGTGCATGCTTCTTTGTGTAATTCTGTCTGTACAGCTTTGCTTTACCATTTGTCCTAGGGTTCTGTCTGTCCATTTTTTTTTTTTTTTAGCATAGCTTTTAGCGCTTGTAATCATTGGTGGATTTGTTTTTTGGTTTGATTGCTCTCTTCATTCTTTCTCTCTTTCTTTCTTTTAAATTACTTTTTACAATTTATAATAATTTAAGAATTTTTAAAATTTTAATAACTTTATTTTATTTTTTCTTTCTTTCATTCTTTTTTCTACCTTTTCTTCTGAGCCGTGTGGCTGACAGAGTCTTTGTGCTCCAGCCGGGTGTCACACCTGTGCCTCTGAGGTGGGAGAGCCAAGATCAGGACACTGGTCCATCAAAGATATCCCGACTACACGTAACATCAAACGGCGAAAGCTCTCCCAGAGATCTCCGTCTCAATGCCAAGACCAAACTCCACTCAATGACCAGCAAGCTACAGTGCTGGACAACCTATGCCAAACAACTAGCAAGACAGGAACACAACCTCACCCATTAGCAGAGAGACTGCCTAAAATCATAATAACATCACAAACACTCCAAAATACACCACCGGACATGGTCCTGCCCACCAGAAAGACGAAATCCAGCCTCATCCACTAGAACACAGGCACCAGTTCCTTCCACCAGGAAGCCTACACAACACACTGAACCAATCTTAGCCACTGGGGGCAGAAACCAAAAACAACGGGAACTATGAACCTGCAGCCTGCAAAAAGGAGACCCCAAACACAGTAAATTAAGCAAAATAAGAAGACAGAGAAACACACAGCAGATGAAGGAGCAAGGTAAAAACCCACCAGACCAAACAAATGAAGAGGAAATAGGCAGTCTACCTGAAAAAGAATTCAGAGTAATGATAGTAGAGATGATCCAAAATCTTGGAAATAGAATGGAGAAAATACAAGAAATGTTTAATATGGAACTAGAAGAACTAAAGAGGAAACAATGATGAACAACACAATAAATGAAATTTAAAATTCTCTAGAAGGAATCAATAGCAGAATAACTGAGGCAGAAGAACGGATAAGTGACCTGGAAGATAAAATAGTGGAAATAACTACCACAGAGCAGAATAAAGAAAAAAGAAAAAAAATAATTGAGGACAATCTCAGAGACCTCTGGGACAACATTAAACCCACCAACATTTGAATTATAGGGGTCCCAGAAGAAGAAGAGAAAAAGAAAGAGACTGAGAAAATATTTGAAGAGATTATAGTTGAAAACTTCCCTAATATGGGAAAGGAAATAGTCAATCAAGCCCAGGAAGCACATACAGTGCCATACAGGATAAATCCAAGGAGAAACATGCCAAGACACATATTAATCAAACAATCAAAAATTAATTGCAAAGAAAAAATATTAAAAGCAGCAAGGGAAAAATAAAATACAAGGGAATCCCCATAAGGTTAGTAGCTGATCTTTCAGCAGAAACTCTGTAAGTCAGAAGGGAGTGGCAGGACTTATTTAAAGTGAGGAAAGGGAAAAACCAACAACCAAGATTACTCTACCCAGAAAGGATCTCATTCAGATTCGACGGAGAAATTAAAACCTTACAGACAAGCAAAACCTAAGGGAATTCAGCAAAACCAAACCAGCTTTGCAACAAATGCTAAAGGAGCTTCTCTAGGCATGAAACACAAGAGAAGGAAAAGACCTACAATAAGAAACCCAAAACAATTAAGAAAATGGTAATAGGCACATACATATCGATAATTACCTTAAACGGATTAAATGATCCAACCAAAAGACACAGACTGGCTGAATGCATACAAAAACAAGACCCATATATATGCTGTCTACAAGAGACCCACTTCAGACCTAGGGACACATACAGACTGAAAGTGAGGGGGTGGAAAAAGATATTCCATGTAAATGGAAATCAAAGGAAAGCCGGAGTAGCAATTCTCATATCAGACAAAATAGACTTTAAAATAAAGACTATTGCAAGAGACAAGGAAGGACACTATATAATGATCAAGGGATCAAACCTAGAAGAAGATATAACAGTTGTAAATATTTATGCACCCAACATAGGAGCACCTCAATACATAAGGCAAATGCTAAAAGCCATAAAAGGGGAAACTGACAGTAACACAATCATAGTACGGGACTTTAACACCCAACGTTCACCGATGGAGAGATCATTCAAAATTCAAATAAATAAGGAAACAGAAGCTTTAAATGATACCTTAAACAAGACGAACTTAAATGATATTTATAGGACATTCGATACAAAAACAACAGAATACACTTTCCTCTCAAGTGCTCATGGAGCATTCTCCAGGATACATCATATATTGGGTCACAAATCAAGCCTTGGTAAATTTAAGAAAATTGAAATTGTATCAAGCATTTTTTCCGACCACAATGCTATGAGACTAGATATCAATTACAGGAAAAAATCTGAAAAAAATACAAATACATGGAGGCTAAACCATACACTACTAAATAACCAAGAGATCACTGAGGAAATCAAAGAGGAAATCAAAATACCTAGAAACAAATGACAATGAGAACACAACTCAAAACCTATGGGATGCAGCAAATGCAGTTCTAAGAGGGAAGTTTATAGCAATACAATCCTACCTCAAGAAACAAGAAACATCTCAAATAAAAAACCTAACTTTACACCAAAAGAAATTAGAGAAAGAAGAACAAAAAACCCCCAAAGTTGGCAGAAGAAATAAAATCATAATGATCAGGTCAGAAAAAAATGAAAGGAAATGAAGGAAACAACAGCAAACATTAAAAAAAGTAAAAGCTGGTTCTTTGAGAAGATAAACTAAATTGATAAACCATTAGCCAGACTCCTCAAGAAAAAATGGAGAAGACTCAAATCAATAGAATTAGAAACTAAAAAGGAGAGGTAACCAGCAGAAATACAAAGGATCATGAGAGATTACTGCAAGCAACTATATACCAATAAAATGGACAACCTGGAAGAAACGGACAAATTCTGAGAAAAGCACAATCTTCCGAGACGGAACCAGGAAGAAATAGAAAATATAAACAGACCAATCACAAGCACTGAGATTGAAACTGTGATTTAAAATCTTCCAATAAACAAAAGCCCAGGACCAGGTAGCTTCACAGGTAAATTCTATCAAACATTTAGAGAAGAGCTAACACCCATCCTTCTCAAATTCTTCCAGATTATAGCAGAGAGAGGAACACTCCCAAACTCATTCTACAAGACCACCATTACCCTGATACCATAACCAGACAAAGATGTCACAAAAAAAGAAAACTACACGCCAATATCACTGATGGACATAGATGCAAAAATCCTCAACAAAATACTAGGAAACAGAATCCAACAGCACATTAAAAGGATCATACACCATGATCAAGTGGGGTTTACCCCAGGAATGCAAGGATTCTTCAATATATGCAAATCAACCACTGTGATACACCATATTAAAAAACTGAAGGAAAAAAACCATATGATAATCTGAATATGTGCAGAAAAAGCTTTTGAAAAAATTCAACACCCATTTATGATAAAAACTCTCCAGAAGGTAGGCAAGTAGGGAAGTTACCTCAACATAATAAAGGCCATATACGACAAACCCACGAGCAACATGGTTCTCAATGGCGAAAAACTGAAACCATTTCCACTAAGAGCAGGAACAAGATAAGGTTGTCCACTCAAACGACTATTATTCAACATAGTTTTGGAAGTTTTAGCCACAGCAATCAGAGAAGAAAAAGAAATAAAAGGAATCCAAGTTGGAAAAGAAGTAAAGCTGTCACTGTTTGCAGATGACATGATACTATGCATAGAGAATCCTAAAGATGCTACCAGAAAACTACTAGAGCTAATCAATGAATTTGGTAAAGTAGCAGGATACATAATTAATGGACAGAAATCTCTTGCATCCCTATACACCAATGATGAAAAATCTGATAGAGAAATTAAGAGAACACTCCCATTTACCACTGCAACAAAACGAATAAAATATCTAGGAATAAACCTACCTAGGGAGACAAAAGACCTGTATGCAGAAGACTATAAGACACTGATGAAAGAAATTAAAGATTGATACAAATAGATGGAGAGATATACCATGTTCTTGGATTGGAAGAATCAATATTGTTAAAATGACTATACTACCAAAAGCAATCTACAGATTCAATGCAATCCCTATCAAATTACTAATGGCATTTTCTACAGAACTAGAACAAAGAACTTCACAATTTGTATGGAGACACAAAAAACCCTGAACAGCCAAAGCAGTCTTGAGGGAAAGAAATGGAGCTGGAGGAATCAGACTCCCTGACTTCAGACTATACTACAAAGCTACAGTAATCAAGACAATATGGTACTGGCACGAAAACTGAAATGTAGATCAGTGGAACAGGGTAGAAAGCCCAGAGATAAACCCACGTACATATGGTCACCTTATATTTGATAAAGGAGGCTGGAAAATACAATGGAGAAAAGACAGCCTCTTCAATAAGTGGTGCTGGGAAAAACTGGACAGCTACATATAAAAGAATGAAATTAGAACACTCCCTAACACCATACACAAAAATAAACTCAAAATGGATTAAAGACCTAAATATACGGCCAGACACTATAAAACTCTTAGAGGAAAGCATAGGCAGAAAAACTCTATGACATAAATCACATCAAGATCCTTTTTGACCCACATCTTAAAGAAATGGAAATAAAAACAAAAAGAAACAAATGGGACCTAATTAAACTTAAAAGCTTTTGCATAGCAAAGGAAAACATAAACAAGACGAAAAGACAACCCTCAGAATTGGAGAAAATATTTGCAAATGAAGCAACTGACATAGGATTAATCTCCAAAATTTACAAGCAGCTCATGTAGCTCGATATCAAAAAAACAAACAACCCAATCCAAAAAAGGGCAGAAGTCCTAAGCAGACATTTCTCCAAAGACGATATACAGATTGCCAACAAACACATGAAAGAATGTTCAACATCATTAATCATTAGTGAAATGCAAATGAAAACTACAATGAGGTATCACCTCACACCGGTCTGAATGGCCATCATCAAAAAATCTACAGACAATAAATGCAGGAGAGGTTGTGGAGAAAAGGGAACCCTCTTGAACTGTTTCTGGGAATGTAAATTGATATAGCCACTGTGGAGAACAGTATGGAGGTTCCTTAAAAAACTAAAAATAGAACTACCGTACGACCCAGCAATCCCACTACTGGACATATACCCTGAGAAAACCATAATTCAAAAAGAGTCATGTACCACAATGTTCATTGCAGCACTGTTTACAATAGCCAGGACATGGAAGCCACCTAAGTGCCCATCAATAGACAAATGGATAAAGAAGATGTTGCACATATACACAATGGGATATTACTCAGCTATAAATAGAAACAAAATTGAGTTATTTGTAGTGAGGTGGATGGACCTAGAGTCTGTCATACAGAGTGAAGTAAGTCAGAAAGTGAGAAACAAATACCGTATGCTAACACATATATACGGAATTTAAACCAAAAAAAAAGGCTCTGAAGGGGCAGGACAGGAATAAAGATGCAGATGTAGAGAATGGACTTGAGGACACGGGGATGGGGAAGGGTAAGCTGGGATGAAGTGAGAGAGTGGCATGGACATATATACACTACCGAATGTAAAATAGAGAGCTAGTGGGAAGCAGCTGCATAGCACAGGGAGATCAGCTCGGTGCTTTGTGTCCACCTTGAGGGGTGGGATAGGGAGGGTGGGAGGGAGACGCAAGAGGGAGGAGATATGGAGATAAATGTATATGTGTAACGGATTCACTTTCTTATAAAGCAGAAAGTAACACACACACAAAAAAATTTTTAGAAAATAAAATATTATTGTGGCCTATTTTGGTGTACATTTCTGAACAAATAATCAGACCACTGGTAGTATATTCTGCTGAATCATTTTATGCTACTTGAAACTTTTAAGTCATTTGGACAGTTTCCTATCTGGATTAGGGCCTAGGCCAAAAGTTTTGTTTTACAACTGTCAACTTATCCAATTGATATACATTCTTATGATAATTATTTCCAAAGTAATGTTTGGGTTTACTTTAGTAAGCTATTCCAAAGACCTCTGAGAAAGGAATAGGAAACAATAAACAAAAATGTTAGCTATCCTTTATAACTTCGTCAACATACATGTGTCTTTAAGTTTAACCTAAAAAACAATTTGTTTGAAGTGAAATTATCAAAAACTACTCTCATGAAAAGTGTTTTGGAGAATTTAAGCAATTAGCTCAATATTAGCTAGGACTTCAACTGTATTCCAATCCCACTAATATGGATATCTCAGGAAAAAAATATTAAATTAAATCACCTGGATAATAGGCCTAACTTCATATTTCATAAATCGTCACATAAGGAATTGGAATCCTTAGGCTCCCCATGAGTCCTAGTTCAGTGGCAAAATCAATGTCTACAGGCACCATTCTTTTCCTATACAACAGTTTATGACTTGTTTCAAAATATATTAAACTGTAGATGGGCAAGGCTGTAATAGCATAGAACAAAATAAATTAATCCTCTGATAGAAGGAGACTAAATGTACTCAATGTATTTGGAAAGGCTGGCACTACCTGATAAAGTTAATTTTGTATATATCCTTCAAGTGTCCACTCTTAAACAGAGAAAGACTTGGGCACTAAGAGATATGTGCCAGAATTATTTATAGCAGTATTGTTCATAACAGTCAAAAATACTAGAAAATAAATATCTCTAGGCCATAAAGTGAATAAATTTAGTGTTGTATACTTATACAATGAAGTACTAAATAATGGTGAAAATGAATGAAACGCAGCTACAAGCATCATTGTGTACGAATCTTTAAAAACTAACAGTAGATGAAAGAAACAAGTCACCAAAGCATATATACAATATGATTCCATATGTATGAATTTCAAAAATAAACAAAACATTATTTAGGGATTAACAAATATGGGACTACTATAAAGAAAAGAAAATACTTACATAAAAATTTAAGTAGCTGTTATCTTGTGATGTGGAAAGGGGTCATTGGTAAAAGATGATTGATAACAACAGAGTAGAGGAAAAAAATCTCAAAAAGGCCAAAATTTATATGTTGAAACCCAAGTCCCTAGCACCTCAAAATGTGGCTGTATTTGAATATAGCACCTTTATGGAGGTGATAAGTTCAAAGGTCAGTAAGATGGGCCCTACGCCAACGTGACTGGTGTCCTTATGAGAAGGGGAAATTTGGACACACACGGACTTCAGGGATATGTGTGCAGAGAGGAAAGACCATGTGAGGACACAGCAAAAAGTCAGCCATTTGCAAGCCAAGGAAAGAAGCCTGGGGGGAAATCAAACCTGCTGACACCTTGATCTCGGACTTCCAGCTTCCAGAACTGGGAGAAAATACATTTCTGCAGTTTACACCGCTCAGTCTGTAGTATTTTGTAAAATACACAGATGTAAACAAAGATAGGAAAACTATAAAGAGCAAGAAAACAATTATACAAAATTTAAGTAGCAATTATCTCTTGGTGGGGAAGGGGGAGACACTAGTAAACATGTGATTGATAAAACACAGAATATGAAAAATCCCCCAAAGATCATGCAGCATGACAAGAGAAGTATGAAGTCCTGACTCTGTAGAATAACAATATGAGGCTGGTGGAGTGGGGGGAGGCAGTCGCTGGTGGCAGGTATAAGAAGAGGAGGATAAAAGACAAAGGGCACTGGGAAAAAGACATTAAAAGGTAGGAAAACCAGGGGAGTGTGTTGTCTCTTAGAGGCAAGAAGCATGAATCGAATGGCCAAGGACGCCAAAAGATGACAACAGGGTGATGCTCATTAATTAAGTAATCAGGAGGTCACGGGGGCAAATGTTAGGGCCATTTCAACGAACTAGCAAGGGCAGAGTCTGATCAGTGTGGGCTGCAGAGTAAATGAGAGGTAAGAAAGAAGAGACCAAGTTCTGTAGATTCTGAAGAACGTGACTGTGAAGATAAGAGGCAAGCCAGGGCAGTAGCTAGCAGGGAACTTCGGACCACAGAGACTTTGTTTGTTCATTTGCTTGCCGGCTTTAAGATTAAGAGAGCCTTGAACTTGCATTTAATGACAAGAAAAATCAGTGGAGAAGAGAAGTGAAAATATACGAGGGAGAAAGCCTCATCAAAACATAAAAATGAATTCCTTCTCCAGTTAAGCACAGTTAAAATTTTAATGAACGAATTAGATTAGAATGATACACATTTGCCTTTTAAACGAATGCCAGACATCACACGCGCAATAAATAACAGTCTTGAAAGTCCAGAAGATTGTGACAGTCTAAGTTAATTTTGTGCTTCCTATCACACTCCAGAAAACAACTTTGACTCCTATCTCCCACCATTTTTTAGCCTGTTTACAAAAATAATCTTCTATTTCTGAAGGCAAAACTAAGAGCAAGTTATTTTAATTAAATTGTGTGGGCCCTTAGGGAACATGAATTCACCAGAAAGAAGTAAAAACAAAAGCAAGCTTATGGCCAACTCCTACCACCTCTACATCTCATGGAGAAAATGAAGGTTCTCAGTGCGGAAGAGAGCAAGAGCTGCACACTCCGGGTCTTACACTGAAGTCTCGTGGGCAAGATGCCAAGATGGTGCAGGGGGCAAGGAAGGGGAGTTAACATCTGAGCAGCCCATGAGGTAGGTCCCTCTCTAAGCAGCATTGCCTCAGCCCTAGCCAATCAGGATGGCAATTCTGTGAGCAGGTCCCAGTGTATGGAACAGTAACTGCACAGAACAGACACTGACAGGCTGCTCAACCAAGAGGGCTTCACCTTTTGGGGGGATTTAACTGGGTGGAGGAGGACCTTTTATTGAGAACAGCCAGGCAAACACAGGCTAAGCTCCCCATGTACTAATTACCCACAGATTCTCTGAACTTATTAACCTTAATTACTCTCTGGTAATCCAAACAAGTACAGGCTTAGTCAATCTATAGCTATGTAACAAAATTGTATCATCTTTTTATAAACTTGGGAGCAAAATCATCATCTAATTCAGAGTACAGCTTATTAACTCAAAAGGAAATCCTTTCTTCAAGGTAGGATTTTATGGAGGGCCCTAATACCACTAGGAGGATTTTTACTAGGAACCATTATGTAGAGAACAGATGTATGGACACCAAGGGGGGAAAGCGTGGGATGGAGTGGTGGTGGTGGGATGAATTGGGAGATTGGGATTGATGTATATACACTAATATGTATAAAATAGATAACTAATAAGAACCTGCTGTATAGCACAGGGAAACTCCACTTTGCTGTACAGTAGGAACTAACACATTGTAAAACAACTATACCCCAATAAATAAATAATAATAAAAAAGAATCATGCCAAAAAAAAAAGCTCAATTTGAAACGGTAAGTTCAGTTGCATAAAGATGCATGTGTGTGAACACAACTGTGGAAGGCAGAATTCTAAGATGACCCCTAATGACCCACACTCTTGTATGGGTTCTTGAGAGCAGGCAGGACATGCCACTTGATTCTAACCACTAGAATACGGCTAAGGTGATGGGATGTTACTCTTCTGATTAAATTACCTTATATGGCAAAGGTGGAAGGATTTTACTGATATCATTAAAGCACCAAATAGAAACACTCTGTTAAATCAAAAGGGAGATTACCTTGGGCAGTCCTGGCCAAATCAGGTGAGCTATTTCAAAGAATGTCTAAAGGTTTGCAACTCCATCCTACTGGACTTAATCAAACAAGCCACCACAAATTCTACAGCTGCAAAAAAATGAATTCTGCTAACAAGCTGAGGGAGCTTGGAAACAAATCCTTCTTCAATCGAGTCTCTGATGAGAATGCAACTCAGCCAACATCTTGATTACATCTTTTTGAGATCCTGAGCAGAGGATACAGATATACCATGCCTTGATGGCTGACCCATGGAAAGTGTGAGATGATAAATGTTTGTTGTTTTAAGCCACTAAGTTTTTGTTAATTTGTTAAACAGCAATTAAAAACTAATACAATAGCCAAATCACTTCTGGGTCTATCCTTGGCTTTGTATTAGTTAAGGTGTTAGTTATAAGCAACAGAAGTCAATTCTGGTTAACTTATTAACCAGAGGTTATATCATAGCTCACATAATCTCCAAAAGGTTTGGGGAAACCAGGCTTGCAGCCTATGCAGTTAGAAGCAATTCTCCAGATCACACAGTGGGAGTGGCCCCATGAAGATACCATGGCTGCAGCCACGGGACTGCATTGACTCCAGTTCACACAATCAGCACCACCCAAGCTAGACATGAGAGTCTACTGTTAAAGCTACTGCTGCTTTTGGAAAGCACATGTAGCCACTGGCCACTGCCAGCCACAAGAGGATCCCTGTTTTTCCAATAATGTGTTACTAGCTTCAAAATCAATGTCTGGAGTCAGCATGTCTGGGCTGTAGTGCCCAGGTCATGAGCCTAAGGTAGAGGTCCTACACTTAGTTGCAAGGATGCTTAAGAAAGCAAATATCTGGAATTCTGAGACTGCATATTAAGAGGCAGGCTCTGTTAAATAAGATGGGTATTCTCTAAAACAAGGAAATGGCCTCAGATGCTAGGAGGCCAAAATGAATGAAGTGTTTACTAGGTAAGTTATTCCCCATGCCTTCCTGTCTCCCAAAGTTTACATCATCTTCTAATAATGTGGGACTGGAGCTCACTTTGAGTAGTTTCACAGGTTAGTTTTAGAAAATGGCCCTCTCCAAGTTCCAATCCTAAAACTATATAGTCCTGAGAACATTCAAATGAATAAAGCAATTACAACTCAGGACAGGGCAAATGTGAATCCATCCCTTTTATCAGTCAAATTATTGTCTTGTTTGCTTTTCTGCCAGTGTTAAATCACTGCATAAGACCTGCAGTGGTTTTCATGGAATATATTTTATTAATCTGGTAAACATATTGAATATTTCTTGTCTGGAGAGGCCTGGCAGGATTCTAGGCTGAAGATACTTATCCATGACTATTTGTGATGACTATCCCATCACAAATCATTGTTGGTAAATATTGAAAGTATTAACCAGCTTCCATCTGATCATACTCCCCCATTTAATTGCAGCAAAATCTCTGTTGTTTATGTACTGCCTTCTTTCCTCCTTCATTCATTTTGCTCATTTAAAGGCTTTCTTCCTGGACTCTTAGTTCCAAGCAGATCCTGACAAAAAGTGGCAGGTGGGGACATACCCCATGGTTCAAACTGCACTGACACTGAATCACACACAACAAAGAAGACTGGAAATATACCACTGATCCAACCGCGAGATAAAGCATCATAGGGAATATGTGTGTAGTATTAATTCTACTCCCAGAAGAGGTCAAGAGGGCAATGAGTTGATCCCATGGTATAGATGAAGGGTGAGAAAAAAATCCGTATTGTTGTGAACAGTGTTGGTAGATTAAAGTTTAGGATACGTTCTACAGACCAAAGACTCTTTCTTCCAACGGAGCGGAGAAAAGTGGAGAGAGGAGCAAGTGGTGGTTGAGAGAGAAATGATATGCAGAGTTAGGAAGTATTTGTGAAGATGGAAACAGAACGAATACAGTCCACAAAAAGGAAATGTCGATGTTAAAATGATTGTAATAGCATTTGACTTTCTGTAGATGCAAGAAATATGCCCCTATGAAATATATATTGGACAGAATTTGTTGCATAACAATCTCCAGGCTCCCTGGCTTTCTCACATGACTGACCCCTATAACAGTAAGAAAGAGATACAGACAAAATAAAGCTCACAGAAAAGTACAGCTTTCTACAGCAATGACCCTCTACAGCCAGGTATAGCAAGACACCTCTAACCCCAGAATATTCCACAGACCTATTTCCTTTTCTGCTTCTACTCTTGAAGCAGATGGATGATGGTGGGTGCAGATATGGGGGTGTGGCAAGAGAAGAAAGGAGTTATTGTTTGGTTGTTGGTGAGTTTGTGTGTGTGTGCCTAACTCAGATGGATATATAGCCTTTAGTTGTTGCTTTGCAGTTCTCTACCTATTGGAAAATGGGTTTTGTGAGAATTTAAAATAAAAAGCAGATTTTAGCATAATTTCAAAAGGAAAAGTCATATAGTGATGACTTGGGTAGAGCCACTTGAAAATGTCATTTTGGCAGTTCAAAATATGGCCAAATAGTGTCTACCTGTTTCTAATCCTATGTGCTGGTACCATGGAAGATGTCGGGGTGCAGAGGTGAACAAATGGAAGGAAACAGAGCCAGGGAGCATACAGCCTAATGGGAGAGATGACATTATTCAATTAACCACATAAATGAGTATATGATTACAAACTGTAATATGTGTTTTTGAGATAAACGAAATATTTTTGAATAGTGTGTACATTTTTAAACAGGTAATAATAATATTAACATTGAAGAGTAAGATTGGAAAAGTAGAAGCCATAACTACGTGTGGCATGATTGACATGTATTACCTTATAAAATTCTCATAATATAGCTGTGAGTTCAGTACTACCACTACTCCCATTTAAAGTGGATGAAAATAAGATACAGAAAAGTACTCATTGAATATGCCTCCATGGTGCCATTAGATTGACAATTTTGTCTGATCGGCTGTACCTCTAAGTGGAAAACATAATTTAGCTTGATTTCAGAAGGAAACTACTGTTTCATAATTCTGCTTCAAAAAATTGACCATTCATTTATCAATTCCAAAAATTAACTAGCAGAGAAGAAAACCAGGGTATTATCTGGAGCTTTTTCTTTCCTAATTGTTATTTATTTATTTCAGGAAAAGTACTTTTTATTTTTAAACATCTTTATTGGAGTATAATGGCTTTACAATGTTGTGTTAGTTTCTGCTGTATAACAAAGTGAATCAGCTATACGTATACATATATCCCCAAATCCCCTCACTCTTGCGTCTCCCTCTCAGCCCTCTAGGTGGTCACAAAGCACAGACCTGATCTCCCTGTGTTATGCGGCTGCTTCCCACTAGCTAGGTATTTTACATTTGGTAGTGTATATATGTCCATGCCACTCTCTCACTTCGTCCTAGCTTACCCTTCCCCCTCCCTCTGACCTCAAGTCCATTCTCTACATCTGTGTCTTTATTCCTGTCCTGCCCCTAGGTTCTTCAAAAACATTTTTTTTTTAAGATTCCATATATATGTGTGAGCATATGGTATTTGTTTTTCTCTTTCTAACTTACTTCACTCTGTATGACAGACTCTAGGTCCATCCACCTCACTACAAATAACTCAATTCTGTTTCTTTTTGTAATATTCTATTGTATATATGTGCCACATCTTCTTTACCCATTCATCTGTCAGTGGACACTTAGGTTGCTTCCATGTCCTGGCTATTGTAAATGGTGCTGCAATGAATACTGTGGTACACAATTCCTTTTGAATTATGGCATTTTCAGGGTATACGCCCAGTAGTGGGATTGCGGGACCATATGGTAGTTCTATTTTTAGTTTTTTAAGGAACCTCCATACTGTTCTCCACAGTGGCTGTATCGCTTTACATTCCCACCAACAGGGCAACAGGGTTCCCTTTTCTCCACACCCTCTCCAGCATTTGTTTGTAGATTTTTTGATGATGGCCATTCTGACCAGTGTGAGGTGATACCTCACTGTAGTTTTGATTTGCATTTCTCCAATGATTAGTGATGTTGAGCATCCTTTCATGTGTTTGCTGGCAATCTGTATATCTTCTTTGGAGAAATGTCTATTTAGGTCTTCTGCCCATTTTTGGATTGGGTTGTTTGTTTTTTTTAATATTGAGCTGCATGAGCTGCTTGTAAATTTTAGAGATTAATCCTTTGTGAGTTGCTCTGTTTGCAAATGTTATCCCCCATTCGGATGGTTGTCTTATCTTGTTTATGGTTTCCTTTGCTGTGCAAAAGCTTTTAAGTTTCATTATGTCCCATTTGTTTATTTTTGTTTTTATTTCCATTTCTCTAGGAGGGGGGTCAAAAAGTATCTTGCTGTGATTTATGTCATCGAGTGTTCTGCCTATGTTTTGCTCTAAGAGTTTTATAGTGTCTAGCCTTACATATAGGTCTTTAACTCATTTTGAGTTTATTCTTGTGTATGTTAGGGAGTGTTCTAATTTCATTCTTTTACATGTAGCTGTCCAGTTTTCCCAGCACCACTTATTGAAGAGGATGTCTTTTCTCCATTGTATATTCTTGCCTCCTTTGTCAAAAATAAGGTGACCATATGTGCGTGGACTTATCTCTGGGCTTTCTATCCTGTTCCATTGATCTATATTTCTGTTTTTGCACCAATACCATATTGTCTTGATTACTGTAGCTTTGTAGTATAGTCTGAAGTCAGGGAGCCTGATTCCTCCAGCTCCATTTTTCTTTCTTATGATTGCTTTGGCTATTTGGGGTCTTCTGTATTTCCATACAAATTGTGAAATTTTTTGTTCTAGTTCTTTGAAAAATGCCATTGGTAGTTTGATAGGGATTGCACTGAAATCTGTAGATTGCTGTGGGTAGTGGAGTCATTTATACAATATTGATTCTTCCACTCTAAGTACATGGTATATCTCTCCATCTGTTTGTATCATATTTAATTACTTTCATCAGTGTCTTATAGTTTTCTGCATAGAGGGATTTTGTCTCCTTAGGGAGGTTTATTCCTAGATATTTTATTCTTTTTGTTGAAATGGTAAATGGGACTGTTTCCTTAAGTTCTCTTTCAGATTCTTCATCATTAGTGTAAAGAAATGTAAGAGATTTCTGTGCATTAATTTTGTATCCTGCTACTTTACCAAATTCATTTATTAGTTCTAGTAGTTTTCTGGTAGCATCTTTAGGATTCTCTATGCATAGTATCATGTCATCTGCAAACAATGACAGCTTTACTTCTTCTTTTCTAATTTGGATTCCTTTTATTTCTTTTTCTTCTCTGATTGCTGTGGCTAAAACTTCCAAAACTATGTTGAATAAGAGTGGTGAGAGTGTACAACCTTGTCTTCTTCCTGATCTTAGCAGAAATGGTTTCAGTTTTTCACCACTAAAGAATGATATTGGCTGTGGGTTTGTCATATATGGCCTTTATTATGTTGAGGAAAGTTCCCGCTATGCCCACTTTCTGGAGGGTGTTTATCATAAATGGGTGTTGAATTTTTTCAAAAGCTTTTTCTGCACCTATTGACATTATCATATGATTTTTCTCTTTCAATTTGTTAATATGGTGTATCAGATTGATTGATTTGCGTATACTGAAGAATCCTTACATTCCTGGGATAAACCCCACTTGATCATGGTGTATGATCCATTTAATATGCTGTTGGAGTCTGTCTGCTAGTATTGTGTTGAGGATTTTTGCATCTATGTTCATCAGTGATATTGGCCTGTAGTTTTCTTTCTTTGTGACATCTTTGTCTGGTTTTGGTATCAGGGTGTTGGTGACCTGGTAGAATGAATTTGGGAATGTTCCTCTCTCTGCTATATTCTGGAAGAGTTTGAGAAAGATAGGTGTTAGCTCTTCTCTAAATGTTTGATAGAATTCGCCTGTGAAGCAATCTGGTCCTGGACTTTTGTTTGTTGGAAGATTTTTAATCACAGTTTCAATTTCAGTGCTTGTGATTGGTCTGTTCATATTTTCTATTTCTTCCTAGTTTAGTCTCAGAAGATTGTGCTTTGCTAAGAATTTGTCCATTTCTTCCAGGTTGTCCATTTTATTGGCATAGAGTTGCTTGTAGCAATCTCTCATGAGCCTTTGTATTTCTGCCATGTCACTTGTTACTTCTCCTTTTTCAATTCTAATTCTGTTGATTTGAGTCACCTCCCTTTTTTTCTTGATAAGTCTGGCTCATGGTTTATCAATTTTGTTTATCTTCTCAAAGAACCAGCTTTTACCACTATGGAGAACAGTATGGAGGTTCCTTTAAAAACTAAAAATAGAATTACCATATGACCCAGCAATCCCACTCCTGGGGATATACCCAGAGAAAACCATAATTCGAAAAGAAACATGCTCCCCAATGTTCATTGCAGCACTATTTACAATAGCCAGGTCATGGAAGCATACAAATGGATAAATAAGATGTGGTACATATATACAATGGAATATTACTCATCCATAAAAAGGAACAAAACTGGGTCACTTGTAGAGACGTGGATGGATCTAGAGACTGTCATACAAACTGAAGTTCGTCAGAAAGAGAAAAACAAATATTGTATGTTAACGCATGTATGTGGAACCTAGAAAAATGGTACAGATGAACCAGTATGCACAGCAGAAAGAGAGACACAGATGTAGAGAACAAACATATGGACACCAAGGGAGGATAGTGGTGGTGGTGGGCAGGGTGTGATAAATTGAGAGATTGGGACTGAAATATATACACTAATATGCATAAAATGGATAACTAATAAGAACCTGCAATGTGGGAAAGGAAACAGTTATTCAAGTCCAGGAAGCACAGAGAGTCCCATACAGGATAAATCCAAGGAGAAATACACCAAGACACATATTAATCAAACTGTCAAAAATTAAATACAAAGAAAACATATTAAAAGCAGCAAGGGAAAAACAACACATAACACACAAGGGAATCCCCATAAGGTTAACAGCTGATCTTTCAGCAGAAACTCTGCAAGCCAGAAGAGACTGGCAGGACATATTTAAAGTGATGAAGGAGAAAAACCTGCAACCAAGATTACTCTACCCAGCAAGGATCTCATTCAGGTTTGATGGAGAAATTAAAACCTTTACAGACAAGCAAAAGCTGAGAGAGTTCAGCACCACCAAACCAGCTTTACAACAAATGCTAAAGGAACTTCTCTAGGCAAGAAACACAAGAGAAGGAAAAGACCTACAATAACGAACCCAAAACAATTAAGAAAATGGGAATAGGAACATACATATCAATAATTACCTTAAATGTAAATGGACTAAATGCTCCCACCAAAAGACACAGATTGGCTGAATGGATACAAAAACAAGACCCATATATATGCTGTCTACAAGAGACCCACTTCAGACCTAGAGACTCATACAGACTGAAAGTAAGGGGATGGAAAAAGATATTCCATGCAAATGGAAACCAAAAGAAAGCTGGAGTAGCAATTCTCATATCAGACAAAATAGACTTTAAAATAAAGACTATTACAAGAGACAAAGAAGGACACTACATAATGATCAAGGGATCGCTCCAAGAAGAAGATATAACAATTTTAAATATTTATGCACCCAACATAGGAGCACCTCGATACATACGGCAAATACTAACAGCCATAAAAGGGGAAATCGACAGTAACACATTCATAGTAGGGGAATTTAACGCCCCACTTTCACCAATGGACAGATCATCCAAAATGAAAATAAATAAGGAAACACAAGCTTTAAATGATACATTAAACAAGATGGACTAATTGATATTTATAGGACATTCCATCCAAAAACAACAGAATACACATTTTTCTCAAGTGCTCATGAAACATTCTCCAGGATAGATCATATCTTGGGTCACAAATCAAGCCTTGGTAAATTTAATAAAATTGAAATTGTATCAAGTATCTTTTCCGACCACAATGCTATGAGACTAGATATCAATTACAGGAAAAGATCTGTAAAAAATACAAACACATGGAGGCTAAACAATACACTACTTAATAACGAAGTGAACACTGAAGAAATCAAAGAGGAAATCAAAAAATACCTAGAAACAAATGACAATGAAACATGTTAAGAGTTAGAAATTATATTAGCACACATGCCTCCTCCTTCTCTGGCAAAATATTCATCAGAATGACTTAATATTCCCCTCCACCCACCATCCCACCTGTTGGGCAGTGGAAGCTCTAAGCCATTGGTCATAGTATCTATAACAAGTTGGATCTGAGTGAATGAGGAGCTTTGCACTAGACTTTTATATAGACCAAAGGGAATGTTTCTTAGTCAAGGTCAGTCTCTTATAACCATTTAACAATGGCTATATGGTTTTATATTCTAAAAGCAAGAATACTGCACTGAAGAATACCATTTGGAATTCAGAAAAGTAGAGCCAAGGATGAGGAGAGCTTTCCTTTGTTCATTTCTTACTCTTGCTGACTTACCAACAGTGAGGTGAAGTGAGAAGTGGGGACTTGGGGATGAATTTTAGGAGTGGACAGTGCAGGTTCTCTGGAAAAGGGAAAGATGACGGGGACTCCAGCATGGCAGGAGCATGACAAACTTCTGCAGCAATGATTCTTGATTGGCCTTCCCTGGTTGGTGGTAGGGGTTTTGTATGTAAGGTCCAACTGGAAGTTGTTGAGTCCTTCCATATCAGACCTAAAGAGATGCCCAAGGCTTGCTTGATAATTCAACTATGCATTCCCAATGCATTGTATCCAAAGTGGCCAGGCAGGGGGCCAATAACTCTAAGAAATCTCTGTTGCTTTTAAAGAAAATGATCTTGAGAATTAAATTTTAATTACATGTTTCTTATTAAAGTATAAATTGCACTTGCATTCTTGAAGCATGCATGCCACATGCCTAATACCTAGGTTTGTTGATCAAAGGTAATATCTCACTGCTGGCCTTTCCCTTTCTCTTGCCTAGCTATTCCTAGCTACTCCCCTATGTATGCACTTGAATCTCCCATTTACCATGTTTTAAAAATTGAATGCAGTCCTCAAATAAGAATTTTTATACATAAAAGTCGAACAGTATTTGGGATACAAAATAAAGGAAGGGCTTGAAAGAGTTAAGCAAATTAAAAGGTACTCCTCTCTGTACTCAGATGTGTCCTCCCAACTGTATTATAAGGGGTATCCTTATGAAAATATAACTCCCATAGGGAACTTAAAGACAATTAAAACAACATTAGTGTTTTTCATAACTTTACAATGTCTTTATGCATGTGACAAAACCTTACTAATTATTGAAAAG
This sequence comes from Leucopleurus acutus, assembly GCF_964270905.1. Lineage (NCBI taxonomy): Eukaryota > Metazoa > Chordata > Mammalia > Artiodactyla > Delphinidae > Leucopleurus > Leucopleurus acutus. The sequence continues at coordinate 78,272,470 of NC_139154.1, forward strand.
TTATTTGTATTAAGATTTCAGAGCAGAGAGATAATCTGTGCAATTTAGAATACTGAGCCATCGTCAGGAAGCTGGGTAACAGAACTAGAATTCCCTTGCCAGCATCTCCAGTTGCATCAGTGAACCTCAAACAGAATCCTTTGCTGGCAAATATTAGCTTATTATACTTTAAAAATAAATAAATACCTTGAGCAAATGTGCAGTGACACCAAAAATTAGTTTCCACAATCTGACTAAATATAGTGTCTGTTGGGAAAAGGCAAATGAGTTCAAGTGGGAAAAAAAAATCAAGTTCTAGAATGGAAAACATATATTTCTTTAAATGGATGAAAATTTTTACCGTGATCTGAAAGTAATCAACATTCAAGGCTGACTATATGGAGAGAAGAAAGACGGAGGCTTACTGGGCAATTTCCCTGATTCAGCTCAGTATCAATTTGGCAGGAGAGTACAGAACACCCCACAGTGCTCTTAGCACATGCTAGGCATCTAAACCATACAACTGCTTCCTCAACCCCTCTCATGAGCTATTACATGATATGCTAATCAGGCAAAGTTTTAAAGGCATATTATAGAAAATGTGGAAAGGAAGGTTTATGAGGTTTCCAGAGTGTAATAAGGGAAGTTTCAGAGATGGAAAGGTCCTTAGAAGTACCACAACTCTGTCACTGTACGGATGAAGAAATTGAGATCCAGAAAGATCAGATGTCTTGCTCAAAACCATCATCAGTGAGTGTCAGAACCCAGGGTGGAAAGTGGTCTCGGCTTTTGGGGAAATACTCTCCTCACATAAGTAATACAGGTGATGCACAGCAGAGGTACATTGACAAGCGTATCAGCAAACAAACAAGCCTTCTATTATTTCTTTGAAACAGTGAATATTATGGGGATAGTGATCTGGGGACAAGGTCAGATTACTTTAGGATAACATCTGAATTCTCTAGCAGTCCCTCTATACCAGGGACCAAGAACAGATGATGCCAATCTGAGAAAAGATATTAGCCTCAGGGACAAAACCACATGAGTAAACCCTACTCAGATAACTAAGAGTTATTTGGATTTGTAATCACCACGGGCCCATGATGAACTGGACTCCACCTAAAAGCTGATGGCAGAAAGAATTAGATTCCCTAAAGTAATGCCCACTGACTGACTAAAGTGTAAAATTACCATAGCTAAGCATCCAGGGTCATTTTCTATGCTGGTACACCCATGGCAACTCAGTAGCATTAGTGTTCATTTAGTAACAAAAGAAAGCTGGAAGCAAGTAAGTCAATTTAATTACAAAGTTTGTCAAAGGTCTGTTGAAATCCATTAAATGCAATAAGCTAGCCCAGTTGATATCTACTAGCAGAACTAGAAGATTATTTCCTCACTGCTATTGTCAGAGGGAGTAAACAGTCAAAAAGACAGTGAAGACAGTTTATGATTGAGTCCAATCACAGATGCTCACCTGAGAAAGGGCTCAGTGATGTCTGCTCATCTCCTGTGGGCTTCTGAGGAGGACTTCAACATGCAGGTGCTGCCTGTGGGGAAGAAAAGGAGAAGTTTGCCGGGATGGAGTTCCGAGTAATGACCTACTTATCATGAACAACATACATTTATTAAGCTGAAACCAATGCATTGAGAATCAAAATATGTTTCCATTCATTATGTCTTAATTTTACAAATTGCAACAAAGGTATCATATTTTTATAAATACATATTCCCTTTCTCTCTCTCTCTCTCATACACACACACACACACACACACACACACACACACACACACACAAAACAACAACTACTACTACTAGTACTATTATTACAAAGGAAATGGGTAAAAGTAAAGGAAGACACAAGACTCAACAGGTGGCAAAGTTAGAAAGAAATGTTCAGGTTGTACAGGGTTACAAGTGCAAATAGCCAGGGAAATAAATTTGGGATAAGTTCAAAGGGAGTCAGGAAGCTCCTTGACTCTTTGCCTTCTCTGTTATCCATGTTATGCCCTGTCACGAAAAAGCAAGAATCAATTGAGAACTATAAATCAGCCATGTGCTTATGATTAAGGTTCTGTTTATATGACTGATATTTAGACTGACCTTTGAGGGATTGTGGAGTTTGTCTGTCTGGAGATCCTCAAATCTCAAGCCAGAAAGCATGCTGCTAAGAACCAACTGACCTGAAGGGAGATGAAATATTGCCTTCCCCACTGTATATAATTTTGCTTAGTAAGCCTTCATGCAGGTTGAAGTCATAGATATGAGGATCTCATGAAGAGTTGCAGAAGCTATAAATCTGTCTATCACTTGGCTGGCTCTTCCTAAGGGTACACATCACTCTCCTATCTCTTTTATGGACGAGGCAGCCAAACAGGGTGGTTAAGAACATAGCCTCTAGAGCCCAACTACATGGGTTCAAATCCTTTCTGTGCATCAGTTTCTTATCTATAAAATGAATGTAATAACAGGAAAATCTTTTAATTTTCCTGTGAAGATTGAATAGACATGTGCATAAACAGGTTACTTATCACAGGCTAAGTTATGGCTTGGTTCACACCTAATGTCAATGCCTTAATGCTTTTATAGCTTTTCATCTGCTAAACACAATTAAATATATTCTGACACAGGTTATAGAATGGCAAGACTTCAGTCACCTAAAGAGAAGTAGTTCAAAGTGTTTAAGAGAACAAGTGTTAAGGTAAGATAGACCTGGACTAGAGTACCGGCTCTGCCACTTATGAACTCCATGATCTTAGTTTACCATTTCCAAGTCTCAGTTTTCTTATTTGTGAATTAAAGATAAGACTGTCTTATAGGATTGCTGGGAAGGTTAAAAATGATTATTGTATGTAAAGTGCTCATCATGGTAACCTGGTAGAGTGAGCACTCAGCAAAAGGAACTATGAAATAATTATTTTTATTATAATCCAGAATTGTAAAACTAGAAGTAAATCTAGATAGCTAGTTGAAGCAATACATTTTAAGAGAAATCTATCTATCTACCTACCAATCTCTCTATCCATCCCTCCCTCCCTCCCTCCCTATAATTTTCCCTACTTTCTCCATTATTCAAGTGGCAGCTAGACCATTCTGTGCTTCTGCCTCGGGGAAGAAATATGACAGTAGAAAAGAAAGATAGAAGGTGTATTTATGGCTTTGTGTTTCAAAAGCCAAGACCCTGGAAGCAACAGAAATGACTCAGTAAAGACTATCAATTTGGAAATAAAGGTAATGATAAAAGAACAAAACTTCTCATACCCTAAGGCAATCCACTTCCCTTAAATTGGGTTCAAGAAACAATGTATGCACAGAAATTGGTAACTCCCAAAGAAAGTAGAGTCCCATGTGCAGCTCCCTGGGTTAAGCCCCAGAGAATTAGTAAAACCCCTAGATTCTCAGCAGCTGAAATCATTGGTGACTTGTTTCCCATTATGCAGAATGGGCTAAACGAATACAAAATCACCAGAAGGAAATGTGTCCATGCTGTATATAAAACGGCAAAGCCGAGGTCACCCCTTCAAGAGTTCAACACATCCAGTGAACATTACAACATGAAAGCAGCAGAGAAAGCCACTGAAGCTGAAGAGACTTGCAGAAAGAAGCAAACAGCAACCTGTGTAGATGTCCACAGTCGAACACACGGGAAAAAGGATGTCTGAGTGTTTGCCATCATGAATACATATCATCAACAGTTAGATACCCTCTAATCCTCTCCTCCTCACAATGTGGCCACAACACTAAGCTTCCCAGAACTTAGAAACAGCCATGGAAAAGAGAGGCATCTCAAAATGAATGACATTACATTTCTACCATCTTGACAAAATAAAAATTAAGTTGAATTATAGAAGACAAAACTTGTATTTCCTGCACAGGCAACTTTGTGCAAGGACTGGAATTACTATCTGGTACACAGGTGGGTAAAATGAAACTTGGGGAAATTAAAATCAATTGCCTCATGTCACACTGTCCAACAGAGCAATCTCAGCTCTCTTTCTAATACAATAACTGGAAGAAAATATTGCTCTCTTTTTTTACATATCCACATTTGATGAAATGCTCCTAATCTTGATACATTATGGGATCACTGACTTCCGAATTATTTTTAGCAGAGCCTTTCTTCAAACAAAATCTTATAAAGAATCCCGACCTTCCTTTGACTGAAGTATGAGTGGACATAAAGTGACTCCCTTTAGACATCCTTATGGTTCAACAGAGCTCTGAAGAACAAGGTGAAGCTGGTTTAGTGGAAAGGCCACTCTGTTATTCTGCTCAGGCTTCCATAACAAAATTCCTCAGGCCAGGTGGCTTAAAAACAAATTTATTTTCTCATGGTTCTGAGGCTGGAAGCCTAAGATCAGTGTGCCACAAGGGTTGGTATTTGGTGAGGCCTCACTTCCTGGCTTGCAGATGAGCCTTCTCACTGTGTCCTCACATGGCTTTTTCTCTATGTGTGCCTATAGGGAGAGAGAGTTCTGGTCTCTCTTCCTCTTCTTATAATGCCATGAGTCCTATCAGATTGGGGTCCTACACTTGTGACCTCATTTAAGCTTAAAAACCTATTTAAAGGCCCTTTCTCCAAGTGAAGTCATTTCATTTAGTGAGGCCTTCAACGTATGATCTTTGTGGGAATACCTTATGGGAAGTTTGTAAACCTGGGAGGTACTTTCAACTCTGATTCTTATAAGCTGGTCCTAGAGTCAGATGCCAAGATTCTCTGGGATGCAGTTTCCTCCATTTAATAATGAATGAGCTTAATAATTTCTAGATCAAATTTTTAAAATTATTTTAATACATACAAAAATTTTAGGTCAGAGAACTTCTACCTGCCCAATCTATCCATTACTGTCTGTGTTAGGCAAACTTTGCAAATTGTTATTCACTCCTTTTCTTGGTCCTTTCAATGTAAGAAGTATGCCGAGTTTCCATTACTACCCTCTCCTGGAATAGCATTTGAATATGCTAATTCTTGTAATCATCTGGCTATGAGGAGTACATTGTATCAGACCAAGCCTTTTGCAGAGAACTACAAAAACCAGACAAGTTATAAAATATAGTTATCTGAAGGCAGCAGAGAGCAACAAAGGCATCTAGGACTTGAGGGACCATAATTTTTGGAGAAAGAAAAGACGTTCAGGTGATCTGGCATCATCTTCTACTTTCTTCTTGAGGCATCTTACCACAAATAAGCAGCCCAAGGTCAAGGAAACCCAAGAAGAAAATGGTAGCTTAAAGCTTTCAGTAGTAACATTAGTTTAGGTGTTGAAATTTGGATGTTAGTGCTACAAAGGCAACCAGACCTAATGTATTTATGAAAATAGATAATGAGATGAATCTATTAGAAAATAAAATGGAAATTATACATTTAAAAATACAATAACTAAATGAAGAACTCAGTAAATTGATTTATCACACATGAGACACAGCATCAGAAAGGAAAATATCCAGATGGAGGCAAGTTAGAAAAAGGCATAAAGAACATCATGTAAAGTCACAGAGGGGACATAAGCAAAATGTTAAGGAAAAATAGCAAAAAAGAAAAAAAATTGTCCAAAATTAAGAAAAGTTATCAAGGCACAGAAATAAATAACAGTGTGAATCACATGCAGGATAAATTCAAAGAAAAATATACCTAGTGAAAACATGGAAAAACTGCTTATAACCAAAGACAAAGGTAAAATATTAAAAAGACAGAAATAGACATTATGGTTTATAGATAATTATCTTCCAAGGAGAGATATCAAAATGTACCACTGACTTCTCAAGAGAAACAATGAAGCCTGGAGACAATAGAATGCAATCTGAAAGTGCTGAGAGAAAATACCTCAAACTGTAATTCTAAATTGGTAAATATTTATTCCAAAATATCAGTGATAAAGGACATTTTCAGACAAACAAAAATTGCAAGAAATAATCATCATTACACCTGCAGCAAAAGAACTATCAAACGATGTTCTACAAATGGAAGGAAAATAATCCCAGAGAGAAAGCTGGAGGTCCAAGAATGAAGAAATGCACAATGGTAATATGTGTGGGAAAACCTACATGAATATTGAATGAACAAAACATTAAAATTAGTTGTATGTAGTTTGGCATGTGCAGAGAATTAAACTCAATAGTAGCAGAAATTTGGGAAGGGGAGTAAATGGGTTAAATTATCCCTTGCATTGTCAGAAAAGTAGGAAAAATACTAACTTATAATAAACTACAATAAGTCAAAGATGCATATTGTAATATGTAGGGTCAACTAAAAGAATAACAAAGGAATATATAACTGAAACATAAAAGAATGAAATATTAAAATAATTACCAGATTAACCAAAAAGAAGGCAAATATTGAGAAAAATAGAACAGATGATGCAAATAGATAATTCATGGCAAAATGGTATATTTAAGCCCCCAAGGTAGTTGCATTAAATGTAAATGGATTCATTACTCCAAATAAGAAATAAAAATTATCTTGCTGGATAAAATAACAAAATCCAACATTACTTTGCTTTAAATATTAAGATATGAAAAGATTGAGAGAAAAAGAGTAGACTATAAACACTAACCAAAAGAAAGCCTACTTAGCTATTCTAATATCAGATTAAATAGGCTTTGAGTTAAGAAACATTATTGAAGATAACAAGAAATGCTTCATAATGGCAAAAAGGTCAATTGACTAGGATATAAGAATTCTAAATGTGTATGTAACTAATAACATAGTCTTAAAATATATAAGACAAAACCGGGCAAAACTAAAAGTAGAAGCATATAATACACAATCATATTGGACTTTTAGAAACACTTTCAGCAACTGATTGTATAAGATGACAAAAAAAATCAGCAAAGATATAGATTTAAACAACATAAATGACCAACTTAACCTAACTGACTTATATAAAATGTGAAACTACAAAACTACAGAATAAAAATTCTCTTTAAAAATAAATGCAATATTTAAAATATAGAGCAAAACCAAGTCTCACAAATTTTAAATACTGAAATTATATTGAGTTTGTTCCCTGAAAATAGTAAAATTATGATAACAATCTAAAGCGATAACTAGAAAATACCCAAATGTTTATAAGCCAAGCAATTCACTTCACTAATATATAGTCATTCTTTATATATTAATTTATATAATCAGTATAATCCCAGTCAAAATACTAGCAGATTCTGCATATATGTATCTATAGAAAGTGACAAGCTGATTCTAAAACTCATACAGAAATTCAAAGACCAAGAATATTATGACAATCTTGAAGGAAAACGAAGTTTGTACCATCATCTTTCATCTATTACAGTAAAGAATACTGTGTAATATTGCCAAAGCAGGGCTTCCCTGGTGGCGCAGTGGTTGAGAGTCCTCCTGCTGATGCGGGGGACACGGGTTCTTGCCCCGGTCCGGGAAGATCCCACATGCCGCGGAGCGGCTGGGCCCGTGAGCCATGGCCGCTGAGCCTGCGCGTCCGGAGCCTGTGCTCCGCAAAGGGAGAGGCCACAGCAGTGAGAGGCCCGCGTACAGCAAAAAAAAAAAAAAAAAAATATTGCCAAAGCACATGCAGACTTTGAATGGGACAGAATGGAGAATCTACAAAGAAACTCAGGCATGTATGATTGCTTTAATGTAAAGGTTAATTTCTGGGCCAACTGAATAATCATATAAAAATAAATCTTGATTCCCTCACATATATAGAAAAATCAATTTCAGCTGGATTCTAGCTTTATCGTAAAGATAGAACAATAAAGCTTATAGAAGACCACAAAGGACAATTTCTTCATGATCTTGGTGGAGGCAAAATTTTTTAAGTAAAACATAAAGAGAAATATCAGTAAATTGAATATTATTAAAATTAAGAACTTTATATTATCAAAAGACACTATTACAAGTTTAATGAAAAGGCAAGCCATGTAGTGGGGAAATATATTCACAATACATTAATCTGAAAAAGGATTTGTATCCAGAACATATAATGAAAAGACAAAAAACTCAGTAAGAAAATGAGCAAAAGACTTTAAAAGTCATATTCAAAAGAGGATGTCCAAAAATCAAAAAAAAAAAATCTGAAAAGATGTTTGATACCATTAGTGTTAAGGAAATGGAGGGACTTCCCTGGTGGTTCAGTGGCTAAGACTCTGTGCTCCCAGTGCAGGGGGCCTGGGTTTGATCCCTGGTCAGGGAACGAGATCCCACATGCCACAACTAAGAGTTCAAATGCCGTAACTAAAGATCCTGCATGCCACAACTAAAAAAAAGACCCTGCATGCCACAACTAAAATATCCTGCATGCTGCAACTAAAAGATAGCACATGCCACAAATAAAGATCCCGCATGCCACAACTAAAGGTCCCACACACGGCAATGAATATCCCACGTGCCACTACTAAGACCCGGCACAGCCAAATAAATAAATAAAAAGATTTTTTTTTTTTGAAAAAGGAAATGGAAATTAACCATGCTTCCCTTCCCCCTGAGAGGCTAAAATAGAAAAAAAAAAATAAATAATGGCAGGAAGGGAAAGGAAGAAAGAAAATATTGTAATATCAAGTACTGAGAGGATTTGGAGCAAGATAAATTCTAATACATTAAGAATATTATTTGAGGGGCTTCCCTGGTGGCGCAGTGGTTGAGAGTCCTCCTGCTGATGCAGGGGACACGGGTTTGTGCCCCGGTCCGGGAAGATCCCACATGCCGCGGAGCGGCTGGGCCAGTAAGCCATGCCGCTGAGCCTGTGCGTCCGGAGCCTGTGCTCCGCAGCGGGAGAGGCCACAACAGTGAGAGGCCCGCGTAGCGCAAAAAAAAAGAAAAAAAAAAAAGAATATTATTTGATAATATATTTGATAATATCTATGAAAGCTGACATATACATTGCTTATGACTCAGCAATTCCATTCCCAACAAAATGGTATATGTATAAAAATATAAACAGCAGCATTACTCCTAATAACAACTCTAATTAAAAAATGGAAGCAACCCAAATGTTTGTCAACAGGAGATTGAATAAATAGTATATTCATACAATGAAATTTTACATAGCATTGAATATGAAGAATCTACAGCTACACTCAACCACAAACATAACACTAGAGAAAAAAATTTAGCCACAGGACACTTAGAAAAGAGGTGACTGCGACAAGGCATTAGGGAAACTTCTGGGGCAATGATAATATGCTGTTTTTTCATTTGGGTGGTAGCTGCATGGATGTGTCACTCTGTAAAAATGTCTTGCATTGTACACTTAAAATTTATGCACTTTACCTATGTATGTTAAAATGTAATAGTTAAAAATAAAGAAGAACAGAGAGTAATGGAAATGTAGAAACACTTTTGTTGTGTTGGATTAAGTCATCTGGGTGAGAACACCAGCACTGACATTACATGATGATGAGCAAAAAAAATAATGGAAGCTTGGGAAAATACAGCTGGTCAACTTTTGTAAGGCACCAGCATACATTTCCAAGATAAACTCTTAAGTATCCCAGAATTGACTAACACATTGTGGTGGATAAAAAATGTCTTATAACCTAAATAATTTTTTGACAAATCTAGTGAAGAGCCAAGGTATACACATCCAAAATAAAGAATAGTCTTAGTAAGTTTGCATCAGCACAAAATTATATAGAAGAGATTGTAATACATAGATACGATGAAAGTAGAGTAATCAATACTGAAGGAATAAGGGTAGATAGAATTCATAGGCCATTGAGTGGGGCTCTGGATGCAAAATATCATAGGGCTACAATCTTTAGTTTGACCATTGAGGGTTTTTTTTAAACATTTTTTTTTATTCAAACAGAAAGTCCCAAATTATAATCATCCCCATCAGGTCACTCAGTCCCATGTAATTAATTTTTTTCTCATCTTGATCTTTTGTTAGCACTTTTATGAATTCATCAGTTTTCCATTAGAGTTCTGAAAATGCTTATTCATTCAGTTCAGCAGTATAGTCAGTTACCAGAAACCTGTACTTGTCAGAGTCTTTTCCATGAATTCCTTGAAGATGAAACCCTTTTATACAAACATTTTTGCAAAAGCATCAGAGTACACCCAGAACTGTCTATAATGACAGAAGACTTAAAAATGACCACAGTTAAAGATTTGATGAAAGTTCATGATGATGCAACTGACATGGAAATTTAGTTATTTCTGAGATATACATTTTAAAGTAATAACTAGAATTATGACATAACATTATACCAGAACATATAAGATTTTTAGGAATTTCATGTAATGTCTGAAAATTATATATTAACATACTTCTATACAAATAACCCAAAGAAAGTTTAGTATTAGTTTTTTGGTTTTTGATTTTTGTTTTTTTTAATGCATGTATGTGGAACCTAGAAAAATGGTACAGATGAACCAGTCTGTAGGGCAGAAGTTGAGACACAGATGTAGAGAACAAACGTATGGACAGCAAGGGGGGAAAACTGCGGTGGGGTGGGGATGATGGTGTGCTGAATTGGGCGATTGGGATTGACAGGTATACTCTGATGTGTGTAAAATTGACAACTAATAAGAACCTGCTGTATAAAAAAATAAAATTCAATTAGAAAATTAAAAACAAACAAAACAAAACAAAAAAGACCATTGAGATTTATACCTGGCTTCAAGGATCCCTTACAGAGTATTAGTTTGTCTGATTGTCTGTGATAGGGAAGTCTGATTTGCATTGTTTCTGTGGTCTTTTTAATAACATATATGGTAGATAAATTAAGCCACTCTTTTAAAAAAATAAGATTCACAATTTATTTCCCTTGAACTCGGTGGAGAAGGATTTGGGCTGAGTGGCGTAAGTGGCAGCTGAAAAAAAATGTGCCTTGCCATCCTGGTCACTGTAACATTAGTCTATCTTCCCCGGGTTCCACCGAATGGCACTGCAAGTTCATTCAAGGCAGGAAAGACCAGAAGGTCAAACTTAAAAAGGACCTCTCTTGGTAGATTTTAAGACCAGGGGTTGTTTTTATTTATTTATTTTCAAACTGCATTGGCTAAAAGAGTTAATTTCCCCTAAGCACCAGATGGGCCCGCACCTTCCAAGGACTCTTTTCTTCTTTAAAAGCACAATTGGTGTTCAGTTTCTATCAGGTGCAGATTCATTAGCTCTTGACTGGCTCTCCTTGTTTGCCAACTACTTGTGGAAAAAGTCATTTACCCTGGTGAATGTCAAGGTTAGTGCGAACTATCCTTGTCATCAGTCTCTCTGGCAGAAGGTCAGGGATAAGCTTTCCTCAAATGGGCAGCGTCAAACAAAGCAGAGACAGACTTAACTCACCAAGAGGAAGAAAGGAGGCCTGCTGCAGAGTTGATAAACATTCCTGTGGGCTTTGAGGACAAAAGGTTAACTCTTCCCTTGCCACTTCAAGAAGTGTTCACTGGAAGATCCCTTATAATATCTGGATATTTTCCAGCATATGAGATATGTTTATAAAGTAATGAATAACTATCTATATCTACAGCTATACTATCCATATTCACCTGTCCATGATCTTGTTTGTTTAAACAAGTGTTTTAATTTTCAAAGTGTCTGATTTGGAAGTATTTCCCATTATCCTAGCATTGCTCTGGTTGATTTTTTTTTTTTTTTTTTTTTTTTGGAATCCCTCTCCTCAGTTCATTTTTATAGACAAGGTGAAAACCACATATGCAGAGCTGCCACAGTCTGAAAAGCAAGATCTTAATTTATTTTCATAGAATAATAAAATGTTGAAGTTGGAAGGAAGCTTTAACCTAGTCCAAACTTCCATCCAACAAATAAATCTTCCGCAGCAATTTTGGCACTTGTCACCCAAACTCAGGTTGGTCACTCCTAGTGACAAAACATCCCTGCCTCACAGGAAAGCTGTTCTGAGGTGGGGAAGTTTTTAGTGTTACAAAGAAACCTTTGCCTTATACTTACTGAAACACATCTTGGAATTTTAACCTGTTGGTCCAAGTTTTGCCCTCTAGTATGATAGAGAGGGCCAGTCCTTCCTCAATGCAACAGCTCTCCAAATACTTGGAAGGGTATTTGGAATATTTGAAAAAGTAACCATGCAACATGAAGGTATTTTCTTTTCTTGGCTTTCTGTCCCACTTCTTCCATGAAATGACAATCAGACAAGGCATTTTTCCATTTGAGATCCTCTGAATGATCATTAGTTTTTGCAATGTGTCCTTACAGTGTGGAATCCAGAAATGTGCACCATATTTCAGATGTTGGACTGTAAACTTCATATATATTTATGTATAATATATAATGTATTTTTATATGTTATATAATACATATTTAAAATTCTTCCAATGCATCAATTCCTATGTTGATTTACTGAGGAATCAATTAATACCAAAAAGACTTTTTATATAAGAAACAATCGGGATTCCGGGAAGATGGTGGAAAAGTAAGACGCGGAGATCACCTTCCTCCCCACAGATACATCAGAAATACATCTACATGTGGAACAACTCCTACAGAACACCTACTGAACGCTGGCAGAAGACCTCAGACCTCCCAAAAGGCAAGGAACCCCCCACGTACCTGGGTAGGGAAAAAGAAAAAAGAATAAACAGAGACAAAAGGATAGGGATGGGACCTGCACCAGTGGGAGGGAGCTGTGAAGGAGGAAAGGTGTCCACACACTAGGAAGCCCCTTCGCGGGTGGAGACTGCGGGTGGCAGAGGGGGGAAGCTTCGGAGCCGCGGAGAAGAGCGCAGCCACAGGGGTGTGGAGGGCAAAGCGGAGAGATTCCCGCACAGAGGGTCAGGGCTGACCGGCACTCACCAGCCCGAGAGGCTTGTCTGCTCACCCGCCATGGCGGGCGGGGCTGGGAGCTGAGGCTCGGGCTTCGGTCGGAGCTCCGGGAGAGGACTGGGGTTGGCGGCGTGAACACAGCCTGCAGGGAGCTAGTGCGCCACGGCTAGCCGGGAGGGAGTCCGGGGAAAAGTCTGGACCTGCCGAAGAGGCAAGAGACTTTTTCTTCCCTCTTTGTTTCCTGGTGCGCGAGGACAGGGGATTAAGAGCGCCGCTTAAAGGAGCTCCAGAGACGGGCACGAGCCGCGGCTAAAAGCGCGGACCCCAGAGACGGGCATGAGACGCTAAGGCTGCTGCTGCCGCCACCAAGAAGCCTGTGTGCAAGCACAGTTCACTATCCACACCCCCCTTCCGGGAGCCTGTGCAGCCCCCCACTGCCAGGGTCCCGGGATCCAGGGACAACTCCCCCGGGGTAACGCACGGCGCATCTCAGGCTGGTGCAACGTCATGCCGGCCTCTGCCGCCGCAGGCTCGCCCCGCACTCCGTGCCCCTCCCTCCCCCAGTCCTGAGTGAGCCAGAGGCCCCGAATCAGCGGCTCCTTTAACCCCGTCCTGTCTGAGCAAAGAACACACGCCATCCGGTGACCTACACGCAGAGGCGGGGCCAAATCCAAAGCTGAGCCCCTGGGAGCTGTGAGAACAAAGAAGAGAAAGGGAAATCTCTCCCAGCAGCCTCAGAAGCAGCGGATTAAAGCTCCACAATCAACTTGATGTACCCCGCATCTGTGGAATACATGAATAGACAACGAATCATCCCAAATTAAGGAGGTGGACTTTGAGAGCAAGGTTTATGATTTTTTCCCCTTTTCCTCGTTTTGTGAGTGTGTATGTGTATGCTTCTGTGTGAGATTTTGTCTGTATAGCTTTGCTTCCACCATTTGTCCTAGGGTTCTACCCATCCGTGTTTTTTTTGTTTGTTTACTTTTTTTACTCTTATTATTTTTTATTTTAAAAACTTTATTATATTTTATCTTACTTTATTTTATTTTCCTTTATATTCTTTTTTTCCTTCCTTCCCTCCTTCCTTCCTTCCTCCCTCCCTCCCTCCTTCCTTTCTTTCTACTTCTACTAATTCTTTCTTTCTACTTTTTCTCACTTTTATTCTGAGCCATGTGCATGAAAGGCTCTTCGTGCTGCAGCCAGGAGTCAGTGCTGTGCCTCTGAGGTGGGAGAGCCAACTTTAGGACACTGGTCCACAAGAGACCTCCCAGCTCCACATAACATCAAATGGCGAAAATCTCCCAGAGATCTCCATCTCAACACCAGCACCCAGCTTCACTCGATGACCAGCAAGCTACAGTGCTGGACAACCTATGCCAAACAACTAGCAAGACAGGAACACAACCCCACCCATTAGCAGAGAGGCTGCCTAAAATCATAATAAGTCCACAGACACCCCAAAACACACCACCAGACGTGGACCTGCCCACCAGAAAGACAAGATCCAGCCTCATCCATCAGAACACAGGCACTAGTCCCCTCCACCAGGAAGCCTACACAACCCACTGAACCAACCTTAGCCGCTGGGGACAGACACCAAAAACAACGGGAACTACGAACCTGCAGCCTGCAAAAAGGAGACCCCAAACACAGTAAGATAAGCAAAATGAGAAGACAGAAAAACACACAGCAGATGAAGGAACAAGATAAAAACACACCAGACCTAACAAATGAAGAGGAAATAGGCAGTATACCTGAAAAAGAATTCAGAATACTGAAAGTAAAGATGATCCAAAACCTTGGAAATAGAATAGACAAAATGCAAGAAACATTTAACAAGGACCTAGAAGAACTAAAGATGAAACAAACAACGATGAACAACACAATAAATGAAATGAAAAATACTCTAGATGGGATCAATAGCAGAATAACTGAGGCAGAAGAATGGATAAGTGACCTGGAAGATAAAATAGTGGAAATAACTACTGCAGAGCAGAATAAAGAAAAAAGAATGAAAAGAACTGAGGACAGTCTCAGAGACCTCTGGGACAACATTAAACGCACCAACATTCGAATTATAGGGGTTCCAGAAGAAGAAGAGAAAAAGAAAGGGAGTGAGAAAATATCTGAAGAGATTATAGTTGAAAACTTCCTTAATATGGGAAAGGAAATAGTTAATCAAGTCCAGAAAGCATAGAGAGTCCCATACAGGATAAATCCAAGGAGAAATACGTCAAGACACATATTAATCAAACTGTCAAAAATTAAATACAAAGAAAACATATTAAAAGCAGCAAGGGAAAAACAACAAATAACACACAAGGGAATCCCCTTAAGGTTAAGAGCTGATCTTTCAGCAGAAACTCTGCAAGCCAGAAGGGACTGGCAGGACATACTTGAAGTGATGAAGGAGAAAAACCTGCAACCAAGATTACTCTACCCAGCAAGGATCTCATTCAGATTTGATGGAGAAATTAAAACCTTTACAGACAGGCAAAAGCTGAGAGAGTTCAGCACCACCAAACCAGCTCTACAACAACTGCTAAAGGAACTTCTCTAGGCAAGAAACACAAGAGAAGGAAAGGACCTACAATAACGAACCCAAAGCAATTAAGAAAATGGGAATGGGAACATACATATCGATAATTACTTTAAATGTAAATGGACTAAATGCTCCCACCAAAAGACACAGATTGGCTGAATGGATACAAAAAGAAGACCCATACATTCGCTGCCTACAAGAGACCCACTTCAGACCTAGAGACACATACAGACTGAAAGTAAGGGGATGGAAAAAGATATTTCATGCAAATGGAAACCAAAAGAAAGCTGGAGTAGCAATTCTCATATCAGACAAAATAGACTTTAAAATAAAGGCTATTAGAAGAGACAAAGAAGGACACTACATAATGATCAAGGGATCGACCCAAGAAGAAGATATAACAATTTTATATATTTATGCATCCAACATAGGAGCACCTCAATACATAAGGCAAATACTAACAGCCATAAAAGGGGAAATCGACGGTAACATATTCATATTAGGGGACTTTAACTCCCCACTTTCACCAATGGACAGATCATCCAAAATGAAAAAAAATAGAAAACACAAGCTTTAAGTGATACATTAAACTAGAGGACTTATATGATATTTATAGGACATTCCATAAAAAAACAACAGAATACACTTTCCTCTCAAGTGCTCATGGAACATTCTCCAGGATACACCGTATCTTGGGTCACAAATCAAGCCTTGGTAAATTTAATAAAATTGAAATTGTATCATGTATCTTTTCCGACCACAATGCTATGAGACTAGATATCAATTACAGGAAAAGATCTGTAAGAAATACAAACACATGGAGGCTAAACAATACACTACTTAATAACGAAGTGATCACTGAAGAAATCAAAGAGGAAATCAAAAAATACCTAGAAACAAATGACAGCAGAGACACCATGACCCAAAATTTATGGGATGCAGCAAAAGCAGTTCTAAGAGGGAAGTTTATAGCAATACAATCCTACCTTAAGAAACAGGAAACATCTTGAATAAACAACATAACCTTATACCTAAAGCAATTAGAGAAAGAAGAACAAAAAATCCCCAATGTTAGCAGAAGGAAAGAAATCACAAAAATCAGATCAGAAATAAATGAAAAAAAAAATGAAGGAAATGATAGCAAATATCAATAAAACTAAAAGCTGGTGCTTTGAGAAGATAAATCAAATTGATAAACCATTAGCCAGACTCATCTAGAAAAAAAGGGAGAAGACTCAAATCAATAGAATTAGAAATGAAAAAGGAGAAGTAACAACGGACACTGCAGAAATACAAAAGATCATGAGAGATTACTATAAGCAACTCTATGCCAATAAAATGGACAACCTGGAAGAAGTGGACAAATTCTTAGAAATGCACAACCTGCCGAGACTGAATCAGGAAGAAATAGAAAATATGAACAGACCAATCACAAGCACTGAAATTGAAACTGTGATTAAAATCTTCCAACAAACAAAAGCCCAGGACCAGATGGCTTCACAGGCGAATTCTATCAAACATTTAGAGAAGAGCTAACACCTATCCTTCTCAAACTGTTCCAAAATATAGCAGAGGGAGGAACACTCCCAAACGCATTCTACGAGGCCACCATCACCCTGATACCAAAACCAGACAAGGATGTCACAAATAAAGAAAACTACAGGCCAATATCACCGATGAACATAGATGCAAAAATACTCAACAAAATGCTAGCAAACAGAATCATTAAACAGATCATACACCATGATCAAGTGGGGTTTGTTCCAGGAATGCAAGGATTCTTCAATATACGCAAATCAATCAACGTGATACACCATGTTAAACTGAAGGAGAAAAACCATATGATCATCTCAGTAGATGCAGAGAAAGCTTGTGACAAAATTCAACACCCATTTATGATAAAAACCCTGCAGAAAGTAGGCATAGAGGGAACTTTCCTCAACATAATAAAGACCATATATGACAAACCCACAGCCAACATTGTCCTCAATGGTGAAAAACTGAAAGCATTTCCACTAAGATCAGGAACAAGACAAGGTTGCCCACTCTCACCAGTCTTATTCAACATAGTTTTCGAAGTTTTAGCAACAGCAGTCAAAGAAAAGGAAATAAAAGGAATCCAAATCAGAAAAGAAGAAGTAAAGCTGTCACTGCTTGCAGATGACATGATACTATACATAGAGAATCCTAAAGATGCCACCAGAAAACTACTAGAGCTAATCAATGAATTTGGTAAAGTAGCAGGATACAAAATTAATGCACAGAAATCTCTGGCATTCCTATACACTAATGATGAAAAATCTGAAAGTGAAATCAAGAAAACACTCCCATTTACCACTGCAACAAAAAGAAAAAAATATCTAAGAATAAACCTACCTAAGGAGACAAAAGACCTGTATGCAGAAAATTATAAGACACTGATGAAAGAAATTAAAGATGATACAAATAGATGGAGAGATATACCATGTTCTTGGATTGGAAGAATCAACACTGTGAAAATGACTCTACTACCCAAGGCAATCTACAGATTGAATGCAATCCCTATCAAACTACCACTGGCATTTTTCACAGAACTAGAACAAAAACTTTCACAATTTGTATGGAAACACAAAAGACCCCGAATAGCCAAAGCAATCTTGAGAACGAAAAACGGAGCTGGAGGAATCAGGCTCCCTGACTTCAGACTATACTACAAAGCTACAGTAATCAAGACAGTATGGTACTGGCACAAAAACAGAAAGATAGATCAATGGAACAGGATAGAAAGCCCAGAGATAAACCCACGCAAATATGGTCACCTTATCTTTGATAAAGGAGGCAGGAATATACAGTGGAGAAAGGACAGCCTCTTCAATAAGTGGTGCTGGGAAAACTGGACAGGTACATGTAAAAGTATGAGATTAGATCACTCCCTAACACCATACACAAAAATAAGCTCAAAATGGACTAAAGACCTAAATGTAAGGCCAGAAACTGTCAAACCCTTAGAGCAAAACATAGGCAGGACACACTATGACATAAATCACAGCAAGATCCCTTTTGACCCACCTCCTAGAGAAATGGAAATAAAAACAAAAATAAACAAATGGGACCTAATGAAACTTCAAAACTTTTGCACAGCAAAGGAAACCATAAACAAGGCCAAAAGACAACCCTCAGAATGGGAGAAAATATTTGCAAATGAAGCAACTCACAAAGGATTAATCTCGAAAATTTATAAGCAGCTCATGCAGCTTAATAACAAAAAAACAAACAACCCAATCCAAAAGTGGGCAGAAGACCTAAATAGACATTTCTCCAAAGAAGATATACAGACTGCCAACAAACACATGAAAGAATGCTCAACATCTCTAATCATTAGAGAAATGCAAATCAAAACTACAGTGAGATATCATCTCACACCAGTCAGAATGGCCATCATCAAAAAATCTAGAAACAATAAATGCTGGAGAGGGTATGGAGAAAAGGGAACCCTCTTGCACTGTTGGTGGGAATGTAAATTGATACAGCCACTGTGGAGAACAGTATGGAGGTTCCTTAAAAAACTATAAATAGAACTACCATATGACCCAGCAATCCCACTACTGGGCATATACCCTGAGAAAACTATAATTCAAAAAGAGTCATGTACCAAATGTTCATTACAGCTCTATTTACAATAGCCCGGAGATGGAAACAACCTAAGTGTCCATCATCGGATGAATGGATAAAGAAGATGTGGCACATATATACAATGGAATATTACTCAGCCATAAAAGGAAACGAAATTGAGCTATTTGTAATGAGGTGGATAGACCTAGAGTCTGTCATACCGAATGAAGTAAGTCAGAAAGAGAGAGACAAATATTGTATGCTAACACATATATATGGAATTTAAGGAAAAAAAGTCATGAAGAACCTAGGGGTAAGACAGGAATAAAGACACAGACCTACTAGAGAATGGACTTGAGGATATGGGGAGGGGGAAGGGGAAGGTGTGACAAAGCGAGAGAGAGGCATGGACATATATACACTACCAAACGTAAGGTAGATAGCTAGTGGGAAGCAGCCTCATAGCACAGGGAGATCAGCTCGGTGCTTTGTTGGATAGGAAGGGTGGGAGGGAGGGAGACGCAAGAGGGAAGAGATATGGGAACATATGTATATATATAACTGATTCAATTTGTTGTAAAGCACTAACTAACACACATTGTAAAGCAATTATACTCCAATAAAGATGTTAAAAAAAAAAAAGATTTGCTCTTGTGTTTCTGTATTCTAATCACAAGTCGCATGCCAGGTATATGTTTTAAGCCATTATATCAAATTTTTAATTTGTTTGCTACCCACACTTGGCCACCCATTATATTAACATATGAAAACCTATAATATTCTTAGAGAAAAATACTGGGGACCCTATACACTATTATTGTGGGCACATCATTTGCTGTACTTACCCTTATTTTTTTTTCCTTAGGGTTTTGCTTGGTGATTTTTTCTCTCTTTCAAAGTTATCTTCAGAGCTCTTGGTCAAATCACTAAGGTATCACCCTTTGCTTAGTTTTAATGGCATAAACACTTTTCCAGCAAAATAAGTCCTGCTCTTTGGTTTGGAGCCTCACTTATCCTTTCAAATTCAGTCATTTGAAATTAATCCTGATATCTACTCATGGTTACATCTGTCCCATATGAATTAAAATTGGACATCTTTGAATTGCTTTTTGCATCCTCTTCATGTTGTCTCCTGTTATATGATCCTGATTTTCCTTTCTTGTGACTATTCCAAGTATTTTTCTTGGGCTTTAATTCTGCAGATTTTCTTTCATCCTCTCTAGAATTCCTCCACATCACATAATTATCTGAAGCATTAAAAAGTATTCCTCCTTTACCTCTTCCTCATGTACCTTCTCCTCTGGCAAGGAGACAAACTACTATTTATAGTACATGCAATAACTGAATACTTGAAGGAGGAAAATTAACCTAGAGTACCACAGAGCATTAGGATGATTCCTGTAGTGTCCAAACTTTCTGGATGTCCAGATCAACTACAGTTTTGTGTGGCTTTTCCTAGAAACTGTCTCATAAATTGTAACAGCAGATTGTCTGCTGGTCTTGTGTATTCACTCCAGAATGACTTGATTTTCATATAAACCAGCTGGCAATCCTACCATCCAACCACACCTTTTCTTTCTCAATCTCCAAAGGTCTTAAGAGTCGACACTAACTTGTTTTTTTAACATCTTTTTTTTGGAATTTTACCATTAACATCTTTATTGGAGTGTAATTGCTTTACAATGGTGTGTTAGTTTCTGCTTTATAACAAAGTGAATCAGCTATACATTGACACTAACTTATAATGCTAGATGCCAGTCTTACCTTTTTTAAACAAATACCTAAAAATACCAAGAACATTGGGAGGCTTTGCTCTTGCATTTTCACATCCTTTGTAGAAAGACTCTTGTTTTCCTACCTGCATTTACCCACAACCCCTGCTCTTACAGCCATCATATACTCGTTCGGACACTTAACAACTTAGACCTAGGAACCTGCGATAACTTTCTAATTGGTCATCCTGTATCTAGACTCAAAGCCCCAAATCTATCCTATATGCAAGCACAAAACGAACTTTTATATTTATTTTCCAACTCAAAATCTCTGAGTTTTTCCAATGTCTACCAAATAAAGTCTCATCTTTGTGCTAGACCATCATAGTTGTAAAACATCTGTAAGCACAAAAAATTTATGTTTGAAAAAATATAGGTACATTATAATAAACATAATTTAAGTCACACTGTGATCCTTTATAATCTTTATTCTTTTCCTTTAAAGGAGTCTCCTCATTGTTCAAGTTTAACAAGAATGATCCATTTAGAACTGTGCAGACCATAATAAGCCCTGCATGAAAGTCTATCCATTTAGATAATCCCAGAAAGTGCATATAGACACTGAACTTGTCCAGGAAGTATCAAGAAGGAAACAGTTCTAAACTAAGTTTATTATTATCGTTTTCCTAGTGCACCCTCATTGCTGCAAGCCTTCCTGGGGCCCTTTGGTGTTGTGTGCTGACTGCTCCGAATGTTCCTCTCGGTCCCCTCTCCCTCTATTGATGGCATAATCTGCACAGGTCATGAGGGGAGAGGCTCACTTGGAGACTGCACCTGCTAAAAGCAGGAAAATCAATTTTCAACCTCCAAAAATACAGAACTGCTGGCACACAAACTAGTTGTTCAAGGTCCCCAGGGCCCAGAAGGGGAGTCCCACTAAGAAAGACATATGCTTGGAACAGAAGTCAATACTCTCTCCATCTAACCATAATAATAAGGGAAGTGGAGAATGAAGAGGTGGAGGATGGAATGTTCCTGTGCAAGTCCCCAGTTCTGCAGTAAATATCACATAGAATATAGAGTCGTTTTTGCATCAGAATATTAGGTAGAGATCTTTCAGAGAGTAATCTATTAAAAAATCTCAATATTCTAAGTGTTCTCAAATACTAAATTCAGCTGAAAGGTATAACCTATTGTGAATCATTTTTCCTATGTTACTACAACTCTTTACTACTTTTTAGTACTACTGTTTTCTATTACACCCTTTTCTTATAACTGATATTTCAGATTGGAATTTCATCATTTGATGCCAGAGAGGGTTTGTTGGGAAACATAAAAGCATGCATTTGCATTCCTGAAAAATAAATCTCACAGAGGGGCTGATAAAACCACAGACCCATATACCTTGACACAAGTGAGTGTTACAGTATATTTTAATCAAACAAACAATGCACAAACACAAATTTGTTTTATAAATTGAAACAATATGTAGCTAGATAGAATAAGAGTAAAAATCTCACTTCACATAACCCCAACATTACTCCTCTCCATAGAACCAGTTGCTATAACTGTTATCAATGAAGTGTATCTTGCTGACGTTTTACTATTCATTTACAAAAAATATGTATTCACATATGTGTTTAATATACAAATTAATGGTTTACTTTTACATAAATAGGATAGAACTCAATACTGTTATATAATTTGTTTTCGACTTAATTCTTATAAAGCTCTTTCTATTTCAGTATTTGTAAATCTACCGTATCCTTTTAGATTTCTGAATAGTTTTCCATGACATAAATTAACTCATGAATATTTGATTATTGAAACTTATTAGGGTCTTTTACTCCCAGTTTTTCTATTACCAGAAAAATTTGCCACAATGAACATCCTTTTACCTGCTTCTTTGTGTTCTTTGCAAACATTGCTCATTCAGAGTAAATACTGAAAAGTCTATGGGAATTTTGATGGAAACTGACAAATTGCCCCCCTAGAAAGACTATATAAATTTACATTACTACCAATAGTGTATGATGGTTTGTATTTCTCTATATAAGCTCAAATACTAAATGTGTTTTTAATCCTTTAAAATGTCTTTTTTTTTTTCATTTGAATGTTCCTGATTTTTTTTAAGGTGTAGAGTCTATTTCAATTTATGTGTCATTTTGTTTATCTGAACATATTGTTATGTTGGACTGACTATTCATTTTTTGGACAATGTATTGAGATACCTGCTTTCTCTGTTGAGTCATTCTTTGTCTACCCGCACCCCCACCCCCGCGCCGCCGCCTACACGCAACAGGAAGGAAGGGAGGAAGGGAGAAAGAAAATGCTTGCGCTTCCCCCCCACCCCCATTTAATTACTTTATTTTTTTGGCTGTGTTGGGTCTTCATTGCTGCATGCCAGCTTTCTCTAGTTGCGGAAAACGCGGGCTACTCTTCTTTGCGGTTCGCAGGCTTCTCATTGTGGTGGCTTCTCTTGTGGAGCACTGGCTCTAGGCGTGTGGGCTTCAGTAGTTGTGGCACGTGGGCTCAGTAGTTGTGGCTTGCAGGCTCTAGAGCGCAGGCTCAGCAGTTGTGGCACACGGGCCTAGTTGCTCCGCAGCATGTGGGATCTTCCCAGACCAGGGCTCGAACCCATGTCCCTTGCATTGGCAGGCAGATTCTTAACCACTGTGCCACCAGGAAAGCCTGCTTGCTCTTTTTAATATGCTTCAGTTATTTTTTTCTCAGCCTGTGATTTGTCTTTTTCACTTAGCCTTTGGAATCTTTGTTATACAGAAGATTCAATTTTTATGTTATAAAATCTATCAATCTTTCCTTTACAGATTCTGAGTTTTTTTCCCTTTCTATGGCTCAGAAAAACCTTCTCAACTCCAAAACTTTAAAAAAATGTACTAAATTTTCTTCTACAAAAACTTTATTGCTTTTCTTTTTATTTGCTTTAAAAAAATTTGTGCTTTTATTATTTCAAATATTTATTGAGAATGGGTATTGATTTTTATGAAAGATATTTTTATTCTCTATTGAGATGATCATATATTGTTTCTCTTTTAATTGATTAATTGTTAATTATATGAATAGATTTTCTCACATCAAATTATGCTTGCATTTCTGAGATATGTCTTACTTGTTCAGGATTTAGTATTACCCATTACTAGATAAAATGTACTTGTATTGAATACATTTGTTATCTTGGATATATTCACTTACATTTGCATCTATGCTTAATAATAAGATTGTTTTTTAGTTTTGTTCCTTGTATGCTTTTTATATTGTTTTTATCTTGTTTGGGAATTAAATGTACTAATATTATAGAACAGACTGAGAAGGTTCCATTTATTTATTTTTTTCTAGGTTCTGGAATACTTTTATAATGGATGATTTCCTTGAGACTTTGGGGAATATAATTAACTAAACACTTTTAAAATACTTCAGATACTAGAAAATATAGAGAAGTGTACAAAAATATAGTTATAGCTCAATGACTATCACAAAGTGAACTTCCATGTAATGTCCATCTAGATAGTGAGGTAGACTATTACCAGGACCCCAGATGACCTCCTTCCATGCCTTTTTCCAATCACTGTACTATTCTTACTCTTCAACTGCAATCAATGTCTTTTTCCTTTTCTTCCACTCTTTTTAATTTTATTTATTTACTCTTTGAATTTTATTTATTTTTTAATACAGCAGGTTCTCATTAGTCATCCATTTTATACACATCAGTGTATACATGTCAAACCCAAACTCCCAATTCATCACATCACCACCCCCACTTGCCGCAGCTTTCCCCCCTTGATGTCCATAGGTTTGTTCTCTATAACTCTGTCTCAATTTCTGCCCTGCAAAACGGTTCATCTGTACCATTTTTCTAGGTTCCACACATATGTGTTAATATGTGATATTTGTTTTTCTCGTTCTGACTTACTTCACTCTGTATGACAGTCTCAAAATTCATCCACGTCTCTACAAATGATTCAATTTCATTCCTTTTTATGGCTGACTAATATTCCATTGTATATATGTACCACATATTCTTTATCCATTCATCTGTCGATGGGCATTTAGGTTACTTCCATGACCTGGCTATTGTAAATAGTACAGCAATGAACATTGGGGTGCATGTGTCTCTCTGAATTATGGTTTTCTCTGGGTATATGCCCAGTAGTGGGATTGCTGGGTCATATGGTAATTCTATTTTTAGTTTTTTAAGGAACCGCCATACTGTTCTCCATAGTGGCTGTATCAATGTACATTCCCAACAACAGTGCAACAGGGTTCCCTTTTCTCCACACTCTCTCCAGCATTTGTTGTTTGTAGATTTTCTGATGATGACCATTCTAACTGGTGAGAGGTGATACCTCATTGTAGTTTTGATTTGAATTTCTCTAATAATTAGTGATGTTGAGCAGCTTTTCATGTGCTTCTTGGCCATCTGTATGTCTTCTTTGGAGAAATGTCTGTTTAGGTCTTCAGCCCAATTTTGCATTGGGTTGTTTTTTTAATGTTGAGCTGCATGAGCTGTTTATATAGTTTGGAGATTAATCCTTGGTCGATTGAATCGTTTGCAAATATTTTCTCCCAAACTGAGGGTTGTCTTCTCGTCTGGTTTGTAGTTTCCTTTACTTTGCAAAACCTTTTAAGTTTCATTAGGTCCCATTTGTTTATTTTTATTTTTATTTCCATTACTCAAGGAGGTGGATCAAAAAAGATCTTGCTGTGATTTATGTCACAGAATGTTCTTCCTATGTTTTACTCTAAGAGTTTTATAGTGTCTGGCTTTACATTTAGGTCTCTAATCCATTTTGAGCTTATTTTTGTGTATGGTGTTAGGGAGTGTTCTAATTTCATTCTTTTACATGTAGCTGTCCAGTTTTCCCAGCATCACTTATGGAAGAGACTGTCTTTTCTCCATTGTGTATCCTTGCATCCTTTATCATAGATTAGTTGACCATAGGTGTGTGGATTTATCTCTGGGCTTTCTATCCCGTTCCATTGATCTATATTTCTGTTTTTCTGCCACTACCATATTGTCTTAATTACTGTAGCTTTGTAGTATAATCTGAAGTCAGGGAGTCTGATTCCTCCAGCTCCACTTTTTTCCCTCAAGACTGCTTTGGCTATTCGGGGTCTTTTGTGTCTCCATACAAACTTCAAGATTTTTCTTCTAGTTCTGTAAAAAATGCCATTGGTAATTTGATAGGGATTGCATTGAATCTGTAGATTGCTTTGGGGAGTATAGTCATTTTCACAATATGGATTCTTCCAATCCAAGAACATGGTATATCTCCCCATCTGTTTGTATCATCTTTAATTACTTTCATAAGTGTCTTACAGTTTCCTGCATATGTTTTTTTGTCTCCCTAGGGAGGTTTATTCCTAGGCATTTTATTCTTTTTGTTGCAATGGTAAATGGGAGTTTTCCTTAACTTCTCTTTCAGATATTTCATCTTTAGTGTATAGGAATGCAAGAGATTTCTGTGCATTAATTTTGTATCCTGCAACTTTACCAAATTCATTGATTAGCTCTAGTAGTTTTCTGATGGCATATTTAGGATTCTCTACGTATAGTATCATGTCATCTGCAAACAGTGACAGCTTTACTTCTTCTTTTCCACTTTTTATTCCTTTTCTTTTTCTTCTCTGATTGCCAAGGCTAGGACTTCCAAAACTATGTTGAATAATAGTGGTGAGAGTGGACAACCTTGTCTTGCTCCTGATCTTGGAGGAAATGCTTTCAGTTTATCACCATTGAGAATGATGTTTGCTGTGGGTCTGTCATATAGGCCTTTATTATGTTGAGGTAGGTTCCCTGTATGCCCATTTTCAGAAGAGTTTTTATCATAAATGGGTGTTGAATTTTGTCAATAGCTTTTTCTGCATCTATTGAGATGATCATATGGTTTTTCTTCTTCAGTTTGTTAATATGGTGTATCACATTGGTTGATTTGCATATACTGAAGAATCCTTGCATCCTTGTGATAAATCCGACTTGATCATGGCGTGTGACCCTTTTAATGTGTTGTTGGATTCTGTTTCCTAGTA
Organism: Leucopleurus acutus; assembly: GCF_964270905.1. NCBI lineage: Eukaryota > Metazoa > Chordata > Mammalia > Artiodactyla > Delphinidae > Leucopleurus > Leucopleurus acutus. Next base: position 78,299,056 of record NC_139154.1, read on the forward strand.
TTTTGTTGAGGATTTTTGCATCTATATTCACCAGTGATACTGGGCTCTAATTTTCTTTTTCTGTGGTATCTTTGTCTGGTTTTGGTATCAGGGTGAGTTTGGGAGTGTTCCTTCCTCTGAAATTTTTTGGAAGAGTTTGAGAAGGATGGGTGTTAGCTCTTCTCTAAATGTTTGATAGAATTCACCTGTGAAGCCATCGGGTCCTGGACTTTTGCTTGTTGGAAGATTTTTAATCACAGCTTCAATTTCATTACTTCTGATTGGTCGGTTCATATTTTCTATTTCTTCCTGGTTCAGGCTTGGAAGGTATACCTTTTTAAGAATTTGTCCGTTTTCTCCAGGTTGTCCATTTTACTGGCATAGAGTTGCTTGTAGTAGTCTCTTAGGATGCTTTGTATTTCTGCGGTGTCTATTGTAATTTTTCATTTCTAATTTTACTGATTTGAGTCCTCGCTCTCTTTTTCTTGATTAGTCTGGCTAATGGCTTATCAATTTGTTTATCTTCTCAAAGAACCAGCTTTTTAGTATTATTGATCTTTGCCACTGTTTTGTTTCCATTTCATTTATTTCTGCTCTGATCTTTATGATTTCTTTCCTTCTGCTAACTTTGGGTTTTGTTTGTTCTTCTTTCTCTAGTTCCTTTACATGTAAGGTTATATTTTTTATTTCAAATTTTTCTTGTTTCTTGAGGTAGGCTTGTATAGCTATAAACTTCCCTCTTAGAACTGCTTTGCTGCATCCCCTAGGTTCTGGATCATCGTGTTTTCATTATCATTTGTCTCTAGGTATTTTTTTATTTCCTCTGATTTCTTCAGTGATCTCTTGGTTATTTAGTAATGTTTAGTAATGTATTGTTTAGCTTCCATGTGTTTGTGTGTTTTACATTTTTTCCGTGTAATTGACTTCTAATCACATAGTGTTGTGGTCTGAAAAGATGCTTGATATGATTTCAATTTTCTTAAATTTACTGAGGCTTGACTTGTGACCCAAGATGTGATCTATCCTGGAGAATGTTCCATGCGCACTTGAGAAGAAAATGTAATCTGCTATCTTTGGATGGAATGGCCTATAAATATCAATTAAATCAATCTGGTCTATTGTGTCATTTAAAGCTTGAGTTTCCTTATTAATTTTATGTTTGGATGATCTGTCCATTGGTGTAAGTGAGGTGTTAAAGTCCCCCACTATTATTGTGTTACTGTTGATTTCCTCTTTTAGAGCTGTTAGCAGTTGCCTTATGTATTGAGGTGCTCCTATGTTGGGTGCATATATACTTATAATTGTTATATCGTCTTCTTGGATTGACGCCTTGATCATTATGTAGTGTCCTTGTCTCTTGCAACATTCTTTATTTTAAAGTCGATTTTAGCTGATATAAGTATTGCTACTACAGCTTTGTGATTTCCATTTGCATGGAATATCTCTTTCCATCCCCTTACTTTCAGTCTGTATGTGTCCCTACGTCTGAAGTGCATCCCTTGTAGACAGCATATATATAGGTCTTGTTTTTGTATCCATCCAGCAAACCTGTGCCTTTTGGTTGGAGTATCTAATCCATTCACATTTAAGGTAATTATCGATATGTATGTTCCTATGACCATTTTCTTAATTGTTATGGGTTTGTTTTTGTTGGTCCTTTTCTTTTCTTATGCTTCCCACTTAGAGAAGTTCCTTTAGCATTTGTTGTAGAGCTGGTTTGGTGGTGCTGGATTCTCTTAGCTTTTGCTTGTCTTTAAAGCTTTTGATTTCTCCATTGAATCTAAATGAGATCCTTGCTGGGTAGAGTAATCTTGGTTGTAGTTTCTTCCCTTTCATCACTTTAAGTATATCATGCCACTCCCTTCTGGCTTATCGAGTTTCTGCTGAGAAATCAGCTGCTAACCTTATGGGAGTCCCTTGTATGTTATTTGTCATTTTTCCCTTGCTGCTTTCAATAATTTTTCTTTTTCTTTAATTTTGCTAGTTTGATTACTATGTGTCTTGGCGTGTTTCTCCTTGGGTTTATCCTGTATGGGACTGTCTGCACTTCCTGGACTTGGGTGGCTATTTCCTTTCCCATGTTAGGGAAGTTTTTGACTATAATCTCTTCAAATATTTTCTTGGGTCTTTCTCTCTCTCTCCTCCTTCTGGGACCCCTATAATACGGATGTTTCTGCATTTAATGTTGTCCCAGAGGTCTCTTAGGCTGTCTTCATTTCTTTTCATTCTTTTTTCTTTATTCTGTTCCGTAGCAGTGAATTCCACCATTCTGTCTTCCAGGTCACTTGTCCATCCTTCTGCCTCAGTTACTCTGCCATTGATTCCTTCTTGTGTATTTTTCATTGCAGTTATTGTGTTGTTCATCTCTGTTTGTTTGTTCTTTAATTCTTCCAGGTCTCTGTTAAACATTTCTTGCATCTTCTCGATCTTTGCCTCCATTTTTTTCCCGAGGTCCTGGATCATCTTCACTATCATTGTTCTGAATTTTTTTTCTTGAAGGTTTCCTATCTCTACTTCATTTAGTTGTTTTTCTAGGATTTTTATCATGTTCCTTCATCTGGTACATAGCCCTCTACCTTTTCATTTTGTCTGTCTTTCTGTGAATGTGGTTTTTGTGCCACAGGCTGCAGGACTGTAGTTCTTCTTGCTTCTGCTGTCTTCCCTCTGGTGGATGAGGTCCTCTAAGAGGCTTTTGCAAGTTTCCTGATGGGAGTGACCAGTGCAA